>NW_027362769.1:403710090-404310090 GCF_046119375.1 Phyllobates terribilis
AGAGGACGAGGAAGAGGAGGGGGTGGAATAGGAGGAGGAGGAAGAGGAGGAGGAGGAATAGCAGGAGGAAGAGGAGGAGGAAGAGAAGTAGTTAGAGAAGGAGGAAGAGGAGGAGGAAGAGGAGGAGGAGGAGGAGGAGGAGGAAGAGGAGGAGGAGGAAGAGGAGGAGGAAGAGGAGGAAGAGGAAGAGGAGGAGGAAGAGGAGGAGGAAGAGGAGGAAGAGGAAGAGGAGGAGGAAGAGGAGGTGGAAGAGGAGAAAGAGAGGGAAGAGGAGGAAGAGGAGGAGTAAAAGAAAGAGGAGGAGGAAAGGAAGAGGAGGAGGATGAAGAGGAAAAGGAAGAGTAGGAGGAACAGGAAGAGGAGGCGGAAGAGGAGGAGGAGTAGGAGGAGGAAGAGGATTAGGAGGAGGAAGAGGATAAGGATGTAGAGGAAGAGGAGGAGGAAGAGGAAGAGGAAGAGGAGGAGGAAGAGGAGGAGGAATAGGAAGAGGAAGATGAAGAGGAAGAGGAGGAGAAAGAGGAAGAGGAGGAGGAGGAGGAAGAGGAGGAGGAAGAGGATAAAGAGAGGGAGGAGTAGGAAGAGGAAGAGGAGGAAGAGGAGGAGTAGGAGGTGGAAGAGGAAGAGGATTAGGAGGAGGAAGAGGAGGACGAGGAAGAGGAGGAAGAGGAGGAGGACAAAGAGGAAGAGGAGGAGGAAGTGGAAAAGGAAGAGGAGGAGGAAGAGTAGGAGGAAGAGAAGGAGGAAGAGTAGGAGAAAGAAGAGGAGGAAGAGAGAGAGGAGGAGGAAGAGGAGGAGGAAGGAAGAGGAGGAAGAGGAGGAGGAAATGGAGGAGGAAGAGGAGGAGGAAGAGGAGGAGGAAGAGGAGGAGGAGGAAGAGGAGGAAGATGAGTAAAAGGAGGAGGAGAAAGAGGAGGAGGAAAAAGAGAAGATGGAGGAAGAGGAGGAAGAGGAAGAGGAGAAAGAGGTGGAGGAGGAATAGGAGGAGGAATAGGAGGAGTAGGAATAGGAAGAAGATGAGGAGGAAGAGGAGGAGGAAGAGGAGGAGGAAGAGGAGGAGGAAGAGGAACAGGAAGAGGAGGAAGAGGATGAGGAAGAGGAGGAGGAAGAGGAGAAAGAGGAGGAAGAGGAGTGAAAGAGGAGGAAGAGGAGTAAAAGGAGGAGAACAATGTGTTTTCCTTTGAGGATGGGTTATATAAACAGATCAAGGGCTGCGCGATGGGGACGAGATTCGCACCAAGCTATGCTAACCTTTTTATGGGTGCGGTGGAATCCGTCCTCATCGCGCAGCCGGGATCATCCCCGAGTGGAGTACTTTTCTATAGGCGCTTTATAGATGATTTATTCATTATATGGCATGGATCAATGGAGGAGGCATTGAGCTTTGCGGACAAACTAAATCACAATGATTGGGGGTTAAAATTCACGGCCACAGCATCATCCACTTCTCTCCAATTCTTAGATCTATGGGTACAGTTCGACCACCTGGGGAGAATATTCACATCCACGTTTTTTAAACCAGTAGATGTGAATAGCTACCTCAAATTCAACAGTGGACACCTTCCTGGATGGATCAAAAATGTGCCTTATGGGCAGTATTGGAGAGTCAGGAAAAACTGTACTCTGGATTCTGACTTTAAGGTGGAATCCAAGATTCTCAAAAAGAGATTTTTGGAAAAAGGCTATCCAAAAAAACTTTTAAAAGATGCATATAAAAGAACATGCACTCTATCACAGGACTCGTGCTTGGACAGAAGGGAGAATCCGGATAGGGCTTCTGTAAGGACAGAGGAAAAGACAAAGTGGAGTTTAATTACTACATTTTGCCAATCCAGGTCGGTAGTACGGGAGTTATTACAAAAACATTGGTTTATTTTAAAAGGTGACCCCATTCTCTCCAAAAGTATCCCAGAGAAACCAAATATTATCTTTAGGAAGAATAGAAGTTTAAAAACCTTGCTTGCTCCTAGCAACACGAATAGAAAAAAGAAAAAAATAAGGGATGTGACGACTAATCCTAACACAGGAGGCTGCTTCACATGCAATACACCTAAATGTATGTGTTGTGGCGTTATAATCAATAATGCAAAAACCTTTAAATCTAATACCACTAATGAGGTTTTCCAGATCAAGCAGAGATTAACATGCCAATCCACCTATGTAGTGTACTTGCTGGAGTGCCCTTGTGGCTTGCAATACATCGGCCGGACAATTCAGACCGCCCATGCCCGATTAAATAAACATAGATCTAATATAAGGGCAGGATATCAATTACATAGTGTCTCCAGACACTATGCAAACCATCACCACAAAGACCCGAGTAAGATGAAAATAACCATTATTGACCACATTGTGGATAATGGACCAGAACGATTGAGTACACTTATAAAGAAAGAAAGTTTTTGGATATACAAAATGGGCACTTTGTACCCTGAGGGTTTGAACCTTACGATTGAAAACACATCAAACCATTAAATCTGAGAAGGTTTAATGTTGTCCCTCTCATATCTTTCTCGGGTTGTCATCAGCCGTTTAATGATGGCTTGCGGGGCTACCTGCACAGGATTAAAGGTATGGTATGACGTAGCATAGCAGGAGATTTGCTTGCCCTTTCGGGCTGGTATTTAGTTCTTTTTTCATGTTGTCGTCAGTTACTTAGTTTACTGGAAGCATAGGTTCCGATCATGATAATGGATAGCATTGGGTTTTATGAGTTTTATTATAGCAGTGGGCAATTGTACAAGGTTATTTTCGGCTATTTTATATGAAAGTGTACTGTCTCTTTAAGAAACTTAACTTTAGAATTGGGGGTTGACAATCGTAGTATAGCATTGTCAGGACACTCTGGTAAGGTTCCCAGGGTGTTTTTAAACATTTATGGGGTTTATAATCGCAGTGGGCAAGGGTACAAGGTTATTTTCGGCCATTTTATATGAAAGTGTACTGTCTCTTTAAGAAATCCAACTTTTGAATTGGGGGCTGGAAACTGCAGTATAGCATTGTCAGGACACTCTGGTAAGGTTCCCAGGGTGTTTTTAAATATTTATGGGGTTTATAATCGTAGTGGGTAATTGTACAGGGTTATTTTCGGCCATTTTATATGAAAGTGCACTGTCTCTTTAAGAAATTCAACTTTTGAATTGGGGGCTGGAAACTGCAGTATAACACTGTCAAGACACCCCAAGAAGGTCCCCAGGATGATTTTAATAATTTTTAATAGTTGGTAATAAATATATTTAAAAAAAAAAAAAAAAAAAAAAAAAAAAACTTATTTATTTTTTTACAAATAGGAAGTTTTTACTAAGAATTGTGATTTTAAGAATCCATGTAGGGATTTTTTAGTGCACAATGCTGTTTCCAGGGGAAATAAGAGGTTAATTGGTTAAGAATGTATTATATGGAGTTTTTCAATGAAAGGGTTAATTGATTACAACACGTGGTCTAAATTTTGTAAAATACCACCCCTTTATAAAGCTGTCATTGTAACATTCCCCGTTACCCCACCTGATGAAGACGGCTTAGACCGTTGAAACGCGTTGTGGCAGTGGTATTGGAGGAAGAATAAAAGTCGGTTGACATCTGCTAAATTGTCCAGTATTCCTTTGGCGCTCCCTGAGACCGCTGCACCATTGTTTATTTAAAAGGAGGAGGAGGAAGAGGATGAGGAGAAAGAGGAGATGGAGGTTGATGAAGAGGAGGAAGAGGAGGAGGAAGAGGAGGAGGAGGAATAGGAAGAAGAGGAGGAGGAAGAGGAAGAGGAGGAAGAGGAGGAGGAAGAGGAGGAGGAAGAGGAGGAGGAAGAGGAGGAAGAGGAAGAGGAGAAAGAGGAAGAGGAGGAGGAAGATGAAGAAGTGTAGGAGGTGGAAGAGGAAGAGGAGGAGGAAGAGGAAGAAGAGTTGGAGGTGCAAGAGGAAGAGGAGGTGGAAGAGTAAGAGAAGTAGGAGGAGGAAGAGGAGGAATAGGAGGAGGAGGAAGAGGAGGAATATGAGGAGGAGGAAGAGGAGGAAGAGGAGGAATATGAGGAGGAGGAAGAGGAGGAATAGGAGGAGGAGGAAGAGGAGGATGAGAAATAGGAGGAGGAGACTTAGGAGGAGGAGGAAGAGGAGGAGGAGGAAGAGGAGGAAGAGGAAGAGGATTAGGAAGAGGAAGAGGAGTAGGAAGAGGAAGAGGAGTAGGAGGAAGAGAAGGAAGAGGAGAAGGAGGAAGAGGAGGAGGAGGAATTGGAGGAGGAGGAAGAGGAGGAGGAAGAAGAAGAGGAGGAGGAAGAGGAGGAGGAAGAGGAAGAAGAGGAGGAGGAGGAAGAAGAAGAGGAGGAGGAAGAGGAGGAGGAGGAAGAGGAGGAGGAAGAAAAAGATGAGGAGGAAGAGGAGGAGGGCTTCTTGAATTCACTTAAGTGGTGTGAAGTTTATTGTCCCAATATCCATGTCAGATCAGAGATTTGATCCTCTCACTGTCTCTAGAGCAGATTCCTCATATTTTGTAGTAAGTCATAAATTTTTGTGACAGATTAGTGGGCAAGAAAATAACTGACTGGACACGTCCTCAGTGTTGCAACACCACACTGGACCAATATATTTACTCACTTAGACATTTAATGTAGTCCATAATATTGGATAAACAGAAAGAAAACATCTACGATCAGTCCAGGAGAGAAGGGAAATATATAGTCTGAAAAACATCAAGGAAATCCCAATTAAGTCTGTGGATAATGGTGGTCCTCCTAAATACAACGGACTTCACTCGAAACATCAGAGATCTGTGCACAGATTCTATAAACCTTCTGGACTTTATACCTGAGAATCATAGCATAGGAATTTTCTGTTTCCCAAGATTCATAAGCCAGGAAACCCAGTGAGGCCAATCATCTCAGGGGTGGGAACACTCACTGAAACAATCTCAGGATGGGTAGAGAATGTCCTTAAACCGCTGGTAAGAAAAATGGCCAGCAATTTACAGGACACCACAGACCTTTTGAAAAAGCGATCTACAATAGGTCCCCTCCTCCCCAAGGGTGCTATCTTATCCACCATGGATGTGAAATCATTATATTCTAACATTCCACTTGAAGATGTTCGAACCAACTGCCAATGTTTCTTGAAGTCAATAGGACCCCTTCTGAGTCAGAATTAAAACTCACCAAATTTTTCCTGAGATATAACTTTTCTCTCTTTCAGTGAAGCGCTATAGCTACAACCCAATGGAACTGCTATGGGCAGCACAACGGCACCCCAGTATGCTAACCTTTTCATGGCTAAACTGGAAAATGACTTTTTAGCATTCTGCTCCATCAAACCCCTCATCCACTGAGAAACAGAGGTTTGCAGCAGTCCTACCATACACCTACACAAACTACAGACAACACCGACAGGTAACAGGAACTTTAATGCTACGAAAGTTTAATATTTTCTACTGAATCACCCTATGGTGCACTTTATATCTTATCTATCATTTGAGTTAAAGCTGAAAATCCCACATTTGATTCAAAATGTGTTTAGTTTGTGTTTGTTTTTACTCAACTTTGCAAATCAAAAATAACAGAAACTAAATGATGCAGCAAAATGTAACACTATTGCACTATTGTACTAAAACAATTTTTAAAAATGTCTTGAAACATTCCTGTTTTTACACTAATCACTAGAGTAGACTTAAGACTGAGACTTCCTAAAGTTTTATTTCTTACATCTTACAATTTCTGTAAAACCACAGTATCTTCTCCATGATTTGCCTCTTTAGCTTGGGGTTTGCAAATATAATGACCAGAGACTCTGCTGTTGGAAAAGACATAAATATCAACCAGTTGACAATTGTGAAAGGATCTTCAGGATTGGGGCTTAGTGAAAAAAAACAAATTTCACTTATGCAAAATATAATGGAAATTGTAAGGAACATCCACATGGTTCTTATAGCATTAACGTGAGCCTGGTATTTGGTTTGGGATAATCCTGACTCCTTCTGTCTCATTTTCCGTAGATGTCTTATAAGTGAAGAGTTGATCACCATGATAGAGATCAAGATAAGTAAAAATGGCATGCAGCATCCTATAGATAAAGCAGTTTGAATGTAAATGGGCTGAAGATGGTAAGTCCCATTGATAACTATGGGGTGAATGGTGCTATTCACAGGGTACAGTAGAGTGACTTGCAGATTTGTAGCCCAGATGGTGGGAAGACTAATGAAGAAACACATCACTACTGACAGAAGAAGAAGCTGTGGTAGATACATGGAGATGTTCCTCTTTGCCCAGAGAAAGAACGGATGACTGAAGTTAGAGATGGTGACACAGTAATAGATACAGAGCCAGGCCGTGAGCCAGTAGGTGAAGTATACGAGAGTCAGGGTGCAAGCAATGATTGGGACAATGACCTTCCTAACAAACATTAAAGAAATGAAGAAAATGCATAATAGACCCTGGATGCTGAACAGACACGGGAAAGCGATGTTCACCACTCCGATGACAAGGTGGATAAGATCAGGAGGATTCAGCTTCTGTCCAGTCCTCAGGCTTTTGGAACTAACCACCACGATGCAAAAATTCAGAATATACCCAAACCAACTTTCCAAGATGCCGAAGATTATCATAGGGATCCATCCTGTAAACAGCATCATGAACCTCCAGTGAATGTCTAGATTCCAACAAGTTATGTTTTGGGTGAAGTTATAAAATGATCCTATGATTGATGTACGAGTTATGCAAAAAGTGTTTAGCATGAGGTGTTTTTTTTTTCAGTTTTGCAAATCAGATACTTCGGTTACAACCAAATGATGTAGCAGAGAGTAACCAGGCAGCTCAGTGTAAGAGTCACGTCTAGTTCACTTTCTATGCAATGTTTTTTGCTTGCTATTGTTCAATAGATCAAGTATTATTTCTCTTGGCAATGCTTTTTTCTCTTGTTTCTTTATTTTCTACGTTCTGTTTCAGTGAAATTAATTTTGCATCAAAGTAATTTCATGATCTTTGAATGTTCCTTATTTTTTTGGGAGTTCTCTCAAGACTCCATATCATAATAAACATAGAATGTAAAATAAAAGTACTGACCTCATTGCTCACCTAACCCCCCAGCTCTGTAATCTGTCAACTGGAGGCATCTTTTCACACCTGCTTCACTTTGAAAATGGCTACCAGCATACCAGGCCTGATGACGGTACGCACCTTGACGTTGCGGTACACGTCGTGACTTCACAACATTATGATATGCATTATCTGAGGTCTAGTCAGCACCTTGGTGACACACTTTGTGATGTTACAATGTAGGCCTTGATGGCACTCAGGGATTTTAGAGGTTTATTGGGCAGAGTTCACAACCAGTGTGAAGCAAGCCAAAAGAGACATGCAACAGAGGGGTGGTGGACAGGATGGGCTGTGGGATAGCAGGTTAGTATTTTTTTCAAAGTTTTGCTAGCCCTTTACAGTTCAGCAAAATTGTGGTCAGCTGGATGCTATTAACCCTAGGGCTGAATCCATGAGGGGTCAATTGCAAAAAAAATGTAATTCTAAACAATACAAGTTTTGAGAATTCAGTTCCACTTAAATACATTTTCTCATCTCTAATGGTGACTCTGATGACAGAGAGGTTTTCTACTCTTTACTTTACTTATAGGATGGTGTTATGGTTAATTTTTTAATATCTAGATATCATTATTAATTTAGAAAAAACAATTTATATTTTTGCTATGTCTGAAGTTTGCTTGAGTGTTTTCTTATTTTACATTGTGGAATGTCTGACTAAGATTCTTGTTTCCTGTGAAGTCCTTGCCAAGAAGGTTTACGCTGGGCCAAGGGAAATGTGTTTGTTACTGATAAGTCTATTTAGGTTTTCTGTTCAGTTGTATGTAACAATGAAGTTCTGTTCTGTCTAGCTAATTAGTATGGTGAGTCTTTGTTGCCACACCAGAAGACTTTACCTGCTGACAATGCATGTCACATGTATTCTGTCTCTCTTCCTTCATCGATGAAGTATCTTAATTTGAATCTCACTGGCAATGTGAAGACCCTTTGCTGTCTATTCCAAAGTTCTCCTGAAAACAAAGAGGGTCTCCCTAACAGTACATGGTGCCGGAAACCCGGGATTGTCATAACCTCTGGACTCGTCAACAAGGATCTCTCTGGGAATTACTGAATAAAATCCGCGGTAAGTAATCCCTTGGATTACTACTAATTCAGTACTACCTAGACGGCTCCAGGATGGGTAATTGGTGGTTCTAACAAGACAATCATTTTTGAACCCTTTCCAGTGATTGAATTTGTTGTCTTATATGTTTCAATGTGGTTTTTAGATGTATAATTGACGATTGAATAACGGTTGAATGATAATTGAATGAAGTGATGAGTAACCAATCTTGTCCAGCTTGTCGGGATTAGACACCGCTGCAGTTCTTCTGTATATTTCAGGAGTCAGAGGATTGTTTTATGTTGTTTGTTTTATCTACGTCATAAATGTCTGGTATGATATTGTAAACTATGAGGATCCTTGAATATGGGACTGAATGATTATTTATTGACCAATAAGGGACTACGGTCTCTACTTGATAAGGGATCCCGTAAGGTGTGTTCCTTCACATGTGGTTGAGAGGAAAATCGGTCCGTAAGATTATCAGGGAAGTGTGATTGCCTATAACAGAGGAATCCTTCATGGTAAGGTAGTACTCTGAGGGTATTGAATTCCCCTGTAAATTTATAAGGGCACCCTCAAGAAAGGGGTAACTGAATGCGGTTTTTAGCCCGAATACAGCAGGGGGATTAATATCAGTGAATATGCAGTGTCCATTGAATGATTGACGTATTGTTAAGTCATTTTTGATGAGTCAGAATCGTTGTCCTCAGTGTCATTGTTCTGTTTTGTGTAAGCTCAAGAGAGGGAAAATCATAGTAGCTGAAGTTCTTGCTTAGCCTGTATACCCAGACTGGGAAACATATAGTATAAAAAGTAACACTTATTGCAGATATATTTGTCATGCAGTGCCTTTACAAGGTGTAGAAGGAAAACCTTTGACTAGGAAACGTTATATGATCATGCAGAAATAATTGCAATAGTAGGTGGAGCAATAGGCTTGGTATTGTCATTTGTTTGGTTGTGTTTAAGAATCTCCCTAGCTCACAGGGCTGGAAAATCTGTGTTAGTACTTCCTTAAAGATCTGTCTTCCGAGGATCAGAGGAGACTGGGACGGGATCAAATTTAGAGTCTGAGAGGCTCTAGGTGTGCTGAAGAGAGTTCTGTGGTAACTCTGGCACAGTGGTTGCAATCATGGGGACTGGCAACAGGAAGGAATTGACTAACTTAAAGGGCGTGGCCCCAGTTCCAGCATGTGAGATAATGGAGAGACTGAAAGGGAAAGAAGCAGTAGAGGGGTGTGAAATAATATTGAGGAAATTTGGTATGAGAAAGTGAGGAAATTTGGTATGGGAAAGTGGGGAAATTTGGAGGAGAAGGAATGGGAGAAATATGTCTGCAATTGGGTTGGATGGCTGAAAGATAAAAACAAACTAGAGCTGGCTAGGATGTGGTTAGAAGTAGCAAAACGTCTCTCAAGGAGTGAACATAAATCAGAGGAAACCAGGCATGGAACTGTCTATGTTATCTATGATAGTTTGAAAAACTCTCAAACCCCTGTAGTCTCTGTACCTGATGTAAATTCTGCATCCCCTTCAGCACCCCCGCCTAATGCTGGGTCAATGGAATGGATTTGCAGATATTGTGGACATCAGAATCCCCTGGGGTTAATTGTTGCAGGACCTTTGGGTCTTCACACCCAGGGACAACACCCAGGGTGCCTTTGTTCCCTATGAAGACCACTAGTCATGTACAGTTTCAACCTCCTAGGATGGTTAATAATGTTCAGGTACATGATCCCTCCCAAGTATGGCCAATAGAAACATATCAGCCTTGGTCCCCCAGTGAACTTATTGCCCTCACTACACAGCTCCCAGATCCCCCCAAAAAAACCTTAACATTTAGAATGTGTCTCCAGGGTGTTCAGGAGGCATATCGGGCCACATGGGATGATCTAGTTTCTGTAATTCTGCAGAAAGGCAGTGACCCCTTATGTAGCACCCTGAGGATTCGGCTGCTACAGGGGTATTGCACCTCAACCCAGAGGTGTGGTATTCCACTCCCGGGTAAGGATGGAGTGTGGATCTGAGCTCGGTAGGCTGCATGCACTACACACATCCCATTTCCGAGGAGCAGACCGACGGTACTCCCACTTAGAAATGTGCAGGTACGACCGAGTCTGTTCCTGGCTGGAGTGGGAGGGGGGTGGAACATCCCAAGTAGTGTAGGGGCAGATAGGGGGAGCAGCCTGGGTAAAGATAGGAGCTCATTGGGTGCTGGTCACCTGAGCTCACACATAGAGGGTGTATATAAGGTGGGCACCATCAGAGAACAGGGTCAGTCTTTGCAGGTCGGTCAGTCTGTCAGTCTTTGCAGGTCGGTCAGTCTGTCAGTCTTTGCAGGTCGGTCAGTCGGTCAGTCTTTGCAGGTCGGTCAGTCTGTCAGTCTTTGCAGAGCAGTCAGTCTGCCAGCCTTTTGCAGAGAGAAGGCAGAGGAGGAAGAGGAGCAGAGAAGCCCCAGAGAGAGAGAGAGGAGAAAGCCAGAAAGACCCAGAGGGGGGAACAGAAAAGGAACTCTGAGAACCCAAAGTCCATCAGCGGGTGAAGAGTTGGCATTAGGGTACCGGATCCCAAGCTGGTGGGGGCAAAAGCACACCCTAGCCAGAGACCGGAGGCCGTGGGCAGTGTCTGCCACGGCCACCCACCACATCCACCCCGAAGGCATACCACGTGGAGGGTCAGGGAACCCAAGGCCAAGGGTCTCCCAACAGAAGGCCCGAGGGAGCTGGACCTGGGTGGATCACTAGTGGGGACGGTCAGAGAAAGGACAGAAGGAGAGCTCAGGGTCACGCTCCGGACTTGTTTGGGGGTTGGCTGGATCCAGGACCTGGTGGACGCAGCACGGCTCGGGTGGTCACTTGAAGCTGGAGTGACCGGAACATCAGCAGTGAGTAAATACCCTAAACTGCACAACCCGACTCTGTCTTCATTTTACATCTACGCTGCACCACCACAACCCCCATCCTCTGCACCTGACCCCCTGAGGCTATACCCCACCCGTTGGGGGTTATACCATCACAAGCTGCACCTATACCATCAGCCTCAGCGGACCCTGCTGCAGCGGCGGCCATAGTGACCGCAATACAATGGGTGGCGTAGTCGACATTAAGAACTTAATAACATCTGTAGGACTGCCACATACAACTGAGTTTGACACCCTGGGCACGGACCGGGTCAAAGCCACTCGGAAGACTACAACTCCCATCTGATCCGGCTCCGGATATTCCCCCTAAAGAATATGGCCCAGGGGGCGCGTCAACTTTGGCGTAGTCGGCAGGATAACGTGCCCGCAACACCCGGGTACTGCGTGCCTGAAGAAAAGAACGAGTTTACCTCAAAAAGAAGTCTCCTGCCGGTTCCGGAGGGTCCCCGCCATCGGACTCCATCACAGATCGATTCCCGCCGGTTGTCCGCCATTAACAGCTTTTTCCCGCCATCTGCAGAGTTTCCCGCCACTGGGAAGCAGTTCCCGCCATTTCCAAAGGTTTCCCGCCTTGGAAGAGCGGACGCCATTATGGGCGTGCCAGAGGGTGGCGAGAGGCCACCTCCCATCGTGGGCCAGGACCGAAAATGGCGCCAAAAATGGAAACCGCCCCCACCAACAGAGACTGTGATGCTAGAGGTGTCTGTCAGCGTGAAAGAACTGCCCCTGGAGCTGACAGTCACCAAGTGGCCCCGGGACCGCCCTCGAGGGGGGAGGAGACGAAAGGAGAGAGAAAAGATGGGTGTCGCTTGGAGCAGTCTAGAGAGAGCGCACCCGGAGGCAAGAAGCCTGGAGAAGAATATCGGAGGAGCTTACCCGGAGATGGCGAGAAAGCAGAGCAGCACCGGCCCGTTGGCCAGGAGCCTGCTAGAAACAGAAGAGGGAGAGCAGAGCAGCACCGGCCCGCTGGCCAGGAGCCTGCTAGAGACAACAGTAGGAGAGCAGAGCAGCACCGACCCGTTGGTCAGGAGCCTGCTGGAAACAACGACCCCACTAGGCCTAGTGGAGGTCCTAGCACAGCTCCCCCGAGACCGGGAGTGTGCACAGACCGCTCTGGAGGGCCTCGCAAGGAGGATGGCCCGGGTGCAGCGAGAGACGTTGGCGGAGTGGAGCCGTGAGATGGCCCAGCAGACCGAGACCTGTCAGCGGAGCACGCCACCCGAGACGAGGAAACAGACCGCCTCTGAGGATGGCGCGGGAGGACTGAAGGCCGGAGACGGCGCCGAGAAGGGAGCCGAACGAGTGGAGGCAGGTAAAGGGGACGTCTATACCCCAAACCGGGAAACCGCATACCTGCCCCAGCTCCCCGTCGCAGAGCCCGAAGTCTATCCTGCCGTGCCCGTCGCTGCAACGTCACCGCCGCAGACTAGGCCTCAAACGGGAGCCGCGACCCCTGTGACGTCACACGCCTCGACCCCGAGCGTGACCAAGCAGGAAGTACCACCAGCCTGGTCGCAAGGCCTAGTACCCCCGGGCGCCGCAATACCAACAGCGCCCCCTACCTCCGCGGAGCCCCCGGCCTGGTCGCAGGGCCAAGTAGCTCAGGGTGCCGCCGTCCTTACGGTGCCCTTCACCTTCCAGATACCCCAGGCCTGGCCGCAAGGCCCGGGCAACCCGGGCGCTAACACCACCGCGCCCATAAGACCAAGAGTGCCGCATCTGGGAGAGGACCTGTACGCCCAGCATACGTGCCCGGATGGGCAGCCGTTTATATGGCCACCGGAGTTTCACCATCCCCGACTCCGGAGAGAGAGACCCCTGGATGAACCCCTGATCCCGGCTCCAAAGCCCGTAAAGAGGATCTCGCCCCCGCTAGCAGAAGCGCAGTTTGAGTGGGACCCCACCGGAGAAGATCTCATGGGGTTCACTCAAGAGACTCGGGCAGCTGCGGCGGAGCGTGCTGGGTGCTGCCGCCGGCAGCTCGAGGTCTTCGAGAGGGAGCGGAGAGAGAGGCGGGTCCGGGAACAGCAAGCTCAAATAAGGAGCGCGGAGCAGAAGAGTCAGGCCAGGAGAGACCCCCGTGCAGCGCATAGTCCCCGCACCACCGGGACTGTGATTAAGTTTAACATGCAGCATGGGTGGGGCTTCATCCGAGACCACCGCACTCTAGGCGACGTCTTCGTGACCAGGAGAGACGTTGAGTCCCACCTACCGGAGGGACACAGAGGTCGTGACCTTTACATCGGGGACGAGGTCACCTTCACCCGGCACAAGTGTGCCAAAGGACCCTACGCCCTCCATGTGCATCGCCTGACGGAGGAAGAGCTGCGGTGTGAGGAGGAAGAGCAAGAGGACCCGGACGGGTCTGAAGCCAAAGGTAACCATAAAGCAAGAGCAGGAGGACGCCGTCGTTAAGTACAGCGGAGCCGAAGCTGTATATAGTTGCCCGTCGGGGCACAGTGAACTGAAACTGTTACTGTTGCTAATATAGTCCTCGTTGGGACCAGCAAGTGTGAACTGTTACCCGTATTTCCCTTAATCCCACTGACCGAGGACTGAGAGCGGTCATTCCTCCCCAATACCTGGCCGAGGACTGAGAGCGGCCATATCCTTGTATATAGTTGCGCGTCTGTAAAATATTAATCTCTTATGATAAAAAATATTACATATAAGCTCTCAGAAGTTTTGGGTAGTTTCAGAGCGTGACAGAGGTTATTCTGAGAAACTTGGCAGGCGCACCTGTTCTGTACATCAAATCTATAGGACTCGTTGTCAACATGGGTTATTTGGAGATAACTAATGATGAAAAGTCCTTAGCCATATGTTTGAAATATGCCAACATGAAGTAATGGTACACAGTCGAAAATACATACTCTATTATAGGTATAGAAGTTACTGCCATATCAGCAAACCACCATATTGGGTTATGTAACTGTAAAAATAATCTTCAATGTATGTCTATGAGGCAAGATGGTATATAAGGAGAGGCATCAGTATGGTGGGTAGATTCTCATACCTTGAGGTCTCCACCACGGACCATCACATACTGCCAAAACTGGATACGTAAGAACTTATAATTGTCTCTATTAACCTGATACTTCTTTTGTTGTGTGCTATGAACTATTATTTTCTTTCTATTTTTTTGTAATCACCTTTTTGAATGAACATTAAATAAGCTTTTGTTTTATCCACACAATTCAAAGACTGATTTCCTTTTTATCCTCACTGTGCCCTTATCCAAGATAAGGAAGTGTTAAATTTTTCTAACATTAATGGCGAGCCATAGCCAGCTCTGATTTTTTTGAGTGGAATTCTTCCTCTAGTACAAACCGGGGGGAGGAGAAAGCTAAAAATATACTTGTACAAGTCTCAGGAATTCCACATTCACAAGGATCGGACGGAATCTACTGGACAGTGAGGAGTGAAGTTTGTCTCCAAAGCATACAACCACGTGGGGGTCAGCGGAGCACGGAAAAGTCACCATCCATTGACGGTTGGATCAATCCAGGAGAGGAAAAGCCATTCCATAGTAGATCCTTCAGCTCCATTTGCTCTACAAGTTCACACATCAGAGACAGCGGTGTCGGCTGTTCTGTTACAATTGCAGGCAGAAGAGTGGAGAATTTTGGGCTATTTTTCTAAGCTTCTCTCACCTGTTGAAAGAGGTTTCGAAATTTGTGCGAGACATTTGGTAGGCGTCTACTTTGCAGTCAAAGCAACTGAACACATTGTTGGTTTTAACAAAATCATTCTGCAAACTCCTCATTCTACACTAAAACTTCTCTTTGAGAAAAATATCCCAGGTGTGTCGCATCAGAGATTTGCCCATTGGTTACTGTCATTATCTCCCAATCAAATTGAGGTAGATTATAAGGCCAAATATGTTCTTCCTCAGTTGATGCAATATGAAGGGCAAACTCATGATTGTCTCCAGTCTTTTCAGGATCCGAGTCCATCACTCTTCAGACGGAAGGCAGAGGTAGCAGATGAAGCAGTTTTTGTAGATGGTTCCCGATTCTATTCAGATGGGCACTATTATACAGGATATGCCATTTTTTATCCCACAAGAGGACAGGTGGTAAAACACAAGTTACCGAGTCATTTTTCAGCTCAGAGGGCAGAGCTAGAAGCAGTAAAAATGGTGCTACAGCTGAATGAGGCTGACGATCAGTGTCCCATTGTGATCTACAGTGATAGCTCCTATGTTGTGAGATCACTGACAGATTATCTGCCAGTTTGGGAAAAAAGAGGCTATGTAGATTCTTCTAACAAGACTCTTGTACATAGCGACACACTGAAAACAATTTTTGAAATAGCTTCAAAAACCCCTAATGGTTTTGCTATTGTCAAAGTTCCTGCCCATAAAAAGTCTGATGATGAATTATCTGTCGGAAATGCAACCGCAGATATGTTAGCCAAAGAGGCAGCCCTGACAGGAGAAGAAGTGTTTGAACCTGAACCTCTCAAGGTTTCAGCAGTTCAAAGAACGGACACGCATATCCCTTCTTTTGCGGAAGAGCAAGAAAAAGATACAACTCTTGTTGCTTCCCGGGTTGATCCAAAACCTCCCTTTGTTTGTGAAAACGGGGTTTTGTGTCATGACTTACACGGGGACTTGCGTCCTGTTGTACCAAAACATCTACAGGATGAGTTTACAAGATACAATCATGAAAGCTTGGGTCATTTGGGCCAACAGAAATTGTTAGGCATTCTCAGAGAGAAATTTTACTGGGAAAAGATGGAAGAGACTGTACAAAGTATTGTTCAATCATGTCTCATTTGTGCCCAAATTAATCCAAGACCAAAAGGACAGAAACCGCCACTACTGCGAATCGCACCTGCAGATGGTCCATGGTCTACATTACAAATTGACTACATTGGTCCATTACCATCAGGTAAAAATGGTCTCAGGTATGCATTGGTTGTAGTAGATGTTTTTTCTAAATTGGTTGAAATTTTACCTGTCAGGAAAGATGATGCTTTGTCTACAGCTAGAGCATTAGTTAATCATGTCTTTTGTACTTGGGGGATCCCAAGAATGATCACCTCTGATCGAGGAAGTCACTTCACAGGAAAGATCATGCGAGCAGTTTGTGCTATTCTAGGGGTGCAACAACAGTTTCATGTCCCCTATCATCCACAGTCTGCTGGTATTGTGGAAAGGATGAATAGAACAATAAAATCCAGAATTGCAAAAATGTTATTGGATAAAGGTAATACTTGGGTTGATGCAGTACCTTTTGTACTGTTGAGTGTTAGAGGAACAATTTCTTCTACAACTCAGTTTACACCCTTTGAACTAATGACAGGAAGAAAAATGCCATTGATTTTCCCACATGAACCATTTTTGTCCACACCTCAAAAAGATGCTGTTGCAAGGTCCAAATGGTTGCAATTGTTACAGGAAAACTTGAAAACCATTCTTCCACATGCTGCATCAAGAATGCAGAGGATGGAGCCACCATATGAATCTAAATTCAAAAAAGGGGCTCTAGTCATGATAAAAACTTTCAGGAAGAGTGGACCTTGGGAAAGTAACTGGGAAGGTCCCTTTGAAATAATCGATACCATGGGACGAGTTATGATCCTAGTGCAACCAGCATCTAACATGGTTAAAAATACCCGCAGACAACAAAAAGTGTGGGTACATGTTGATCAATGCAAATTGTACATTGCAAAATAATGATACTGCATTTCTTTTAGGAAGAAATGGATTCCAATAAGAGCTGGAATACGGAATACCATGTCCTTGATGGAAGGGATTCTACACCAATCCTTCAAGAAAAGAAAAAGTTTCCCAGGAAAAGCTACTACCTGATGGGAACCACATTTCTGCTACTTTGTACTATTTCAATTGTGATCTACGCAGAAGACATTTTTTATCATGGAACGAATACTAGTGAAGTGAATGGACATATCAAAGGAACTTTACATTCACGGAAACCAAGAGGATCAAGTATACAAAATCTAATAGATGAAGACATACCGGATGATTCAGTAGATATTACTGGAAACATTTGCATGGGTTATGGTGTAGAATGCTGTATTGAACTACACTTCATACACGACACTAACATAATATTACATGCTGCCACAGGACCAAAGTCTAAATTTACACAGTTACAAGGAGATTATATACATAATAATAAGACAGGCACATGGGAATGCAATCCTACAGATGTGTTATACTGGAATATAGAGATAAGAGGTGAAGAGAAAGCTGTATGGTCGGGTGATATTACTAATGATATGCTCGTAAAAGGGACAGTTAGAACATCTGAAAGAGAGATTGTGTTAAAATCACAACTTTTTGGGAAAATTTTGGATCATTCATTACTTTCTATTACAGAAGGAGATGAAGATTGGGTAAAAACATGGAATTTCCAGATAACCAGAGAGCCAGTACGAGTACAAGTATCTGTAGTTTTTACAGTAACAAATACTATCACTCCAGAAGTAAGGGTTGCACCACAAGCAGTACATAGTCAAGAAAATATGTCTCCTCTTCTATTAAAATGCAACACAAGGTTAGAGTTACCTCCCGAGTCTTTGTTAACATGGACCAGAAACAAATTATTTTTGGGAAGTTTTTCAAATGGTCCAACAAATGTTTTACATAGAAGTCAATACGGGAATGTGAGATGGCTGGATAAGAATTTTGTTTTTTCTCTAGAGAATCCATCTCCTAAGGATTCTGGACTTTACCAGTGTTGCGTTTTAACTAAAAATAATTACAAACAGTGCAAAGATGTAAATGTAAATGTTTGGTCAGCAGTAGATAATGTATGTACGCAGACAAGGTTTCAACCATCTACTCCTTTCCAAATCAATCAATTCCAATCTAAACCTCTATTAAGAGATGGAGTATTTATGACCATGATATGGACTTTCAATATGACTAACTGGAAAATATCTTCCAAATATCCCCAGTGTAAATCACATCTCATTAACATGGAGATGGGAATAGAACAATGGTTTGGGAAAAGAACTTCAACACAGGTTAGAAGTAAGAGGGGGATATTAGAAGGTATTTTGGGGGGATTAGGAACAGTGGGAAGTTTAATTAATACTATGGACATTCATACACTTAAATCAGATTTGGAAAATATTGGGTATGTTGGAGGTAAAGGAGTAAAAATTCAGAAAAGTTGAATCAACTCCTTGAAAAGATGGTTTTGAACACGGCTGCTGTGCTGGGATCTTCAGTGTCACATCTACAAGATGCTACTTTAGCTCTAGTAAAAAGTGAACAGGAATCCCAAGTGGCCAGAGCATGTCTAGAAATTCAGATTGAATATTCCACCAATCTGAAAATGATTGCACAAGCATTGCAAAGTGGAATTACACCTTTAGGAATAATGAGAAATTTGCCTACAGAATATAATTTTGCATTAAATCATACAGATTTGTGGGTAAATAAGTGGTTAGGATGTGAACAGAACATTTGTATAGGAACATCACTAATCCCAATATCGGGAAGAGAAGAAACCATGGTTCCTATAACTGTTCTGGGCATTCCTGTTAGTAATACACAATTATTATATTATCAATTACAGTACACAGATTTTGCATTTGATGGCACAAACACTGAACAATTAGACATTTCTTCATGCTTACATTTTGTTTCTAAGGTAATGTGTCTACCTGGACAGGATAATGTCATTTCCCATTCATGTTTTCACAATCATACCTCATGTCACGCTAGGGTTGAGAATGTGCGGACATTACATGATTTGGTGACTCCAATAAGTTCAAACAAAATTTGTTTCCAAGTTATGTCCGAAAAAGAAGTTGTTTCTGCATTCTTCTCCTCTTGTGTACATGCTGAAAATCTGACAATAGGCTTATATTGTATAGAAGGAGGTGTAAAAACTATCTCCAAGAAGGAAGGAAGTATTAACATTACGTCAATAGGGACAAGAAATCTGAAAATCCTTCCGATACAGTTCAATTTGTCTCAAATAAATAATTTCCCATGGGATATGTGGACAAATGAGATAAAGAAAGACAAGGGTTTGTTAAATTTATTAACAAAACAACTAAAAGAAGCTGAAATTGTATTCAGACATGAACAAGGTCGTTTAAATGATATTGAACATGAATGGACAAGTATGTCAGGCTCATCTTGGTGGAAAAATTTAGGAAAATCAGTTACTAGTTGGTCACAGTCTTCAGCGAAAATGGTAGCAGGAAATATATTAACAAATCCAATAATAATATTATTTATTTTGATATTTTTATGCATATTTTATCAGATTTTAATAACCTATAAAATTAAGAAGATATATAAAAAGATAAAGACAGAAATGAAAAAGGAGGATGATATTTTAAGAGAAATGCTAAAAAGAAATAATTAACTTTTTGAGTGAATTTTTAATTTAATTTAGAAGTTTTTGGGAACTCAGATGATGTTCAATACAGGTGTCAATACAAGGTGTTCAGAATAAAGAATGAATGTGATACGAATGGTGAGAGAATGAGTTTAGGATTGATTATGATATTTCTTAAATCATAATCAGGGGGGACTGTAAAATATTAATCTCTTATGATAAAAAATATTACATATAAGCTCTCAGAAGTTTTGGGTAGTTTCAGAGCGTGACAGAGGTTATTCTGAGAAACTTGGCAGGCGCACCTGTTCTGTACATCAAATCTATAGGACTCGTTGTCAACATGGGTTATTTGGAGATAACTAATGATGAAAAGTCCTTAGCCATATGTTTGAAATATGCCAACATGAAGTAATGGTACACAGTCGAAAATACATACTCTATTATAGGTATAGAAGTTACTGCCATATCAGCAAACCACCATATTGGGTTATGTAACTGTAAAAATAATCTTCAATGTATGTCTATGAGGCAAGATGGTATATAAGGAGAGGCATCAGTATGGTGGGTAGATTCTCATACCTTGAGGTCTCCACCACGGACCATCACATACTGCCAAAACTGGATACGTAAGAACTTATAATTGTCTCTATTAACCTGATACTTCTTTTGTTGTGTGCTATGAACTATTATTTTCTTTCTATTTTTTTGTAATCACCTTTTTGAATGAACATTAAATAAGCTTTTGTTTTATCCACACAATTCAAAGACTGATTTCCTTTTTATCCTCACTGTGCCCTTATCCAAGATAAGGAAGTGTTAAATTTTTCTAACAGCGTCCTAAAGCGCCCCCTACCGGTTTTATAGAAAAACCATTTTTCAAGAAAAGACTGTCGCACTGTACCCGGTCACACGTTGCACAGTGACCGGAGGAGGAGCCAGAGGCGACGAGAATGTTTTATATGGAAAGTTTTATTAATATATATATATATGATGTTTATATGTTTATGCAAAAATTTCTATGTTTTGGTGTTGTTTATGTCTTACAGCCCGAGGACGTGCTGTGATTTACCAGGGGGGAATGTAGCACCCTGAGGATTCGGCTGCTACAGGGGTATTGCACCTCAACCCAGAGGTGTGGTATTCCACTCCCGGGTAAGGATGGAGTGTGGATCTGAGCTCGGTAGGCTGCATGCACTACACACATCCCATTTCCGAGGAGCAGACCGACGGTACTCCCACTTAGAAATGTGCAGGTACGACCGAGTCTGTTCCTGGCTGGAGTGGGAGGGGGGTGGAACATCCCAAGTAGTGTAGGGGCAGATAGGGGGAGCAGCCTGGGTAAAGATAGGAGCTCATTGGGTGCTGGTCACCTGAGCTCACACATAGAGGGTGTATATAAGGTGGGCACCATCAGAGAACAGGGTCAGTCTTTGCAGGTCGGTCAGTCTGTCAGTCTTTGCAGGTCGGTCAGTCTGTCAGTCTTTGCAGGTCGGTCAGTCGGTCAGTCTTTGCAGGTCGGTCAGTCTGTCAGTCTTTGCAGAGCAGTCAGTCTGCCAGCCTTTTGCAGAGAGAAGGCAGAGGAGGAAGAGGAGCAGAGAAGCCCCAGAGAGAGAGAGAGGAGAAAGCCAGAAAGACCCAGAGGGGGGAACAGAAAAGGAACTCTGAGAACCCAAAGTCCATCAGCGGGTGAAGAGTTGGCATTAGGGTACCGGATCCCAAGCTGGTGGGGGCAAAAGCACACCCTAGCCAGAGACCGGAGGCCGTGGGCAGTGTCTGCCACGGCCACCCACCACATCCACCCCGAAGGCATACCACGTGGAGGGTCAGGGAACCCAAGGCCAAGGGTCTCCCAACAGAAGGCCCGAGGGAGCTGGACCTGGGTGGATCACTAGTGGGGACGGCCAGAGAAAGGACAGAAGGAGAGCTCAGGGTCACGCTCCGGACTTGTTTGGGGGTTGGCTGGATCCAGGACCTGGTGGACGCAGCACGGCTCGGGTGGTCACTTGAAGCTGGAGTGACCGGAACATCAGCAGTGAGTAAATACCCTAAACTGCACAACCCGACTCTGTCTTCATTTTACATCTACGCTGCACCACCACAACCCCCATCCTCTGCACCTGACCCCCTGAGGCTATACCCCACCCGTTGGGGGTTATACCATCACAAGCTGCACCTATACCATCAGCCTCAGCGGACCCTGCTGCAGCGGCGGCCATAGTGACCGCAATACAACGGGTGGCGTAGTCGACATTAAGAACTTAATAACATCTGTAGGACTGCCACATACAACTGAGTTTACACCCTGGGCACGGACCGGGTCACAGCCACTCGGAAGACTACAACTCCCATCTGATCCGGCTCCGGATATTCCCCCTAAAGAATATGGCCCAGGGGGCGCGTTACTTACTTATGGAAATTACTCAGATGCTGCCAGGCCAGGAACCAGCCATTAAAAATACATCAGAGTCGGGTCGGATGTTTATACAAGGATGCAAAACTGGGCAAGGGCAGAGCGGGATAAAAAAGTAGACCTGTTACAAACTGTAGTACAGGATAAGGCTCAGTCAGTCTCAGAATATGCCTCTGTATTAGAACAAACATGGTTGGATTTTGGATATGAGCATAATGATGATAAGGATCGCAGATTATTGTTGCAATGTTTAATGAATGGTCTTAAACCTACGGTTCAGACTGTAGAACGCACTAGTCGCCCAGAGTGGCGCAATATGTAATGGGTTGATTAAAAGGAAATAGCCTGAGGTGCTGAACTGTAAAGCATGTCAAAGAAAAGGGTTAACTTGGCTCCTGTGCAGTCCAGGAAGGGAAGATGGGGAAATAGAGATTACAGCAATGTAGAATGTTTGTCTTGCCAGCAAAAAGGACATCTATCTATCAAATGTCCCGCAAAATCAACAGCCACTGCCCAGCCCCCTCCATAGGAAACTGGCAATCCAGATGTCTCCCTCTGCCCCGTTGTCACCCCCAGGGGCCCACACTCACTGTCCCGTGTCCTTGGGGGAGGGACAAACTATTTAATTCATGGTAGACACTGGAGCAGCCTGTACAGTATTAATGCAAGAATATGTTCCAGAGGACATTTTGTCCCCCGACCATGTGGCTTGTGAAGGGGGTAGAGGGACGACTTACTAAATTACAAATGACTCATCCTCTCCGGTTAAATTTGCATGACTTAATTTAAATTGTAACCCAGGTTCTAGTTTCCCCTGATGTGCCTTTTAATTTGCTGGGAACAGATGTGTTGCAGAAAATTGGGGCCTACATAGAATTCACTCCAAATGGCCCCAAGATGACCACCCCCCTGGATGATGACACATTGTGTAGTCTTCTATCCCTAACAATTCCCACAGTTCTAGACAATACAGATGCTAAACCTCATTCCCATCCTGTTTGGCTTGAGGATATACCCAGTCAATTGTGGGCATGTAGCAAACTTGATGTGGGAAAACTACCCATCCCTCCGGTGACTGTAAAACTTAAACCAGGTGCCCAACCTCCCTGTATAAAGCATTATCCTTTAAGTGCTGCTCAGGATGCAGCAATACATGAGAATGTCCAGGAGCTTTTGTCAAGAGGTCTAGTTATTCCTATAACCTCCCCATTTAACACTCCCCTGTACCCAGTCAAAAAGAAAACCCCACCTGGACAGCCAGTAGCCTATCGTATGTTACATGATCTTAGGGCAGTTAATGCAGTAACTATAGTAGATACTCCACTTGTACCCAACCCCCATACTCTCCTGAATCAGGTCCCCTCCAAAGCCACCTGTTTCACAGTAATTGATCTGGCCAATTCTTTTTTCTCTGTCTTCTTGTCCACGGAGCGTACCTCTTATTTTGCATTCACCCACAGAGGTGCCCAGTATGCATGGGCAGTCCTTCCTTAGGGAGCTGCTAACTTCCCCTTCCTTATTTTCCTCATCTCTAAAGACTGTACTCGATAACTGGTGCCCCTTTGATTCATCCACCATACTCTTACAATATGAGGATGACCTTCTCCTTTGCTGCACTACTGACCAGATATGCCACAATGAATCTCAATCTCTGCTGATATTCTTAGTAGAGATGAGCGATGTTCGACTCGAACTGTTCGCCAATCTCAAATTCGAGCTGTTTTGGGCGGTGTTCGAGCCGTTCGACGAACACAAACGATTTGAAAAAAATTCGGCTGTTCGAGGTTATGTTCGATAACTGTTCGTGCACCAAAATCATAACTGGATTTTTTCTCAGCAATGATGAAAATTAATGTTAATACGCAGTTTGAGTGTACAGCGGGGTGGGGGGAGGGGCAGGGGATGGATCTCTGCAGGAATAATGAAGATCTCCATTTTTTTTTCTCTTTCCCGCATTTACAGTGGGGAGGTGCAATCTGTCAGCCTATCAGCAGCGCACACACGGAGCGAAGTGCTTTTTTTCACACAACCCAGGGCATGTGTCATTGGCAGTGTATGTCACATGTCTTTGCCCTATAAGACCCAGCAATTTTCCCCGTCGCCACCATTTTCTCACTGCTGCAGCTGCGTGTTAGACGGCACCGCTGTTGCTGTGTGCGCTATACCTTGTTAATTTAAAGCCAATATTCGCACAAATCTACAGATAGCTTGGGAGTAGGGAATAGTTGTGATTGCAGTCCTTTTAAGGACTAGGTTACAGCATTTCCTACGATTTTTATCAGGCTAGTCTGTGCTCTTAAATAGATAGGTTGTGTGAGTAAAGACTAATTGTAATTGCAGTCCTTTTCAGGGCTAGGTTACATCAGTTCCTATCAGTTTTTGCCAGTCAGGTCTGTGCCAGTGCTATGCAAGTTTTTTTCACAGCATTTGGCTAAATCTAGCAAAGCTAATCTTTTTTGGCCTACTGCAGAGTGTGTTAGTCAGTGGAGTAGCCTATCTGTGTTGCAAGCTACACCACCTGTGTATAGAATACCAATTTTTTACTGCACCTAGTGAAGTAAAACCTTTTGGGCATAGCATCATTCTATTACTCCATCTATAATGACCTCCATCAGATTGCAAATTGAATATAATTTTTTCTGCATCTAGCTCTGAAAAAATATTTGGCCTTCTAGCAGTGTGTGGGACATGTTCTATTAGTCCATCTATACTGACCTCCATCAGGTTGCAAATTGAATATAATTTTTTTCTGCATCTAACCCAGACAATAGTTTTGGCCTAATACCACAGTTTGGCCACTCAGCTCTGCTCGGTTCCCATACATTGTTTTTTTGTGCAAACAACTCCAGAGTTGTGAATTATTTAACCACCAAAATGAGTGGAAAAAGGCCTGCTGCTTGTGGAAAGGGGAATAGGCGTGTTGGGAAGGGGAAAAAAGTTTGTGTTCCATGGGGTAGGTGTTAAAGCAACAGTAACATCTGCAGAAGAAAGACCATCTTCCAGCCAAACTAAAATGTCTACTTCTTTTAGCGGACAATGTGATAAGATCCCTTTCTTACGGCCACGCCAATCGCTACAAATTCCAGATGAGGCACAAAAACAGCAGGTGCTTCAACGGATATCAAGTGTTCCTTTAAGTGGGCTCTCCTCCACATCAACTTCAACATCACAAATACTCCAGTCCTCAGAGGTGTCACCCCAATCGCACTTGCTTCCTCACAGCTCCCAAATCTCCAGCTGCCCGTCTGAGTATGAGGTAGAACAGATGGTTGAGTCTGCAGAGCTGTTTACTCATACTATAGCCTGGGAATCAGAGGTCGGCTCCAGCGCTTCTGTGAATCCAGACGAGGAAATGATCTGCACTGATCCCCAGAATCTTTATGAGTCAGATCCTGGACCAGACGCAAAAGGTTCTGACCATAATGTAGACCCTCATTCTCAAACTGTAACTCCTGTTGGTGGAGACAATGAGGAAGACGATGATGAGACTCAAATACCTGATTGGAGTGACAACTTTAGGTTTTTGTCAGGGCAGGAACAGGTTGGCTCTGAGGACGACGGGTGTGATAACACACAGAGTGATGATGATGAGGTTGGAGATCCAACTTACTGTCAACCCACAGTCAGCCAAGAGATGAGGTCAGCAGAGGAGGTGGAGGAGGATGCTAGTGACGACTAGGTCAGGTTGCGCCTTCCTGGACAGAGACGTAGTACTGGAAGCACGTCAACAACTGCATCCTCAAACACAACTCTGCCTCTGACCACAAGTCGTGGAGGCTTTTCAGGTCACATGGGTGCTAAGCCTTGCATAGCCTGGGCATTTTTTCAGATCGATAAAGATGACCCAACTCGTGTTATCTGTAACATTTGTCAACAAAAGCTAAGTAGAGGCCAAAAAATACATAGTTTGAGAACTTCATGTATGAATCGGCACATGGACATGAAGCATAAGTTGCAGTGGGAAGCTCACTGTGCTACAATGCGGCCTAGCCGGCCGGGCCAACCACTGTCTGCCACATCTTGTGCATCCGCGGCCTCTTCATCCTCTTTGACTGGGGGGACAGCAGTCACACCTGTTTTGGGACGCAGACCTGCCACCTCTTTACTCGCAACAGCCAGCGTGATTGGCAGGTCATCATTTTCTTTGGAGGTGGTAACACCAGCTGGTGTTTAGCGCTGTCCGACATCGATAGCACCACCTTTGGATCAAGGCAACCTAACATGTCCGCCTGCATCTTCCACACAGACCGGCAGTTTTCCGGGTACACCCTTATCAACCCCTTCTAAGCACAACAGCCAGCCCTCGGTCCCTCTGATGTGGACTAGTAAAAGACCATTTCCTCCTAGCCATGAGAAAGCTAAGAGGTTGAATTTCACCATCTGCAAGCTCTTGGCTACAGAAATGCTGCCTTTCCGCCTGGTGGACATAGAGGATTTTCGAGACCTTATGTCCGTCGCAGTGCCCCAGTACCACATGCCCAGTCGGCACTACTTCTCAAAGAAAGGTGTGCCTGCGCTCCACCAGCATGTCGCACACAACATTACCGCTTCTTTGAGAAACTCTGTGTGTGACAGGGTGCATTTCACCAAAGACACTTGGACGAGTAGGCATGGACAGGGGCGTTAGATGTCGCTGACTGGACACTGGGTAACTATGGTGACAGCAGGATAAGGGGCTGCTGTCCAAGTCTTGCCGTCCCCACGAGTTGTGCGTCAATCCTCTTTATGTCAAAGTTCCTCCACTGCTTCTGCCTCCTCAACCTCCTCTTGTTCCTCCACCTGCACTCAAAGCCTGTCTGATCATGCCACAAGCTTTCTAACTGCGCAGAAGGGATCCTGCACACCTCCTTACTATGCGGGCAGTAGGGCTCAACGTCATCAGGCGGTTTTTACTTTGAAATGTCTGGGAAATGTGAGTCACACAGCTGAGGAGTTGTGGTCAGCTCTGGAGAACCAATTTCATGAATGGTTGTCTCCACTGGACCTGAAACCAGGGAAGGCCTTGTGCGACAATGCTGCAAACCTGGTTGCGGCCCTTCGCCGGGGCAATGTCACACACGTGCCTTGTATGGCTCACGTGTTGAACCTGGTTGTCCAGCAATTTTTAGCCCAGTATCCCGGACTAGATGTCCTTCTGCAGAGGGCACGGTCGCTGTGTGCTCACTTCCGCCGTCCGCATCCCGCAGCTCAGTGACTTACATCTCTACAGAAGTCGTTGGGCTTGCCACTTCACCGGCTAAAATGCGATGTCCCTACCCGGTGGAATTCAACTCTGCACATGTTGCAGCGACTGTGGCAGCACCGACAAGCCCTGGTGCAATACGTCCTGACGTATAGCCTGGGCCAACGAGATCCAGAGGTGGGGAAAATCACGCTGGAGGAGTGGTCTCAGATCAGGGACCTATGCACCCTTCTGCACAATTTTGAAATGGCGACGAAGATGTTTAGTGCTGACGATGCCATTATCAGCATGACTATTCCGGTGATTTACATGCTGGAGCACATGTTAAACAGAATTCGGAGTCAGGTGGTGGCACAAGAGGAGGTGGAGGAAGTAGAGGAGGAGGAGTTGTATGCGGAAGGCCTAACATCTGCAAGGTCCAGACGGTCGGCAGCACCAAGGCGGCAGGCATGTGAGGGTGGGGGAGATGGTTTTACCAGGGCGCATGGTAGCAGCCAAACTAGTGAGGAAGGTGCAGGAGCCCAGGAAGAAGTGGAGGACGAACTGATGGAAGACTCATCAGATGAGGGAGACCTTGATCACATTTCTGTTGTGCGAGGTTGGGGGGAGAGGACAGAGGAAGGAAGCATGATTGTTACCTCGCCACCAACACAACAGGTACTTGGTGCTCATGGATGCGCAAGACACATGAGTGCCTTCTTGCTGCACTACCTGCAACATGACCCTCGAATTGTGAGAATTAGAAATAATCCTGACTACTGGGTTGCCACACTGTTAGATCCCCGGTACAAAAGTAAATTTGAAGAAATTATTCCTGCCATAGAAAGGGATGCACGCATGCAGGAGTATCAGCAGAGAATGTTGCAGAATCTTACATGTGCTTTTCCACAAAACACCAGTGGTGCACGTAGTGAATCTCACAGTTCCAACTTGCCAACCATGGGACCGTCGAGTGTTCAGCACTCAAACCGTAACAGAAACACAGTATCTGCTGGTAACATCAATTTTGCGGAATCATTTCACCACTTTATTAGCCCATCCTTTGCAAGGCCACAGGAGACAAGAAGTCTGACACATAGTCAATGCCTAGAGACGATGGTAAAGGAGTATCTCCAAGTCAGCATTGAAGCCATGACTGTGAAACTGGACCCTTGCTCTTTTTGTGCTTCCAATCTGGATAAATGGCCGGAGCTCGCCACTTACGCCTTGGAGATCTTGTCATGCCCTGCAGCCAGCGTTCTGTCTGAACGTGTGTTCAGCGCTGCTGGTGGTGTGCTGACAGATAAACGCACGTGGCTCTCCACTGATAATGTAGATAGACTCACGTTCATAAAGATGAACAAATCATGGATCCAAAACGACTTTTCTACCCCTGTGTCATCCTGGGGAGAGTAAAAGCTTGATGATTGGTTAAAATCACCTCACCAACCATTTTAAGCTTTCAAATTACTAATCATGTTTATCTGTATCTTGGCTGGAAAATTATTTGGGCTTTGTAGCAGTGTGCAGTAATGATTCTATTAGGCCATCTATACTAAGCTCCACCAGATTTAAAATTACTAATCATGTTTATCTGTATCTTGGCTGGAAAATTATTTGGGCTTTGTAGCAGTGTGCAGTAATGATTCTATTAGGCCATCTATACTAAGCTCCACCAGATTTAAAATTACTAATCATGTTTATCTGTATCTTGGCTGGAAAATTATTTGGGCTTTGTAGCAGTGTGCAGCACTGATTCTATTAGGTCATCTATACTAAGCTCCACCAGATTTAAAATTACTAATCATGTTTATCTGTATCTTGGCTGAAAAATTATTTGGGCTTTGTAGCAGTGTGCAGTAATGATTCTATTAGGCCATCTATACTAAGCTCCACCAGATTTAAAATTAATAATAATTTTTAGCTGCATCTAGCCCGGAAAATAATTTTGGGGCTCCTAGATGCGCAAGACACATGAGTGCCTTCTTGCTGCACTACCTGCAACATGACCCTCAGATTGTCAGAATTCGAAGTAATCCTGACTACTGGGTTGCCACACTCTTAGATCCCCCACACTCTTCGATCAACCTTTTCATTTTAATAAAGAACAAAAAAATGGTAATTTTTGAAATTATAAGCATTAGCAGGTTATTAGAAACTGAAATCAAACAGTTTTAAACTCAAAACTTTATTCTAGGTGGTTACATTTGCACATAGGACCCCTTGTTCGAAATGTTCTGAACTCTCTCATCCATTGAATTTGTCAGGTTTTGGATGGTTTTTGCTTCAATTGTTTTGCATGAGGACAGAATACCCTCCCAGAGCTGTTGCTTAGATGTGAACTGCCTCCCGCCATCATAGACACTCCTTTTGATGATACTCCAGAGGTTCTCAATGGGGTAGAGGTCAGGGGAGCATGGGGGTCACACCATAAGTTTGTCCCCTTTTATGCCCATATCAGCCAGAGATGCAGATGTGTTATGTGCAGCATGAGACGGTGCATTATCATGAATGAAAATGATCTTGCTGAGGAATACACGGTTCTTCTTCTTGAACCATGGCAGGAAGTGCTGTTTGAGAAACTCCACATACATTATGGAGTTCATCTTTACATCAGGGATCCCAAAGGGGCCGACAATCTCTTTCCCCATGATTCCAGCCCAAAACATTACTCCACCTCCTCCTTGTTGACGCTCTAGCCATGTTTGCGTGGGGTGTCCATCAACCAGCCATCCTCCACTCCATCCATCTGGACCATCGAGCGTTGCACGGTACTCATCCGTGAACAAAACAGTTTTGAAGTCAGTCTTCATGTATTTTTTGGCCCACTGGAGCCATTTCGGCTTGTGTGCAGTGGATAGAGGAGGTCGACAGGATGGCTTACGCACAGCTGCAAACCTCTGAAGGACCCTGCATCTTGTTGTTCGGGGGACGTTGGAGGCACCAGCAGCTTCAAAAACTTGTCTGCTGCTATGACAAGGCTTTTTTGCCGCTGCTCTTTTAACCTGACGTAATTGCCTGTAGGAAAGAGTCCTCAATTTGCCCTTATCAGCACGCACACGTGTGTACTGTGAATCAGCTACATACTTTTTGATTGCCAAGACACTTCATCCTGATTATCACACAATGTTGATTGTAGTCATGCCTTGACCTAAACACTCCACAATTTGTTGCTTCTCAGCAGCCGACACACCCTTTTTCTTTCCCATTTTGGCAGAAAATGTAGGCTGCTTAATAATGTGTCACAGCCTTCTTAAGTAGTCTTGTCTTTCATTGGACACACCTGCCGAACTAATTAGCACAGGTGTCTGCAATTGCTTACAGTGATATAAAGAGCCCTGACACACATCACCATCAATGAGTTTAACTGACAAACAAACAATTTCTTCCCTTATCACTCCTAAACACTTTTTGCATAATAATTTGGAACACAGTGTACATGTGCTTTTCCACAAAACACCAGTGGTTCACGTAGTGAATCTTACAGTTCTTACTTGACAACCGTGGTCTGTATGGAGTTGTTCAATAAATGGCCCAAAATTAAGATAACATAGATGGGAGAGGTCTCTATGAATAGGAATTCCTAAGTATTTGATACCCTGTGAGGGCCAGGCAAAGGGAAAGTTGGACTGGATGGAATCCTGTATGGATTTGGGGAGGGAGACATCGAGGGCCTCAGACTTCGCTGCATTGATTTTAAAATTTGACCATGTAACAAAGTGATCTATTTCAGCCATAACAGCAGGGATGGATATATGTGATTGAGTGATATATACTAGGACATCATCAGCAAATGCAGAGCACTTATACTCGGTGCCTCCCACCTCAATCCACCTAATATTGGGGTTATGGCGAATTGATGAGAGCAGGTGCTCCGTCACTAGGATGTATAAGAGAAGGGACAGAGGACATCCCTGCCTTGTCACATTGGTGATTATGAAAGGTGATGAAAATGTTCTGACGCACCCCCTGGGCCTTGGGACACCCTGAGCCGGACCCTTTTTGGTGGATGCTGGTGGTTGTAGTCTCCGTGGTGGCGATCCGGTTCCGTGGCTCAGGGCGGTCAAACCAGTGGCGGAACTATTTATGTGGTTTTGATGTTTAAATGTCCGACTACGCCACCCGTGGATTGCGGTCAGAGTGAACTGCCGCTGCAGGGCAGACCTCTGAGGCTGGTGTTGTGGCTGCAGCAGAGCGTAGCATAACTCTCCACGGGAGGAGAATAGCCTCAGGGCAGTGTATGCGGAGGATGGGGGTGATGGTGCAGGGCAGCAGCAGTAACGACACGGAGTCAGTGATGTAGTCCAGGGCCTTTACTCACAGTTCTTATTATCCAGACCACTTCTGCAGGTAACGGCTGCCCACGTCGTACTGTGCTCACCAGGTGAGGGGCTCAGACAACTCCCAGATAACTTTGGAGCGCTTCACAGGACCCCCTTTGTGTGTCCTTTGTCTGGCCTTTCTTACCAACCCTTCTGTCCGGCTGCCTCGGGCCTCCTCTTGGTAAACTTGGCGCCAGTTTCCCTGACCCTATGTGGTGCCTTCCTAGCGGGTGTAGCGAGGGGCTGCGCCACATAAAATGTCACAGCCGCCGGTTTCTAGCTGAGGGTCGTTTCCCGCCTCCACTAGTTTCGGGGACCGGTCTCCCCCTTTGGCCTGACCCCTCCACGCAGGTGGATTCGGGCGTGTGGTGGCGACTCGCCCTTCCGCACCCCTGGGGTCCCTTCGTTCCTCGTTCCTGGAGCCTTCTCCGCTCCTCTTCCCTCCTTCTCCCTCTTCCAGGCCTGGGCCTCTTTTACTAGGCCCGCCTCCGGAGCAGAGCTCATGCAGAGCCCCTGCTCCCTGTCACTTCTGCTCAGACTTCTCTGCACTGAACTAAGATGGTGCCCACCTTTTATACTCCCTTCTCAATGCACCCAGGAACTGCTTCCTCCCTGCTCCTGCACTACAGGGTTCCCCTTCCTCAGTGTTCCCTCCCCCCACTCCAGACAGGGAAAAGGAATGTCGTGCCCATCTCAGGGGCAAATTGGTCGCCCTGCCCCACGGCAATGTGGTGTAATGCATGCAGGTGTCGGGTCCTGATCCACACTCCATCCTTACCTGAGAGTGAGATATCACACCTCTGGGTGATGTGCAATACCTCTGTAGCAACCGAGCACTCAGGGTGCTACAGTTCCATTTATCTTCAGCCTAGGTGACGTATTGCGATACAGGGCCGTGATTTTGGCTATAAAAGGGTCCCCTAGACCCCTACCCCAAGCTTTTTTTAGAGAATCATATATGGCGTGCCAGGAGACTCTATGGAATGCTTTCTCAGCATCCATCGAGAGTATCTAATTAAAAATTTTTAACTTCATCTAGCTCAGGAAATACTTTGTGCCTAGTAGCAGTGTCTGCTAGTCAGCGGATTATCCCGGCTGTTAAGCAAGCTACACCACCTGTAGTTTGGACACTTAATTTTTTCAAAGGAAATGCTTTGGGACCATGGGATACTCAGTGAAGAGCATCAGGATGCGCCCCAAGGCCTAGGGGCTGGGACTGGCGGTAGGACGCCTTGCGGTGGACAGCCGAGCTTGATCCTTATAAAAGCTTTTTAACTGCAGCAGCTTTAGTGGACGCTACTGGAGCTGGAATTACGCGGCTGCTGGCATGAGACTTGCCCTCCAATAGATCCTTGTAAAAGGATTTAAAGTGTATTCATTCAAATTAGAGAGACAATTTAAATTAAAAAGCTTAGAGCTGCCTCCACCACAGGGGGGCTTGCTCGACCCACCAGCGGACAGGCACCAGTATTGGGAGAGGGGGGCTGGCCGTCAGGGTCCACCGCGGCTCTGGCACAAACCCGGCGACACAGAGGTGGCATGGGCAGAAACGGACTGGCCGTGTCGGCTTCTCACTTTTTGGATTTTAGAAGGGCATGACATGCCTATATCTGTGTCTCCCACTCCTTTTACTCCTCCACCTCTTTTCTTTTCGCATGACTATATGTACTTGTCACTTTTCCATGTGTTAGTTATGTCTTCTGAGCAGTTTGTCAGCTTTTAGACACCTTTGAAGGTGTTTTCTATGTGTTTCTATGTGTTTTTGTTTGCCTGCCATTGGTTTTAACGGTGTTCGAAGGTGTTCGACGAACAGTTTGACGAACAGTTCGGCGAACACATGGGTATTCGACGAACCGAACCGAACTCGAACACTACGGGGGTGGCTCAACACTAATTCTTAGCAGAAAATGGGTGCAAAGCTTCAAAAGATAAACTCCAATTGTTCAAGTCCACAGTCACTTTCCTTGGGCATTGCCTGTCTCCAGGCATTAAGCATCTCAGCCCAGGGAGGATTGAGGCTATACTAAAATTACCCCTTCCAAGATCTACTAAGCCCCTTCGGGCATTCTTGGGCCTAGTCCAGTACTGCCGTCTCTGGATACGAAATGCCTCTAGTATTATGGCCCCATTGTTTCAATGCTTCAAAACTGTGCCTTTCACCATTAATTCTGAGGCTATTGATGCATTTCACACCCTCAAGCTCACTCTTTCTACCTCACCAGCTCTAGGTATACTGAATTATGACAAGTTTTTTACTTTGTTCTGTCACGAACAGACTGGACATGCGTCTGGTGTCCTTACCCAAGAACATGGTGGTAGGCAGCGCCCTCTAGGGTATTACTCTGTAACCCTAGATCCAGTCATTATTGGGTCTCCTACTTGTGTTATAGCTGTGGCAGCTGCTTCAGAACTCATTAAAAAGACTGAGGACATAGTGTTAGGAAGCCCCCTCACACTTCAAGTACCTCATACTGTATCTGAAGTACTTCAACAGGCTCCGACCCGTCACCTCTCAGCATCAAGGTTGACAAAATATGAAGTCTCACTCCTTACACCTCCCCATATAACTATCAAAGGCTGTAATGTTCTAATTCCAGCTACACTACTTCTGACTCGCCCCCTGGGCCGTGGGGCACTCGGATCCGGGCAATAGGGAGCGATGGGAGTAGTAGTGGCAACCTGGTTCCGTGGCTCAGGGTGGTCAGGCCAGTGGTAGTCCGTTATATTGATTATGTCCGACTACGCCACCCGTGGATTGCGGTTATTAGGAACCGCCGCTGCATGCAGACCGCTGGGGCTGATGAGGTGTGCAGCTATGGTAGTGTGACTCCCCACGGGAAGAGTGCGGCCCCAGGGCAGTATAGTGGATGGTGGGAGTGATGGTAGTGCTGGAGGAGCAAGGAGCACACAGACAACAGGTTGCAGTCCAGGGTCTTTACTAAACAGGTAAACTGACCCACAAACAGTCCCAGCTAGGAGGGGACCTGGATGTCTGAGAGCAACGGGGAAATTGGCCCTGGTCAGGGTGAGGGTGTAGGCCTACCGTGCTTTCTGCGCTCCTTCTGACTATCTCCTCCTGATAGCATAACAGCCCACGTTTCCGAGCTTTCCGTGCTTTCTCGCCTGTATGGCCTGCGACGTGGGTTACTTTCTGCTCCCAGCCTTGTATGGCTTTACTGGTCCCTTCGGTTGTGGCAGGGCCTCCAGGCTTCTTAGGCCAAGGAATGTACAGTCCCTTGCGGGCTGGTTCTCTGCTGGGGGATGTGGAATCCTTCCAGCCTCAGACACCAAAGTCTGGTAAAGTTAAGTCTTTTCTCTGCCAAGACAGGCTCTCTTCGCCTCTTGTCTCTGGCTTGTGGCTCACTCCTACTGCCACACTTCCTCTTAGGTTACAATGCAACTTTCTGTCCCTGCTCCACTCTGGGACACGTCTCAAAGCTGAGACAGGCAATCCAGTTCTCTCTAACCCTGTCCCCAGTACCAGCTTTTATAGGGGCAGCCTGCTCCCCCTACTGGCCTGAGACAGGAGGCATTGCATGCTAATGTTCCCCTAACCAGAGAGCCTCCCCCTTGCTCTCAGACACAGCTTTAATTACACTTGTGGCATCCAGGCAGGGTGACACATTCCCCCCTAGTGAAATTTAGTACTCCGGGACTAAACATTAAACAAAGACAATATGCATAACAATAAAACATTAATAGACAGACGACGCACAAATTGAGTTCTTTAGGTCACAGTGTGGCCTGTGACCGGGTGTCCATATCACCAAAACAAAGGGGAGCCTTAACCAGGTGGGGGTCTGTCCTACCCCAAGTCCTTCACAGTCTTAGTTCATTCCTGGGTTAGGCTCAGAATGCAGTCCACACAAGGTCCCGGTTATAAAAAGTCCATAACCTGTGAGTCCTTACGGTAGCTGCAAGAAACTGAAACACACTATCAATAAACATGCAGGTAACTTTGGCAAACATTTTAACATTTGGCAACAAGGTTATTTACAATTTAGTACACTCTATATACTCCAGCGAGCGGGTATCTGTCCCTTTGTGCTCCTGGTTGACCTCCTTAACCCACTGTCTGGTGGTGGACCAACCTGGCTTTCCCCACTAGCGTTAGGGGTACAGCTACCAGCTGGGTGTACAGGTAGGGCAGGCAGCTGTCTGCGGGTCCTTTGGCTTACCGCAGGCATGGCAGGCTCACTGTCAGCAGAGGGTTGACTCTCCTGGGCTGCTGGAACAGGCTCTTCTGCCTCTGGAACCGCTTGCTCCTCTTCACCTTCCGGCTCTGGTGTTGGTTGTTGCTGGGCCGGCTGCAGGAAATGCAGGACGGGTACCACTATGGCATCATTTATGCGAGTCCAGGACTGAGGGAACTCTCCGAGAACGGTGCTGATCATTTCTTCCTTGTCCTCTGCGGGTTCAAGGTCACTCTGATCCTCTTCTGCACTGCGGAGTTGCTCGGGGCACCTTTTGAGGTGGTCCCTGGAGACGACACTAGTGGTTTCTCCTCCGTCCTTGGTGATCACACACACCTTTGGGTTGTCGTGGTCAGACTGCAGTACGGTGTAGGGTTCCCTTTCCCACTGGTCGTCCAACTTATGTAGCCTTCTTTTTCGCTTTAGGACTTGCTCACCAGGTTCTAGGGGACTAGCAGGGGCGTGTTGATTGAAGAGTCTTTCTTGCTTCTCTCTCACCTGGGCCAGGCTCTTCTCCACACTCTCCTGTACCTTCTTGTACTGCAGTTGCCTTTCCGTATCCCAGTCCGCATCCGGGGAGGTGTCCTCAGGTATTAGGACTCCCATCTCCAGGTCTACGGGCAGCTTACCTGGTCTAGCTCGCATCAGGTAAGCCGGGGTGCAGTTTGTAGCGTTCACCGGGATATTGTTGTACATGTCTATCAGGTCCGGCAGTTTTTCTGGCCACAGGCTGCGTTCCTCCAGGGGCAACGTCTTCAGGAGATCAATGACTATATTGTTCATCTTCTCACACATCCCGTTGGTTTGGGGGTGGTAAGGCGTTGTACGAATCTTTTAACAGTCATAGAGGTTGCAGAACTCCTGGAAGATTTCAGCTTCAAACGCTGGACCCTGGTCTGTCAGGACCTGTTCCGGATACCCGTGTGGACGGCAGAAGTATTGCTGGAAGGCTCTGGCCGCTGTCTGGGCTGTCAAGTCCTTTACCGGGACCACCACTAGAAAACGGGAATAGTGGTCCACGATTGTCAGGGCGTAGATGTATCCGGACCGGCTTGGAGCCAATTTGACGTGGTCCAGAGCTACCAGCTCAAGAGGCTGCGTGGTGACGATGGGCCTCAAGGGTGTCTTCTGGCTGGTGCGGTCCTTCCTCCTCAGGTGACAAGAGCCACAGTCTCTGCACCACTTTTCTACAGCTCCTCTCATGCCGACCCAAAAGAATCTTCCTCTTAGCAGGAACTCCAGTTTCTTCCAACCGAAGTGTCCCGCTCTGTCATGTGAAGCTCCCAGGACCATAGCTGCATCTCGCCTTGGGACCACGACTTGCCAGGTCAGCTCGTGCGTCCGGTGGTTGACAATCCTTCTGCACAACTTGCCTTCGTAGAGGAACAGCTTGCTCTTCTCCTTCTATAGCTGCTTGGCTTCCTCTGGGGCATCGGGATCTAGGCGGGCGTCTTCCTGGGTCAGCAGATCTTTCACCAGGCGGACTGCAGGGTCACTATCTTGGGTCTCGGCCCAGCTGTGGTGAGGTAGGGGATTCATCATCACAGTTGTTAGATCCTCCTCCTTCACGCGGTGAGAGTGTTGAGCGGCTCCATACCGGTGAAACGCGGGGAGTTCTACCTCTTCCAGCTCTTCTGGGTCTTCGTCACCTTCAGGTAAGTGAGGCATTCTTGATAGGGCGTCCGCGTTGGGGTTGGTTTTGCCTGCCCGGTACTTGATCACGAAGTCATAGTTGGAGAGACGGGCCATCCACCGCTGTTCCAGGGCACCCAGTCTTGCATTGTCCAGGTGTGTCAACGGGTTGTTGTCCATGTACACGGTGAACTTTGCGGAGGCCAGGTAATGCTTGAAGCGTTCTGTCACGGCCCACACCACCGCCAAGAATTCTAGCTTGAAGGAGCTGTAATTCTCCGGGTTCCTTTCGGTGGGCCTCAGCTTCCGGCTGGCGTATGCGATCACCCGTTCTCTGCCCTGTTGGTTTTGGGACAGTACGGCTCCCAGTCCCACATTACTGGCATCTGTGTGGAGAATGAAAGGCTGGCCGTAATCAGGGTAGGCCAGGATCTCATCCCCAGTGAGGGCCAACTTTAGCTGGCGGAAGGACTCCTCTTCCGGTTTATCCCACTTGAAGGGTGGCTTTTGACTTCTGGACTTGGACTGTCCGATCAGGAGGTCCTGCATAGGAGCTGCCATCTTAGTGAACCCGGGGATGAACCTTCGGTAGTAGCCTACCAACCCGAGAAACTGTCTCACCTCTTTGATGTTCGAGGGGCTTGGCCAGCTCTTGATTGCCATGACCTTGTCAGGGTCGGGGGCCACTCCTTCCGCGCTTACCACGTGCCCTAGGTACTGGACCTTTGGTTTCAGCAGGTGGCACTTCGATGGTTTCACCTTCAGGCCATAGCCTGCCAGGGCTTCGAACACCTCAGCCAGGTGCTTGAGATGGTCCTCGTAGGTCTTCGAATAGACGATCACGTCGTCCAGGTAAAGGAGGACCGTCTCGAAGTTTCGGTGCCCTAGACAGCATTCCATCAGCCGCTGGAAGGTCCCTGGTGCGTTGCAGAGCCCGAAAGGCATACAGTTGAATTCGCTCAGTCCCATCGGGGTGGTGAAGGCGGTCTTCTCCTTGTCCGCCTCTGCCACAGGAACCTGCCAGTACCCGCTAGTAAGGTCCAAAGTAGAAAAGAAGTTAGCAGATTTTAGTGCGGCTAAAGACTCTTCTATTCTAGGCAGCGGATATGCGTCTTTGTGGGTGATACGGTTGATTTGTCTATAGTCCACGCACATTCTCATGGTGCCGTCTTTCTTTTTCACCAGAACCAAGGGGGCTGCCCAGGGGCTACAGCTTTCTCTAATGACCCCAGCTTCTTTCATCTCCCTTAGCATACCCTTGGCGTTCTGATAATGTGCAGGGGGTACAGGTCTGTGCCTCTCTTTTATTGGTGGGTGGCTCCCTGTGGGGATGTGGTGTTCTATCCCTTTTACTCTGCCGAAGTCTAGCGGGTGCTTACTAAAGACTCTCTCGTACTCCTGAACCACCCGGTAGACTCCTTGTTTTTGGTGTAGGGGAGTGGAGTCAGCACCCACATGGAGTTTCTGGCACCAGTCCTCCTTTTGTTTCTGGGAGCCATTACCCTCCGCCGGTGGAGATGGAGGCAAGGGTTCCACGGCCCTGATAGCTTTGTGTTCGACGACAAACAGTTTGGCGAGTGTAGCGTACCTGGGTAAGTGTACTTCCCTCTCCCCAATGTTGAGGATGCGGACGGGCACCCTCCCATGACGGACATCAACCACCCCCCGGGCTGTCAAAATGGTGGGCCTGCTGTCTGAGTACACGGGTTCTACCATGGCTTGGTAGTCTCTATCTCTCAACCCGATTGCAGTCCGACACCAGATCATCATTTCACTTTTGGGAGGCATGGAAATGGGGAATGGGTCACTCAGTCTTACGCTACCGATCTCACCACCAGACAGTTCTACCTGCTGCCGTCTCATCAGGGCTTTTATCTCCTTGTTGAGGACTCTCTTTTGGCTGGAACTAGCATTCACCGCCACCTGTTGTAGAATTACAATTACTTCTGAAAGACAATTTTCAATTACGTTAGTACCCACAGTTATTTTAGGGTGACTTTCATGACGGTCAATGTCCACAATAATCACTCCCTGTGCCGGCAGTTCAACTTTACCAATTTTAATGGTCATCTCCTTGAACCCCATCTGCGGCACGGGTAAGCCATTACTGGCGATGATGCTCAAGTTACTGTCTGGATACCGTGTGATATCAGCATCAGTCCAATACTGCTTAAAAAGTACATAAGGGATTGTGGTTACTTGCGACCCAGTATCCAGCAAGGCGCTCATGGGGATACTGTCCAGCACCACGGGTAAAACCGGGCGCCCCCCAACGTACTTATCACGCCAATTATAAGGGCATGGTGATCTTATGCCTGGGGGTCGGCCCTCTGCCCCAGGTTGGACCCGTTTAAATTACAGTACCTGGAAATGTGTCCGGGCTGGTTGCATCGACGGCAAATGGGCTGTCCATCCTCTGCGTAGCGGTCTGTGGGCCTCCCTCGGAACGACGGGATCCTCCTCTGTCGACGCCACGGGACATCCTCCGGACTTGAAGCCAGCTTGATGGGCCTTGACGGGTCCACTTGCAACGCCTGGACGGTCCTGGTCAACGCCGCGATGCTCCTGGTCAGCTCCTGGACTTGGTGGTGCAGGCCTTTCGACGGGGCTTGGTTCAGGGCCTGTGCATCAGCCTCCACGGGGTCCATAGAGGAGGGCGCCGCCTCCTGGTGGTAGGTGATAGCAGGGAGCCGGGGGTTTATAGCGCCACTGGTTGCAGATTCACGGAGCACCCTTATGGCCCTGTCCTTAAATTGGGCAAAGGTCAGGTCGGGGTTCTGAAAGAACATGAGGCGCAGTTGGGCCCTGTGGGCGCTAGACAGCAGACCCTCTATGAATTGTTCTGTTAGCAGTTTATCCGTTTCCTGCACACTGCCAGGGTCAGTTTGTTGAATAGCCCTCAAGGCTTCCTGCAGATTTAGGGCATAGTCTCTGATGCTGTCCTGTGCCCGCTGCCTACATCCATAGAACCTCATTTTAATCTCAGCGGAGGTACGTGTATCAAAGGTACCCCGCAGCCGGGCCAGAATACCCTTCACAGTCCTTTTCTCCTCAGTGGGCCATGATTTTACCTCCCTCTGGGCTGCGCCAGTTAACTGCCCTGTTAGTATGCTGACCTTCTGTTCCTCTGTCAGGGGGTAAACCTGGAACAAACTGTATAGCCTTTCCTTGAAGTCAGTTAGGGCATGGGGCTCCCCTGAGTATTTGGGCAGCCAGGCCGCTCCAGGGATGTAGGGCAGGGAAAAGGGCATCACCGCTGCTGCAGCTGCGTTGGTGGTAGTGGGCGCCTCTGTGTCCAACATCTTCCTCCCCCCCTAGTGAAGTGTGGCCTACCTTCCGACGATCCTCTTCTGTAGGCCGCGGCTCCGCTGCTGCTGCTATGGACGAGGACCTGGCGTCGCGTCCTGATGACGTCAGCGTCGCTCTCTCTCCCTTCCAGGACCTTGCGCAGCGTCGGAGCGTGGGGCGGACCTTCGGATCTCGCGCGGTTTTGACGTCCACGCCCCTCTTCTTCCCGCGCGGCGTCCTGAAGATGGCGTACGATGGCGGGAAACAGCTGCGGATGGTGGGAAGACGGCAGAAGACGGCGGGAAAAGGTCCAAGATGGCGTCTGATGGCGGGAATCGGCTCAGGATGGCGGGAAACGACTCCAGACGGCGGGAAACTTCGCCACAGATAAGTTACAAAAGTCTTTTTCAGGCACGCAGTACCCGGTGGTTGCGGGCACGAAATCCTGCCGACTACGCCAAAGCTGACTCGCCCCCTGGGCCGTGGGGCACTCGGATCCGGGCAATAGGGAGCGATGGGAGTAGTAGTTGCAACCCGGTTCCGTGGCTCAGGGTGGTCAGGCCAGTGGTAGTCCGTTATATTGATTATGTCCGACTACGCCACCCGTGGATTGCGGTTATTTGGAACCGCCGCTGCATGCAGACCGCTGGGGCTGATGAGATGTGCAGCTATGGTAGTGTGACTCCCCACGGGAAGAGTGCGGCCCCAGGGCAGTATAGTGGATGGTGGGAGTGATGGTAGTGCTGGAGGAGCAAGGAGCACACAGACAACAGGTTGCAGTCCAGGGTCTTTACTAAACAGGTAAACTGACCCACAAACAGTCCCAGCTAGGAGGGGACCTGGATGTCTGAGAGCAATGGGGAAATTGGCCCTGGTCAGGGTGAGGGTGTAGGCCTACCGTGCTTTCTGCGCTCCTTCTGACTATCTCATCCTGATAGGATAACAGCCCACGTTTCCGAGCTTTCCATGCTTTCTCGCCTGTATGGCCTGCGACGTGGGTTCCTTTCTGCTCCCAGCCTTGTACGGCTTTACTGGTCCCTTCGGTTGTGGCAGGGCCTCCAGGCTTCTTAGGCCAAGGAATGTACAGTCCCTTGCGGGCTGGTTCTCTGCTGGGGGATGTGGAATCCTTCCAGCCTCAGACACCAAAGTCTGGTAAAGTTAAGTCTTTCTCTGCCAAGATGCCAAGACAGGCTCTCTTCGCCTCTTGTCTCTGGCTTGTGGCTCTCTCCTACTGCCACACTTCCTCTTAGGTTACAATGCAACTTTCTGTCCCTGCTCCACTCTGGGACACGTCTCAAAGCTGAGACAGGCAATCCAGTTCTCTCTAACCCTGTCCCCAGTACCAGCTTTTATAGGGGCAGCCTGCTCCCCCTACTGGCCTGAGACAGGAGGCATTGCATGCTAATGTTCCCCTAACCAGAGAACCTCCCCCTTGCTCTCAGACACAGCTTTAATTACACTTGTGGCACCCAGGCAGGGTGACACACTTCCACTGGATTTAGAAAAGGGAGGAAAGTATCAGGATGGGGAAGAGGGAGAGACCATGAGCCAAAATTTGCCCCTGTTTTTCAAATTAGCAGATGAGGAAGCTCAGTTTTATATTGCACAAGAACATGATTGTCATGCATTGATGGAAGCTGAAATAAAGGATTTGGCAAATATTACTGATGTACCACTCACTAACCCCTCTGCTGAGTATTTTGTAGATGGTTCCAGAGCTTGGGACAGTGAGCAAGGACGATTCATCACCGGGTATGCAGTAGTCCACAATGGTAAGACAGTGATACAAGAACCACTCCCCTCCAGCTGCTCTGCGCCAGAGGCAGAGCTTAAAGCACTCGCTGCAGCGTGTAATCTGGGAAAAGGTAAAGAAATTAATGTATTTTCTGACTCGCAATATGCTTATGGTGTTGCACATGACTTTGGCAAAGCAGTAATTTCTTGACCTCTGCTGGCAAACCTATAAGGAATGCGCAAGCGGTAGAGCAGCTACTCACAGCACTCACTCTTCCCCGAAGGGCAGCCATAGTCAAAGTGTCAGTACACACTCAGGAACAAACTCCCCTTGCAGTACGGAATGCTTTGGCCGACCAGGCGGCTAAGGAAGCAGCACGATTACCTCTGACAGAGATACTGGCTATCGCAAGTGCGGGAACCCCAGGAGACTCAGAGTCAGGGAGTGCAGGAAGCCCCCTTTCAAATAAGGAGACATCCCCTGCACCGATCCCAGTGGCCGTGGACCTCGAACTACTTCAGGTCTTCCAGACTCAGGCTCCCCCCACGAGCAGAATGCATGGGTCAAAGTGGGCGCCGTACAGTCAGTGTCAGGGGTATGGCAGATAAACAAACGTATTTGCCTACCACGCTGCCTGTTCCCCATGATGGCTGCCCTTGCACATTCTCCAGTGCATAACTCAAAGGGTGTTATGTGTGCAGTGGTGCTACAAAACTGGTGTGCCCCAGGGTTCCCAAATACTGCTTCAAACTATGTTCAAGAATGTCTAGTTTGCGCAAAACATAACCCTGGTAGGCCTGTTCGAGTCCCATGAAAATGCACACCAAAACCAGATTACCCATTTCAGAGACTGCAGGTGGGCTACATACAGCTACCTAAGGTGGGTAATTATGAATACGCCCTGGTATGCATTGACCTTTTCTCTGGGTGGCCAGAAGCTTGGGCGGTGACTAAAGCAAACACAAAAACTACTGCTAAAAAATTGATCAGTGAAGTGGTTTGTAGATATGGGGTGCCCGAAACTATAGAAAGTGACAGAGGAACCCACTTTACTGGGGAACTAATGAAACAAATCATCCACAAAGTAGTGGGAAGGTGGAATGTCTCAATGGTCCCTTGAAACTAAAAATTCAAAAGTGCATGGAAGAAACACTCTTGTCCTGGGTAGATTGTTTGCCCATAGCTTTGTATTCAGTGAGGACCTCCCCAAGGGGGAGGGAGAAGCTGTCCCCATATGAAATACTGTTTGGTAGTGTCCCTAAGACAGGGTTGTATTTCCCCCAGTCTCTGCTGGATTGAAGTTGTTTCTCTCTCGCCTGTACTCCTTGGTTGTCCAACGAAGTGTGCCCTCTGCCACCAGCGGTTTCAGATGGGAATTTTTTTAATAGTTCCGCAACAAGGGCCTTCTGGTACTGCCCCATTTTTGAAGACCTGTCCGCCTCAGAAATAAGAGATATAAAGTTCTCCTTGTAGTGTGGGTCTAGAAGTGTCACCAACCAGTAATGGCTGTCTCCCAAAATGTTGTGAACGCGAGGGTCATGTGAAAGGCAGCGTAACATAAACTCAGCCATTTGTGCCAGACTACTAACAGGCAAGACTTCCTTGTCCTCGCCAAGGGGATGACTGACCATGCTCTCCTCCTCCTCCTCCTCTCTGTTCTCTGGCCATCCATGTTGAACAGACGGTATGACAGCTGTGCAGGTAGTACTGGCTATAGTGCATGAAACAAGCTCCTTACTTCCTCCACCTCCTCCTCTTCCTCATTGTCACCCAATCCACGTTGGGATGAGATGAGGCTTGGTTGTGTGGAATCACCCTGTATGGTTCCTTGCTCCATCTCATCGTGCTCCGCCTGGAATGCATCCTCTTTGATTGTGAGCAGAGAGCATTTCAGAAGACAGAGAAGCGGGATGATAACGCTAATTATGGCATCATCGCCGCTCACCATCTTAGTGGAGTCCTCAAAGTTTTGGAGAATGGTACATATGTCTGTCATCCATGTCCACTCCTGAGGTCTTTTGTGTGGAGTCTGAACTGAATACAAACGGCCTTGTTGATGCTGGTACTCAACAACTGCCCTCTTCTGCTCACAAATCCTTCCCAACATCTGCAGTGTAGAGTTCCAATGCGTGGGGACATCACACACCAATCTGTGAGTCGGAAGCTGCAAACACTGCTGTAACACTGCAAGGGTGGCGGAAGCTGTAGCTGACTTTCTAAAATGGGCACACAGGCGGCGTACTTTAACAAGTTGATCCGGCAGCTCCAGGTAGGATTTGAGAAAATGCTGAACCACGAGGTTAAGCACATGGGCCAGGCATGGTACGTGTGTGAGCGCGCCTCGCCTCAGAGCTGCCACCAGGTTCTGGCTATTGTCACACACGACCATGCCGGGCTGTAGGTTCAGCGGTGTGAGCCACAGATCTGCCTACTCTATCAGAGCTGTCCACAACTCTTCAGCATTGTGCGGTTTTTCACCTAAGCATATTAGCTTCAGCACAGTTTATTGCAGCTTGGCTAAGGCAGTGCTGCAGTGCTTCCAACTTGTGACTGATGTGGTCATTTCGGAGATGGAGGCTAAAGAGGAGGAGGCGGCTGAGGAGGATGAGGTGCAGGAGCTATAGACCGTGGGGGCAACCCTGATTGACCTAGGGCCCGCAATCCTTGGCGTCGGGAGGACGTGTTCCGTCCCAAAGTCCGACTGGGTCCCGGCTTCCACTATGTTAACCCAGTGTGTTGTCAGCGAGATGTACCGTCTCTGCCCACAAGCACTTGTACACGTGTCCATAGTTAGGTGGACTTTACTGGTAACTGCGTTGTTGAGAGCACGGCTAATGTTTTGGGACACGTACTTGTGTAATGCGGGGACGGCACACCTGGAGAAACAGTGGCGGCTGGGGACCAAGTACCGAAGGACGGCCGCCGCCATCAGGTTGCGGAATGCTTCCATCTCCATGAGCCTAAAATGCAACATTTTGAGCGAAAGCAGTCATGAAATGTCAGAATTTAGTAGTGTGGCCTGTGGGGCGTTGGCTGCATATTTGCACTTGCGTTCCAAGGACTGGGGTATGGACAACTGAACGCTGGGCTGGGACAAGGACATGGATGTGCTTCCTGATGCTGTTACTTGAGAGTGTGCAATGACAGGTGCAGGGCAGGAGGCATCTTCGCATGCACCATGGATCCGGGGATTGGCTTGCATCCACAACAGCGGAAGAAGCAATGGTGCCACCCGCAGACACTGTTCCTGGACCCTGGGGTTCGGCCAACAAAGTCGGGTGCTTTGGTGCCATGTGCCTGATCATGCTGGTGGTAGTCAGTCTGGTCGTTTTGCAACACCTGCTAATGATGGCCTGGCAGGTGGTACAAATGGCCTTTTTGGGGTTATCGGCAGAGTCTTTAAAAGCAACCAGACTCGGAAAGACCTAACAGTTGTACTGGCAACTTCCTTCATGTTGGTGTGACGGGGAACGGTTGCCTGCCTTCTGTCTGCGGCCACCACACTGCTTCTTCCTGCCTGTTGGGGTGCTCTACCTCCCTCCCCTGTGTGCTGCTGTCCTCGCTCTGCATGTCCTCCTGCCAGGTTGGGTCAGTTACTATATAATCCACCACGTCATCTTCCACTTCCGCACCCTGGTCCTCCTCCTGACTTTCTGACAATTTCTCAGCAAGGCATATGGATTTTAAGGCCAGGGAACAATCCTGGCTAAACCAGATTAATCAAGTATTCGGTAGTGGTGGCACTGTGGAATGAGGTTCCAATGATGCTCAAGTGGACATTATTTCTACCAATATAAAAAATCTACTGTTTAAAAGAACTAAAATATGGTGGAACAAAGCCTTTCTTGATAATTATTTGTTAAAACAATTGATTCCCAGGGGATTGCGGTCCGAGTCATCCCCTCTTTCTATTTTGGACGATGAGTTTATTAAGGGATGGGAAAGCATTTGTAATGAGACCTCAAGGAAGTTTATGGACCTATTGATCAAACTCAACACTAAAAGTATTGAGGAGATGGATAAGACCCTTGATGAAGCCTATGCCACAGCCAAATTAAAATTATCAAAAGAACAATTTGAATCTATTAATATGTCCATGGATCAATCCATGGACTCATGGGTCAAAAAGATTCAAGAGAATCAAGCCATCAAGCTAGGAAGGGACCAAAAGGATTTGTCCTTAAATAGAATGTACAAATGGAGAAAATCAATTAAGGACAATCAAAGCAGAGACCGCACTCCATCGCTCTCCTCAAATATTTCCGTTGGTGACATATCAGAGGCCTCTTCGTCCACTTCAGTTCAAGTGATTGGCACTCCTAAACGCAAGCACAATCTAAGATATCTACCAAATAAACGATATTATGGACAATCGCCGGAAATCAAACGATCTAACTTCAAGGTAATTAATTTAAGTAATCACACCCTGTCTGAAACTCAGTTAGATGTATTACAGAAAGGTCTTACATTTTGCCCGACAGCTGGATTTGATAAATTTACCATGGTAAAAGATTTGCATATTTTTGCAAGATCGTTGATTTTCAAGCGTTTTTTTCATAATAAAGATGTGGATACTATGTTCCCTACAGAAAAAGAACAGGAGGCACTAGACATTCTGGAGGAACTTGCTATAGAACACAACTTGGAAGAGGGAGGTAAGATACCGACATCAATTCAATTGAGGTCAAAGAAATTTTCCTCCCTCTCCTCATGCCCTAACGTTGAACTTTTTGTGAAATTGGTCAGCAAGGATTTGGACAAAATAACCACATATCCAAAAGCAGATAATCTAAGTAGGGATGAGAGAACAGTGATTAAAACACTCCAGAAATTAAATGACGTGGTTTATAAACCTGCTGATAAAGGCGGCAACATAGTAATCTGGCCAAAGGATATGTACGAGGCAGAGGCGTTTAGACAGTTACGGAATGTGGATTGTTATAAGAAATTGACATTCAATCCTTTGAAAAAATTTAATATGGAATTGACAAATTTGTTACATGGAGCAAGAGATAATGGGGTAATCTCTAAGGAATTGGTGACAGCACTAGTAGTCCAGGAACCTGTGATTCCAACGTTATATCTATTACCAAAAGTGCATAAAAATGCCATCACTCCCCCTGGGAGGCCCATCATATCTGGAAGAGGAAATTATTTATAGAGGGTCAACAAATACATCGACTCTCATTTATAACCTTTGGTTAAAACATTGTCATCCTTTACTAAGGATACAAGTGAATTCCTTAGAAAAATAGATGGGTTGCACGTGGACACTAACGCACTGTTAACAACGTGTGATGTTGAATCACTATATACCAACATTAGACACAGTGATGGACTGAGAGCAGTGAAATTCTTCTTGGATTCATCCGACACATCACCATCTATGACGAATTTCATTCTGCAACTCCTTCAGTTCACATTGTCTCATAACTTTTTCACCTTTAAGGGGTCCTTTTTACTACAGCTCCAGGGAACAGTGATGGGGGCGGCTTTCGCACCTTCTTACGCCAACCTGTTCCTGGGGCTGTGGGAGAGGGACCTCTTCCTGTCAGACAGATATGCACTGATGGACCGCGTCCCGTTTTGGACGCGGCACATCGATGATGTATTTTTTGTCTGGCAGGACTCAGAGGAAACCCTGATGCAACTTATGGCTTTACTGAACCACAATGAGTACAATATTCATCTAACTTACCACTGTGATGCCAATTTGATTGACTTTTTGGACGTCAAAATATATAGAGACAATCAAAACTGTCTACAAATCGATTTGTTTCGGAAATCCACATCTGTAAATGCCTTCCTACATGCCTCGTCATCCCACCCTTCCAAGATGATTCAATCCATACCCATTGGCCAATTTTTATGTCTCAAACGCATTTGCTCTAATGAGGAGGATTTTGAACGGCAATCTGTAGATCTCAAAGAGAGGTTTTATGACAGAGGATATAGTAAGAGGTCTGTAAAAAGAGCATATAACCGAGCTAGACACACTCTGAGACACCAGCTACTATAGTCCAGCAAGTCAAAACAAATGATTAAAAAGAATGTAGTTAGATTTATAACCCAATACTGTGCCAACTCAGGGACCATACATAAATGCCTGGAGAAATCATGGCCAATCTTACTGGCAGTTCCAATACTGGTCAAATATTTGGGACAAAAACCTAATATCACCTTTAGATGATCTAATAATTTGAGAGACACATTAGTGAAAAGCCATTACATTAATGACAAGACCACTTTCCTGAATAACACAAAGTCTCCACGGTGTTGCACCCCTTGTGCAAATGCGTTGCGTGCCCGAATATAGTTCGTGCTAAAACTTTTTACAACAGCATGGGCACTAAGGCATTTAATATAACACATACAATTACATGTAATACTACAGCGGTTATATATTTTGCCATATGTCTCTGCAACAAAATTTATGTAGGTCTCACTACACGTCAACTAAAAGTGAGAGTGAGAGAACATGTGAATGGAATAAATGCTGCCAGGGAGGTTGACGACCCACTTACATTGAAGACAATCCCTAGGCATTTTAAGATCTACCATAATTGCGATGCCTCTGGACTTGGGTGAGAGGGATTGACAGGATTGTCTCCAATGTAAGAGGTGGAAATGTAAGTAACCATTTGGCCAGACTGCAGGCCAAATGGATCTGGTCCCTTGATACAGTTGATCCCCTGGGTCTCAATGAAAATTTAAGTTTTGTTCCATTCTTGTGAAAGGGTTCCACCATACCTAACGTTCTAGCGATGTGTCCCATACTATGTTTTATTTTGTTTTATTTTTGATTTTAACTTTTGCTTTTAATTTCAGCTGCCATACATTCTGTAGCCTAACATGGTGGAAGGTCTTGAGTACTTGCATTCGCACGATATGCATGAAGTGGTTACAGCGTTACAATATACATCCAGTGGGAATACTGTCCTTTGAAGTGGATTTAAAATGTCACAAGAACATAGCATGACTATACTGTTTTGTTATTTGCATTTAAATATTATGACTATACCTGTGAGTGTATCTATAGATGAACTCCATATGTGATGAGATATGCGGCTATGTCTGCGTTCGGTACATGATGCTACAGGTCCTCTTCCACCCCCTTTTTACCTCTTGTATTCCTCTGTACAAGGAGGTTTAATATTTATGCATATGGTTATATACTTATGTATGTGTGTATTTATATATTTGAACATGGGTACGCTATCCCTGCACAAGTGTAGATGGATGGTGCAGGTTATGATTGAGTACAGGTACACATGTGGCCATTTGGACCACATGTGACACACATGCAGCACAAGGTGTCATTGTATGCAGATTATATGTATGTGCGTGCATATGCCATGAATATATGGACATTGTAGACATGCATATGTGTGATTTCGATTGTACGCGTCATGTCATAAATTATATGGAGCGACTGAGATCTGTGGTCCATCTATAGATCTATGGAATTCTTATGTGTCATTGCACATATGGACTGCTGAGATTGTGATGTTCTAATGTGGCTTTTACTTACACGACCCACATCCAAGTGATTAAATTAATTCTTATTGCACTTTATATATTATAGTTTATTTTAGCAATATGTAATGTATATTATATTAATTCATCTTTGTGATGTACTCTACACTATTAACTTATTTATTTTTCTTATCTCTCATGGGTGTCTTTTTCTTCATCCATTTAATTTATATATATATATATATAATTTTTTTCTGTATGGATTGGTGTAAGATATTGTGATGTTTACTTATATGTATATGTGGCGCCCCTGAAGGTTCGGCCGCCACAGGAATGCTGCACTTCTTCAATGGAGTGTGGTGTTCCTCCTCCGAGGTAAGGCCGGTGTGATAGTAGTGTTCCAGCCTCTTGCATCCAACACCACATTTCTACCAGAGGGAGCTAGTATGCACTAGGTGCTGCTCCCCTGGTTACAGGGAGACTGGGGAACACAAAGTGGTAGGAACCAGTTAGTGGGTGTGGGTGGAGGAACAACTAGTTAGTGACACTTCAAATTTCATATTTAATAGAATGCCATCTTTGATCTTGGTCTTGGTTGCTGTCGAACTACTGTGTGTAATGTGACTTCCCTCCGGGAGCGCAGATCCTGTGTGGGCCTGCACCGGCATGGGACACAGCCCTCGTACCCCGATCTCTGGGACGAGTGGTAGGTTGCAGACAAGGAATGTCTCAACCCGGCCGAGGACCAGGATCAAGAAGGCCCGGGAGCTGTAGAGTGTGGCTCCCTAGCAAATGGGTCCCGGGGAGGATGCTGACGGAGCGAAGCACGCCACCTGTCCTCGCCTACCTGATCTATTCAGAGGGATTCCTGCTGCAAGAGGGGTACCGACCCCCGACACCCGACCTTGTACTCCACGTCCAGGACAGGAAAGCCCGGTTAGGCACTGAGGATCCCACCGGGCGTCGGATGGAGAGGAATTGCCACTCGACCCCTACACCTGAGAAGAGCTCAGAGGGAGCCCCGGCCTATCTACACATGCACAGATGGGAAAAGGTGAAGTCTGTCGTGCAGGAACACTCTGGTGTAGGGTCGCTACCGAACACTGGACTTCCTCGGAGGTAGTCGGACCCCCGTCCCTGGTGGCCGCAGGACTCAGCGAGGAGCAGGGAGTCGCCTTCCCGCTAACATCTCTGAGTGAGTAAAGCCTTGGAAGTTCACCCCTATGGCCTCCGGACTGTTCATTACGTGCCATACCACGCGACGCGGTGCCCATAATCCCCACGCTACTGCTTCCCCCCTTCGTTCTGCCGTGCCTGCCCTGAGGACTTGCTCCGCCTGTGTGAGCAGTAATAACTTTAGCCGCCATGACATCGAGCCACAGCGGACTGCTAGCGGCGCTGGTGGCCCTTCACCAGACACCACAGGTGGCGTAGTCGTAAAAATCAGCCACTCAACCCAGAATAGCCCACACCATCTCTTTCTAATGTGACGGCCCTGAGCACGGGTCGGGCCCGGGCCACGGCTGCATCCCATCTCTTCGACACAGGGCCCGACACCGAGTCCCCCAACACCCAGGGCAAAACACGGGCTTTCTAAGTAGAGGCATCACATATATAATAATTGTTTCTAATTATGTAAAAAAAAAATCTAGCACATATAAATATATGTATGGTGTATAGGTTTTAATATCTTGTAATGAACTATACACCTATGGACTTATTTATTTAAATTGCACTTTAATATATATGTTTCAATGTAGTGATTGTAATGCACACGCCCGGGCTGTGCGGGTGATTCCACTGGACCGTGATGGAGAGTGAATGCCTGGAGGGGCGTAACTAGGTATTCACCCGATCCGACCAGGGTCGCACGACGGCATACAATGCCAGTGCACCAAGGAGGAACTGAGCAGAGGGACCAGGTACTACTCCAGGACAGACCCCGGACACGGCTGTTGACCCACACTGGGGAATACAGGAACAGACAGGTTAGGCTGGCACACAGACAGGTGGGTATAGGCAGGCACGACTGGTATGCAGGCAGGCGGGTATGCTGGCAGGGGGGTACAGGCAAGCATGGCTAGAGTGCAGACAGGGAGGCACTAGCAGGTAGGAACACAGGCGGGATAGGACCCAGTACACACGGGGACTCAGGAACAGAACCACAGATGTGGTGGACAAACACAGCAGAGTAAGGCCGCTCAGAGTGGTGAGCGAGAGCAGAGCAGGACGAGACCGCCTGGAGTGGTGAGCAAGAGTAGAGCAGGACGAGACCGCCTGGAGCGGTGAGCAAGAGTAGAGCAGGACGAGGCCGCCTGGAGCGGTGAGCAAGAGTAGAGCAGGACGAGACCGCCTGGAGCGGTGAGCAAGAGTAGAGCAGGACGAGTCCGCCTGGAGCGGTGAGCAAGAGTAGAGCAGGACGAGGCCGTCTGGAGGGGTGAGCAAGAGTAGAGCAGGACGAGTCCGCCTGGAGCGGTGAGCAAGAGAAGAGCAGGACGAGGCAGCCTGGAGTGGTGAGCAAGAGAAGAGCAGGACGAGGCCGCCTGGAGCGGTGAGCAAGAGAAGAGCAGGACGAGTCCGCCTGGAGCGGTGAGCAAGAGTAGAGCAGGACGAGGCCGCCTGGAGCGGTGAGCAAGAGTAGAGCAGGACGAGGCCGCCTGGAGGGGTGAGCAAGAGTAGAGCAGGACGAGTCCGCCTGGAGCGGTGAACAAGAGAAGAGCAGGACGAGGCAGCCTGGAGCGGTGAGCAAGAGAAGAGAAGGACGAGGCCACCTGGAGCGGTGAGCAAGAGAAGAGCAGGATGAGGCCGCCTGGAGAGGTGAGCAAGAGTAGAGCAGGACGAGGTCGCCTGGAGCGGTGAGCAAAAGTAGAGCAGGAAGAGGCCGCCTGGAGTGATGAGCAAAGGGTCAGAGCGGAGCAAGACTGCCGGAGTGGTGAGCAAAGGCAGAGCAGGCTAGTACCGCCGGAGCGGTGAGCAAAGGCAGAGCAGGCTAGAACCGCCGGAGCGGTGAGCAAAGGCAGAGCAGGCTAGAACCACCGGAGCGGTGAGCAAAGGCAGAGCAGGCTAGAACCGCCAGAGCGGTGAACAAAGGTAGAGCAGGCTAGAACCGCCGGAGCGGTGAGCAAAGGCAGAGCAGGCTAGAACTGCCGGAGCGGTGAGCAAAGGTAGAGCAGGCTAGAACCGCCGGAGCGGTGAGCAAAGGCAGAGCAGGCTAGAACCGCCAGAGCAGTGAGCAAAGGCAGAGCAGGCTAGAACCGCCGGAGCGGTGAGCAAAGGCAGAGCAGGCTGGAACCGCCGGAGCGGTGAGCAAAGGCAGAGCAGGCTAGAACTGCCGGAGCGGTGAGCAAAGGCAGAGCAGGCTAGAACCGCCAGAGCGGTGAGCAAGGCAGAGCAGGGGGAACAGGGCTCTGTACACACGGAACAGACAGTAAGGGAAATGCAGAACCAGTTACCCACAGGGTACTTGCAGTGAAGTAGCGAGTGGACCACAAACTCACAAACGGAAGTACAGTGACAACGAGCAGGAGTTAGGTACGAGTTCAGACTCTGCAGAAAAAGGAAAGGTACGGACATAGAGAAACACAGGAAACAGGCTAGAAGAGTATACAGACAAGAACAGACGCAGTAGCAAGATACAGGAGCGGGTCTAGGTATGCAGCCCCTAGAAGGCAGGAGGAACAGGCTAGGAGCGTGTTGAGACAGGACAGACAAGCAAACACAGAAGGGGACCTGGCACATTCAGAGTGAAAGAACACACTGAATGAAACACAATGCTCAGGCAGGGATTCATTGGAGCAGCTGGGTTAAATACCAGGTGACAGACAGCAATAGGCTGAGGACGCACAAGGGGTGTGCCTGCAGCAGGTACAAAAAGCAGGAAGTGATCGGGCGCCGCCCTTAAGCAGCAGAAACAGACACAAACAGACAGCATGGAGGGAAGCCAGAGAGACATTCTGGACTGGAGATCAAGTGCGCTCTCTTGCACAGTGGGAGATGGACCATTATGCAAGGACGCCGCCAGGTATGTTACAGTGATACATATGTTTACATCGAATCATTTGGACAGATCCGTAAGGACATGTATATACAGTACCGACCAAAAGTTTGGACACACCTCATTTAAAGATTTTTCTGTATTTTCATGACTATGAAAATTGTACTTTCATACTGAAGGTATCAAAACTATGAATTAACACATGTGGAATTATATACTTAGCAAAAAAGTGTGAAACAACTGTAAATATGTCTTATATTCTAGGTTCTTCAAAGTAGCCACCTTTTGCTTTGATGACTGCTGTGCACACTCTTGGCATTCTCTTGATGAGCTTTAAGAGGTAGTCACCGGAAATGGTTTTCACTTCACAGGTGTGCCGTGTCTGGTTTAATAAGTGGAATTTCTTGCCTTATAAATGGGGTTGGGACCATCAGTTGTGTTGTGCAGAAGTCTGGTGGATACACAGCTGATAGTCCTACTGAATAGACTGTTAGAATTTGTATTATGGCAAGAAAAAACAGTTAAGTAAAGAAAAACGAGTGGCCATCATTACTTTAAGAAAAGAAGGTCAGCCAGTCCAAAAAATTGGACAAACTTTGAATGTGTCCCCAAGGGCAGTTGCAAAAACCATCAAGCGCTACAAAGAAACTGGCTCACATGAGGACCGCCCCAGGAAAGGAAGACCAAGAGTCACCTCTGCTTCTGAGGATAAGTTTATCCGAGTCACCAGCCTCAGAAATCACAGGTTAACAGCAGCTCAGATTAGAGACCAGGTCATTGCCACACAGAGTTCTAGCAGCAGACACATCTCTATGACTCGCCCCCTGGGCCATGGGGCACGGGGAACCGGGCAATAGGGAGACGCTGGGAGTAGTAGTGGCGGCCCGGTCCCGCGGCTCAGGGTGGTCAGACCAATGGTAGTCTGCTACTGTACTTTAGATAATGTCCGACTACCCCACCTGTGGATTGCGGTTATTAGGAACCGCCGCTGCATGCAGACCGCTGGGGTTCATGAGGTTTGCAGCTGGGGTAGTGTGACTCCCCACGGGAAGAGTGCGGCCCCAGGGCAGTGTAGTGGATGGTGGGAGTGATGGTGGTGAGAGTACCAGTACCGGTAGTGCCAGAGGAGCGAAAAAGCACACAGACAACGTACTGCAGTCCAGGGTCTTTACTCACGGTTAATATCCAAGTCACTTCAGCTGGCAATGACTGCCCGAGCCGTGCTGCGTCCACCAGGTGTGGGGCTCGGTCAACTCCCAGGCAGTTCAGGAATATGGCACAGGACCCCCTTCTTTCCTTTCTCTGGCCTGCCTCACCAGTGACCCACTTTTGTCCAGCTGCCGCGGACCTGCGCAGGTAAACGTGGGCCCCGTCCCCCGCTGTCCTGTATGGTGCCTTCCTAGCAGGTTTGATGAGGTGTCGCACCAATAAATGATCACGACGTCCGGTATTTGGCTGAGGGTAGTTTCTCCTCCACCAACTTGGGATCCGGTACCATTAATCTGCCTGACCCTTCACCCTGTATTCTCGTGGGTTCTTAGGGTCCCTTCCACCTTCTTGTTCCTGAGCCCTTCTGTTCCTCTGTCTCTTCCTTTCTTGTTCCTTCTCATCCTGTTCCCACTTATCCTTCTCCTCTCAGGCTCTGGCCTCTTCTCTAGGCCTGCCTCTGGAGCAGCACTCAGCCTTTGCTGCTGCTCCCTGTCAGCTCTCCTCTCAACTTCTCCCCACAGACTGAACCCAGATCTAAGATGGCTCCTCCCTTTTATACTTCCCTCTAGCCATGAGCCCAGGTGACCAGCAACCAATGGGCTCCTACCTACGCTCAGGAACCACCCCTATCTGCCCCTACAGCATTGGATGTTCCACCCCCCCTCCCCACTCCAGTCAGGGACATAGTCGGTCGTGCCTGCACTTCAGTCTAGTGGGAGCACCGTTGAGCTGTCCCTCGGAAATAGGGTGTGTGTGCTGTATGCAGCTAACTGAGCCCTGGTCCATATTCCATCCTTACCTGGGAGTGGAATATCACACCTCTGGTTTGAGGTGCAATACCCCTGTAGCAGCCGAACCCTCGAGGAGCTACATTCCCCCCTGGTAAACCACAGCACGTCCTCGGGCTGGAAAAGAGCAAAAAACAATTAAGTACAGGACATGCAAAACTTTTTCAATAACTTTTTACATTAGAAAACGGGCAACACTGTTCAATCCCCTTTATCTGAAACACTTTCCTCACTTTTAACACACTTCACTTTTCTCTTGTCAAAACATTATAGCACACTTTCATACTACCGGAACTCTTTTGGCATATAAACATTATAGAAAACTTTCACATTACTATTTAGCAGCATATAAAAATTCTTTCATATAAAACATTTTTTTAAGTAAAACATATTCTTGGGTACTGGCCGCGGTGCAACTTGCGACCAGGTGTGCATTCTTCTAAGTGCAAAAACTTTAGCAAACTTGTAAACATGAGGGACCCACTGTCCCGAGGTAGACGTGGTAGTCTTTTTTATAAAACCAGTAGGGGGCGCTTTAGGAAGCGCAACTATTTGCAGGGGGTGGCCGCTCTCAGTCCTCGGCCAGTTTTGGGAAGTGGAATGGCCGCTCACTGTCCCCAGCCTGTCAGGGCATCCAGGGGGCAACTTTCACACAGTTCCTTGACAGTTCTATAACAGTTCTCTGTACCCTGACGGGTAACCATGTACATTGGCGCCTTTTCTTACTCTCTACAGTCGTCCTCCATATGCGCCTTGCTCCTCCTGGTGATGATCTTCAGGCCCGTCCGGGCCCTCTTGGTACTCAGAGTCCGAGCGGTACTGCTTCTCCTCTTCTACCACTCTGTGGACACGGAGAGCGTACCATCCCTTCACGCCTTGGTGTCGGGTGTAGGACACCACGTCTCCTGGATATAGATCCCGCCCTCGATGACCTTCTGGCAGGTGGCTCTCTACATCCCTCCTAGTCACGAACACGTTGCTGATGGTCTCAGGATCTTTAATGAAACCCCAGCCATGTTCCATGTGAAATTTCACGACAGTCCCGGTGACTCGGGGACCGCGGGCAGCTCGGGGATCTCGCCGGGCCTTCATCTTCTGCTCCGCACTTTGGGCCTGCAGCTTCTCCTGCTTCATTCACCGCTCCCGCTGCTCCCTCTCGAACATCTCCAGCTGTTGCAGGCAGTACTCCCGTCGACGGGTGGCGTCCGGGGGCGCTAGGCCTTGCGACCGGGCCTGCGATTGTGGTCTGCTGATCACGCCCGGGGTCAGAGGGCACGGCGTGGGGCGGGGCTCGCCGGCGGTGTCGATGGCCTGGGAACCGGTTGGTAGCGGAGGAGGCACGGTGTCGATGGCGGGTTCAGGTACGTTGGGTTCCGCAACAGGGTGCAGGGGCAGGTCGGCGGCCCTAGAGTTCTGGGTAGGGGTGTATCCGTTACATGCCTCTGCTGTCGCTGCCTCCTCCATGGCGTCGTCCTCGGCCTCCGCTCTGCTTTCACTGCCCTCGGTGGCTGGTGTGCCGCTGGATGTCGACGGCGCCTCCTGCTGCAGGATCACGGCCCGCCGCGCCATTTCTTATTTCCACCCGCCAATCACGTCCCGCTGCGCCCGGACCATCCTCCGGTCCAGTTCCTCCAGCGCAGCACGCACATACTCGGGGTCTTCCTTGGGGAGGTGTGCTAGCAGCTCCATGAAGCTGCATAGGGATTCGGCCTGCAGCAGGCCACGCGCCAGGGCGCTGGAGCTGGTTCCTGTCTCTATCTTCGGTGCGGCCTGGCCAGACTGATTGAGACCGCGCCCTGCCCCACAGTTTTCTTCTCTTTCCGCCCCCAGAGGGGGTGGTCCTGGGGCATTCTGCTGACAATCACTCTCAGGGGCAGCCCCCCCCCACATTGACGAACATCTCCACAGCCGCTCTCATGGCTGTTGGGGGTGGGCTCCTTCTTTGGCGCCATTTTGGGACCTGGCCCACGATGGGAGGTGGCTTCCTGTTGTCTTTTGGCGCGCACATTATGGCGCTCGTTCTTCTGGGGCGGGCGCCATCTTTTGTACATTAAAAGAGTCTCTTTTCAGGCGCGCAATACCCGCTTGTGGCGGGTGGGTAACTATCCTGCCGACTGCGCCAAAGCTGACTCGCCCCCTGGGCGGTGGGGCACGCAGAACAGGGCAATAGGGAGATGCTGGGAGTAGTAGTGGCCGCCCGGTCCCACGGCTCAGGGTGGTCAGACCAATGGTAGTCTGCTACTGTACTTTAGATAATGTCCGACTACGCCACCTATGGATTGCTGTTATTAGGAACCGCCGCTGCATGTAGACCGCTGGGGCTGATGAGGTGTGCAGCTGTGGTAGTGTGACTCCCCACGGGAAGAGTGCGGCCCCAGGGCAGTGTAGTGGATGGTGAGAGTGATGGTGGTGAGAGTCCCAGTACCGGTAGTGCCAGAGGAGCGAAAAAGCACACAGACAACGTACTGCAGTCCAGGGTCTTTACTCACGGTTAATATCCAAGTCACTTCAGCTGGCAATGACTGCCCGAGCCGTGCTGCGTCCACCAGGTGTGGGGCTCGGTCAACTCCCAGGCAGTTCAGGAATATGGCACAGGACCCCCTTCTTTCCTTTCTCTGGCCTGCCTCACCAGTGACCCACTTTTGTCCAGCTGCCGCGGACCTGCGCAGGTAAACGTGGGCCCCGTCCCCCGCTGTCCTGTATGGTGCCTTCCTAGCAGGTTTGATGAGGTGTCGCACCAATAAATGATCACGACGTCCGGTATTTGGCTGAGGGTAGTTTCTCCTCCACCAACTTGGGATCCGGTACCATTAATCTGCCTGACCCTTCACCCTGTATTCTCGTGGGTTCTTAGGGTCCCTTCCACCTTCTTGTTCCTGAGCCCTTCTGTTCCTCTGTCTCTTCCTTTCTTGTTCCTTCTCATCCTGTTCCCACTTCTCCTTCTCCTCTCAGGCTCTGGCCTCTTCTCTAGGCCTGCCTCTGGAGCAGCACTCAGCCTTTGCTGCTGCTCCCTGTCAGCCCTCCTCTCAACTTCTCCCCACAGACTGAACCCAGATCTAAGATGGCTCCTCCCTTTTATACTTCCCTCTAGCCATGAGCCCAGGTGACCAGCAACCAATGGGCTCCTACCTACGCTCAGGAACCACCCCTATCTGCCCCTACAGCACTGGATGTTCCACCCCCCCTTCCCCAGTCCAGTCAGGGACATAGTCGGTCGTGCCTGCACTTCAGTCTAGTGGGAGCACCGTTGAGCTGTCCCTCGGAAATAGGGTGTGTGTGCTGTATGCAGCTAACTGAGCCCTGGTCCATATTCCATCCTTACCTGGGAGTGGAATATCACACCTCTGGTTTGAGGTGCAATACCCCTGTAGCAGCCGAACCCTCGAGGAGCTACATTCCCCCCTGGTAAACCACAGCACGTCCTCGGGCTGGAAAAAAGCAAAAAACAATTAAGTACAGGACATGCAAAACTTTTTCAATAACTTTTTACATTAGAAAACGGGCAACACTGTTCAATCCCCTTTATCTGAAACACTTTCCTCACTTTTAACACACTTCACTTTTCTCTTGTCAAAACATTATAGCACACTTTCATACTACCGGAACTCTTTTGGCATATAAACATTATAGAAAACTTTCACATTACTATTTAGCAGCATATAAAAATTCTTTCATATAAAACATTTTTTTTAAATAAAACATATTCTTGGGTACTGGCCGCGGTGCAACTTGCGACCAGGTGTGCATTCTTCTAAGTGCAAAAACTTTAGCAAACTTGTAAACATGAGGGACCCACTGTCCCGAGGTAGACGTGGTAGTCTTTTTTATAAAACTAGTAGGGGGCGCTTTAGGAAGCGCAACTATTTGCAGGGGGTGGCCGCTCTCAGTCCTCGGCCAGTTTTGGGAAGTGGAATGGCCGCTCACTGTCCCCAGCCTGTCAGGGCATCCAGGGGGCAACTTTCACACAGTTCCTTGACAGTTCTATAACAGTTCTCTGTACCCTGACGGGTAACCATGTACATTGGCGCCTTTTCTTACTCTCTACAGTCGTCCTCCATATGCGCCTTGCTCCTCCTGGTGATGATCTTCAGGCCCGTCCGGGCCCTCTTGGTACTCAGAGTCCGAGCGGTACTGCTTCTCCTCTTCTACCACTCTGTGGACACGGAGAGCGTACCATCCCTTCACGCCTTGGTGTCGGGTGTAGGACACCACGTCTCCTGGATATAGATCCCGCCCTCGATGACCTTCTGGCAGGTGGCTCTCTACATCCCTCCTAGTCACGAACACGTTGCTGATGGTCTCAGGATCTTTAATGAAACCCCAGCCATGTTCCATGTGAAATTTCACGACAGTCCCGGTGACTCGGGGACCGCGGGCAGCTCGGGGATCTCGCCGGGCCTTCATCTTCTGCTCCGCACTTTGGGCCTGCAGCTTCTCCTGCTTCATTCACCGCTCCCGCTGCTCCCTCTCGAACATCTCCAGCTGTTGCAGGCAGTACTCCCGTCGACGGGTGGCGTCCGGGGGCGCTAGGCCTTGCGACCGGGCCTGCGATTGTGGTCTGCTGATCACGCCCGGGGTCAGAGGGCACGGCGTGGGGCGGGGCTCGCCGGCGGTGTCGATGGCCTGGGAACCGGTTGGTAGCGGAGGAGGCACGGTGTCGATGGCGGGTTCAGGTACGTTGGGTTCCGCAACAGGGTGCAGGGGCAGGTCGGCGGCCCTAGAGTTCTGGGTAGGGGTGTATCCGTTACATGCCTCTGCTGTCGCTGCCTCCTCCACGGCGTCGTCCTCGGCCTCCGCTCTGCTTTCACTGCCCTCGGTGGCTGGTGTGCCACTGGATGTCGACGGCGCCTCCTGCTGCAGGATCACGGCCCGCCGGGCCATTTCTTATTTCCACCCGCCAATCACGTCCCGCTGCGCCCGGACCATCCTCCGGTCCAGTTCCTCCAGCGCAGCACGCACATACTCGGGGTCTTCCTTGGGGAGGTGTGCTAGCAGCTCCATGAAGCTGCATAGGGATTCGGCCTGCAGCAGGCCACGCGCCAGGGCGCTGGAGCTGGTTCCTGTCTCTATCTTCGGTGCGGCCTGGCCAGACTGATTGAGACCGCGCCCTGCCCCACAGTTTTCTTCTCTTTCCGCCCCCAGAGGGGGTGGTCCTGGGGCATTCTGTTGACAATCACTCTCAGGGGCAGCCCCCCCCCACATTGACGGACATCTCCACAGCCGCTCTCATGGCTGTTGGGGGTGGGCTCCTTCTTTGGCGCCATTTTGGGACCTGGCCCACGATGGGAGGTGGCTTCCTGTTGTCTTTTGGCGCGCACATTATGGCGCTCGTTCTTCTGGGGCGGGCGCCATCTTTTGTACATTAAAAGAGTCTCTTTTCAGGCGCGCAATACCCGCTTGTGGCGGGTGGGTAACTATCCTGCCGACTGCGCCAAAGCTGACTCGCCCCCTGGGCCGTGGGGCACGCAGAACAGGGCAATAGGGAGATGCTGGGAGTAGTAGTGGCCGCCCGGTCCCACGGCTCAGGGTGGTCAGACCAATGGTAGTCTGCTACTGTACTTTAGATAATGTCCGACTACGCCACCTGTGGATTGCTGTTATTAGGAACCGCCGCTGCATGCAGACCGCTGGGGCTGATGAGGTGTGCAGCTGGGGTAGTGTGACTCCCCACGGGAAGAGTGCGGCCCCAGGGCAGTGTAGTGGATGGTGAGAGTGATGGTGGTGAGAGTCCCAGTACCGGTAGTGCCGGAGGAGCGAAAAAGCACACAGACAACGTACTGCAGTCCAGGGTCTTTACTCACGGTTAATATCCAAGTCACTTCAGCTGGCAATGACTGCCCGAGCCGTGCTGCGTCCACCAGGTGTGGGGCTCGGTCAACTCCCAGGCAGTTCAGGAATATGGCACAGGACCCCCTTCTTTCCTTTCTCTGGCCTGCCTCACCAGTGACCCACTTTTGTCCAGCTGCAGCGGACCTGCGCAGGTAAACGTGGGCCCCATTCCCCGCTGTCCTATATGGTGCCTTCCTAGCAGGTTTGATGAGGTGTCACACCAATAAATGATCACGACGTCCGGTATTTGGCTGAGGGTAGTTTCTCCTCCACCAACTTGGGATCCGGTACCCTTAATCTGCCTGACCCTTCACCCTGTATTCTCGTGGGTTCTTAGGGTCCCTTCCACCTTCTTGTTCCTGAGCTCTTCTGTTCCTCTGTCTCTTCCATTCTTGTTCCTTCTCCTCCTGTTCCCACTTCTCCTTCTCCTCTCAGGCTCCGGCCTCTTCTCTAGGCCTGCCTCTGGAGCAGCACTCAGCCTGAGCTGCTGCTCCCTGTCAGCTCTCCTCTCAACTTCTCCCCACAGACTGAACCCAGATCTAAGATGGCTCCTCCCTTTTATACTTCCCTCTAGCCATGAGCCCAGGTGATCAGCAACCAATGGGCTCCTACCTACGCTCAGGAACCAACCCCTATCTGCCCCTACAGCACTGGGTGTTCCACCCCCCTCCCCACTCCAGTCAGGGACATAGTCGGTCGTGCCTGCACTTCTGTCTAGTGGGAGCACCGTTGAGCTGTCCCTCGGAAATAGGGTGTGTGTGCTGTATGCAGCTAACTGAGCCCTGGTCCATATTCCATCCTTACCTGGGAGTGGAATATCACACCTCTGGTTTGAGGTGCAATACCCCTGTAGCAGCCGAACCCTCGAGGAGCTACATTCCCCCCTGGTAAACCACAGCACGTCCTCGGGCTGGAAAAAAGCAAAAAACAATTAAGTACAGGACATGCAAAACTTTTTCAATAACTTTTTACATTAGAAAACGGGCAACACTGTTCAATCCCCTTTATCTGAAACACTTTCCTCACTTTTAACACACTTCACTTTTCTCTTGTCAAAACATTATAGCACACTTTCATACTACCGGAACTCTTTTGGCATATAAACATTATAGAAAACTTTCACATTACTATTTAGCAGCATATAAAAATTCTTTCATATAAAACATTTTTTTTAAATAAAACATATTCTTGGGTACTGGCCGCGGTGCAACTTGCGACCAGGTGTGCATTCTTCTAAGTGCAAAAACTTTAGCAAACTTGTAAACATGAGGGACCCACTGTCCCGAGGTAGACGTGGTAGTCTTTTTTATAAAACCAGTAGGGGGCGCTTTAGGAAGCGCAACTATTTGCAGGGGGTGGCCGCTCTCAGTCCTCGGCCAGTTTTGGGAAGTGGAATGGCCGCTCACTGTCCCCAGCCTGTCAGGGCATCCAGGGGGCAACTTTCACACAGTTCCTTGACAGTTCTATAACAGTTCTCTGTACCCTGACGGGTAACCATGTACATTGGCGCCTTTTCTTACTCTCTACAGTCGTCCTCCATATGCGCCTTGCTCCTCCTGGTGATGATCTTCAGGCCCGTCCGGGCCCTCTTGGTACTCAGAGTCCGAGCGGTACTGCTTCTCCTCTTCTACCACTCTGTGGACACGGAGAGCGTACCATCCCTTCACGCCTTGGTGTCGGGTGTAGGACACCACGTCTCCTGGATATAGATCCCGCCCTCGATGACCTTCTGGCAGGTGGCTCTCTACATCCCTCCTAGTCACGAACACGTTGCTGATGGTCTCAGGATCTTTAATGAAACCCCAGCCATGTTCCATGTGAAATTTCACGACAGTCCCGGTGACTCGGGGACCGCGGGCAGCTCGGGGATCTCGCCGGGCCTTCATCTTCTGCTCCGCACTTTGGGCCTGCAGCTTCTCCTGCTTCATTCACCGCTCCCGCTGCTCCCTCTCGAACATCTCCAGCTGTTGCAGGCAGTACTCCCGTCGACGGGTGGCGTCCGGGGGCGCTAGGCCTTGCGACCGGGCCTGCGATTGTGGTCTGCTGATCACGCCCGGGGTCAGAGGGCACGGCGTGGGGCGGGGCTCGCCGGCGGTGTCGATGGCCTGGGAACCGGTTGGTAGCGGAGGAGGCACGGTGTCGATGGCGGGTTCAGGTACGTTGGGTTCCGCAACAGGGTGCAGGGGCAGGTCGGCGGCCCTAGAGTTCTGGGTAGGGGTGTATCCGTTACATGCCTCTGCTGTCGCTGCCTCCTCCACGGCGTCGTCCTCGGCCTCCGCTCTGCTTTCACTGCCCTCGGTGGCTGGTGTGCCGCTGGATGTCGACGGCGCCTCCTGCTGCAGGATCACGGCCCGCCGGGCCATTTCTTATTTCCACCCGCCAATCACGTCCCGCTGCGCCCGGACCATCCTCCGGTCCAGTTCCTCCAGCGCAGCACGCACATACTCGGGGTCTTCCTTGGGGAGGTGTGCTAGCAGCTCCATGAAGCTGCATAGGGATTCGGCCTGCAGCAGGCCACGCGCCAGGGCGCTGGAGCTGGTTCCTGTCTCTATCTTCGGTGCGGCCTGGCCAGACTGATTGAGACCGCGCCCTGCCCCACAGTTTTCTTCTCTTTCCGCCCCCAGAGGGGGTGGTCCTGGGGCATTCTGTTGACAATCACTCTCAGGGGCAGCCCCCCCCCACATTGACGGACATCTCCACAGCCGCTCTCATGGCTGTTGGGGGTGGGCTCCTTCTTTGGCGCCATTTTGGGACCTGGCCCACGATGGGAGGTGGCTTCCTGTTGTCTTTTGGCGCGCACATTATGGCGCTCGTTCTTCTGGGGCGGGCGCCATCTTTTGTACATTAAAAGAGTCTCTTTTCAGGCGCGCAATACCCGCTTGTGGCGGGTGGGTAACTATCCTGCCGACTGCGCCAAAGCTGACTCGCCCCCTGGGCCGTGGGGCACGCAGAACAGGGCAATAGGGAGATGCTGGGAGTAGTAGTGGCCGCCCGGTCCCACGGCTCAGGGTGGTCAGACCAATGGTAGTCTGCTACTGTACTTTAGATAATGTCCGACTACGCCACCTGTGGATTGCTGTTATTAGGAACCGCCGCTGCATGCAGACCGCTGGGGCTGATGAGGTGTGCAGCTGGGGTAGTGTGACTCCCCACGGGAAGAGTGCGGCCCCAGGGCAGTGTAGTGGATGGTGAGAGTGATGGTGGTGAGAGTCCCAGTACCGGTAGTGCCGGAGGAGCGAAAAAGCACACAGACAACGTACTGCAGTCCAGGGTCTTTACTCACGGTTAATATCCAAGTCACTTCAGCTGGCAATGACTGCCCGAGCCGTGCTGCGTCCACCAGGTGTGGGGCTCGGTCAACTCCCAGGCAGTTCAGGAATATGGCACAGGACCCCCTTCTTTCCTTTCTCTGGCCTGCCTCACCAGTGACCCACTTTTGTCCAGCTGCAGCGGACCTGCGCAGGTAAACGTGGGCCCCATTCCCCGCTGTCCTATATGGTGCCTTCCTAGCAGGTTTGATGAGGTGTCACACCAATAAATGATCACGACGTCCGGTATTTGGCTGAGGGTAGTTTCTCCTCCACCAACTTGGGATCCGGTACCCTTAATCTGCCTGACCCTTCACCCTGTATTCTCGTGGGTTCTTAGGGTCCCTTCCACCTTCTTGTTCCTGAGCCCTTCTGTTCCTCTGTCTCTTCCATTCTTGTTCCTTCTCCTCCTGTTCCCACTTCTCCTTCTCCTCTCAGGCTCCGGCCTCTTCTCTAGGCCTGCCTCTGGAGCAGCACTCAGCCTGAGCTGCTGCTCCCTGTCAGCTCTCCTCTCAACTTCTCCCCACAGACTGAACCCAGATCTAAGATGGCTCCTCCCTTTAATACTTCCCTCTAGCCATGAGCCCAGGTGATCAGCAACCAATGGGCTCCTACCTACGCTCAGGAACCAACCCCTATCTGCCCCTACAGCACTGGGTGTTCCACCCCCCTCCCCACTCCAGTCAGGGACATAGTCGGTCGTGCCTGCACTTCTGTCTAGTGGGAGCACTGTTGAGCTGTCCCTCGAAAATAGGGTGTGTGTGCTGTATGCAGCTAACTGAGCCCTGGTCCATACTCCATCCTTACCTGGGAGTGGAATATCACACCTCTGGTTTGAGGTGCAATACCCCTGTAGCGGCCGAACCCTCGGGGCGCTACATCTACAATAACTGTTAAGAGGAGACTTTGTGCAGCAGGCCTTCATGGTAAAATAGCTGCTAGGAAACCACTGCTAAGGACAGGCAACAAGCAGAAGAGACAAGTTTGGGCTAAAGAACACAAGGAATGGACATTAGACCAGTGGAAATCTGTGCTTTGGTCTGATGAGTCCAAATTTGAGATCTTTGGTTCCAACCACCGTGTCTTTGTGCGACGCAGAAAAGGTGAACAGATGGACTGTACATGTCTGGTTCCCACCGTGAAGCAAGGAGGAGGAGGTGTGATGGTGTGGGGGGGCTTTGCTGGTGACACTGTTGGGGATTTATTCAAAATTGAAGGCATACTGAACCAGCATGGCTACCACAGCATCTTGCAGCGGCATGCTATTCCATCCGCTTTGCGTTTAGTTGGACCATCATTTATTTTTCAACAGGACAATGACCCCAAACACACCTCCAGGCTGTGTAAGGGCTATTTGACCAAGAAGGAGAGTGATGGGGTGCTACGCCAGATGACCTGGCCTCCACCAGACCTGAACCCAATCGAGATGGTTTGGGGTGAGCTGGACCGCAGAGTGAAGGCAAAAGGGCCAACAAGTGCCAAGCATCTCTGGGAACTCCTTCAAGATTGTTGGAAGACCATTTCCGGTGACTGCCTTTTGAAGCTCATCAAGAGAATGCCAAGAGTGTGCGAAGCAGTCATCAAAGCAAAAGGTGGCTACTTTGAAGAACCTAGAATATAAGACATATTTTCAGTTGTTTCACACTTTTTTGTTAAGTATATAATTCCACATGTGGTAATTCATAGTTTTGATGCCTTCAGTGTGAATGTACAATTTTCAAATTCATGAAAATACAGAAAAATCTTTAAATGAGAAGGTGTGTCCAAACTTTTGGTCTGTACTGTATCTAATATAACATTACTGTTATTTATTAATTAACCCATTTGGGTATAACACATATTTTGATACACTCATGCATACTTAAAGGTAGTACCTGGGGATGCCTATATTGGCTTAATTTTTTCACAGGATTGTATCCCTATATTGCATGACCTAGGATACCATGTGCATGCATGAGTGTATTTTGAGTTTATTCGAGTCCTGGTATCGCTATTATCTATATACCCTCCCATTATTACTTGATATAATTTAGAGATATGTGTCTGTGCGCTCTCTTTTCTCTGCCACTATGTACCCTCATTTTTGTAATAAAGGTCTTTGTTTTTAACTTATTGACCTCTTGTCGGATTTACTACTATATTGATTTACTACTATAATGTTTTTTCTGGCAATTGTGTCTCATCATTGTCCACCTCCTGACACTTTACCACCATCGACTTCGTGTGACCGTGGCTGCTCAAATATTTGGGCATCGCTACACGCGATCTCCTCTTGTGCCATTTCAAGTGAACCGGGCGAGAGGCCCGAATCTATAAAAGGAAAAGTGAACAGCTCTACAGAGTGTCCAAGTGTGGGATCAGTTGTCTCTGGGTACTCGGCATGGTGGGAGGAAGGAGGATCAGGGTGAGGAATATGCGTTCCAGACTCATGGCTACTGAGACTTGACCGTGTGGAAGACAGGGTGGTGGTGGTGGTAGCTAAGTGACTGGAAGCATTATCCGCTATCCAACCACCAACCTTTTGACACTGCTTGGGGTTCAATAGTGGTGTGCTGCGGTCCCCTAGAAATTGGGACAGGAAGGTCAGGCGAGAAGATGTGGGTGTTTGTTGTGGCACAATTTCAGCTTGCCCACGGCCGTGTCCTCAGCCTCTGCATGCACCATTACCATCACAACCAGTTGCGCGTCCCTTGCCACGTGCCTTGCCCATTTTAAATGGAGGACAATATCTTCCACGCTCACTACAAATGACTGAGTTTGTAGCGAACTTATATGTGATCTGTGTGACGGAGAAAACAGAGTTTTAAATACCTGGCCTGTAGGTAACTATTTTGGACAGCAAACTGGTGTGAATTGCTTCACTGACAATCTGAAATTTATTTTAATGGAGGTCAGAAATGGCAGTATTTTGTGAAAATGTATATGTGATCCGTGTGACGGAGAAAACACATTTTTAAATAGCTGGATTTTTAGCGTTTTAATATGGAAAGGACCTGGCTGTATTCTGCAGTGCCAACAAGCAAATGGCGCAAAAAAATGGTGTTCTCTGGATTGCTTTTTAAGCAAATTATGAGGATTATGAGGATTAAGATGCAAAAAAAAATATTCCTGGCCTCTGAGACCTGGGCCAATTTCCAGAAATTTCTAACACAAGCAGAGGCAGAATTGGAATGGAGCCTCTTGTGCTATATGCACTGCAGTCTGCTATATACCCTGCCTGCCTGCCTATATACACTGCCTGCCTGATATTTCTGCAGATGGATTAGTTAGTCCTCAAAAGAACTGTTTGTTAAGATGGATATGTATAATGTAGGGTTTTTCTCCCTACACAACCTAATACACAAGCAAATCTCTCCTTGACGCAGCAGCACCTCTCCCTACACTGTCTGATCCAGAGTGACTGTGACGAGCATGGCGGCGCCAGGTATTATATAGACCTGATGACGCTGTGCGGCCAGCCAATCACTTTAATGCCCACAACCAACATGGCTACGGGATTACAGTGCATGGCAGGCAATCCCTGCATGGTCATTGGCTCTGTAAAGAGCGCCAAACATGCAGGGAGGAGACCCGAGTTCCTGCCCGAGCAACCCGGAAATACTCGCCGAGCGCGTCGAGCACCATGATGCTCGGACGAGTACCGAGTAGTGGCGAGTGCGTTCGCTCATCACTACATAAAAGTATTTACATAGATTTTTCTGGCTATTACAGTACCACAATATAAATTTTCATTGTACATTAATAAAAATGTATTAAACTTTAACCAAATTCTAAAAACTGACACTGACCATACTCTGATCAAAATCACTTATAAAGTACTGATGAGTAAAGAGAATGGTCCAGTAGTTTTATTTTTCATCCAAATATACAGGCCATACATATTACGGTATATAGATGGGCGGCATGGTGGCTCAGTGGTTAGCACTGTATGATGGCTCAGTGGTTAGCACTGTAGCCTTGCAGCGCTGGGGTCCTGGTTTCAAATTGTTATGATCTGCTACAGAGACTAAGGAAAGGCAGGAGATCTGTCCCTACAATAGAACTAAACTAGATCCCTACGATGTAACGGGGAACCTGATCCTGCGATCAGACCCGCTAAAGTCCTCGGCTAGTCTGAACGCAGACCTATAGATGTGGGGGAGGGATCCCTACAAGATCTAGGGACTGGAATAAGTTGGACACCTCCTAGCAGAAATAGTAGCAGTCAAAGACAAACACACAACAAAAAGCAAAGAGGTCATAAGACCTAGCAAAACTAACAGAGAACGGCAATAGAGCAACAAGCTAGCTCAACAGTAGTAAATACAAATGAAGTCCAGCAAAGCCAGGAGGGCGGAGCCGGATTAAATAGGCAAAATGGTCATGTGACCAGCAAACTAAAAAAAACCTAACATGAGAGTTGTAACAGTACCCCCTCTTCTAAGAGGATCCTCCGGATCCCCTAGGCCCAGGCTTACCAGGAAACCTCCTGTGAAACGCTCGGACAAGTCTGGGGGCAGAAACAGCATCTGCCCTCACCCATGAGTTATCCTCAGGTCCGAAACCCTTCCAAGCGACGAGATACTGCAAACTCCCTCTATACCATCTAGAATTTAGGATGCGGGAAATTTCATATTCCCCGTCCCCCACCACCGGAGGAACAGTGGCAGAGGCGTCACCATCCGACACATCAGCTTTTTTCAACAGAGAAACATGAAACACCGGATTAATCCTCCAGGACGTAGGAACCTCCAGCCTAACAGCAGATTGGTTAACTATCTGAAGTACCTTAAAGGGCCCTACGAACTTGGGACCCAATTTTTTAGAAGGAATCCTCAATCGCAGATTCTTAGAGGACAACCAAACCCTGTCACCAACGGCAAACAAAACCTCTTGCCGTTTCCTATCAAAGTACCTCTTAGATTTTTTGTTAGCCTCCTGAAGATTACCACGCACATCCGTCCAAACTCTCTCCAAATCACCGGAAAAACTCTCCTCCTCAGGCACAGACGAAACCAATTGAAATGACCCAAAAGACGGATGTCTCCCAGAACAACAAAAAAAAGGCGAACACCCAGCAGAAGAGGATGTATGGTTGTTAAGAGCAAATTCAGCAAGTGGCAGAAACTCAGACCACCCCTCTTGATTGTCTGCCACAAATCAATGCAAGAACTGCTCAACATCCTGGTTCTTCCTTTCTGTCTGGCCATTAGACTCAGGATGATAACCGGATGAAAATGACAAATGAACTCCCAACCTGTCACAAAAGGCACGCCAAAAACGAGCCACGAACTGAGGTCCCCTATCAGAAACAATGTCAGTAGGAACACCATGTAGTCTGACAATCTCCTTGACAAAGGCCTTAGCGAGTGTCTTAGCGCAAGGCAGTTTGATGAAGGGAACCAAGTGACACATCTTGCTAAAACGGTCCACGACCACCCAGATGACCGTGAAACCTTCAGAGGGAGGAAGGTCAGTAATAAAGTCCATAGCCAGATGTGTCCAAGGTGCACTAGGAACCTCCAGAGGGCAAAGCAACCCCGCAGCAGGAGCATGCGAAGACTTGGATCTTGCACACACAGTACATTGGCGCACCCACTTAATGACTTCCTTCTGCCATCCAGGCCACCAAAAACTGCGACCCACAAGTCTCTTGGTCTCAGAAATTCCTGGATGACCTGCCAACCGAGACTCATGACACTCAACAAACAAATCTCTCCTAAAGGTCCTAGGCACAAACAACCTCCCATGGGGAGTGTTAGATGGGGCATTCTCCTGTGCTTTAAGAATCTCATCCTCCAAAACGGAGTCCAAAGCAGCAATCACAACACCTTCTTGTAAAATGGTCTCCTCCTCCTCCTCAACACCGACCATGGGAGAAAAGCTGCGAAACAAAGCATCCGCTTTAACATTCTTGGTACCCGGGATGTAAGTAACGGAAAATTTAAACCGCGAGAAAAAAAGTGCCCACCTAGCCTGACGGGCATTCAAGCGCTTGGCAGCATCAAGATAGATCAGATTTTTATGATCAGTGAAAACCTGAACGGGAAATTCAGCACCTTCCAAGAGGTGACACCAGTGTTCAAATGCGAGTTTAATCGCCAGCAATTCCCGATTACCAATATCGTAATTAAGTTCAGTCTCGGAAAATTTTTTTGAAAAAAAGGCACAGGGATGTACTCCATCCTTGTTTTCCTGAGACAACACCGCACCAACCCCCACCGAAGAAGCATCAACCTCAACCAAAAACGGCTTAGTCACATCAGGCTGCATAAGGATGGGAGCAGAGGTGAACCTCTCCTTTAAAAACACAAAAGCTTCAATGGCCTCAGAAGTATATATGTTTTTTTTTTCAGGTCCAAGATTAAGAAAAAAATATTGTTTTCTAAATCCGTTGACCTGGTACATGCGCTTTACTTCACCTGGACGTTCCCGATTCCTCTGGTTCTTTGCTTCCTTACATTTAATGCTGTGCTCTTTTGATGGACCTCATCTATAGAGAAATGGAGGTTTTCGGCATAAACTGGCATACACCTACACCAACTACAGAGAGTTACACACATTTCTGTACACTATAAATGCATAACACTTCCTACTGCTCGACCCCATGGTGCGCGCCTTACTCTATCGGTAACTCGAGTGAAGGTAGAATCTGCAGATTTGATGTGTGAATTATACAAAATTGTGTTTAGTTCATTTTTATTTTGAATCGACTTTGAAATTCAGGAAAAATCTAAACTAAACGTTGCAGCAAAGTGTAATGTACAGAACTATTGTACTAAAACAATATTAATAGGGTTGAGCGAGTATGTTCTGTTCCGAGTATGCTCGGGCCGAGCTCCTGCTCGGTGATATGGTTGAATCGCTCCCGTGTGCATGATTTGCAACTGTTTGGCAGCTTGATTACATGTGAGGAATGTGTAAGAAATAGACATTCCTCCCATGTAATAGAGCTGTCAAACAGTCGCAAATCATGCACACGGGAGCCATTCAAGCATATCACCGAGCAGCTGTAAATACTCGGAGCTCGGCCCGAGCATACTCGGCGAAAGGGTTAATAGAACATACTCGCTCAACACTAAATTATATTAACAAAATCTTGAGATATTCGAGTTTAGTAAACTAATCACTAGAGCAGACACCAGACTGACTCTTCCTAATGTTACAACTATTGCTTTCTGTAACAGCACAGGACCTTCACCATGATTTGCCTCCTTAGCTTGGGGTTGGCAGAGACGATGACAAGAGACTCTACTGCTGGAAAAGACATAAATATGAACCAGTTGACAACTGTACGATAATCTTCAGGGTTTGGGGGCATTGTATAAAGCATCATTTCACTTATGCAGAATATGATGGAAATTGTAAGGAACAACCACATGGTTCTTATAGCATTAACGTGAGCGTGGTATTTGGTTTGGGATAATCCAGAATTCTTCTGCCTCATCTTCCATAGATGTCTTATAAGTGAAGAGTTGATCACCATGATAGAGATCAAGATAAGTAGAAATGGCACGTAGCATCCCATAAATGATGCAGATTGCATGTAAGAAGGCTGAATACGGGCAACGTAATTGATAGATATTGGGTCAATGGTGCTATTCACTGCAGGTTGTAGAGTGACCTCCATAGTTGACATCCAGTTCATGGGAAGACTAATGAAGAAACAGCCGGCTGCTGACAGAAGAAGAAGCCGTGGTAGATACATTGAGATGGTCCTCTTTGACCAAACTAAGACTGGATGATTGAAGTTTGAGATGGTGACACAGTAATAGATACAGAGCCAGGAAGTGAGCCAGTAGGTGAAGTATGTAAGGGTCATCATGCCCACAGAGATTGGACCGTAGACCTCCCTAATACGCATTAAAGAGACATGGAACTTAGCTATTATACTCTGGAAGCTGAGCAAACACTGGAACAAGAAGTTCACCAAGCCTAAGACAAAGTTGATAAGATCGGGAGGATTTAACTTCTGTCCAGTCCTCAGACAGTTGACACCAACCACCAAGATGCAGAAATTCAGAATATACCCCAGTACACTATCTAAGGTGACAAAGATTATCATAAGGATCCATCCTGTACTCGGCATCATGAACCTCCTGTGGACGAGTCTTTGTTTGAACCAGTAATGTTTTGGCTGAAGTTAAAAAAGGTATTTTATGTTTGATGCACAAGTTATGCAAAAAAGTGTTTTGCCTGAGTTTATTTTTACCCAGTTTTGCAAATCAGATACCTTATTTCCAACCAAATGATGTTGCAAAGTGTAATCAGGCACCGCCGTGTATTAGTTACATTTAAATCAGTCTCTATGCAATGTATCTTTGATTGCTTTTGCTTAATTGGCCATACAGATAGTATTCACACTTTGTACTTTTTTTACTTTCTAGATTGTGTAAATATCTATCATCCTGGTCATGCATTGCAGTGGTGTAAGCCAGGTCTACATACCTCCCTGACAGAAGTTATGTCGCTTATCCATGTCATGTAAATAAAAGCGTATAACCTGACGTTAAATTCATCCATTGGTTTTATAAATTACTCTTGTGAAAGTTGAAACCCTCTCAAATTTGGCATAGGTTAAGAAAATAAGTTGGCATCAATGCTGAAATATTGATCATTTAATGAACATAGAATGGTCAGATTTTGGCAAGACAAAAGTTTTGTCGCTCACAGAAAGTAATGTGATATTAAAACAAATAATTATCTTAAAAAACAAATATATGTTGCATAACATTGGTGAATGAAGTTGTGGTGCTATTAGAGTCATATTTAATATTTTGTGTGATTTCCATGAGCTTGAAGGACTGCATCCATGCGGTTCAACAATGATTCATACAATTTATTAATGAAGTCATCAGGAATAGCAGAGAATGCAGTCTTACATGCCTTCCAGAGTTCATCTAGATTCTTTGGTTTTGTCTTCCAAGCTTCCTCTTCCATCCTACCCCAAACCTGCTCAATGATGTTCATGTCTGGTGACTGGGCTGGCCAGTCCTTTAGCGCCTTGATCTTTTTTGCCTGGAGGACCTTTGTTGTAGAGATGGATGTATGAGATGGAGCACCATCCTGCTGCAGAATTTGACCCCTTTTATGATTTGGAATGTAAGAGGTAGCTAATACTTCTTGATATTTTAGGCTATTGATATTGCCTTCCACCTTGCAAATGTTTTGCACACTCCCATACTGAATGTAACCCCAGACCATGTTCTTTCCACCAACAAATTTAGCTGTTTTCTGGGTGTATTTTGGATCCATACGGGCTCCAGTAGGTCTCCTGCAGTATTTGCGGCGGCTGTGGTGTAATTCTACTGAAGATTCATCAGAGAAATCCACCTTCTGCCACTTTTCCAGCGTCCATCTGGTTAGCAGGCTGTGGGACTTTGCAAATGCCACACTTTTTTATTTGCCTTTTGTTTAGTGCTGGCTTCTGGCCACTGATTCGACCATGGAGGCCATTTCGAGACAGAATCCTACATGCTGTTCTAGTTGACACAGGGACTTCAGGTGACCAGACCTGTTGGAACTCTGCTGCAATGGAAGAGGGGCTTGCTTTGGATTATCTAACCAACAAACGTTCCTCCTGAGCAGTTGCCTTGCTGGGTCTGCCGGACCTGGGCTTGTCAAACACATCTCCAGTCTCTTCAAATCTTTTTTTTTAATTCTTTGTACTTGACGCTGAGACACATTAAAGGTGCCAGCCACCTCTGCAGTGGATCTGGTCTTCAGCCTCTTGATAATCAAGGCTTTGGTCACAGGGTGGATTTTTGGCATGTTGTCAGAGCTCAAATTGCAGTTCAAGTGAAGGTCTGGGGTGCTGGGTTTCTTTTGATACACACCCACTAATTAACTGATCATTTACTGAGCACTGGTGAGGATGTAAACTCGGATTGGGTGCATTATATGACCAGGCGACAAAACTTTTGTCTTGACAAAATCTGACCATTCTGTGTTCATTAAATGATCAATATTTCAGCATTGATGCCAATTTATTTTCTTAACCTAAACCAAATTTGGGAGGGTTTCAGCTTTCAAAGGAGTAATTTATAAAACCAATGGATGAATTTAACATCAGGTTATAAGCTTTTATTTACATAACATGTATAAGCGACATTACTTAATTATACGCTCCCTGACAGAAGTTAAGTGCTAGTGCCTGCAAAATATAAATATAGATAAATTGTATATCTCACATGTATATTGATACAAACTAGATACAATAACAAGAGAAAGTGCTAGTGCTGCAGCCATATATTAGAAGAAAGTGCCCAATTATACAGAGGTTCATCCCTTTTTAGTAAGATATGCATCCTATTAAAAATAGTGCACAGAGATGTTCCCTGAAATACGCATATGTGCTGATTCAGAGTATGTGTAAGTATAGGCTAAAAGAATTTATACAGGAAGGAGGTAATGAAGAGTGCTTTCTACTTACACTGTTGAAAATGCAGATCCCACTCCGCAATGGTTCCCACCCCGACGCACGTTTTGTTTTCTTTCCTTCGCCAGGCATAACTTACTAACAAGGGATCAGCCTCTGTATAATTGGGCACTTTCCCATAATATATGGCTGCAGCACCAGCACTTTCTTTTGTTAGCTATTGTATCTAGTTTTTATCAATATACATGTCAGATATACAATTTATCTATATTGGGCACTTTACTTAATTATATGTATGGATATAATTTATCAATCATATGTGAATGGAATATATTAGATGAAATCATGTCTTGATCCTGTACATTTTTCTTTGCTGTTACAATCTTTATCCCTTTCTACGTGTCTTATTTGTAACTCCTGTCTCAGTGTCCTCTTCTCATATTGTTTTTCAATATCCCCTTGTCTTTGCATTTTCCTGTCAACACCCGGTTATCAATAAAATAAATATTTGTATCACTTACACATCTGGATGGACTTTTTGTCAAAGTTTTTCTTCTTTCCTTTTGCTCTGAGTAACTGCATAACATCATAGGCATTAAACATGTAGGTGCTAAACTTTAGGTTGGCATGGCACTCCTCTTCACACTCAAAAACATTAGATATCTCTGATATGTTTCGTACTCTACATGGTCATGAAGCATGCAAAGTCTGCAACTCCTCTTCAAGATCAGCATCAGCACTCAGACTCCTCTGTTGTGGCTACTCCTGCTCATACTCTGGCATCAGTGCTCAGACAGCTGTGATGTGGTTACTCCTGCTCACACTATGACATCAGTGCTCAGACAGCTGTGATATGGCTAATCCTGCTCACTCTATAGCATCAGTGCTCAGATAGCTGTGATGTGGCTTCCCCTGCTCACACTCCGGCATCAGTGCTCAGACAGCTGTGATGTGGCTACTCCTGCTCACACTAAGGCATCAGTGAACAGACAGCTGTGATGTGGCTACTCCTGCTCACACTATGACATTAGTGCTCAGACAGCTGTGATGTGGCTTCCCCTGCTCACACTCTGGCATCAGTGCTCAGACAGCTGTGATGTGGCTAATCCTACTCACTCTATAGCATCAGTGCTCAGACAGCTGTGATGTGGCTTCCCCTGCTCACACTCTGGCATCAGTGCTCAGACAGCTGTGATGTGGCTACTCCTGCTCACACTATGACATTAGTGCTCAGACAACTGTGATATGGCTAATCCTGCTCACTCTATAGCATCAGTGCTCAGATAGCTGTGATGTGGCTTCCCCTGCTCATACTCTGGCATCAGTGCTCAGACAGCTGTGATGTGGCTAATCCTCTTCACACTTTGGTATCAGCATTCAGACTCCTCTTGGGATCCAGTCCTCAGTCAGGAGTAAGACTCTCTGCTCTTCTTTGGTGTGGTGAATTCTCACCATTTTGTCACTAATCTCCATCCTGTTGGCAGATGCCCACTTTACACTATGCTCTTGGTCTCTCTGTAGTCACTGTACTCTTATGCACATAGGCTGGTCTCCTTGGGATGGGCCAAACTACAGTACAGACCAAAAGTTTGGACACACCTTCTCATATAAAGATTTTTCTGTATTTTCATGACTATGGAAATTGTACATTCACACTGAAGGCATCAAAACTATGAATTAACACATGTGGAATTATATACTTAACAAAAAAGTGTGAAACAACTGAAAATATGTCTTATATTCTAGGTTCTTCAAAGTAGCCACCTTTTGCTTTGATGACTGCTTTGCACACTCTTGGCATTCTCTTGATGAGCTTCAAGAGGTAGTCACCGGAAATGGTCTTCCAACAATCTTGAAGGAGTTACCAGAGATGCCTAGCACTTGTTGGCCCTTTTGCCTTCACTCTGCGGTCCAGCTCACCCTAAACCATCTCGATTGGGTTCAGGTTTGGTGACTGTGGAGGCCAGGTCATCTGGCGTAGCACCCCATCACTCTCCTTCTTGGTCAAATAGTCCTTACATAGCCTGGAGGTGTGTTTGGGGTCATTGTCCTGTTGAAAAATAAACTAAACGCAGACTGGATGGAATAGCATGCCGCTGCTAGATGCTGTGATAGCCATGCTGGTTCAGTATGCCGTCAATTATGAATAAATCCCCAACAGTGTCACCAGCAAAGCACCTCCACACCATCACACCTCCTCCTCCATGCTGCACGGTGGGAACCAGGCATGTAGAGTCCATCTGTTCACCTTTTCTGCGTCGCACAAAGACACAGTGGTTGGAACCAAAGATCTCAAATTTGGACTCATCAGACCAAAGCACAGATTTCCACTGGTCTAATGTCCATTCCTTGTGTTCTTTAGCCCAAACAAGTCTCTTCTGCTTGTTGCCTGTCCTTAGCAGTGGTTTCCTAGCAGCTATTTTACCATGAAGGCCTGCTGCACAAAGTCTCCTCTTAACAGTTGTTGTAGAGATGTGTCTGCTGCTAGAACTCTGTGAGGCATTGACCTGGTCTCTAATCTGAGCTGCTGTTAACCTGCGATTTCTGAGGCTGGTGACTCAGATAAACTTATCCTCAGAAGCAAAGTAGACTCTTGGTCTTCCTTTCCTGGGGCGGTCCTCATGTGAGCCAGTTTCTTTGTGGCGCTTGATGGTTTTTGCAACTGCACTTGGGGACACTTTCAAAGTTTTCCCAATTTTTCGGACTGACTGACCTTCATTTCTTAAAGTAATAATGGCCACTCATTTTTCTTTACTTAGCTGCTTTTTTCTTGCCATAATACCAATTCTAACAGTCTATTCAGTAGGACTATCAGCTGTGTATCCACCAGACTTCTGCACAACACAACTGATGGTCCCAACCCCATTTATAAGGCAAGAAATCCCACTTACTAAACCTGACAGGGCACACCTGTGAAGTGAAAACCATTTCCGGTGACTACCTCTTGAAGCTCATCAAGAGAATGCCAAGAGTGTGCAAAGCAGTCATCAAAGCAAAAGGTGGCTACTTTGAAGAACCTAGAATATATGACATATTTTCAGTTGTTTCACACTTTTTTCTTACGTATATAATTCCACATGTGTTAATTCATAGTTTTGATGCCTTCAGTGTGAATGTACAATTTTCATAGTCATGAAAATACGGAAAAATCTTTAAATGAGAAGGTGTGTCCAAACTTTTGGTCTGTACTGTACATCAGCAGTAATGCAAGCCTGGTAGGAAATTGAAAAAAATCCAAGCACTAAATCAAAAATGCGTTTCTCATTTTTTTCCCATTTTGTTTTTATTTTAACTACCCTAAATAAATAAAATGGTTTTACCTTGACCTCTATGGACAGCGCTTTAGACTCCAATTTTTTCTGTTTGATATATATCATTATGGACCCATCTGGTGTTTCATAAGGAGTGGCAGCAGTCTCACATTGTTGTGCTTGCTAGCATAGCTCACAAGGTGAGCAGTGAGTATTTGTCCAATGAATCTCTATTCCCCACACAATTCTATCTATGGAAGCCCCTCTCTGATTTTATTTTACAGAGTTATCACAAACTGCACCAGCAGGTAGCTGAGATTAGAGCCTTTCACATGCTCCTCTGTGACTCTTTCTTAAACCCATGGGCAGCAAACCTAATGGCAAGTGCTACTCACCCCCACTTCTAGCTAGCTGTGATGCATGCTCCACTGCTTCTCCTTCTCTTCCTGCTCTGCCTGCTATCTACTGGAAGCAAATAGGAACAATTTATGCTCTCTGTACAGTCCCAGAGGTGTGTGCGTATATACTAATGCTGATCCAATTGTAATTCTGAAAAATGTCAAGCCATAGTTCTTAATAACTCTACCAGAACTCACCACTGCTACAAAGTGATCTCCTGTTCATGTATTACTAGACAAGAGGTGTTTCTCATGTATCATGTTATTGGCTCTAACCTCAGCAATTACTTGCATCACTCATTTGATGTATCACTAGATGAGTCGCATATTTCTTGAACTGGTTATGAAAAATTACACTAAGGGTGCGGTGAGCCCCCCTAGCTGGCATATTTGATTAAACTTCAGTTTCTGCCGAACAGAGAAAGTGATTAGAACATTAAAGGTTCCATTTTTTCCTATAAAATGATGTGCTTAAGGCCACATTCACACCTTCAGTATTTGGTTACACCAGTATTTGAAAGCCAAAACCAGGAGTGGGTGATAAATGCAGAAGCGGTGACGAGTTTCTATTATATTTTCCTTCTTATTGTTCGACTCCTGATTTTGGCTTACAAATATACTATTGGGCAAATCGCCTCTTCAGAGAAAAAGAGGACTTGAACTCTACAGCGCCACCTATTGGAAGCAGCAAATATTAATGTAAAATTCTGACCAGATACTGAACATTAATAATATAATACAAGAAAACCAAAAATATATACCTCCCGTGGTGAATAGTATAAATATATATATGTTTGTAGTAATAAGCAATATTAGACCATCCGGAGTGAAGGACAAGTATGGGCAAAAGGGACAATTGGAAAAAACATATAGCAAACAAAAAAGAGGAAGGCCGATCATAAAATCCCAAATATCAGAGTACGGTGAATAATTACATTTTTATTGATAAACAGGTGATGACAACGAAAGGTATTTAAGATATTAAAAAATTATTAAAAACTGGGGCGAATGTCTGAGTAACAGATAATGATATATAATTCATGCGGGAAAAGGCAAAGGAGAAAGGATATTGATGTGAGTACAAAAATGGAGGAAAAAAAATATAAAAACAAAAAAACAAAAAACAAATAACAACGAATGTGTGAATAAGTGAATAATGAATAAAATAAATAGTAAAAAATGCAAATAATCAAAACAAAGAGTGTGCGGAATATATCATACAGACATATAAGTGTATAATTGATCAAGTTAATATAAAAAGTGAACTACATGATACCAACAAATTATATTACATAGTATATTAATCAGAACCCATTATACGGATATGGTAGTAATATGCAATAAAAGTAAAAAAAAAAGAGAGAAGTGGGCAGTGGACGCATGTCTGGCATACGGGAGGCATTTATTTCATTGTAAGTTATTTACTCTGTATTATTTCATACCTTATTACAAAGTCTACTTATACTGGAGGATTTTTTATCATCTTTTATTACTTTGCACTCTACTCATGTCTGTTTCCACTGCCCACTTCTCTCTTTTTTTTTTACTTTTATTGCATATTACTACCATATCCGTATAATGGGTTCTGATTAATATACTATGTAATATTATTTGTTGGTATCATGTAGTTCACTTTTTATATTAACTTGATCAATTATACACTTATACGTCTGTATGATATATTCCGCACACTCTTTGTTTTGATTATTTGCATTTTTTACCATTTATTTTATTCATTATTCACTTATTCACACATTCATTGTTATTTGTTTTTTGTTTTTTTGTTTTTATATTTTTTTTCCTCCATTTTTGTACTCACATCAATATCCTTTCTCCTTTGCCTTTTCCCGCATGAATTATATATCATTATCTATTACTCAGACATTCGCCCCTGTTTTTAATATTTTAATTACCTCTCGTTGTCATCACCTGTTCATCAATAAAAATGTAATTATTCACCGTACTCTGATATTTGGGATTTTATGATCGGCCTTCCTCTTTTTTGTTTGCCAGATACTGAACATGTGAACTTATGCTGTCAGTTTGAGCTGACACATTCCCTTTAATTTTTCATCTGCAGTAAAGCGAAAAATTGTAAACTTTAAGTGGAGAAGGAATAGACTACAGTTGTACGATCTCCATCTTTGTAATGCATTAAGTCTTATTTTAGGTCTCTTCCCATTGCATATTAAGTCCCCAAAAATTGCATCAAATGATCTACCTGGGGCCTTTGATAAATAAAGAATTTGTTGGAGTCAAAACACATTTATTAGAGCCACTCTATCCGCCAAATTGAAATTCAGCCTCTTCCACCTCTACAGTACAGTTTTCTCTGAGTTTTCCCAATAATGGAGTAATATGTAGTTCCTTAAATTGTTTTTTTTGAGATTTGTATGCCCAAATATTTGATGGCTCTTTGTGAGATCTGAAAGTTTCACCACGAACCTGTTAATAATCCATCAATAAAAGAAAAATAATAAATAGTGATAAATAAAAAGAAAGGAACAATTCCTTTGATCTTTCAGAAAATTCCCCAATTAATGTAACACCTCATATCGAAATGGAAGAGGGGATATAAATTGAGGCTATGACGCAATCTCAAAAAATAAAGTCTACCAAGGATAAAGAGGAACCTTCTCTCGTCATTAATCTTTACAAAGTCAAGTTTAAAAGGTAGGTCCTTCAGAATTAAGGTAGAAAGTCCTCTAGAGTAGCTGGACCAAACTGCGTGATCGTTTTCTAATATTCAACCCACTTTCAAATGAACAACTGAATCTGGAGGACAATGACTTTCCTGAGGTCATCCAGTAGATGGTTTCAACCTACGAAGGGTAGAAAAAGGTGCAAATCGTTTGATTTTATCCACCAAAACTCTCACATTTCATGACATAAGTTTACAAGTCACTTAGAGTAAAAAAAAAACAAAAAAAACATCCGGATTACAGGCATCCAACTAATCACAAGCTTCCTATCAAATGAGAGACAGAGAGTTTTTACGGCATAAAAAATGTATACATTTTATTACATCATTAATCAATAAAAATATACAAACAGTAGTAGAAATAAAGTGCATAGGGATAGCAGCAATAACCACCGGTGCAAATGGTTCTATATTTAAATAGAGCTCACATGTTCCACGAATGGTGGGTAAAGAAGGGATATGGCCTAGCTATATTAAATAACAATTGGGTCAGTCTTGGACTTAATGTGAAAATTATTGGTATAATTGTCGCTAAATAGCCTCGATTTCCAACATATAATTTACCCATACACTATACAAATGTTAATCCTTTGCAGATAAGAGATGTCTATTGCGAATAACTGACCTATGTGTCACACAGTTTTAGTGCACAGCATAATAGGAGTATATATAGCAATTTAGGCAATAAATCGCAAATCTTACCAGGTGGATGAAAACACAAGCACCAGCGGTTGTGAAGGCGCAATGGCGTGCCCCGACGCGCGTTTCGCGACCACCAGGGGCCACTTCCTCAAGGTTCAGGAAAAAATAGTTTTATCCTTATATACTACTCGAAGTCTAGCAGGATATATAACCACATATTTAATTTTCAATTTTCTCCGCCTCCTCTTTACATCCCTAAAAGTTGCTCTCTTCCTTCTGGTCTCTCTAAAAAAATCGGGAAAAAAAAAAATACATTAGAGTCATTAAATCGCCCCTTTCTCTAGCTATGATTAGAAGAAAATTCCTATCTTGAAAGAACAGTTGTTTAAACAAAATAAGTCAATCCCAATTCATAGAAATCCTATGTGCTCTTTCAAGTTTAAAAGTAAATGAAGAAACACTTTGTGTACCAAAATCTCCAATAAAATCCACCATATCCTTGCCTCGGATTCTTTCATGGATAATGATTATTCGTACATTATATCATCTATCATGATCTTCCATGGCTTCAACTCTAGCAATAATATTCATAAAGACTAAAATGGAGAAATTCCAATGGGACGTTGGGAACACAAAAGAGCACAAATAGGAAAACCTTACACACTGTGACTGCCCGCCACTTACATAAAAAAACAATTCCCTTTGTTCTCTTAAAGCAGCCTGATGCTTCCAAGCCTGGACACCCTGAACTCTGGATGCCATGTGAACCATAAAGCAAGTGAAAAAAAGAAGCATCAGATAGGCAATGGGTTGTGAACTGCAGGAAACAAGGATTAAGGCAGCACTTACTTCGTAGGGAGGAAAGGCGCTTCTGTCTCTCCTTTTCCAGGTGAACCTTTTCCTCCTCAATAGTAGAGATGAGCGTTGTTCGCCTCGAACTGTTCACCAATCTCAAATTCGAGCTGTTTTGGGCGGTGTTCGAGCCGTTCGGCGAACACGAACGATTTGAGAAAAATTCGGCTGTTCGAGGTTATGTTCGATAACTGTTCGTGCACCAAAATCATAACTGGATTTTTTCTCCGTAATGATGAAAATTAATGTTAATACGCAGTTTGAGTGTACAGCGGGGCGGGGGGAGGGGCAGGGGATGGATCTCTGCAGGAACAATGAAGATCTCCATTTTTTTTTCTCTTTCCCGCATTTACAGTGGGGAGGTGCAATCTGTCAGCCTATCAGCAGCGCACACACGGAGCGAAGTGATTTTTTTCACACAAGCAAGGGCATGTGTCATTGGCAGTGTATGTCACATGTCCTTGCCCTATAAGACCAAGCCATTTTCCCCGTCGCCACCATTTTCTCACTGCTGCAGCTGCGTGTTAGACGGCACCGCTGTTGCTGTGTGCGCTATACCTTGTTAATTTCAAGCCAATTTTCGCACAAATCTACAGATAGCTTGGGAGTAGGGAATAGTTGTGATTGCAGTCCTTTTAAGGACTAGGTTACAGCATTTCCTACGACTTTTATCAGGCAGGTCTGTGCTCTTAAATAGATAGGTTGTGGGAGTAAAGACTAATTGTAATTGCAGTCCTTTTCAGGACTAGGATACATCAGTTCCTATCAGTTTTTGCCAGGCAGGTCTGTGCCAGTGCTGTGCAAGTTTTTTTCACAGCATTTGGCTGAATCTAGGAAAGCTAATCCTTTTTGGCCTATTGCAGAGTGTGTTAGTCAGTGGAGTAGCCTATCTGTGTTGCAAGATATACCACCTGTGTATAGAATACCAATTTTTTTTACTGCACCTAGTGAAGTAAAATCTTTTGGGCATAGCATCATTCTATTAGTCCATCTATACTGACCTCCATCAGGTTGCAAATTGAATATAATTTTTTTCTGCATTTAGCTCTGAAATAATATTTGGCCTTCTAGCTGTGTGTGGGACTTGTTCTATTAGTCCACCTATACTGACCTCCATCAGGTTGCAAACTGAATATAATTTTTTCTGCATCTACCTCTGAAAAAATATTGGGCTTCTAGCTGTGTGTGGGACTTGTTGTATTAGTCCATCTATACTGACCTCCATCAGGTTGCAAACTGAATATAATTTTTTTCTGCATCCAGCTCTGAAAACATATTTGGCCTTCTAGCAGTGTGTGGGACTTTCTCTATTAGTCCATCTATACTGACCTCCATCAGGTTGAAAATTAAAAATAATTTTTATCTGCATCTAGCTCTGAAAAAATATTTGGGCTTCTAGCTGTGTGTGGGACTTTCTCTATTAGTCCATCTATACTGACCTCCATCAGGTTGCAAACTGAATATATTTTTTTCTGCATCTAGCTCTGAAAAAATATGGGGCTTCTAGCTGTGTGTGGGACTTGTTCTACTAATCCATCTATACAGACCTCCATCAGGTTGCAAACTGAATATAATTTTTTTCTGCATCTAGCTCTGAAAAAATATTTGGCCTTCTAGCAGTGTGTGGGACTTTCTCTATTAGTCCATCTATACTGACCTCCATCAGGTTGCAAATTAAAAATAATTTTTATCTGCATCTACCTCTGAAAAAATATTTGGGCTTCTAGCAGTGTGTGGGACTTGTTCTATTAGTCCATCTATACTGACCTCCATCAAGCTGCAAATTAAAAATAATTTTTTGTCTGCACCTAGCTCTGAAAAAATATTTGGCCTTCTAGCAGTGTGTGGGACTTTCTCTATTAGTCCATCTATACTGACCTCCATCAGGTTGCAAATTAAAAATAATTTTTATCTGCATCTAGCTCTGAAAAAATATTTGGGCTTCTAGCAGTGTGTGGGACTTTCTCTATTAGTCCATCTATACTGACCTCCATCAGGTTGCAAATTGAATATAATTTTTTTCTGCATCTAGCTCTGAAAAAATATTGGGCTTCTAGCTGTGTGTGGGACTTGTTGCATTAGTCGATCTATACTGACCTCCATCAGGTTGCAAACTGAATATATTTTTTTCTGCATCTACCTCTGAAAAAATATTGGGCTTCTAGCTGTGTGTGGGACTTGTTCTATTAATCCATCTATACAGACCTCCATCAGGTTGCAAACTGAATATAATTTTTTTCTGCATCTAGCTCTGAAAAAATATTTGGCCTTCTAGCAGTGTGTGGGACTTTCTCTATTAGTCCATCTATACTGACCTCCATCAGGTTGCAAATTAAAAATAATTTTTATCTGCATCTAGCTCTGAAAAAATATTTGGGCTTCTAGCTGTGTGTGGGACTTGTTCTATTACTCCATCTATACTGACGTCCATCAGGTTGCAAATTGAATATAATTTTTTTCTGCATTTAGCTCTGAAAAAATATTGGGCTTCTAGATGTGTGTGGGACTTGTTGTATTAGTCCATCTATACTGACCTCCATCAGGTTGCAAACTGAATATATTTTTTTCTGCATCTAGCTCTGAAAAAATATTGGGCTTCTAGCTGTGTGTGGGACTTGTTCTATTAATCCATCTATACAGACCTCCATCAGGTTGCAAACTGAATATAATTTTTTTCTGCATCTAGCTCTGAAAAAATATTTGGCCTTCTAGCAGTGTGTGGGACTTTCTCTATTAGTCCATCTATACTGACCTCCATCAGGTTGCAAACTGAATATAATTTTTTTCTGCATCTAGCTCTGAAAAAATATTTGGCCTTCTAGCAGTGTGTGGGACTTGTTCTATTAGTCCATCTATACTGACCTCCATCAAGCTGCAAATTCAAAATAATTTTTTGTCTGCATCTAGCTCTGAAAAAATATTTGGCCTTCTAGCAGTGTGTGGGACTTTCTCTATTAGTCCATCTATACTGACCTCCATCAGGTTGCAAATTAAAAATAATTTTTATCTGCATCTAGCTCTGAAAAAATATTTGGGCTTCTAGCAGTGTGTGGGACTTGTTCTATTAGTCCATCTATACTGACCTCCATCAGGTTGCAAATTGAATATAATTTTTTTCTGCATCTAGCTCTGAAAAAATATTGGGCTTCTAGCTGTGTGTGGGACTTGTTGTATTAGTCGATCTATACTGACCTCCATCAGGTTGCAAATTGAATATAATTTTTTTCTGCATCTAGCTCTGAAAAAATATTGGGCTTCTAGCTGTGTGTGGGACTTGTTGTATTAGTCGATCTATACTGACCTCAATCAGGTTGCAAACTGAATATATTTTTTTCTGCATTTACCTCTGAAAAAATATTGGGCTTCTAGCTGTGTGTGGGACTTGTTCTATTATTCCATCTATACAGACCTCCATCAGGTTGCAAACTGAATATAATTTTTTTCTGCATCTAGCTCTGAAAAAATATTTGGCCTTCTAGCAGTGTGTGGGACTTTCTCTATTAGTCCATCTATACTGACCTCCATCAGGTTGCAAATTAAAAATAATTTTTATCTGCATCTAGCTCTGAAAAAATATTTGGGCTTCTAGCAGTGTGTGGGACTTTCTCTATTAGTCCATCTATACTGACCTCCATCAGGTTGAAAACTGAATATTTTTTTTTCTGCATCTACCTCTGAAAAAATATTTGGGCTTCTAGCTGTGTGTGGGACTTGTTCTATTAGTCCATCTATACTGACCTCCATCAGGTTGCAAATTGAATATAATTTTTTTCTGCATCTAACCCAACCAATAGTTTTGGCCTAATACCACAGTTTGGCCACTCAGCTCTGCTCGGTTCCCATCCATTGTTTTTTTGTGCAAATGTAGCACCCCGAGGATTCGGCTGCTACAGGGGTATTGCACCTCAACCCAGAGGTGTGATATTCCACTCCCGGGTAAGGATGGAGTGTGGAACTGAGCTCAGAAAGCTGCATGCACTACACACATCCCATTTCCGAGGAACAGACCAACGGTACTCCCACTTAGAAATGTGCAGGTACGACCGAGTCTGTTCCTGGCTGGAGTGGGAGGGGGGTGGTACATCCCAGTAGTGTAGGGGCAGATAGGGGGAGCAGCCTGGGTAAAGATAGGAGCTCATTGGGTGCTGGTCACCTGAGCTCACACATAGAGGGAGTATTTAAGGTGGGCACCATCTAAGATCAGGGTCAGTCTGAGAGAAGTCAGTCTGTGAGAAGTCAGAGGAAGAGAGCAGAGGAGCAGAGCAGGCCCAGAGAGAGAGAGGAGAAAGGAAGAAAGACCCAGAGGGGGTGAAAGAAAAGGACTCTGAGAACCCAAAGTCCATCACCGGGTGAAGAGTTGGCAACTGGGTACCGGATCCCAAACTGGTGGGGGCTAAAGCACACCCTAGCCAGAGACCGGAGGCCGTGGGCAGGATCTGCCACGGCCACCCACCACATCCACCCTGAAGGCAAACCACGTGTAGGGTCAGGGAACCCAAGGCCAAGGGTCTCCCAACAGAAGGCCCGAGGGAGCTGGACCTAGGTGGATCCCTGGTGGGGACGGCCAGAAGACAGGACAGGAAGGAGGGCTCAGGGTCACACTCCGGACTTGCTTGGGGGTTGGCTGAATCCAGGACCCGGTGGACGCAGCACGGCTCGGGTGGTCACTTGAAGCTGGAGTGACCGGAACATCAGCAGTAAGTAAATACCCTAAACTGCACAACCCGACTCTGTCTTTAATTACCATCTATGCTGCACCACCACAACCCCCATCCTCTGCACCTGACCCCCTGAGGCTATACCCCACCCGTTGGGGGTTATACTATCAAAAGCTGCACCAACACCATCAGCCTCAGCGGACCCTGCTGCAGCGGCGGCCGTAGTGACCGCAATACAACGGGTGGCGTAGTCGACATAAAGAACTTTATAACATCTGTAGGACTGCCACATACTCTGAGCTTGACACCCTGGGCACGGACCGGGTCACAGCCACTCGGAGACTACAACCCCCATCTGATCCGGCTCCGGGTATTCCCCTAAAGAATATGGCCCAGGGGGTGCGTCAACTTTGGCGTAGTCGGCAGGATTACGTGCCCACAACAACCGGGTACTGCGTGCCTGAAGAAAAGAACGAGTTTACCTCAAAAAGAAGTCTCCTGCCGGTTCCGGAGGGTCCCCGCCATCGGACTCCATCACAGGTCGATTCCCGCCGGTTGTCCGCCATTAACAGCTTTTTCCCGCCATCTGCAGAGTTTCCCGCCACTGGGAGACGATTCCCGCCATTTCCAAAGGTTTCCCGCCTTGGAAGAGCGGACGCCATTATGGACGTGCCAGAGGGTGGCAAGAGGCCACCTCCCATCGTGGGCCAGGACCGAAAATGGCGCCAAAAGTGGAAACCGCCCCCACCAACAGAGACTGTGATGCTAGAGGTGGCTGTCAGCGTGAAAGAACTGCCCCTGGAGCTGACAATCACCAAGTGGCCCCGGGACCGCCCTCGAAGTGGGAGGACTGAGAAGAAGAGAGCAAAGATGGGTGTCGCCTGGAGCAGTCTGGAGAGAGCGCACCCGGAGGCAAGAAGCCTAGAGCTGAGTCCAGAAGAAGCTTACCCGGAGATGGGAGAAGAGCAGAGCAGCACCGGCCCGCTGGCCAGGAGCCTGCCGGGAACAGCAGAAGGAGAGCAGAGCAGCACCGACCCGTTGGTCAGGAGCCTGCTAGAAGCAACGACCCCACTAGGCCTAGTGGAGGTCCTAGCACAGCTCCCCCGAGACCGGGAGTGTGCGCAGACCGCTCTGGAGGGCCTCGCAAGGAGGATGGCCCGGGTGCAACGAGAGACGTTGGCGCAGTGGAGCCGAGAGATGGCCCAGCAGACCGAGACTCGTCAGCGGAGCACGCCACCCGAGACGAGGAGACAGACCGCCTCTGAGGATGGCGCAGGAGGACTGAAGGCCGGAGACGGCGCTGAGAAGGGAGCCGAACGAATGGAGGCAGGTAAAGGGGACGTCACTACCCCGAGCCGGGAAACCGCGTGCCTGCCCCAGCTCCCCGTCGCAGAGCCCGAATTACCCCCTGCTGTGCCCGTCGCTGCAACATCACCGCCGCAGACTAGGCCTCAAACGGAAGCCGCGACCCCTGTGACGTCACACGCCTCGACCCCGAGCATGGCCAAGCAGGAAGTACCATCGGCCTGGTCGCAAGGCCTAGTACCCCCGGGCGCCGCAATACCAACAGCGCCCCCTACCTCCGCGGAGCCCCCGGCCTGGTCGCAGGGCCAAGTAACACAGGGCGCCGCCGTTCTTACGGTGCCCTTTACTTTCAAGGTGCCCCAGGCCTGGTCGCAAGGCCTGGTTAACCCGGGCGCCGCTACCACCACGGCGCCCATAACACCTAAAGTACCGCACCTGGGTGAGGACCTGTTCGCCCAGCATACGTGCCCGGATGGGCAGCCCTTCGTATGGCCCCAGGAATACATCCAGCTGGAGCTGCAAAAAGCAAGGGCCATGTGCGAACCCCTGATCCCGGCTCCAAAGCCCATGAAGAGGATCTCGCCCCCGCTAGAAGAGACCCAGTTCGAGTGGGACCCCACTGGAGAAGACCTCATGGGGTTCACTCAGGAGACTCGGGCAGCCGCAGCGGAGCGTGCAGAGTGCTGCCGCCAGCAGCTCGAGGTCTTTGAGAGGGAGCGGAGAGAGAGGCGGGTCCGGGAACAACAAGCCCAAATAAGGAGCGCGGAGCAGAAGAGCCGGACCAGGAGAAACCCCCGTGCAGCGCATAGTCCCCGCACCACCGGGACTGTGATCAAGTTTAACATGCAGCATGGGTGGGGCTTCATCCGAGACCACCGCACCCCAGGCGACGTCTTCGTGACCAGGAGAGACGTTGAGTCCCACCTACCGGAGGGACACAGAGGTCGTGACCTTTACATCGGGGACGAGGTCACCTTTACCCGGCACAAGTGTGCCAAAGGACCCTACGCCCTCCATGTGCATCGCCTGACGGAGGAAGAGCTGCGGTGTGAGGAGGAAGAACAAGAGGACCCGGACGGGTCTGAAGCTAAAGGTAACCACAAAGAAAGAGCAGGAGGACGCCGTCGTTAAGTACAGCAGAGTACAAGCTGTATATAGTTGCCCGTCGGGGCACAGTGAACTGTTGCTAATATAGTCCCTGTTGGGACCAGCAAGTGTGAACTGTTTACCCGTTTATCCCTTAAATCCCACTGACCGAGGACTGAGAGCGGTCATTCCTCCCTAATACCTGGCCGAGGACTGAGAGCGGCCATATCCCTTGTAAATAGTTGCGCGTCCTAAAGCGCCCCCTACTGGTTTTATAGGAAAGCCACGAGTTCCAAAGACTGTCGCACTTTACCCGGTCACACGTTGCACAGTGACCGGAGGAGGAGCCAGAGGCGACGAGAATGTTATTAATATGAAAAGTTTTATGATGATGCTGATATATATATGATATTTTATATGTTTTTATTATGTTGTTTATATGAAAAAAAAAAAATGTATGTTTGTGGATGTTTATCTCTTACAGCCCGAGGACGTGCTGTGGTTTACCAGGGGGGAATGTAGCACCCCGAGGATTCGGCTGCTACAGGGGTATTGCACCTCAACCCAGAGGTGTGATATTCCACTCCCGGGTAAGGATGGAGTGTGGAACTGAGCTCAGAAAGCTGCATGCACTACACACATCCCATTTCCGAGGAACAGACCAACGGTACTCCCACTTAGAAATGTGCAGGTACGACCGAGTCTGTTCCTGGCTGGAGTGGGAGGGGGGTGGTACATCCCAGTAGTGTAGGGGCAGATAGGGGGAGCAGCCTGGGTAAAGATAGGAGCTCATTGGGTGCTGGTCACCTGAGCTCACACATAGAGGGAGTATTTAAGGTGGGCACCATCTAAGATCAGGGTCAGTCTGAGAGAAGTCAGTCTGTGAGAAGTCAGAGGAAGAGAGCAGAGGAGCAGAGCAGGCCCAGAGAGAGAGAGGAGAAAGGAAGAAAGACCCAGAGGGGGTGAAAGAAAAGGACTCTGAGAACCCAAAGTCCATCACCGGGTGAAGAGTTGGCAACTGGGTACCGGATCCCAAACTGGTGGGGGCTAAAGCACACCCTAGCCAGAGACCGGAGGCCGTGGGCAGGATCTGCCACGGCCACCCACCACATCCACCCTGAAGGCAAACCACGTGTAGGGTCAGGGAACCCAAGGCCAAGGGTCTCCCAACAGAAGGCCCGAGGGAGCTGGTCCTAGGTGGATCCCTGGTGGGGACGGCCAGAAGACAGGACAGGAAGGAGGGCTCAGGGTCACACTCCGGACTTGCTTGGGGGTTGGCTGAATCCAGGACCTGGTGGACGCAGCACGGCTCGGGTGGTCACTTGAAGCTGGAGTGACCGGAACATCAGCAGTAAGTAAATACCCTAAACTGCACAACCCGACTCTGTCTTTAATTACCATCTATGCTGCACCACCACAACCCCCATCCTCTGCACCTGACCCCCTGAGGCTATACCCCACCCGTTGGGGGTTATACTATCAAAAGCTGCACCAACACCATCAGCCTCAGCGGACCCTGCTGCAGCGGCGGCCGTAGTGACCGCAATACAACGGGTGGCGTAGTCGACATAAAGAACTTTATAACATCTGTAGGACTGCCACATACTCTGAGCTTGACACCCTGGGCACGGACCGGGTCACAGCCACTCGGAGACTACAACCCCCATCTGATCCGGCTCCGGGTATTCCCCTAAAGAATATGGCCCAGGGGGTGCGTCACAAACAACTCCAGAGTTGTGAATTAGTTAACCACCAAAATGAGTGGAAAAAGGCCTGCTGCTGGTGGAAAGGGGAATAGGCGTGTTGGGAAGGGGAAAAAAGGTTGTGTCCGTGGGGTAGGTGTTAAAGCAACAGTAACATCTGCAGAAGAAAGACCATCTTCCAGCCAAACTAAAATGTCTACTTCTTTTAGCAGACAATGTGATAAGATCCCTTTCTTACGGCCACGCCAATCGCTACAAATTCCAGATGAGGCACAAAAACAGCAGGTGCTTCAACGGATATCAAGTGCTCCTTTAAGTGGGCTCTCCTCCACATCAACTTCAACATCACAAATACTCCAGTCCTCAAAGGTGTCACCCCAATCGCACTTGCTTCCTCACAGCTCCCAAATCTCCAGCTGCCCGTCTGAGTATGAGGTAGAACAGATGGTTGAGTCTGCAGAGCTGTTTACTCATACTATAGCCTGGGAATCAGAGGTCGACTCCAGCGCTTCTGTGAATCCAGACGAGGAAATGATCTGCACTGATGCCCAGAATCTTTATGAGTCGGATCCAGGACCAGACGCAGAAGGTTCTGACCATAATGTAGACCCTCATTCCCAAACTGTAACTCCTGTTGGTGGAGACAATGAGGAAGACGATGATGAGACTCAAATACCTGATTGGAGCGACAACTTTAGTTTTTTGTCAGGGCAGGAACAGGTTGGCTCTGAGGACGACGGGTGTGATAACGCACAGGGTGATGATGATGAGGTTGGAGATCCCACTTACTGTCAACCCACAGTCAGCCAAGAGATGAGGTCAGCAGAGGAGGTGGAGGAAGATGCTAGTGACGACGAGGTCAAGTTGCGCCTTCCTGGACAGAGACGTAGTACTGGAAGCACGTCAACAACTGCATCCTCAAACACAACTCTGCCTCTCACCACAAGTCGTGGTGGCTCTTCAGGTCGCATGGGTGCTAAGCCTTGCATAGCCTGGGCATTTTTTCAGATCGATAAAGATGACCCAACTCGTGTTATCTGGAACATTTGTCAGCAAAAGCTAAGTAGAGGCCAAAAAATACATAGTTTGAGTACTTCATGCATGAACCGGCACATGGACATGAAGCATAAGTTGCAGTGGGAAGCTCAGTGTGCTACAATGCGGCCTAGCCGGCTGGGCCAACCACCGTCTGCCATATCTTGTGCATCGCGGCCTCTTCATCCTCTGTGACTGGGGGGACAGCAGTCACACTTGTGTTGGGGCGCAGACCTGCCACCTCTTTATCCGCAACAGCCAGCGTGATTGGCAGATCATCATTTTCTTTGGAGGTGGTAACACCAGCTGGTGTTGAGCGCTGTCCGACATCGATAGCACCACCTTTGGATCAAGGCAACCTAACATGTCCGCCTGCATCTTCCTCACAGACCGGCAGTTTGCCGGGGACACCCTTATCAACCCCGTCTAAGCACAATAGCCAGCCCTCGGTCCCTCAGATGTGGACAAGTAAAAGACCATTTCCTCCTAGCCATGAGAAAGCTAAGAGGTTGAATTTCACCATCTGCAAGCTCTTGGCTACAGAAATGCTGCCTTTCCGCCTGGTGGACACAGAGGATTTTCGAGACCTTATGTCCGTCGCAGTGCCCCAGTACCAGATGCCCAGTCGGCACTACTTCTCAAAGAAAGGTGTGCCTGCGCTCCACCAGCATGTCGCACACAGCATCACCGCTTCTTTGAGAAACTCTGTGTGTGACAGGGTGCATTTCACCACAGACACTTGGACGAGTAGGCATGGACAGGGGCGTTACATGTCGCTGACTGGGCACTGGGTAACTATGGTAACAGCAGGACAAGGGGCTGCTGTCCAAGTCTTGCCGTCCCCACGAGTTGTGCGTCAATCCTCTTTATGTCAAAGTTCCTCCACTGCTTCTGACTCCTCAACCTCCTCTCGGTCTTCCACCTGCACCCAAAGCCTGTCTGGTCATGCCACAAGCTTTCTAACTGCGCAGAAGGGATCCTGCACACCTCCTTACTATGCTGGCAGTAGGGCTCAACGTCATCAGGCGGTTTTTACTTTGAAATGTCTGGGAAATGTGAGTCACACAGCTGAGGAGTTGTGGTCAGCTCTGGAGAACCAATTTCATGAATGGTTGTCTCCACTGGACCTGAAACCAGGGAAGGCCGTGTGCGACAATGCTGCAAACCTGGGTGCGGCCCTTCGCCGGGGCAATGTCACACATGTGCCTTGTATGGCTCACGTGTTGAACCTGGTTGTCCAGCAATTTTTAGCCCACTATCCCAGACTAGATGGCCTTCTGCAGAGGGCACGGTCGCTGTGTGCTCACTTCCGCCGTTCGCATCCCGCAGCTCAGCGACTTACATCTCTACAGAAGTCATTGGGCCTGCCACTTCACCGGCTAAAATGCGATGTGCCTACCCGGTGGAATTCAACTCTGCACATGTTGCAGCGACTGTGGCAGCACCGACAAACCCTGGTGCAATACGTTCTGACGTATAGCCTGGGCCAACGAGATCCAGAGGTGGGGCAAATCACGCTGGAGGAGTGGTCTCAGATCAGGGACCTATGCACCCTTCTGCACAGTTTTGAAATGGCGACGAAGATGTTTAGTGCTGACGATGCCATTATCAGCATGACTATTCCGGTGATTTACATGCTGGAGCACATGTTAAACAGAATTCGGAGTCAGGTGGTGGCACAAGAGGAGGTGGAGGAAGTAGAGGAGGAGGAGTTGTATGCGGAAGGGCTAACATCTGCAAGGTCCAGACGGTCGGCAGCACCAAGGCGGCAGGCATGTGAGGGTGGGGGAGATGGTTTTACCAGGGCGCATGGTAGCAGCCAAACTAGTGAGGAAGGTGCAGGAGCCTAGGAAGAAGTGGAGGACGAACTGATGGAAGACTCATCAGATGAGGGAGACCTTGATCACATTTCTGTTGTGCGAGGTTGGGGGGAGAGGACAGAGGAAGGAAGCATGATTGTTACCTCGCCACCAACACAACAGGGACTTGGTGCTCCTGGATGCGCAACACACATGAGTGCCTTCTTGCTGCACTACCTGCAACATGACCCTCGAATTGTGAGAATTAGAAATAATCCTGACTACTGGGTTGCCACACTGTGAGATCCCCGGTACAAAAGTAAATTTGCAGAAATTATTCCTGCCATAGAAAGGGATGCACGCATGCAGGAGTATCAGCAGAGACTGTTGCAGAATCTTACATGTGCTTTTCCACAAAACACCAGTGGTGCACGTAGTGAATCTCACAGTTCCAACTTGCCAACCGTGGGACCGTCAAGTGTTCAGCACTCAAACCATAACAGAACCACAGTATCTGCTGGTAACATCAATTTTGCGCAATCATTTCACCACTTTTTTAGCCCATCCTTTGCAAGGCCAAAGGAGACAAGAAGTCTGACACATAGTCAACGCCTAGAGACGATGGTACAGGAGTATCTCCAAGTAAACATTGAAGCCATGACTGTGTCACTGGACCCTTGCTCTTTTTGGGCTTCCAATCTGGAAAAATGGCCGGAGCTAGCCACTTATGCCTTGGAGATCTTGTCATGCCCCGCAGCCAGCATTCTGTCTGAACGTGTGTTCAGCGCTGCTGGTGGTGTGCTGACAGATAAGCGCACGCGGCTCTCCACTGATAATGTAGACAGACTCACGTTCATAAAGATGAACAAATCATGGATCCGAAACGACTTTTCTACCCCTGTGTCATCCTGGGGAGAGTAAAAGATGGATGATTGGTTAAAATCACCCTACCAACCGTTTTAAGCTTTCAAATTACTAATCATGTTTATCTGTATCTTGGCTGGAAAATAATTTGGGCTTTGTAGCAGTGTGCAGCACTGATTCTATTAGGCCATCTATAATAAGCTCCACCAGATTTAAAATTACTAATCATGTTTATCTGTATCTTGGCTGGAAAATAATTTGGGCTTTGTAGCAGTGTGCAGCACTGATCCTATTAGGCCATCTATACTAAGCTCCACCAGATTTCAAATTAATAATAATTTTTAGCTGCATCTAGCCCGGAAAATAATTTTGGGGCTCCGAGATGCGCAAGACACATAAATGCCTTTTTGCTGCACTACCTGCAACATGACCCTCATATTGTCAGAATTCGAAGTAATCATGACTACTGGGTTGCCACACTCTTAGATCCCCCAAACTTTTCGATCAACCTTTTCATTTTAATAAAGACCAAAAAAATGGTCATTTTTGAAATTATAAGCATTAGCAGGTTATTAGAAACTGAAATCAAACAGTTTTCAACTCAAAACTTTATTCTAGGTGATGTTACATTTTCACATAGGACCCCTTGTTCGAAAGGAGCTTCTGAACTCTCTCGTCCATTGAATTTGTCAGGTTTTGGATGGTTTCTGCTTCAATTGTTTTGCATGAGGACAGAATACCCTCCCAGAGCTGTTGCTTAGATGTGAACTGCCTCCCGCCATCATATACACTCCTTTTGATGATGCTCCAGAGGTTCTGAATGGGGTAGAGGTCAGGAGAGCATGGGGGTCACACCATAAGTTTGTCCCCTTTTATGCCCATATCAGCCAGAGATGCAGATGTTTTATGTGCAGCATGAGATGGTGCATTATCATGCAAAAAAATGATCTTGCTGTGAAATACACGGTTGTTCTTCTTGAACCATGGCAGGAAGTGCTGTTTGAGAAAATCCACATACATTATGGAGTTCATCTTTAGCGCCTTCAGGGATCCTAAAGGGGCCGACAATCTCTCTCCCCATGATTCCAGCCCAAAACATTACTCCACCTCCTCCTTGTTGGCGCTGTAGCCGTGTTTGCGTGGGGTGTCCATCAACCAGCCATCCTCCACTCCATCCATCTGGACCATCGAGCGCTGCACGGCACTCATCCGTGAACAAAACAGTTTTGAAATCAGTCTTCATGTAATGTTTGGCCCACTGGAGCAATTTCTGCTTGTGTGAAGTGGATAGAGGAGGTCGATAGGATGGCGTATGCACAGCTGCAAACCTCTGAAGGACCCTGCATCTTGTTGTTCGGGGGACGTTGGAGGCACCAGCAGCTTCAAAAACTTGTCTGCTGCTATGACAAGGCATTTTTGCCGCTGCTCTATTAACCTGACGTAATTGCCTGTAGGAAAGAGTCCTCAATTTGCCCTTATCAGCACGCACACGTGTGTACTGTGAATCAGCTACATACTTCTTGATTGCCAAGACACTTCATCCTGATCATCGCACAATGTTGATTGTAGTCATGCCTTGACCTAAACACTCCACAATTTGTTGCTTCTCAGCAGCCGACACATCCTTTTTCTTTCCCATTTTGGCAGAAAATGTAGGCTGCTTAATAATGTGAGACAGCCTTCTTAAGTAGTCTTGCCTTTCATTGGACACACCTGCCAAACTAATTAGCACAGGTGTCTGCAATTGCTTACAGTGATATAAAGAGCCCTGACACACATCACCATCAATGAGTTTAACTGACAAACAAACAAATTCTTCCCTTATCACTCCTAAACACTTTTTGCATAATAATTTGGAACACAGTGTACATGTGCTTTTCCACAAAACACCAGTGGTTCACGTAGTGAATCTTACAGTTCTAACTTGCCAACCGTGGTCTGTATGGAGTTGTTCAATAAAGGGCCCAAAATTAAGATAACATAGATGGGAGAGGTCTCTATGAATAGGAATTCCTAAGTATTTGATACCCTGTGAGGGCCAGGCAAAGGGAAAGTTGGACTGGATGGAATCCTATATGGATTTGGGGAGGGAGACATCGAGGGCCTCAGACTTCGTTGCATTGATTTTAAAATTTGACCATGTAACAAAGTGATCTATTTCAGCCATAACAGCATGGATGGATATATGTGATTGAGTGATATATACTAGGACATCATCAGCAAATAGAGAGCACTTGTACTCGGTGCCTCCCACCTCAATCCACCTAATATTGGGGTTATGGCGAATTGATGAGAGCAGGTGCTCCGTCACTAGGATGTATAAGAGAGGGGACAGAGAACATCCCTGCCTTGTCCCATTGGTGATTGTGAAAGGTGATGAAAATGTTCTGACGCGCCCCCTGGGCCTTGGGACACACAGAGCCGGACCCTTTTTGGTGGATGCTGGTGGTTGTAGTCTCTGTGGCGGCGACCCGGTTCCGTGGCTCAGGGCGGTCAAACCAGTGGCGGAACTATTTATGTGATTTTGATGTTTAAATGTCCGACTACGCCACCCGTGGATTGCGGTCAGAGTGAACCGCCGCTCCAGGGCAGACCGCTGAGGCTGGTGTTGTGGGTGCAGCAGAGCGTAGCATAACCCCACGGGAGGAGTATAGCCTCAGGGCAGTGTATGCGGAGGATGGGGGTGATGGTGCAGGGCAGCAGCAGTAACGACACGGAGTCAGTGATGCAGTTCAGGGCCTTTACTCACAGTTCTTATTATCCAGACCACGTCTGCAGGTAACGGCTGCCCACGTCGTACTGTGCTCACCAGGTGAGGGGCTCAGACAACTCCCAGATAACTTTGGAGCACTTCACAGGACCCCCTTTGTGTGTCCTTTGTCTGGCCTTTCTTACCAACCCTTCTGTCCGGCTGCCTCGGGCCTCCTCTTGGTAAACTTGGCGCCAGTTTCCCTGACCCTATGTGGTGCCTTCCTAGCGGGTGTAGCGAGGGGCTGCGCCACATAAAATGTCACAGCCTCCTGTTTCTAGCTGAGGGTCGTTTCCTCCCTCCACTAGTTTCGGGGACCAGTCTCCCCCTTTGGCCTGACCCCTCCACGCAGGTGGATTCGGGCGTGCGGTGGCGACTCACCCGTCCGCACCCCTGGGATCCCTTCGTTCCTCCTTCCTGGAGCCTTCTCCGCTCCTCTTCCTTCCTTCTCCCTCTTCCAGGCCTGGGCCTCTGTTACTAGGCCCGCCTCCGGAGCAGAGCTCATGCAGAGCCCCTGCTCCCTGCCACTTCTGCTCAGACTTCTCTGCGCTGAACTAAGATGTTGCCCACCTTTTATACTCCCTTCTCAATGCACCCAGGAACTGCTTCCTCCCTGCTCCTGCACTACAGGGTTCCCCTTCCTCAGTGTTCCCTCCCCCCACTCCAGCCAGGGACAGGGACTGTCGTGCCCATCTCAGGGGCATATTGGTCGCCCTGCCCCACGGCAATGTGGTGTAATGCATGCATGTGTCGGGTCCTGATCCACACTTCATCCTTACCTGAGAGTGAGATATCACACCTCTGGGTGAGGTGCAATACCTCTGTAGCAACCGAGCCCTCAGGGTAATACAGTTCCATTTATCTTCAGCCTAGGTGACGTATTGCAATACAGGGCCGTGATTTTGGCTATAAAAGGGTCCCCTAGACCCCTACCCCAAGCTTTTTAAGAGAATCATATATGGCATGCTTTCTCAGCATCCAACGAGAGTATCTAATTACAAATTTATAACTGCATCTAGCCCAGGAAATACTTTGTGCCTAGTAGCAGTGTCTGCTAGTCAGCGGATTATCCCGGCTGTTAAGCAAGCTACACCACCTGTAGTTTTGACACTTAATTTTTTCAAAGGAAATGCTTCGGGACCACGGGATACTCAGTGAAGAGCATCAGGAGGCACCCCAAGGCATAGGGGCTGGGACTGGCAGTAGGATGCCTTGCGGTGGACAGTCGAGCTCGATCCTTATAAAAGCTTTTTAACTGCAGCAGCTTTAGTGGACGCTACTGGAGCTGGAATTACACGGCTGCTGGCATGAGACTTGCCCTCCAATAGATCCTTGTAAATGGATTTAAAGTGTATTCATTCAAATTAGAGAGACAATTTAAATTAAAAAGCTTAGAGCTGCCTCCACCACAGGGGGGCTCGCTTGACCCACCAGCGGACAGGCACCAGTATTGGGAGAGGGGGGCTGGCCGTCAGGGTTCACCGCGGCTCTGGCACAAACCCGGCGACACGGAGGTCGCACGGGCAGGAGCGGACTGAACGTGTCGGCTTCTCACTTTTTGGATTTTAGAAGGGCATGACATGCCTATATCTGTGTCTCCCCCTCCTTTTACTCCTCCACCTCTTTTCTTTTCGCATGACTATATGTACTTGTCACTTTTCCATGTGTTAGTTGTGTCTTCAGAGCAGTTTGTCAGCTTTTGGACACCTTTGAAGGTGTTTTCTATGTGTTTATATGTGTTTTTGTTTGCCTGCCATTGGTTTTAATGGTGTTCAAAGGTGTTCGACGAACAGTTCGGCAAACACATGGGTGTTCGACGAACCGAACCGAACTCGAACACTATGGGGGTGGCTCAACTCTACTCAATAGACCTTGTTAAGATACACAGCCGGGGGGGTCACCAGTTGTCAAGGAAAGCAACTCCGCTGCCTCCAATCATCAGAACAAGTATGCAATTGTCTGATGAGTGATGGATGAGGCTGCGGCTGCTTCCACTACTAGGCCAGTTATTGAGAAATTAGTAAGCGTATGGTATATATACCTCCGATTATAATGAATGGACTATATGTGTATACGTCCCCCCTCCAATGTATAGTCACTGCCAGCTGTACAATAATCAAGGAAACTACTCGCTGCCACCACCAATTGTTTATAGAGGCCAATTGGACACCCATTACAGGTAGCGTATGGCTGCGGTTTACAGAGTAAGAGGAACAGGGCTATTACATTTTATATATTTAATCCAGAAAGATAGGCAGTGTTTAAAAAAAACATATACAAAAGATTTTACAAAGGGGATAAGACAATACAGCATATACAGTTACATAAAGTAAAAAGGAATAGCAAAAGAAAGTCATTAAACCTTGTCACAGAAATGGCTCAGATTTATGGAGGGAAGAACTCCGGTGAAAACGTCCAGTGAAAATGTGGGTCAAGCCTACACAGCAACGTATCTCCCTGGCATTGAACATGGATCATAATTGGCATTGACTTTTTATTGCCACAAGTTACACCCACACCCCTCCCCATTGGTGACTCATAACAAGGCTGGACTTCAAAGAACTATAGGATGTGTCTTAGTCTTAAAAAATTATGAGATTCTCAGCTTTTAAGATTTCTTTGCCCCTTAAAGGGGTTTTCCCACGAACAAAAGTTCATTTTAATCAATAGATCTTGTAATAATAATAACTTCCACAATTGGATGTGTTTAAATGAAATGTTCCTGTGCTGAGGTAATCTTATAAATGTGCCCCTGCTGTGTACTGTGTAATGGTCGTGTCTGACCGTGCATGAACATGGTCTGATCATACCACCTCCTGGACAGGGGAGGAAGAAAAAGAGTATACAGACATTATAGCATGGGATCACAAATGATTAGTGAAGAGCGAGCACTAAAATGCTCGGGTACTCGTTGCTCGGGTCGAGCAAATTGAAATACTTGGGTGCTCGACCCGAGCAATGAGCCCAATGTAAGTCTATGGGAAACTCAAGCATTTTTCAGGCGCCTCCCCCCGGCGGTCTGCAGAGGGCCTAAAAATTGCCCAAATCGATGGGAACAGTGCTCAAACTACGTGGGAACAGCATGGGGAAGACCCCTGGAAGCATCTTTGACTCCCAGATCACTGCTGTCAGCAACGTGGTCAGAGTATTACACCACTTTTACGGACTCACAATAAAACATACAAAAACGAAACCAAAATGGATTTTCCTGGGAAATATGCTAAGGAACATCCTTTCCAGGGTAATGACTTGTACAGAAGGCAAAATAAATAACCAAAACCAAAAATACTCCTCCACACTTTGGGCTATGTTCACACGTAGCGTTTTTGATGCGTTTTTGCACTTTTGAATTGCTTTCAACCAAGACAAATGCATTCACCAGGAAATGTCATTTTAACATTTTACAACCTTATCTGGCCATGTGGTGTGTGACCCATCATCAGACACATGCATACAGTGCTGAAAAGACATGGGAACAGCATGGGGAAGAACTCTTGAAGCATATCTGACTCCCAGGTCACTGCCTAAAAGTTTGCCCATCATAAGTGATCCTTGGCGCATGCGAAGATGCCTCCCGCCATGCACCTGTCATTGCAGACTTGCAACAATCACCGTCCACGTCCTTGTCCCACTGCAGCGTTCTGTTGTCCCTACCCCATTCCTTCGAATGAAAGCACAAGTATGCAGCCAGCCACTCACCCACCCACCCACAGGCTGCAATACTATACTGCCAAATTTTTGACAGCTGCTTGCACTTGAAATGTGTCCTTTTAGGCTCAAGGAGGCGGAAGCTTTTCACAACCTCATGCCGGCGGCAGCCGGGTGTCCATACTCGGCACCCAGCCGCCACTATATTTCCCGGTATCGTCTCCGCCTTCCACAAACACGGGTCCCACAACATTACCCTTGTCCTCCCCAGTGCACTTACTCGGAAGGACCGCCTAAGCACAAACACGTGGACAGGTGAATGTGGCCAGGGACGGTACGGAGCCAGTCCACAACTTTTTTTGCTGACAGTTGTATTTAGCTCGGTGAAAGGACTGACATAGAGGGAAACCGTATCTACCCTGCATGTCATTTCTCCCAGGAAGTCCTCTAAAGCTGCTTGCACTTGAAATGTGGCCTGAACATTACTGCTGGTACTTTTCTGTGGGAATTTGCTTACATCCTACTCCTACCAGCCTGGAATATTTCCAGCAAACTATGGTACGACGACATGGTATTAGCACTGCCCCCAGTACCAGTAGCAAAGTCATCCCCAATTTCCTTCTCAGAAATTTTATTTGGTAGACTGAGTGGCTGCCCAAATACATTTTCTCACAAAGGAGCTGAAGATAGATTGACAGTAGGTGCAAGTTTCTCCAGCCTGTTAGATATTAGAGGGTGAACGGCAGCACATTGGATCAGTGGTTAGCACTGAAGCTGTCACGGGTGTGTTGCCACGAAGATCGTCACGAGTACACAGCCTGACTTCTCGCAGCTGACTTGTTGGTGCTTTGTGTTTTCTCGGCAGTGTAGGAGTTAACTCTCTCTCTCTCTGGGCTAGCTGAGGTCCAGCCTCGCCCAGCTGCAATCAATGCTTCTTTAGTGAGACTCCTTTATATTCCTGCAGGTCTGTTTGGGAGGTGTCGGTGAAAGCTTTTCATTCAGACTTACAGAGCGGATCGTGGTGTTTGGAGTTGCTGAGATAAGTGTATTTGGAAGTGTGTTTTCCCTTTCCTCGCTTTATCATTTATCTCCTTTCCCGTTGGTGTTCCCTCTGTTGTAGTTGTTTAGAAGTTGTATGCAAGGTGGTTTTGGTTTTTTCCTTGTACTGTCTCGTTCGTCTAAATACTGTGTGTGGGCATATTATTTCTGGTTCCCTATTGTTGTGATCGGGGTCCTTCTCAGGACTAGATTACTTAGGTGCAGGGATCCTCAGAAGGTAGGGGTTACGCTGGCGGCCTGGACCTCTGTACCTTTAACAGTACCTCCAGGATGAGGGATTAGTCAGGGCCCCAGCTTAGGGTCAGCTTAGGCCCCCTACCTCCAGTATTCTGTGACAGTGTGACATTTTCACCGACCATCTTAGTTTTTCTCCAGCTACCATGGATCCAGTAGCCGGTCTAGCTCGGCAGTTGCAGAGTTTGTCCATGGGGCTGGCGGACGTTAGGTCCAAGGTTTTGCATCATCTGGAGCAAGCCGGACCAGAACCTAAAGTAGCTCTCCCTGACAGGTTCACTGGGGGGCGGGACAAGTTTTTTGTTTTCCGGGAGGCATGCAAATTGTACTTTCGGCTGCGGCCTCGGTCATCGGGCAGTGAAGAACAAAGGGTGGGAATTGTCATCTCGCTCCTACAAGGGGACCCACAATCTTGGGCGTTCTCTCTTCCCCCAAGCTCCCCGGTTCTCCAGTCAGTGGATAGGTTTTTCGCTGCTCTGGGACTCGTATATGATGACCCAGATCGGATCTCCCTTGCTGAGTCTAAGTTACGTAGGATTCAGCAGGGAGATCGTCCGGCGGAGGAATTCTGTTCGGAGTTCCGTAGGTGGGCCACGGACACCCAGTGGAATGACCCGGCTCTTAGGAGCCAGTTTTGTCATGGTTTATCCGACAAATTACAGGATGTGTTGGCACAGTATGACTCTCCCGCGTCACTGGAAGCCGCTATGGCCCTTGCTATTCGCGTTGACAGACGGCTTCGGGAGAGGTGCGGGATAACTCTACCCCCTGTAATGTCTCCACCTCCTACAAGGTCCCCTCATATGGTGGTTCCCCTGGTCAGTCCGGAGGAGCCTATGCAATTAGGAGGGACATCATTTCGGGGAAGGGGACCGGTGGTGCGCCATAAGACAGGAAGGTGTTTTCTCTGCGGGAAAAAGGGACATTTTATTGGGGGGTGTCCATCCCGTCCCTTGCAGAGTAAAGAGTCGTCGAAAAAACTGTTGATCCCAGGTTGTGTGGTGGACGGCAATCTGGGAGTAGGTATTTCGTCCCTAGGTTCGTCTCAGTTTCTCGTACCGGCGGAGGTGGTGGTGGGTACGAGAACTGAGAGGATATCTGTTCTTCTGGATAGTGGGGCCGGGGCTAATCTGGTTGATGCTCGGTTTGCCCGGGTTCAAGGTATGCGATTGAGTGAGTTGGCTAAACCCATCCCCATATTCTCGATCGATGCCAGACCTCTCGGTCAGGGAAGTTTTTTGCAAGCTGTGCATGGCGTAAAACTTCAAGTGGGGGCAATACATAAAGAACTGTTGTCTTGCTACGTGTTGGAGGGTCTTCCCACTCCTATAGTGTTGGGCCTTCCTTGGTTAGCTAAGCATAACCCGGTTATTAATTGGCAAACCAGAGAGATAAGCCAATGGAGTAAATTCTGTAATAAAAACTGCATGAACACGGTCATCGGTGCGGTTACTCCTTGGGTCTTACCTCCATTTCTGGCGGACTTTGAGGATGTATTCTCGGAGAATGGGTGTCAGGAACTACCTCCTCATCGCGTGTATGACTGTTCTGTAAAACTGCTCCCTGAGGCCAAGTTACCTAAAGCTAGGTTGTATAACCTTTCTGGTCCTGAGAGGCAGGCCATGAAGGATTATATTTCTGAAAGTCTGGCTAAGGGGCATATTAGACCTTCATCTTCTCCGGTGGCTGCGGGGTTCTTCTTTGTTAAGAAGAAAGATGGAGGCCTACGCCCTTGCCTGGATTTCCGTGAACTTAATCGGATTACGGTCCGAGATCCGTATCCGCTCCCACTTATTCCCGATCTCTTTAATCAGATCGTGGGCGCCAAATGGTTCTCTAAGTTGGATCTCAGGGGGGCGTACAATCTGATTAGGATGAAGGAGGGGGATGAGTGGAAGACGGCTTTTAACACTCCGGAGGGGCATTATGAGAACCTTGTCATGCCATTCGGTCTGACTAATGCCCCGGCGGTGTTTCAACACTTTGTTAATGATATTTTTCGCCACCTGGTGGGACAGTTTGTTGTCATATATCTGGATGATATCTTAATTTACTCGCCGGATCTGGTGTCTCATCAGGAGCACGTTAGACAGGTGTTACAGATCTTGCGGGATAATAAACTGTATGCCAAGTGGGAAAAGTGTGTGTTCGCCGTACAGGAACTCCAGTTTTTAGGCTTCCTGGTTTCAGCGTCCGGTTTTCGTATGGACCCTGGGAAAGTGCGGGCAGTTCTTGAGTGGGATCGGCCGGAGAATCTTAAGGCACTACAACGTTTCCTGGGGTTTGCTAACTATTACCGGAAGTTCATTCGTAATTTCTCGTCCATGGTTAAGCCTCTCACAGACATGACTAAAAAGGGGAGGGATTTTTCTAGGTGGTCTGACAAGGCTTGTCAAGCATTCTCCTCCTTGAAAAAATGTTTTGCCTCGGCACCCATACTCATTCAACCTGATGCGTCTCAGCCATTCTTTGTAGAGGTAGACGCTTCCGAGGTAGGGGTGGGAGCAGTATTGTCACAGGGTTCGTCCCCTGGTAAGTGGCATCCGTGCGCCTTTTTCTCTAAAAAATTGTCGTCCGCTGAGAGGAATTACGATGTCGGCAATAGGGAACTCTTGGCCATTAAGTTAGCTTTTGAGGAGTGGCGCCATTTTTTGGAGGGGGCAGTTCATCCGGTCACCGTCATCACCGATCACAAGAACCTGCTATATCTGGAGTCCGCTAAACGTCTGAATCCCAGACAAGCTAGGTGGTCATTGTTTTTTACCAGGTTTAATTTCGTCGTTACATATCGTCCTGGGTCTAAAAATGTAAAGGCGGATGCCTTATCTCGTAGTTTCCCTGGGGCCGGGAATACGGACGACCCGATTCCTATTCTTCAGGAGGGGGTGGTGGTTTCGGCAGTATGCTCTGAGCTGGAGGAGGAGATATTGGAGGCTCAGGGAGACGCCCCTGTTGGACCTCCGGGGAGACTGTTCGTTCCAGATCAGTTGCGACAAAAGGTGATCGAGGCACACCATAACTCAGTTTTTGCAGGACACCCGGGGAGTAAAGCAACTGTGGATCTCCTCTCGCGTCGGTTTTGGTGGCCTAACTTACATAAAGAGGTGGTAACTTTTGTCGCGTCCTGTGGGGTTTGTGCGCGCTCTAAGACCTCACATACCCGTCCGTCTGGGGCCCTCTTACCTTTGAAGATCCCGGAGCGTCCTTGGACTCATCTGTCTATGGACTTTATTACTGACCTCCCTCCGTCTTCGGGTAAAACGGTCATACTCGTTGTAGTGGACAGGTTCAGCAAGATGGCACATTTTATCGCTCTTCCGGCTCTCCCTAATGCTAAAACTCTTGCGCAGGTGTTCATTGGGGAGATTGTGAGGCTTCACGGGGTACCCTCCGAGGTGGTGTCTGATCGGGGGTCTCAGTTTGTGTCCAAGTTCTGGAAGGCGTTTTGTGCACGGCGGGGGATGCATTTGTCATTCTCGTCGGCTTTTCATCCTCAGACCAATGGTCAGACGGAACGTATGAACCAGAGCTTGGAGACATATCTTCGGTGTTTTGTGTCAGAGAACCAGGAGGACTGGGCTTCTTTCCTACCTCTGGCAGAGTTTGCTCTCAATAATAGGCGGAGCGAGTCCACTGGTAAGTCCCCGTTTTTTGGGGCATATGGTTTTCACCCCCAGTTTTGTACTTTCAGTAGGGGGGGCTCTTCGGGGGTTCCGGAGGAGGAACGATTTTCCTCATCTCTCGCTTCAGTATGGAGAGGGGTGCTGAAGAATCTGAATACTATGGGGAACCGATACAAACGTATGGCTGATAGGAGGAGAGTGTCTGGTCCGGACCTAAGTGTGAACGATCAGGTATGGTTGTCTACCAGGAATATTAAACTTAAGGTTCCCTCCTGGAAACTGGGTCCCAGGTTCATCGGGCCGTACAGAATCAGTTCTGTTATTAATCCGGTGGCATTCCGTCTTGACCTCCCCCCTACGTTTAAAATTCACAACGTGTTTCACAGATCATTGCTTAAGAGGTATGTGGCGCCGGTGGTACCGTCACCTTTACCTCCCCCTCCTGTGGTTGTCAATGGTAACTTGGAGTTCCAGGTATCGAGGGTCATTGATTCACGCTTTAATCGCCGGTCCCTTCAGTACTTGGTTCATTGGAAGGGGTATGGTCCTGAGGAGAGGATGTGGGTTCCTGCGTCGGATATTAACGCAGACCGATTAGTTCGGGCCTTCCACACGACTCACCCGGATAAACCTGGCCCTGAGGGTCCAGAGGCCCCTCGTAGAAGGGGGGGTACTGTCACGGGTGTGTTGCCACGAAGATCGTCACGAGTACACAGCCTGACTTCTCGCAGCTGACTTGTTGGTGCTTTGTGTTTTCTCGGCAGTGTAGGAGTTAACTCTCTCTCTCTCTGGGCTAGCTGAGGTCCAGCCTCGCCCAGCTGCAATCAATGCTTCTTTAGTGAGACTCCTTTATATTCCTGCAGGTCTGTTTGGGAGGTGTCGGTGAAAGCTTTTCATTCAGACTTACAGAGCGGATCGTGGTGTTTGGAGTTGCTGAGATAAGTGTATTTGGAAGTGTGTTTTCCCTTTCCTCGCTTTATCATTTATCTCCTTTCCCGTTGGTGTTCCCTCTGTTGTAGTTGTTTAGAAGTTGTATGCAAGGTGGTTTTGGTTTTTCCCTTGTACTGTCTCGTTCGTCTAAATACTGTGTGTGGGCATATTATTTCTGGTTCCCTATTGTTGTGATCGGGGTCCTTCTCAGGACTAGATTACTTAGGTGCAGGGATCCTCAGAAGGTAGGGGTTACGCTGGCGGCCTGGACCTCTGTACCTTTAACAGTACCTCCAGGATGAGGGATTAGTCAGGGCCCCAGCTTAGGGTCAGCTTAGGCCCCCTACCTCCAGTATTCTGTGACAGTGTGACAGAAGCCTTGCAGTGCTGGGATCCTGGGTTCAAATCCCAGCAAGGACAACTTCTTCAAGGACTTTTTATGTTCTCCCCGAGTTTGCGTGTGTTTCCTCCTCAGTAAATAAGCAGCCATAGAGTGTCTGGGAACCTTCCCACCCACTTTCCTTAGCCAGGACTGCTTCTCAGCAGCGTTAGACGGTCTTACCAGAGAATCCTCTGGTGTGCCTTGGCTTCTACCTCAGGAGAGTTCATGATAGCGCTAACTTTGCAGCTGCTATAGGGCTCTTGAGCGGGTGAGAATGGTGGGGCCTCAGAATCAAATCCTCTGGTGGGCACAATGTTTTTCAATCTGAAACAGCTTCTCAGTGAGAGTTGTATTTCACCACAGCCATATTCTTTAGCTCGGTGAAAGGACTGGCATAGAGGGAAACCGTATCTACCTCGGCTGTCATTTCTCCGTCACCAGGTACCGCCCATTGTCACACATGACCATGCCTGGCTGTATGTTCAGCGGTGAGAGCAACAGATCAGGCTGCTGTGTTACAGCTTTCAACAACTTTGCAGCGCTGGGCGGTTTTTCAATTAAGCATTAAGCATGTTATCTTCAGCACAGCCTGTTTCTGCTTGGCCAAGGCTGTGCTGCAGTGCTGTCAGCTTGTGACTGATGTGATCATTTTGGAGATGGAGGAGGAGGTGCATGAGCTGAACAATGTGATTACATTGAGGTTAAATTGGTGACGCTGTTTTTTATACTAAAGAAAGATCCTATTGTTTTGGGTTTTTTTACGTTATTTTTTAAGCACATGGGCCAGACATGGTACGTTTGTGAGCTCGCCTCGCCTCAGAGCCGCCACCAGGCTCCGACCATTGTCACACACAACCATACCTGGCTGTAGGTTCAGCGGTGTGAGCCACAGATCTGCCTGCTCTTTCAGAGCTGTCCACAACTCTTCAGCATTGTGCGGTTTTTCACCTAAGCATATTCGCTTCAGCACAGCCTGTTGCCACTTGTCCGAGGCAGTGCTGCAGTGCTTCCAGCTGTGACTGATGTGGTCATTTTGGAGATGGAGGCTAAAGAGGAGGAGGAGACTGAGGAGGATGAGGTTCAGGAGCTGTAGACCGTGGGGGCAACCCTGATTGACCTAGGGCCCACAATCCTTGGCGTCGGGGGGACGTGTTCCATCCCAAGTCCCGACTGGGTCCCAGCTTCCACTATGTTAACCCAGTGTGCCGTCAGGGAGATGTACCGTCCCTGCCCACAAACACTTGTCCACGTATCCCTGGTTAGGTGGACTTTACTGGTAACTGTGTTGTTGAGAGCACGCCTAATGGTTTGGGATCCGTGCTTGTGTAATGCGGGGACGGCACACCGGGAGAAATAGTGGCGGATGGGGACCGAGTACCAAGGGACGGCCGCCGCCATCAGGTTGCAGAATGCTTCCATCTCCACGAGCCTAAATGCAACATTTCGAGCGCAAGCAGTAGTGAAATGTCAGAATTTAGTAGTGTGGCCTGTCGGGCGTTGGCTGCATATTTGCGCTTGTGTTCCAAGGACTTGGGTATGGACAACTGAACGCTGCTCTGGGACTAGGACTTGGACGTGCTTCCTAATGCTTCTACTTGAGAGTGTGCAACGACAGGTGCAGGGCAGGAGGCATCTTTGCATGCACCATGGACAGGGGATTAGCTTGCATGCACAGCAGCGGAAGAAGCAATGGTGCCACCCGCAGACACTGTTCCTGGACCCTGGGTTTCGGCCCATAAAGTCGAGTGCTTTGCTGCCATGTGCCTGATCATGCTGGTGGTGGTCAGGCTGGTCGTTTTGCCACCCCTGCTGATGCTGGCCTGGCAGGTGGTGCAAATGGCCTTTTTGGGGTTATCGGCACAGTCTTTAAAAAACAACCAGTCTCGGGAAGACCTAACAGTTGTACTGGCAACTTCCGTCGTGTTGGTGTTACGGGGAATGGTTGCCTGCCTTCTGTCTGCGGCCACCACACTGCTTCTTCCTGCCTTTTGGGGTGCTCTGCTTCCCTCCCCCTGTGTGCTGCTGTCCTCGCTCTACATGTCCTCCTGCCAGGTTTGGTCAGTTACTATATAGTCCACTACCTCGTCTTCCACTTCCGCACCCTGGTTTCTCCAGCCTGTTAGATATCAGAGGGAGAACGGCAGCACATTGGATCAGTGGTTAACACTGAAGCCTTGCAGAGCTGGGATCCTGGGTTCAAATCCCAGCAAGGACAACATCTGCAAGGATTATGTATGTTCTCACCGTGTTTGCGTTCACCCTTTTCGTAGCCGGTTTGTCAGCTAAGCATTAAGCATGTAATCTTCAGCATAGCCTGTTGCCGCTTGGCCAAGGCAGTGCTGCAGTGCTTTCAGCTTGTGACTGATGTGGTCATTTCAGAGATGGAGGAGGAGGTGCAGGAGCTGAACAATGTGATTACATTGAGGTTACATTGGCGACTCTTTTTTTTATACTAAAGAAAGTTCCTACTGTTTTTTTTACGCTATTTTTTAAGATAAAATGCATTCACTGGGAAATGTCATTTTAACATTTTACAACCTTATCTGGCAATGTGGTGTGTGACACATCATCAGACACATATTGTTTCATTTATGATGGAGGGACTCTGAAAGTCACAAAGCCTATTTTTATAGGGCCATCAGGCGGCCCTTACTATTCTTAAAAGCCCAGCAGTCAGCCCTCGCTATTGTTAGAAAGCCATCAGCCGACTATGCTTTGTTGTTCCATTATTAACAAGTGGGTCTCCTATACTGTTATTTCGTATGCAGTGACTGCAAGGGCTGCCAAAAATTCGGACTCAACCTAATACCCCTTTGAAGAGACATAGAGGAGGGTCTCAGTAAAAAAAATGTTCCCATTATAAAGGAGCGGGTCTCCTATAGTGGTAATTCCCATGCTGTGACTGCAAGGGCTGATCAAAATTTGGGAAAAACCCCACTAAGAAGTTAAAGACACAATAAACAGGGCCACAGTAATGACATATTTCTATTACAAAGGAGCGGGTGTGCTATACAGTTATAGAGTATGTAGTGAGACCAACGGCTCACTAAATTTAGGAAAAACCCCACTAACAATTTAAAGACACATAGAGCAGGGCCACAGTAACGAGTACGACATGTTCCCATTAGAAATGAGAGGGTCTGCTATACAGTTATAGGGTGTGCGGTGAGTCCAACGGCTGACCAAATTTAAGAAAAATCCCACTAAGAATTTATAGACACATATTTCAGGGCCACAGTAACGATGAATTCCCATTAGAAAGGAGAGGGTCTCCCATAGTGTTGGCCTATGCAGTGAATGCAAGGGCTGCCAAAAATTGGGAGGCACTCCAGTGCCCCATGGAAGAGACGTACAGGGCCTCATGAAAAAATGTTCCCATTATTAGGAAGTGGGTCTCCCATAGTTTTGGCCTATGCAGTGAATGCAAGGGCTGCCAAAAATTGGGAGGCACTCCAATGCCCCTTGGAAGAGACTTCGAGGGCATCATAAAAAAATGTCCCCATTAGAAAGGAGTGGGTCTCCTATACTTGTAATGCCCATGCACTAAGTCTATGGGCTGACAAACATTTACCCCTGGGGGGTATACATGAACATACTGTATCAAAAAAAAATTTTTTACGGGCATCACAAACACCCTTTAAAAAAATGATGTGGGTGTTGCATCACGGACCACGGTCACCCTGGTGATATGGTGATGGAGGATGAGGAGAAAGAGGAGGACAAGATCAAATAGCCAAAATCAGGAAGCGTATACCCATGTGTGGGTGTGAAGAGGTGCATGGGAATACACCTCCCAAAAAAAGACACTTGATTTGAGTTTATGTTACGCTGCTATCATTCGGTCGTGTTGAAAATCTGGCCCAATCCAGCCCTTGTTCATTTTTATAACAGTCAGCCTGTCAGCATTTTCAATTGACAGGCGGATGCGCTTATCAGTTATAATTCCACCAGCTGCACTAAAAATCCGCTCTGATAAAACGCTGGTGGCAGGGCAGGGACTGTGCGATGGGTGGGGCTGAGAAAATTCTCCCAGAACTTTGACAGTGTTCCCCTGCTGGATTGAAATTGTGTCTCTCTCGCCTGTACTCCTTGGTTGTCCAACGAACTGTGACATCAGCCGCCAGCGTTTTCAGATGGGAATTTTTTTAATAGTTCCGCAACAAGGGCCTAATGGTACAGCCCCATTTTTGTAGACCTGTCCGCCTCAGGAATAAGAGATATAGAGTTCTCCTTGTAGCGTGGATCTAGAAGTGTCACCAACCAGTAATGACTCTCACCCAAAATTTTGATTACGCGAGGGTCATGGGAAAAGCAGCGTAACATAAACTTAGCCATGCGTCCCAGACTGCTAACAGGCAAGACTTCCATGTCCTCACCAAGAGGATGACTGACTATGCTCTCCTCCTCCTCCTCCTCTCTGTCCTCTGGCCATCCATACTGAACAGATGGTATGACAGTTGTGCAGGTAGTACCGTCTATAGCGCATGAAACTAGCTCCTGTTGTTCCTCCTCCTCCTCTTCCTCATTGTCACCCAATCCACATTGGGATGAGATGAGGCTGGGCTGTGTGTAATCACCCTGTATGGTTTCTTGCTCCATCTCATCGTGCTCCGCCTGCAATGCATCCTCTTTGATTGTGAGCAGAGAGCATTTCAGAAGACAGAGAAGTGGGATGGTAACGTTAATTATGGTGTCATCACCACTCACCATCTTGGTGGAGTCCTCAAAGTTTTGGAAGATGGTACATATGTCTGACATCCATGTCTACTCGTGAGGTCTTATGTGTGGAGTTTGAACTGAATTCTGACGGCCTTGTTGATGCTGGTACTTAAAAACTGCCCTCTTCTGCTCACAAATCCTTCCCAACATCTGCAGTGTAGCGTTCCAACGCGTTGGGACATCACATACCAGTCTGTGAGTAGGAACTTGCAAAAGCTGCTGAAACACTGCAAGGGCAGCGGAAGCTGTAGGTGACTTTCTAAAATGGGCACACAGGCGGCGTACTTTAACAAGCAGATCTGGCAGCTCTGGGTAGGACTTGAGAAACCTCTGAAACACGAGGTTAAGCACATGGGCCAGACATGGTATGTGTGTGAGCTCGCCTCGCCTCAGAGCAGCCACCAGGTTCCGGCCATTGTCACATATGACTATGCCTGGCTGTAGGTTCAGCGGTGTGAGCCACAGATCTGCCTGTCTTTCAGAGCTGTCAACAACTCTTCAGCATTGGGTGGTTTGTCACCTAAGCATATTAGCTTCAGCACAACCTTGTGCCACTTGGCTGAGGCAATGCTGCAGAGCTTCCAGCTTGTGACTGATGGGGTCATTTCGGAGATGGAGGCTGAAGAGGAGGACGAGGCTGAGGAGGATGAGGTGCAGGAGCTATAGACTGTGGGGGCAACACTGATTGACATAAGGCTTGCAAACCTTGGCATCGGGAGGACGTGTTCCGTCCCAAGGTCTGACTGGGTCCCGGCTTCCACTATGTTAACCCAGTGTGCCGTCTGCGAGATGTACCATCCCTGCCCACAAGCACTTGTCCACTTGTCCGTGATTAGGTGGACTTTCCCGGTAACTGTGTTGTTGAGGGCATGGCTAATGTTTGGGACACGTGCTTGTGTAATGCGGGGACGGAGAAATAGTGGCGGCTGGGGACCGAGAATCGGCCACCGCCATCAGGTTGCAGAATGCTTCCATCTCCATGAGCCTAAAAGGAAATTTCTAGTGCAAGCAGTCGCGAAATGTGGGAATTTAGTAGTGTGGCCTGTGGGGTGTTGGCTGCGTATTTGCGCTTGCGTTGCAATGACTGGGGTATGGAAAACTGAACGCTGAGCTAGGACAAGGATGTGGAACTTGCTTCCTGATGATGCTTCTTGAGAGTGTGCAATGACAGGTGCAAGGCAGGAAGCATAGAATCATAGAATCATAGAATGGTAGAGTTGGAAGGGACCTCCTGGGTCATCTGGTCCAACCCCCTGCTCCAAGCAGGATTCACTAGATCATCTCAGACAGATGTCTGTCCAGCCTCTGTTTGAAGACGTCCATTGAACGGGAACTCACCACCTCTCGTGGCAGCCTGTTCCACTCATTAATCACCCTAACTGTCAAAAAGTTTTTTCTAATATCTAATCTGTGTCTCCTCCCATTTAGTTTCATCCCATTGCTTCTAGTCTTTCCTTGTGCAAATGAGAATAAAGATGATCCTTCTACAATGTGACAGCCCTTGACATATTTGTAGACAGCTATTAAGTCTCCTCTCAGTCTTCTTTTTTGCAAGCTAAACATTCCCAAATCCTGCAACCGTTCCTCATAGGACATGGTTTGCAGACCAGTCACCATTCTGGTCGCTCTTCTCTGAACTTGCTCCAGTTTGTCTATGTCTTTTTTAAAATGTGGTGCCCAAAACTGTACACAGTATTCCAGATGAGGTCTGACCAAAGAGGAGTAAAGACCGATAATGACTTCACGTGATCTAGACTGTATGCTTCTGTTAATACATCCCAGAATTGTATTTGCCTTTTTTGCTGCTGCATCACACTGTTGACTCATGTTCAGTCTATGATCTATTAGTATACCTAAGTCTTTTTCACATGTACTGTTGCTTAGCTCTATTCCTCCCATTCTGTATATGCTTTTTTCATTTTTATTGCCCAGATGTAGTACTTTGCATTTTTCCCTGTTAAAAACCATTCTGTTGGTTGCTGCCCACTGCTCTAGTTTATTTAGGTCTTTTTGAATCCTCTCTCTCTCTTCTCTAGTATTAGCTATCCCTCTTAGCTTTGTATCATCAGCAAATTTAATCAGTTTACCCTCAATTCCTTCATCTAAATCATTGATAAAGATGTTGAACAATACAGGTCCCAGGACGGAGCCCTGTGGTACCCCACTTGAGACATTCACCCAGCTGGATGTGAAGCCATTTACAACCACCCTTTGAGTCCGATCACTAAGCCAGTTATGAATCCACCTAACAGTTGCCTGGTCCATTGCATACTTGGTCATTTTTTCAATAAGGATGGTGTGAGATACTTTGTCAAATGCTTTGCTGAAGTCAAGATATACTATATCTACAGCATTTCCCTGATCCACCCAGTCAGTGATTCTGTCATAGAAGGAAATTAAGTTAGTATGACATGACTTGTTAGTTACAAACCCATGCTGACTCTGGTTAATCACTTCATTCTTATCCATGTACTTACATACATGTTGTTTAATAATTTGTTCAAAGATCTTTCCTGGTATAGAAGTCAGACTCACCGGCCTATAGTTCCCTGGGTCCACCTTCTTCCCCTTTTTGAAGATAGGAACAACATTTGCTCTTCTCCAGTCTTCTGGGACTTCTCCTGTTCTCCAAGAATTTTCAAAGATTATGGAGAGTGGTTCTAACATTTCTTCTACGATCTCCTTCAGTACTCTGGGGTGTAATTCATCTGGACCTGGAGACTTGAACTCATTTATGTTAGCTAAATATTCCCTCACAATCTTTCTGTTTACAGATAACTTGGATTCCTCTATTCCTTTAAAAGGACAGTGAAGATCAGTTGATGTTACATTTTCTTTCTGAGAGAAAACAGATGCAAAATAGGAATTAAAAAGTTTGGCCTTCTCAACATCCTCTCTTACTATTTCTCCATTTTCATCCTGTAAAAATCCTATAGCATCTTTGACTTTTCTTTTACTTTTGACATACCCCCAAAATCCTTTTTTATTGCTTTTGACATCTCTTGCAAGCCTTAATTCATTGTCAGCTTTAGCTAACCTGATAAGTGCCCTACAGGATCTGCAGACTGCATTATAATCTTCTTTAGATATGCCTCCCTCTTTCCATTTAATAAACATTTCTTTCTTTCTTTTTAGCATGTGTTTAAGTTCTGTGTTCATCCATCCTGGTTTCCTTAAATGCTTCCCATTCTTCCTACTTTTCGGGATTGTTAACGATTGTGCTTTGAGAATCTCATTTTTAAAAATTTCCCATCCTTCCTGGACATTTTTGTCCTTAAGGACATCCAGCCATTGGATCCCTCCTATTCTCCTTCTGAGTCTCTTAAAATCTGCCTTTCTAAAATCTAACCTTGAAGTTTGAGTCTTCACATGTCTTCCTCCTCTAGTTATCCAAAATTCTATAATAGCATGATCGCTGCCTCCTAGGGTCCCAGCCACCTTTACCTCCTCAACCATTTCCTCCCTGTTTATAAGGATCACATGCACCATGGACAGGGGATTGGCTTGCATGCAGAACAGCGGAAGAAGCAGTGGTGCCACCCGCAGACACTGTTCCTGGACCCTAGGGTTCAGCCCACAAATTCGGGTGCTTTGCTGCCATGTGCCTGATCATGTTGGTGGTGGTCAGGCTAGTGGTTTGGCCACCCCTGCTGATGCTGGCCTGTCAGGTGGTGCAAATGGCTTTTTGGGGTTATTGGCAGAGTCTTTAAAAAACAGCCAGACTCGGGAAGACCTAACAATTGTACTGGCAACTTCCTTTGTGTTTGTGTTATGGGGAACGGTTGCCTGCCTTCTATCTGCAGCCACCACACTGCTTATTCCTGCCTGTTGGGGTGCTCTGCCTCCCTCCCCCTGTGTGCTGCTGTCCACGATCAGCATGTCCTCCTGCCAGGTTGGGTCAGTTACTATATCATCCACCACCTCATCTTCCACTTCCGCACTCTGGTCCTCCTCCTGACTTTCTGGCAATTGTGTCTCATCATCGTCCACCTCTTGTGTGACACTTTCCCACCGTCACCTTCATGTGACCGTGGCTGCTCAAATATTTGGGCATCGCTACATGCGATCTCCTCTTGCTGCACTTCAAGTGGACCGGGCGAGAGGCCCGAATCTATAAATGGAAAAGTGAACAGCTCTTCGGAGTATCCAAGTGTGGGATCAGCTGTCTCTGGGCACTTGGCATGGTAGAAGGAAGGAGGTTCAGGGTGACGAATATGCGGTCCAGACTCACGGCTACTGAGACTTGACCGTGTGGAAGACAAGGTGGTGGTGGTGTTGGCTAAGTGACTGGAAGCATTATCTGCTATCCAACCAATAACCTTTTCACACTGCTCTGTGTTCAATAGTGGTGTTCTGCGGTCCCCTATTAATTGGGACAGGAAGGTCAAGCGAGAAGATGTGGGTGTTTGTTGTGGCACAATTTCAGCTTGCCCACGGCCTCGGCTTCTGCATGCACCATTATCACCATCATGTCCAGCTCCTCGTCCCTTGCAACATGCCTTGCCCATTTTAAATGGAGGACAGTATCTTCCACGCTCACTACAAATGACTGAATTTGGAGCAAACTTATATGTGATCCGTGTGACGGAGAAAACACAGTTTTAAATACCTGGATTTTTAGCGCTGTAATATGGAAAATACCTGGCTGTATTCTGCAGTGCCAACAAGCAAATGCCGCAGAAAAACAGTGTTCTCTGGATTGCTTTTTAACAAATAATGAGGATTAAGATCCAAAAAAAAATTATTCCTGGCCCCTGAGACCTGGGCCTATTTCTATAAATATATAACAGCAGCAGCAGAAGGCAGAACTGGAATGGAGCCTCTTGTGCTATGTGCACTGCAGTCTGCTATATACCCTGCCTGCCTGCCTATATGCACTGCCTGCCTGATATCTCTGCAGATGGATTAGTCCTCAGAAGGACTGTTTGTTGAGATGGATATGTGTCTCTAATATAGTTTGTCACACCTACACTAACTAGAAACAAGCAAATCTCTCCCTATCTCAGCAGCACCTCTCTCTACACTGTCTGATTCCGGAGTGACTGTGACGAGCATGGCGGCGCCAGGTCTGATATAGACCTGATGACGCTGTGAGGCCACCCTTTCAGTGTAATGCCACGACCAACATGTCTGCGGCATTACAGTGAGTTGCAGTTAATCCCTGCATGTTCATTGGCGCTCTAAAGAGCGCCAAACATGCAGAGAAGAGCCCCGAGCTCCCACCGAGCAACCTCGAAAATACTCGGCAACTGCCGAGCATCTCGAGCACTGAGATGCTCGGGCGAGCACCGAGCAGTAGCGAGAATGCTCGCTCATCACTAATTGTTATCTATCTGACCGATCTCCATTTGTCGGCATGCCGACTATTGCCCTGTGACTTCAAACCATGCTTTGCATTAGAATATTCACTCTGTTTCCGAAGATATAACTTTCCTATTTATTACATCAACAAAGTTCATAAAAACTTCACTTCGTATTTTCTACAAAGTGAACAAAAGGATTTTACCCTTTCTCTCTAGTTTCTCTCTTCCGGTAGTAAATCTGCCCTTCTCCACATTCCTGTGCATTGAAGCTGAGGTTCTTCTGACATCTGCCTGCCATTAGGATTTTCCTTAGTTACCTGTTTCACAAGAGAGGGTTAGCTGCAATGGGGGTCATGTGAAGTTAACTAGATTGCAAGCTCTGGTTTAATTGTGAGACTTCTTATAGATTTTCAATCATATCTATTACAGGACCGAATGACAGAGCATGGAAAGGAATGATCCAAGTCCATGGTAATTCACAGGATTTATTAAACAGTATACAAATTCCAATAAAAAAAAGAAACTGAATAAAACATACAACAAAAGTATGAACAAATCTTACTATGGACTTGGGTACTTCCCCTTCATACTCTCTCATTCAATCCATTTTGGAGAAAAAGGTTCACCACAAAGAGGGGGTATAGGAGCGCCTTTTCTCTAACAAAGTAAGTGCTCTGGTTAATCCTTGTTTCCTGCAATTCATGAGACATTGTCACTATGGGCTGGAGCTCCTCTTTTGTTTGTTTTTTCAGTTGCTGGTTAGATTTAACCAGTATCTCACATATTTTTTTCTAACTTAGCAATTTTGTCTTCACTGTCACTAACTCTCTGTTCCACCCATACAAACTTTTTCTCCTTTGCTCTGATAAATCGTTTCGGACCCCCAAAAGAGATTTACGAACATTTCCCACTTGAGAAAACAAATCCAAAATAGAAGCTGAACCTTGTTCGATCCCATTAACGATCTCAGATAAGGGCTTGTGCAGATGACCGTAATAATCGGACAAGTGGTGTCCATGGTTTTGATGGTTAGAAGTCATTCAATGAAGGCAGGCACTCGTCCAATTTTTTCTTACCGGTTTTCACGAACACACTGCATGTAGAAGATGAAGAATAATTTTTTCTCCATATTCGAGAAAATCGGATCCCGCTCTGATCAGAGTCTGATTAGCAAAAATCGGAGCTATTTTCTCGGACGAGAGAAAATCAGTCGTGTGACTCTAGCCTAACAGGGTCATTAGTACAAACCTGATTAACTACAAGAGCTCTTGGTTTGAATTTCTGCCTTACATCCGCACTTACATCTTCCAATTTCATTCCTGAATCGGATACCAAAGTTTTACTCAGAGCATAAGATAAAGTGCTAATATTTTTAATCTTTGACACTTCTCCTCTTCTCCTCTTGTTAATTGCACCGATTTCCTCTGGAGTTTTTGAAATGTTTTACAATTTGGCAGCAGCATTGTCTTTAATCTTAATCTACTAATATAATATGGTGATCCTAAAGTAGGCATTGTACCCTTATTAGTAGACATTGCACCATTATTCCCTCATACCCTTCACTGCATCTAAAGAATCCGGGAGGGAAAAGGAAAAAGATGACATCTCGTCACAGAAAAAAATAAGCCCTGATAAATCTCCGCTGGCATAAAAAATGTAAGCCTTTTTTGTTTAAGAATATGGAGACACAAAAACTAATTAGTTTTTTTTTCCAAACAGTTTATTTATTGCAAAAAAATAATGAAACCTAAAAACCTATATGAATTTGTTGTTTGGTGTCGTCATAATCGTACTGACCTATAGAATGAAGTTAATACTCTAAATGTGTAAATGATTAACATTTGAAATGCAAAAAAAAAACAAATGCATGTTTTTTTTTCCATTTCTCCCCATAAAAAGTTTAAAAAAAAGTCACTGGTAAGTGGAAAAGAGATTATCGATCTAAAGAGTATTGACTTCAAGTCGTTTTTCCCGAAATTTGCAGGCCCCCCAAAATTCTAACTCTTTACTATTTAACTCATATACAATATTTAAAAAATGTGTAGCACCATTGCACACACTGCTGATGACCCAGAAAGCAATCTTATGACATTTTTCTCCACAATACCCTGTTGCTAAGATATCACATGGTCTAGTACAGCCAACCAGGTGGATTATCAGACCTTGTATAAAAGTCTAGGCAAGGATTTCAGCTACCATTTTATGAGTGATTTAAAGCTAATGTGAGGATATTACAGCTCAACAATCGGGACAGGGAGACAATCCCTAAAACATTTGCCAAATATGCTAGTCCGTTATATGTAGAACAATTACAATACAATGAGAGTAGTAGTCTACGATATAGAGTTTCAATCATTAGGGAGGGTGGGAAGGCAGGTGACAGGAGCAGGGTCAGTATAACTAACAGACCCCCCGGATCATAAAATTATCAAATGTCCAGCTTGAATGATGTAAAAAATTAATCCTATAGACTACAGCTAGAATTATATCAGTTATTCTCTCTCTAATTATACAGCCAATAAGATTACATGCGATTCACAGTGAACAAATTCATGGTGAAACTAATTTTCAGAAGTGAACAGCTTTTGGTCTTATTTTATTTCAGCTGCTCCTCTGAGTATTTATTTAGGTTATGTTTTACAGGATAATTATGCAAAGCAGCCTGAAGACACACCCCAGAGGATCATCTGGGCTACGCCCACTTGTAAAAGAGGAAAAAAATACCAAAGAGACCAATTTCTCTGGAAAAATTATGGCGGGTTAAAAAAACAAAACAAATTAATCAGGGAAAAACAGGAATAAAATAAGAGCAAAATCTGGGCACTTTTGACCTCATTAAACAGTTAACTACCGATAAGTCTTTAATTTATAAGAGCAAAAGTCAATGATGGCAAATAACAGTCCAAATAGGAATATCAAGTTTTTATATATAAGACATTTAAGGCATAATCTCAAGCAAATCCACATATAAGGTGCAAAAATGAGACAGCTGGAGATGGCAGAATTCTAGAAAAGGTCAAAAAGAACCAGGTGGAGTGATTCATTTTTTTTTTTCAATCGAGTCTTTGTAAACTGTGTGTGCGCCATCAATGTCTCAGATAAGAAATTCCATGTGAGGTAGGAGACGTCTTCACAACAAGCTGAGATATAAGGAATGAGGAAGCGTCATCATGATCTGAGCAGCTTCTGTTGAGCATGTATGGTCTGTTTGGGCTGAGGAAATATTGCGTAAAAAGATGAATACATTTTCTCAGTTTATTAGTCATGATAAGCTGAATCCATTGTATCAGTAACCTGTTTACGTTGATAATCATTGTAAGAAATGGGTGGGGTTTATAGAAGTCAATGCAAGGAACTGTAACGAAGACAAAAAGAGAAGAGCAAGAAGCATCTCAGAAATGAACATAGTCAAGCATAAGTCGAGGTGATCACTTCTGAGCACTTCAATGCTTTAGGAACATGCGTGGAGTGGGGGTTAAGGGACCAACTACTGACAAGCCGGCAATCACATCAGTTGGCCCATTTCATACTCTTTACTTCAAACCCAAAAACTGAGCCATCCATTACAGCTTTCAAGTCACTTTGATTAGGCTTGAGCTATAACAGACTTATTATCTCCATGATACAGTAACAATCAAAATTATTTACCCCTGTTATAAGTTCCCTACAGGTCACTAATATTTTGAGGTTTAGGTGCTGTAGGGTTCTTCTTGACAGTCCACAAACAATTTTTTATGGGGTTCATGTCAAGCCATTCCAGATATCATTCCAGGACTTTTTCCAACACTGAGCCTTGGTGGACTTTGGGGTATGCTTGTAAACAAACAAAAGGAAAGAAGTCACAATCTTACTCACCTTCTACTATACAGTAGGATAAGCCTGCTCGTATTGTCTTCTACATCTCTTAGATTACATATGACAGACATAGAAATTCTGCATAAAGCAGATCAGAATGAGGTGGTGGTTACAGAATGGAGAAGTACCAGATGTATGAAAAGGGGGTGATGATGGAAATTTGAACTCCCCGTTCCAACTCATTGTATCAGAGATCTCAAAGAATATGTGTAAGTATTCTACAAAAAGTGCATCCAAATTGTCAATGCCCACAAAGGGCCAAATGATTACATCACCTAAATGAGTTGCATAGTTGTACTAGCTGCTCTTTTTCATCTGACGATACAACAAATCAAAACGTGGTAGAGCTTGCAATAAGATATTGATGGCAGCCATAGAAATCCAATCCAGAAGACTTAGGTAGAAACCTCTTCACTAGTCTTTAATGTGATCATGAACAATCCATAAATTTAGGACAAGTCCCAACAATCCGGCAGTCGTACTTACTGATAGTTTTACTTCAAAGAGAAAATGAGGATCCATGATGTTGGTTCTCCAGGAATTTCCACCTGCAGTGGCTTCTAACCTCAGAGAAAATGAGGATCCATGATGTTGGTTTTCCAGGGATTTCCACCTGCAGTGGCTTCTAACCTCAGGGAAAATGAGGATCCATGATGTTGGTTCTCCAGGGATTTCCACCTGCAGTGGCTTCTAACCTCAGGGAAAATGAGGATCCATGATGTTGGTTCTCCAGGGATTTCCACCTGCAGTGGCTTCTAACCTCAGGGAAAATGAGGATCCATGATGTTGGTTCTCCAGGGATTTCCACCTGCAGTGACTTCTAACTTCAGAGTAAAGTCATCACTTGTGCATCGAGCATGTAGATGCAAATAATTTGATTTGGTTTCCCATTGAATTATCTGCTTTGCATCCAACTCTTACTGGAAGTAGGAATAACACGTAGCTTGTCCATGAGGAATTAGTCCATTTACTAAGAGATCCCCTCGATAACTAAACTTCCATGGAGATGTGTGAGGAACATCATTAAAAATTTGTGTGCTGACCTCAGCTAGTGAGTAGGCGAATATATCAGCCTGGTTGGTCTCATCAAGAAGAGATTTTAACAAAGAGCATGAGGAAACGATTATACATGTAACAGGTAACGGCAAACTGATCGAGAAGCCATTTAATGTTAAGGGTTTCCAAGGATTTGTCCTCATATTTTGATAGTTGCTTCTCATTTTTTTCTAATTTGTTGGAGTTCTTTTTCATTTTTCTCTTGGCTATCTACAGTACAGTCAAAGCTCTAAGCCTTGCAGTGAATGGCCAGTCGATAACTTTTGGTGGTGCCAAGTATTCGATCTAGTTACTGCTAGATGAACAACCAGAATATACAGTAAATGCTCAATGCAATATTATGAAGAGAGAAGGAAACTGTAACCTAAAATACCCAATTATTTTTTTCTATCTTAATTTTAAATTTCTAATATAAATTCTGTTTTGAAAACTTCCACTTTTACCTTAATTGATCATCATGTCCCCTTTTAGATTTAGGTCTCATCCTCCTTGTTCCCTATTTTCTTATCAAAGAGTTTAGCGAGAAGAGTCTTCTTAAACTTGACACTGCTTTGGATGATGATGATGGCTTCTGGTATGGGGTAGGATATGACAATAAACCATAAGATTAATGCAATGTAGTCAGGGACACTCGGTGGGATGGTAAAGAAAAAAATTTGTACTACACTGGAGATAACCGAAATGAGGAGGAACAGGACCATGGTTCTGGTAGCATTAATCTGGGTTTGGAATTTAGAACGAGTGAATCCCCAGTTGTTCTGATACATTCTCCTCATGTGATTAATAAGAGACCATGATGTCAACATGGTGGAGACAAGAGCTATGAGCAAGGGTAAGAACAAGCCCAGGATGGCAGACATTGTTCTGTATGGTACATCGTGAATGAATGTCCATCGCATAACTGTGATTTGATGTGTGCTGTTCCCGGAAAACTCTACGATGCAAAACCAAAATACCGGACAGCTTATGGTAACTGAACCAAGTCCTGATACCAGAAGGATGTGGAGCAGGTAAGACGAGAGGCTCCTCTTCAGCCAAGCTAAAAGACGATGACTCCACGTGGTGATATTGGTGCAGTAGTAGACACAGAGCAAAGCCGTCAGCCAAAAACTGTAAATTATTAAAGACATGAGAATCATAATAATAGAAAGAACAAACTCTTTCTTGAAAAATAAATGAGGCCAAAAAAAATATATGATATTTTGTCCATTCATTGACACATGCAGAGAGACATGGATCAGAGCCTTGGTGAAGAGGATTTTATCCGACGGGCCCAGTGAGAGGCCATTTTTCAGGTTTCCTATATAAACAAGTAGGATGTACATGTTTAAGACTATGCCAATCATATATTCAATGGTTACAGCTGTCAGGCTCACCAGTTCTGCAGAAGCCATAGCGCCAAGAGTTCTTTGTCTTACAAAAGCAAAGACGTAATTTATTAGACTGGAGAGATGCAAATATCCATCGACCTTCAGTTACACATTTACATAACTACATTATACACTCAAACAAGCTGAGTGACTGAGATAACAATGACTCATATTGTTAGGCACCAGTTGGTTGCTGGATCTGAAATGGGTTCAGAATCTTCAGAGGATTCTGGGGTCTCCTATTCTGGTCCAGCCAGGGCTGATGCTGCACAGCATCGCCATCGGTCCCAACGCCTAGCTAGTGCACGAGATGCACAAGTTGTATCTCGGGTGTTTGTGCCTAGCAGTATGAAGTATAGGTTGTGGAGGGAGTCAGGGCTCCGTCAGCCTATGTCCAAGATGCATCGCACTGAGCATGCCTGTGACATGGCGGACCGTGATTGGTGGTTCGGGAGCCAGCTGATCCGGTCACCTGGCATCGCCTGATTGGTCACGGGAGACGTCACCAATGGTGTGACAGTGGGCAGGGCTTAATCTTTAAAAGGCCCTCCCACAAACATGGTGGCGCTCTCTGATCTTTGAGCAGTGATGGTGTTGTGTGGACGCTTGGCCTTTTGAGCTCCATGTGTGCTTTTGTGGAAATAGGCAGGTGTAGTGGAAATAGGCAGGTTAGTGGAAATAGGCAGGTAGATTGGCCGAACAGACTGGCTCTGACTAGGGGGTCGCCATACACCCCGAGCAGTCTGCGGATGCCGTATTCCCGGTACCGCCTGTGAGCCACGTGGAGTGATTCTCCTCAGTCTGGTAGCACGCCGGCTGAGAGCACTTACACGCCGGCGTGAGTCACACACGCATCCTAGCGCCAACTGTGTAGTCCCTGTGCTGCAACAGGACTACAGATACTTTATTTATCTCACATCTCTCGAGAAGTTAACGGAGATAGTGCAGATTTCTATTCCTGCTCCGGTGTGCTGTAACATGGAGGGGATTGATATTTAAGTTGGTTATTTCCTTCTAACTTGGAAGGTGTTCGGCCGCAGTCCACCAGGCTGCATCGCGGACCCCAGGGTTCAGTTGCGTTCCATTATAATAAAGTTGTGTGCAACCATCCCCTTAACACATATAGTCATACACGAGTCAATATTCTAATTCTGGTTAATACCTTGGACGTGTGGAAAGTCATTGATAAAAACTGATAAAACCTTTTTGCATCAGAGATCATTAAAATTAATACCTCAAAGTTTTTTTTAAAATAAAATAAATAATCATAAAATATTGTAGTATGTAATTCAGCACTGAGGAGGGGCAACATCCCGGAACATGTGTCTGCAAATTGAGATTCTGGTTTGGCTTTTATCTTAAGTCATATTGCTAGGCTCGTTAAAAGTTCAATATTGACTTTTAGGATTGATACATCCAATAAGTGGCGGTAGAGTTCTTGTCCTCTTCCTCCTTGAAGAGGCAATTTACATGTTTAATTTCTCAGAGGAGAATTGCCTATAAGTCTCCTTATACTGGCATGTTAGGCAAGTCACTGTACAAAGTAAAGACACTACCCTTTAGACCCCAGTCAGAGGCCTCTCATACAGCCAAGTACGGTCTCATGCTTTGCAATGAGGAGGGGCAACACCCCAAAACACCATGTCTGCAAATTGAGATTCTGGTTTGGCTTTTATCCTAAGTCATATTATAAGGCTCGTTAAATGGTCAATATTGACTTTTAGGATTGCTACTTCCTATAAGTGGCACTAAATTTCAAGACCTCTTCTTCTCTGGAGAGGCAATTTGCACATTCTGAAAATAAAAAGTATTTTTATATTTTTCATTTTTTCTTTTTTTAACTAGAGTGAAGAATGAAATGAAACAGAAAAAGAGTAAGCTGCCATAGTTAGGAATGTTCAGAACAAATATTTATTCTAGGACAACATGTATCTAGAATTGTACTGTATGTTATTTTTACCAAGTGTGAAACAGCACAACATATATGCCAACACATATACAGTACAGACCAAAAGTTTGGACACACCTTCTCATTTAAAGCTTTTTCTGTATTTTCATGACTATGAAAATTGTACATTCACACTGAAGGCATCAAAACTATGAATTAACACATGTGGAATTATATACTTACCAAAAATGTGTGAAACAACTGAAAATATGTCTTATATTCTAGGTTCTTCACAGTAGCCACCTTTTGCTTTGATGACTGCTTTGCACACTCTTGCATTTTCTTGATGAGCTTCAAGAGGTAGTCACCGGAAATGGTCTTCCAACAATCTTGAAGGAGTTCCCAGAGATGCTTAGCACTTGTTGGCCCTTTTGCCTTCACTCTGCGGTCCAGCTCACCCCAAACCATCTCGATTGGGTTCAGGTCTGGTGACTGTGGAGGCCAGGTCATCTGGCGTAGCCCCCCATCACTCTCCTTCTTGGTCAAATAGCCCTCACACAGCCTGGAGGTGTGTTTGGGATCATTGTCCTGTTGAAAAATAAATGATGGTCCAACTAAACGCAAACCGGATGGAATAGCATGCCGCTGCAAGATGCTGTGGTAGCCATGCTGGTTCAGTATGCCTTCAATTTTGAATAAATCCCCAACAGTGTCACCAGCAAAGCACCCCCACACCATCACACCTTCTCCTCCATGCTTCACGATGGGAACCAGGCATGTAGAGTCCATCCGTTCACCTTTTCTGCGTCGCACAAAGACACGGTGGTTGGAACCAAAGATCTCAAATTTGGACTCATCAGACCAAAGCACAGATTTCCACTGGTCTAATGTCCATTCCTTGTGTCCTTTAGCCCAAACTTGTCTCTTCTGCTTGTTGCCTGTCCTTAGCAGTGGTTTCCTAGCAGCTATTTTACCATGAAGGCCTGCTGCACAAAGTCTCCTCTTAACAGTTGTTGTAGAGATGTGTCTGCTGCTAGAACTCTGTGTGGCATTGACCTGGTCTCTAATCTGAGCTGCTGTTAACCTGAAATTTCTGAGGCTGGTGACTCGGATAAACCTATTCTCAGATGTAGAGGTGACTCTTGGTCTTCCTTTCCTGGGGCAGTTTCTTTGTTTCATGTGAGACAGTTTCTTTGTAGCGCTTGATGGTTTTTGCAACTGCACTTAGGGACACTTTCAAAGTTTGCCCAATTTTTCTGACTGACTGACCTTCATTTCTTAAAGTAAAGATGGCCACTCGTTTTTCTTTACTTAGCTGCTTTTTTTGCCATAATACAAATTCTAACAGTCTATTCAGTAGGACTATCAGCTGTGTATCCACCAGACTTCTGCACAACACAACTGATGGTCCCAACCCCATTTATAAGGCAAGAAATCCCACTTATTAAACCTGACAGGGCACACCTGTGAAGTGAAAACTTTTTCCGGTGACTACCTCTTGAAGCTCATCAAGAGAATGCCAAGAGTGTGCAAAGCAGTCATCAAAGCAAAAGGTGGCTACTTTGAAGAACCTAGAATATAAGACATATTTTCAGTTGTTTCACACTTTTTTGGTAAGAATATAATTCCACATGTGTTAATTCTTAGTTTTGATGCCTTCAGTGTGAATGTACAATTTTCAAAGTCATGAAAATACAGAAAAATCTTTAAATGAGAAGGTGTGTCCAAACTTTTGGTCTCTACTGTAAAAAAATTACAATTAAACCATGAAATGTAAACAGCATTACCGTTATATAGACTATACTTATAAAGCTGAGGCACTTGACGCACAAATTGGCCAATTTGTGTGTGACCACCGCCATGACGAGGCATAACTTTCTTTGATTGAACCCCTACCATTTTTCAACAGATTGACCTTTCCTGGGCAAAAGATTATAAATTTAAAAGACATATGGGGACCAGTACTAAAAACAGTCTTAGACTGATGGAAGGAGCTCAGCCAACTATGGAGGTATTTACTAACTTCAACTGTACAGCAGGTAAAATAATTATGCTCTTTCCACTTCTGGATTATGACCCCAACAGTGCTCACTTAAACCTTCAGTAATTTAGAAATTCTTGTGCAACCAATGCCATCAGAATGTTTTGTAACAATAAGGTTGTGGAGGTCTTGAGAAAGCTCACTGGTTTTACTCATCATTATATGTTTCTGGTAATGAGACACCTTATCGGCCATCAGTTGAACCAGCTGATATTATTTATCAGTAAGTGGCAGGATTGCTTTCTAATTACAAATAGACTTCAGTCGTTGTCAGGACTTTCCAGGACTCTTTGCTCCTCTCTTTCTTCATGTGTTATATACTTTTCCCTGTGTCATTTGTCAGTATTACAAAATGTATGGACATCTATGGTGATTTCTTTGAGAAATTCATGTCTATAGTAACTTTAGAAATATCATTCTTGAGGAGAAGTATATTCACGGCACTTCATCCAAGATTCCATTTAGTTACATAAGGTACATACAGGAAATATACAAGAGACAAATATGGCTTTAGAAATATATTTACTTAGAAAATTGACATGCTCAATACTTATTTCACCCGCTGGACGTATGCTCTCTTAATCAGGTCCAAGATGAGGAGAGCATTCTGTTTTCAATAAGTATCACGGAATATACATTTGATGGGATGCACAGTACTTCATCTGGCCATTCCTGAACGTACTGCCAGCACATCTTACTTGTTTTATGCTGTGTTCCTTTGGTCGACTTCGTCTATTAAGAATTTGTGATTTGTGGATTCTCTTCCAAACGAGTGTAGTGCCAATTACACACAACATGAACAGTTGAGCAGACATCTTTACACTATTAACATTTAGCACTTCCTTCTGTACTTCGCTGTGGTGAGTCTTGTATTTAATCCATAGCTAACTTAAAAAAAAGTAGAGAACCCCATATCTGATGAATGAGTTTTACAAAGTGTGTTTAGTTTTTGTGTGTTTTGCCCAACTTTGCAAATTGGCAAAAACAGAAACTAAATCACGTAGAAGAGTTGTAATGAGAAGCAATATTGTACTATAACAATATATTTAAAAAAAAATGAGATATTCCGGTTTTAGGCTGTGTGCCCACTATGCGTTTAAGCATTTCCGCAGCAGCAATTCCGCCTCAGAAACGCTTAAAAAACGCTTGGTAGAAGGTCTGCCATGTTCCCCAATGATAATCCGCTGTGCTGTGCACATGCTGCGGAAATTTCCGCTGCGGATTATCATTGCTGAAAAATACGAAGCACTACCAATTATTTTGTGTAAGGGTGGGTTTTTGCCGCCATTGACTTGCATTGAATCGCTTAATATCCGCATGACTACATGTGCACATGCGGATATTAAGCGATTCAATGTGCAGATGTTACCCGGGTCTGGAGAAGAGGAGACTCATCCACACCCGGGTACCATAGTACCTCTAAAAAAAAAGAATAAAATAAAAAATATAAATTATATTCACCTTCTGATGGCCCCCGGTCATCTCCGGTACGTCCTGGCTCCCCGGCGGCTTGCAATGGTCTAAAAGGACCTCCCATGACGTAATTTAGTCATATGACCTGTCACATGACTAAATGACGTCATGGAAGGTCCTTTTAGACCACCGCGAGCCGCCCAACACACCGGACGCACCAGAGATGACCGGGGGCCATCAGAAGGTAAGAATAATGTTTATTTTTTATTTTTTACCATTTGTTTACTATTAACTTGGTCACACTATATATGCCGGTTGCCGGTTGCATGGATTTATATAGTGTGACCAAGTTGTCAAGCACTTTCCAAGTGATGCTAAAATCGCTTGTCAACCCGCATGCAGAAATGCATGTGAAGAACACTTCACATCCGCATATCCCTGGCAGGAAAAACGCATGCACAATCCGCATGTACAATCCGCATGTACAATCCGTATGTACAATCCACATGCATTTTTTTTGCCATGGAGATGCAGAAACGCTCAGGAAAAATCCGGAGCATTTCTGCATCGTGGGCACATAGCCTTACAATAATCACTAGAGTAGACACAAGGCTTCCTGTAAAACCACAGGATCTTCGACATGATTTGCCTCTTTAGCTTTTGGTTAGCAAAAGTAATGACGAGAGATTCTGCTGTTGGAAAAAACATAAATATCAACCAGTTGACAATTGTAAAAGGATCTTCAACATTGGGGCTTATTGAAAAAAATAAAATTTCACTTATGCAGAATATGATTGAAATTGTAAGGAACAAGCACATGGTTCTTATAGCATTAACGTGAACCTGGTCTTTGGTTTGGGATAATCCAGAATCCTTCTTCTTGATCTTCCGTAGATGTCGTATAAGTGAAGAGTTGGTCACCATTATAGAGACCAATATAAAGAGAAATGGCACGTAGCAGCCTATAAACAATGCAGTGTGTATGTAAAAAGGCTGAAAATGAAAAGTCCAACTAATAAATATTGGGTCAATGGTGCTATTCACAGCAGATTGTTGAGTGACTTGCAGAGTTGCCGTGTAGATGGTGGGAAGACTAATGAAGAAACAGCCGGCTGCTGATAGAAGAAGAAGATGTGGTAGATACTTTGAGATGTTCCTCTTTGTCCAAACAATGCATGGATGACTGAAGTTCGAGATGGTGACACAGTAGTAGATACAGAGCCAGGCAGTGAGCCAGTAGGTTAGATACAAGAGAGTAAGTGTGCCCACAGTGATTGGGACATAGACATTCCACGTGAACAGGAAAGAAATGAAAAAAATGCACAACAGACCCTGGAAGCAGAACAAACTCTGAAGAATGATGTTCACCAGTCCCATGACAAAGTGGATTAAGTCAGGAGGTTTCAGTCTATGTCCAGTCCTCAGGTTTTGGGCACTAGCCACCAAGATGCACACATTCAGAATATATCCCACCCCACTGTCCAGAATACCCAAAATTGACACAAGGATCCATCCTGTAAACAACATCATGAACTTCTGTGGATGCGTTTATGTTCCAATCAGTATTGTATTGGGTGAAGTCAAGAAAATAATCTTTGTTTGATGTATGAGTTATGCAAAAAGTGTTCAGCATGAGTTATGTTTTCTACCTACTTTTGCAAATCAGATATTTATACCTTGGTTCCATCCAAATGATGTAGCAAAGTGTAACCAGGCACCGTGGAATATTGCTTACGTCTAGTTCAGTCTCTAAGCAATGTTCATTGTTTCTTATTGTTTATTAGACCATACAGAAACTATTACTTACCTCAACATTGCAAATGTAATACCAAGAAGGAAAATCCTATTAATGTGGAAATCACATAAGCAATAGATATGTGAATCTATATGCAAATGATGAAAGAAATTAAAACAAAATGTAAAAAAAAAATCTTTAATATCAAATATGAGAATGTTCAGAAATCGCAATAGAGAACTGAGTGTCTAACAAAACCATTTAGGGATGAGAAATCATACTAACAAATTACCCAGAGGGTAAATAGACCCAACTTAAGGGATAATGTGATTAAAACTTGACTTTTATTGTTATTAACTAGTGTTGAGCATTCCGATACTGAAATATCGGGTATCGGCCGATATTCGCGGTATCGGAATTCCGATACTTAATTCCGATACTTTTGCAATATCGTATACCGGAATCGGAAGTTCCCATAATGCAATGAGCCATTTTCATTTTATTCAGCCAATGAGGATCCTAAGAAGTGTGGGCACATCCTGTTAGGCATGTAGGCATCTTAACTAATGGCATGGCTGTGATTGGCTGCTGAAATGATGTCATGATGCACTATAAAAGCCGCCGCCGCCATTTTGAGCTCACTCTGCTGTGAATTCAGTTAGGGATAGGACGCTGTTGTTCTGAGGGACAGTTTTAGCTACCTATTTGCTCTATTCTGCTTTACCCAAGCTACTTTATAAATCGCTGTGCCTTGCAGCGCTAGTGCACAGTTCTCTGCTGTTCACTGCTTTCTGCAAGGTCTCTGTGTGTGAGTGCAGCTCACCCTGTAGTGTGTGCTTCAACCACGTCTGGTTGTAGTGCACTCAGTGTGTGTCACTGCATCATACATTGTCCTTTTTTGCCAATTCATAATTTTTCCTGATATCTCCTATCAGTGTGGTGGTTCCATCCGTATTTAGCTAAATTGTTTCCAAACACACTATATAGGAGTAGATAGAGAAATTTTTTTGGTCTTGCAGCGCTAGTGCACAGTGCTCTGCATCTGTACTGTTCACCGCTGTCTGCAAGGTCTGGTGTGTGAGTGCAGCTCACCCTGTAGTGTGTGCTTCAACCACGTCTGGTTGTAGTGCACTCAGTGTGTGTCACTGCCTCATACATTGTCCTTTTTTGCCAATTCATAATTTTTCCTGATATCTCCTATTAGTGTGGTGGTTCCATCCGTATTCAGCTAAATTGGTTCCAAACACACTATATAGGAGTAGTTAGAGGAGCCTTTCTGCAGCATTGGGCCCTGCAGCCCCAGCCAGATTAGTATTAGCCTATTTTTTGCAGCCTCATCTATTGCATTGTAGGTTACCTTCCTACATTGTAATAGCTACAAAAAGTTTGTGATACTAGCGTTATTACATCTTTAGGCACATCCAGTGTCTTTTTGTGACAAAAAAAACCTAAATAAAGATCACCAAACACTCCACTTTACAGTTGTGTAGGCCACATTAGCTCATATTAAAGTCTAGTCCACACTTTATAAAATTAGTGTTTCTTATACCTGTTAGCAGCTGTTCAGGAATAAGCACACTAAGCCCTTAGTACTTTTCTGCCTATCTTTATCAGTCTACCAAGATGAAGAAGGCAGGGAGTAAAGCATGTGGTCGTGGTTGTGGTCGTGGTCGTGGAGTTTCTGCAGGGAGAGGACGTGAGGATTCTGTGCCTGCAGGGAGAGGACGTGGGGATTCTGTGCCTGCTGCGGGCACCAGTGACTCAGCATCCCCCAGTTTTACCAGGGAACAGTCCTTTATGCGCAGCTTTGTAGGAGCTAGCCGTACCCCACTGCTGCGCGAGGACCAAATTGAAGCCGTTGTCGGATGGATGGCAGCTAACGCATCGACTTCAATTAGTTCCAGATCCTCTCAGGTCCTGAGCACTGAAGAGCACCCATCTGTCTCTTCACCACCTGCCAAATTGCCCAGGCAGTCAGAGAGCCCTGGACAGGAGCCATCTCTACTTCTGTTCTCTGAATCTCTTGGCTTGGAAAGAGGGGGCCAGCCAAGCATAATTCGAGAATTTGAAGAAGAGGTAGTATGCAGTGATGCGCAACCGTTTTGTCTCTCTGAATCTGAAGAGGCAGGTGGGCCAGTGCTTATGGTCAGCAGCACACCTCAGTACGCATCTGATGATGAGACTCAGGTGCCACTTTCTGGTGCATACTGTGCTGTCGAGACTACCCAGGAGAAGCAGTTGTTTGAAGAGGGTGGTGTAGATGATGAGGCCCTTGACCCATCATGGCGTGAGGGACAGGAAGGTGGTGGGAGCAGCTCTGAGGAAGAGATTCCCCGAACGGCCCAAAAAGGAGGGAGAGGGAGGGGGCAGACTTGGTTGCCTGTAGCCTCCACTTCGGCACCCATTAGGAGCATGGCTCTTCCAAAATCCAAAGCGGGCGCTCCCAAGACTTGCAGTGCCTGGTCCTTTTTGACACAGTTGCAGATGACATTTGCTTTGTCAAATGCAAGCTGTGTAATCAGAAGGTGAAAAGAGGGAAAAGTGTCAGCAACCTCAATACCACAAATATGTGGAAACATGTGCGGACCAAGCACGTGGTGGAGTTACAAAAATACACTGAAGACCTTGGCCAACCTACAGCGCCACCTACCACCTCTTCAGCTCGTGTTGTAGCCTCTTCCTCCAGCTCACAAACAGCTGGTTCGGCTTCCTCACAGGATCGCCATGGAAGAATCTCTGGCACTGTTGTACAGAGACACAGTGTAATTCTACCCACAGCACCACTTTCCCAGTCATCCTCACACTCCCAGGCCAGTCTACAGCCATCTTTAGCACAGGCATGGGAGAAAAGGCGCCCATACTCGGCAAACCACCCCCGAGCACAGGCTCTGAATGCTGGCATTGCTAAACTACTGGCCCTTGAAATGCTATCATTCAGGCTGGTGGAGACTGACACATTCCGTAACTTTATGGCATTGGCAGTCCCACAATACAACGTGGCCAGCCGCTTTTATTTCAGCAGGCAAGCCGTCCCTGCCCTGCAACATCATGTGGAGGGAAAAATTAAACATGCGCTACAAAACGCCGTCAGTAGCAAGGTCCACCTGACCACCGATGCGTGGACCAGTAAGCATGGACAGGGACGATACCTTTCCCTCACTGCCCATTGGGTAAATGTTGTGGAGCCGGGTACAAATCTTGAGAGTGGCGCTGTACGTGTTCTGCCAACTCCAAGGATTGCAGGAATCCAGTCTGTACACATTGACTCCTCCTCATACTCCAGTTCCTCTGAATCAGCGCTGCAGGAGCCGTCACGGTCTACCTCCACATCGACCCGTGAACGGTTACCTGTTATGATGACCAATATGAGCACAGCCGTGGCCAAACGTCAACAGGCCGTATTAAAATTAATTTCTTTGGGGAATCGAAGCCACACAGCGCAGGAGCTCTGGAATGCCATCAAGCAGCAGAGCGACGTGTGGTTTGTGCCAGCGAATCTCCAGCCAGGCATGGTAGTGTGTGACAATGGCCGAAATCTGGTGGCAGCTCTGGGCCTGGGCAACCTCACTCACATCCCATGTCTGGCACATGTGCTCAACTTGGTCGTGCAGAGTTTTTTGAGGGACTATCCGGATCTTGATGTACTGCTTCACAAGGTCCGCATAGAGTGCGCTCACTTGCGGCGTTCCAGCAATGCAAGATCACGCATTGCAGCTCTGCAGCGCCGATTACGTCTTCCGGAACATCGCATCATATGTGACCTACCCACCAGGTGGAATTCAATGTTACATATGTTGGAGAGGTTGTGTGAGCAGCAGGCAGCAGTAATGGAGTACCAGCTGCAGCAGGCGGAAACAAGTCGCAGTGCGCGCCGTTCACACTTCACCACCACTGAGTGGGCCTCTATGAAGGACATTTGCCACGTTTTGCGTGCCTTCGATTATTCCACGCGGATGGCGAGTGCAGATGATGCACTAGTCAGCATGACTATCCCCCTTATCTGCCTGCTTGAAAAAACACTGCAAGCACTAAGGGACGAGGTTTTGGAAGAGGTGGAGGATGAGGAGTCACAAATGCCATCTGCTTCTCTACAGTCTGCGCAACGTGGTTCCTCACAAAGGCCTAGGCAGGGGACACTTTGTGAGGAGGATGAGGAGGAGTCAATGGATGAGGAAGACATCTGTCCAGAGGAGGGAGGTACACAATGCTCTAGTAGTCAGTATCTAGAGCGAGGGTGGGGTGATGCAGAGCAGGCAGAGATCACGCCTCAAGCAGGGGACAGTGTTTCTTGGCCAGTTGGCAGTCTGCAGCACATGGTTGATTTCATGCTGCAGTGCCTGAGAAACGACCGCCGCATCGCCCACATTCTCAACATGGCTGATTATTGGGTGTCCACCCTCCTAGATCCTCGCTACCGGGACAACTTACAAAGCCTCATAACACCGTTGAACCGGGAGTGTAAAATGCGGGAGTACCAAGAGGCACTGGTGCATTCCATCATGTTCTCCATTCCAACCGAGAGCAGCGCTGCTAGTGCTTTACAAAGCAGCTCAGTGCGTCGAGGCAGTGGAGGAAGCTCTGCACAAAGAGGGAGCAGAAGCAGCGCCTCAGCACAAGGCAAGACCAGTATGGCCGAAATGTGGCAAAGTTTTGTGTCCCCGCCGCCACAAATGTCTACACCATCACAGACGGCTCCAGTCAGCAGGAGGCAACTTTTCCGTCAGATGGTGACAGACTACATGTCTTGCCCTCTTAGTGTACTCCCAGACGGCTCTTCTCCCTTCAAGTTTTGGGTCTGTAAGCTGGATACATGGCCAGAGCTTAGTCAGTATGCATTGGAGGTGCTAGCTTGCCCTGCTGCTAGTGTATTATCGGAACGAGTCTTTAGTGACGCAGGTGGTGTACTAACAGACCGTCGCATGCGACTATCCTCCGATAACGTTGACTGGCTTACTTTTCTCAAAATGAACAAGGCCTGGATCTCTCATGAATTTGCCAGTCCTCTTCCAGAATAAATAATTGATTGGCAACAGTATCCAGGTCTCCTGTTCTGTTCATGTTTCTACCACCTGAACTGTAATCCCTGAGCTCCAACACCGCCAGTTGGCGCTCGGAAGTTCCATCTGCACTGTCAACACTTGCTGCCGTGTTATTGGGGTTCAGTAACGTCAGCTGTTCCCCTGCTGTGCGGACGGCAATTTCTCCTGCTCTGTCCACATTCTCACTACTACAGATTTTAAAGTTGCTCCAATTACACCTCTGGCTCCTCTGTTTTCAGTATTATCCCTGAGCTCCAACACCGAAAGTTGGTGCTCGGAAGTGCCGTCTGCACAGTCAACACTTGCTGCCGTGTTATTGGGGTTCAGTAACGTCAGCTGTTCCCCTGCTGTGCGGACGGCAATTTCTCCTGCTCTGTCCACATTCTCACTACTACAGATTTTAAAGTTGCTCCAATTACACCTCGGGCTCCTCTGTTTTCAGTATTATCCCTGAGCTCCAACACCGCCAGTTGGCGCTCGGAAGTGCCGTCTGCACAGTCAACACTTGCTCCAGTGTTATTGGGGTTCAGTAAAGTCAGCTGATCCCCAGCTGTGTGTCCGGCAAATTCTCCTGCTTTGTCCACATCCACTGTACTACGGATTTAAAACCTCCTTCAAATACACCTCTGGCTCCTCCGTTTTTAGTATTTACCCTGGGCTCCAATACCGCTAGTTGCTGCTCAGAAGTGCCATCTGCACAGTCAACGCTTGCTCCAGTGTTATTGGGGTCCAGTAATGTCAGCTGATCCCCAGCTGTGTGTCCGGCAAATTCTCCTGCTTTGTCCACATCCACTGTACTACGGATTTAAAACCTCCTCCAAATACACCTCTGGCTCCTCCGTTTTTAGTATTTACCCTGGGCTCCAATACCGCTAGTTGTTGCTCAGAAGTGCCGTCTGCACAGTCAACGCTTGCTCCAGTGTTATTGGGGTTCAGTAACGTCAGCTGATCCCCAGCTGTGTGTCCGGCAAATTCTCCTGCTTTGTCAACATTCAATGTACTACGGATTTAAAACTTGCTCCAATTACACCTCTGGCTCCACTCTGTTTTTAGTATTTACCCTGGGTTCCAGCACCGCCAGCTGGTTCTCGGTAGTTCCATTTGCTCTTGTACCTTCTACTACCCATCCGGGTTCCAGTACCGTCAGCTGGTTCTCGGCAGTGACTTTGGCACGGGTACTCCCTCCTGCCCAGCCTGGTTCCAGCACGCCAGCTGTTTCCGGGTAGTGTCAACGTCACTTTGCCTCCAATGCGTTGTCCTGTCGTGTTGCGGTCGGGTTAGCCGACTCTATGGTGCCTGCAGTTTAGGTGACTCCTATGTGGGCTGCGGGATCTGGCAATGAAGGCTGGTTCCATAGAGCCAATAGGACAAGCACCCCCTGTAGGACTGTGGGTTTTGGTAACTGCGGCCGGCTCGCGGCCTTGAACTTTTTTTTACATGGGTACCTTCTGCTACCCATCCGGGTTCCAGTACCGTCAGCTGGTTCTCGGCAGTGCCTTTGGATTAGGTGCCTCCTTCTCGGTATCCAAGTTCCACCAACGTCTGCTGGTCCTTGGTAGTGCTTTCTGGCACAGGTACCTCCTGCTTAGTAACCGAGTTCCAGTACCGTCAGCTGGTCTTCGGCAGTTCCATTGGCTCTTGTACCTTCTGCTACCCATCCGGGTTCCAGTACCGTCAGCTGGTCCTCGGTAGTTCCTCAGCTTTCTTGTACCTTCTGCTACATTTCCAAGTTCAAGCTTTTTGAAATGGTTCTTGGTAATCACTCTAGATCTCCCTGACGAGGACCCTGAAGACGAGGACCCTGAAGACCAACCCTAAGAAGACGAGGACCCCGAAGACGACGACCCTGAAGACGAGGACCCTGAAGACCACCCCGAAGAAGACGAGGACCCTGAAGACCACCCCGAAGAAGACGAGGACCCTGAAGACCACCCCGAAGAAGACGAGGACCCCGAAGACGAGGACCCAGAAGACCAACCCGAAGAAGACGAGGACCCCGAAGACGAGGACCCCCGAAGACGACGACCCTGAAGACCACCCCGAAGAAGACCAAGAAGATGACCCTGAAGAAGTTGACCAAGAGGACAAAGAAGAGAAGACAAGCACCAAGATACAGAAGAACAAGAGACAGAAAACCAAGAAACAGAAATACAAGAAGCTGCAGAACAAAAAGCGGAAGAACATTAAGCATAAGACTAAAAATCAGAGCAAAAGATAATATCTAAATTATAAGCAGAAGATGACTCAGCAGTGTATGGGGGTGAGTCCGTTCCTCCTCGTGGTGCTCCTGGAAAAGACCTGCTGCTGCAGGCCAAACTGAACGCGGACAAATCCTGTTGTAAATCTTTTGTGACGGGCAGAACAAAAGGTGTAATGTCCAACCTTTTATAGACAACAACTACAGGAATGCCTGCCACAAATAAGAATATGATGAAGAAGAAGAAGATGAAGAAGTAGAATATGAAGAATGTAAAAAAAAGAATAATACGAAGAAGGTGAAGAAGAAGGTGAAGAAGGTGAAGAAGAAGTGGATGAAAAAGATGCTGAAGATGATGAAGGAGAAAGTGTGGGAGAAGTAAAAAAGAAGGTGAAGAGCATGGAAGTAGTGAAACATAAATATCTGACTAAATATAAAAATACTTAACATAGTCAATATTTCCGTAACTCAGAACGTCTTAAAAAAAAATATTAATTCCTGCTATTCCATTTGATTGGGCTAAACCTCTATGCCTTTATTGTCTCCCCCACCTCCCCCAATACATTCTACATTATTCTTAGTTGTTTTCCTTCATGTAGAATTAACCTACAAGGAAAGAAAGGGTTTATTTTCATTCCGATATTTCTGTCCCATTGACTTGCATTGGTTTCTGGTATCGGAATCGGCGATATCCGATACTTTTTCGGTATCGGTCCGATCCAATCCGATCCGATATTTCCCGATATCGGAAGGTATCGCTCAACACTATTATTAACCAATTTACCCCCAAGGCTGTTTGCACATTAATGACCAGGCCAATTTTTACAAGCTCTGTAATGCTTCAATGAGTCCCACTGATTCTGAGATTATTTTTTCGTGACATATTGTACTTCATGGAAATTTTCAAACTTTGAATTCTTCTGCCCTTAAATCAGAGAGTTATGTCACACAAAATAGTTAATAAATAACATTTCCCACATGTCTACTTTATATCTGCACAATTTTTGAAACAATTTTTTTTTTGTTAGGAAATTACAAGGGTTAAAATTTGACTAGCGATTTCTCATTTTTCCATCAAAAAGGACAAAATCATTTTTTTAGGCACCACGTCACATTTGAAGTAACTTTGAGGGGTCTATATGACAGAAAATACCTAAAAGTGACATCATTATAAAAACTGCACCCCTCAAGGTGCTCAAAACCACATTTAAGAAGTTGATTAAGCTTTCAGGTGCTCACAGGAATTTTTGAATGCAAAATTTGCAGGAATAATTAGTGGACGTCATGCTGCGTTTGGAGAGCCCCTGATGTGCCTAAACATTGAAAATTCCCCCACAAGTCACACTATTTTGGAATCTAGACCCCTCAGGGAACTTATCTATATGTATGGTGAGCACATTGAACCCCTACGTGCTTCACAGAAGTTTATAACATTGAACTGTGAAAAACATATTTCTAATTTTTCTCACAAAAATGCTCTTTTAACACAATTTTTTTTTTATTTTTTACAAGTCTAATAAGAGAAAATTAAACCTAAAATTTGTTGTTCAATTTCTCCTGAGTAGGCAGATATCCCATATGTTGGGGAAAACTACTGTTTGGGCGCATGGCAGAGCTCAGAAAAGAAGGAGTGGCGGTTTGGAATGCAGACTTTGATGGAATGGTCTGCGGGTGTCATGTCGCATTTGGAGAGCCCCTGATGTGCTTAAACAGTGGAAAACTCCCATAAGTAAATCCATTTTGTAAACTAGACCCCTAAATGAATTTTATCTAGATGTGTGGTGATCACCTTGAACCCACAGGTGCTTCAAAGAATTTTACAATGTTGATCTGTGAAAATTAAAAAACAATATTTTTCCCACAAAAATGTTGTTTTAGCCCCCAATATTTTCATTTTCACAAGGATAGCAGGAGAAAATGGACCCGAAAATTTGTTTTGCAATTTGTCCTGAGTACGTCAATTCCCCATTTATGGTCGAAAACTGTTTTTGAGGCACATTGCAAAGCTCAGAAGGGAAGGAGCGCCATATTGGAGGTAATATTTTGATGGGCTGGTTTGATGATACCATGTCACATTGGTAGAGCCCCTAAGGGGCCAGAACAGCAGAACTCCCCCATAAGAGACCCCATTTTAGAAACTACACATCTCAATGAATTCATCTAGGGGTGCAGTGAGCGTGTTGACACGACATATGCCTCACAGAATTTTACACCATTGGCGGTGAAAAAAGAATAATTTCATTTTTACCACCAAAGTTTTGTTTCAGCCCCAGTTTTTAAATTTTCACACTGGGAAATGGGTAATAATGGCACCAAAATTTGTCACACAATTTTTGCTTAGTCTAGAAATATAGTGCTGGACAGCCCATTTGATCTAATAGTATAGTCGTCATCAATAGGCTGTAAACCAGACACTGTGCATCACCTGTATCTGTGTGATTGGCATTCTATGCAAGCCCCATCTCTGCGCATATACAGCACAGACCAAAAGTTTGGACACACCTTCTCATTTAAAGATTTTTCTGTATTTTCATGATTTTGAAAATTGTACATTCACACTGAAGGCATCAACACTATGAATTAACACATGTGGAATTATATACTTAATAAAAAAGTGTGAAACAACAGAAAATATGTCTTATATTCTAGGCTCTTCAAAGTAGCCACCTTTTACTTTGATGACTGCTTTGCACACTCTTGCCATTCTCTTGATGAGCTTCAAGAGGTAGTCACCGGAAATGGTCGTCACTTCACTGGTGTGCCCTGTCAGGTTTAATAAGTGGGATTTCTTGCCTTATAAAAGGGGTTGGGACCATCAGCTGTGTTGTGCAGAAGTCAGGAGGATACACAGCTGATAGTCCTACTGAATAGACTGTTAGAATTTGTATTATGGCAAGAAAAAAGCAGCTAAGTAAAGAAAAATGAGTGGCCATCATTACTTTAAGAAATGAAGGTCAGTCAGTCCGAAAAATTGGGCAAACTTTGAAAGTGTCCCCAAGTGCAGTTGCAAAAACCATCAAGCGCTACAAAAAAACTGGCTCACATGAGGACTGCCCCAGGAGAGGAAGACCAAGAGTCGCCTCTGCTTCTGAGGATAAGTTTATCCTAGTCACCAGCCTCAGAAATCGCAGGTTAACAGCAGCTCAGATTAGAGACCAGGTCAATGCCAAACAGAGTTCAAGCAGCAGACACATCTCTACAACAACTGTTAAGAGGAGACTTTGTGCAGCAGGCCTTCATGGTAAAATAGCTGCTAGGAAACCACTGCTAAGGACAGGCAACATGCAGAAGAGACTTGTTTGGGCTAAAGAACACAAGGAATGGACATTAGACCAGTGGAAATCTGTGCTTTGGTCTGATGAGTCCAAATTTGAGATCTTCAGTTACAACCACCATGTCTTTGTGCGATGCAGAAAAGGTGAAAGGATGAACTCTACATGCCTGGTTCCCACCGTGAAGCATGGAGGAGTAGGTGTGATGGTGTGGGGGTGCTTTGCTGGTGACACTGTTGGGGATTTATTCAAAATAGAAGGCATACTGCCAGCATGGCTACCACAGCATCTTGCAGCGGCATGCTATTCCATCCGGTTTGCATTTAGTTGAACCATCATTTATTTTTCAACAGGACAATGACCCCAAACACTCCTCCAGGCTGTGTAAGGGCTATTTGACCAAGCTGGAGAGTGATAGGGTGCTCCGCCAGATGACCTGGCCTTCACAGTCACAAGACCTGAACCCAATCGAGATGGTTTGGTGTGAGCTGGACCGCAGAGTGAAGGCAAAAGGGCCAACAAGTGCTAAGCATCTCTGAGAACTCCTTCAAGATTGTTAGAAGACCATTTCTGGTGACTACATCTTGAAGCTCATCAAGAGAATGGCAAGAGTGTGCAAAGCAGTCATCAAAGCAAAAGGTGGCTACTGTGAAGAACCTAGAATATAAGACATATTTTCAGTTGTTTCACACTTTTTTGTTAAGTATATAATTCCACATGTGGTAATTCATAGTTTTGATGCCTTCAGTGTGAATGTACAATTTTCATAGTCATGAAAATACAGAAAAATCTTTAAATGAGAAGGTGTGTCCAAACTTTTGGTCTGTACTGTATGATAATACACACCCACCCCCTCCATGAATTAGCAGGTTAGTGAGTGGCTGTTTGCATCAGTATTTTGCACATGTGCTGTCCCCGCCTTTATCATGGGGCCTGTTGCATCCAGCTAGTGCATTGGTAATCTGACCTGGTATTGTTAAGGCTTTATCTTTTTCTGGGATGTTTTTTGAAATTTTTTCTCTTGTTAGCCACTTTTAATTTTAGTGGTATGACTCGCAAGTGTGCTGACCCTTGACGTGGGTTGCGAGGTTGCGTATTTTGGCCAAAATATTAACCAATACCTCATGTGGTGTATTTATTTTACACACTGTTTTTCATCTTTTTTGCACATTTTTATGCAGGAAGCGGCCAGGCCCCTTTTTTCCTGCTGGGTGAATTGGGGTGTCTATACATATCTGTGTGACTGGCATTCTATGCCAGCCCCATCTGTGTGCATGTATAACATTACACAGTCACCCCCTCCATGAATTGGTAGGTTAGTAAGTGGCTGTTTGCATCATTATTTTGCACATGTGCTACCTCCGCCTTTATCATGGGGGCCTGCTGCATCCAGCTAGTGCATTAGTAATCTGACCTGGTGTTGGTAAGGCTTTAACTTTTTCTGTGATGTTTTTTAAAATTTTGTCCAATGTGTGCCAGAGCCCCTAAGGTGCCAGAACAGCAGAACTCCTCATAAGAGACCCCATTTTAGAAACTACATCTCTCAATGAATTCATCTAAGGGTGCAGTGAGCATGTTGACACCACATGTGCCTCACACAATATTTCACCATTGGGCGGTGAAAAAAGTGTAATTACATTTTTAACATCAAAGTTTTGTTTTAGCCTTAAATGTTACATTTTCACACTGGGAAATGGGTAAAAATGGTACCAAAATTTTTCACACAATTTCTGCTGAATGTAGAAATACCCCATACGTGGCTGTACAGTACTGCTTAGCCAGAAGGCAAGACTTTGGAGGGACGGAGCGCTATTTGCCTCCTGGAGCGCAGATTTTCCTAGAATAGTACGCAGATACACAGCTCCTAAGTGGTAGAAGACCAGAATCCCCCCTCAAGTGATCCCATTTTGGAAATTATACCCCTTCCATTGGGAATTTATCTATAGGTGTGGTGAGGATTTTAACTAAATGGGTGTTTTCCAGAAACAAGCAGCAGTGGATGTTACTGAGTGAAAACTGCAAATTGCTCTTGTAGTAACCAGTACGTTGTAGTGACCAGTACGTTATGCCCAGCTCGTGCTTCTGGAGTCATGCACCCGTAAATTAGGTAGGCTCGCATCGCTACAGAAATGTCGAACAGTGGTCGGCGCTAATAGCAAGTGAGAATTTCTGCTGCATATAAGAGATCTGCTCATCACCTGTATGCAGTTTAAGCAATCAGAAAGCTGCTGCTTCTAGTCTCATATGGAGACTATAGAAGCAAGCAAAAAGTGTGAAAAAATGTTTTTAAAAATATTTAAAAAATAAAAAATATATAAAAGTTTAAATCATGCCCCTTTCGCCCCATTCAAAATAAAATAATAAAGAAAAAAAACACATATACATATTTAGTATCGCTGCGTTCAGAATTGCGCGATCTATCAACATAAAAAAATAATTAATCCGCTCGGTAAACGGCATAACGAGAAAAAAATTCTAAACGCTAGAATTATGTTTTTTGGTCATCGTAACATTGAAATAAAATGCAATGACGGGTGATCAAAACATCGAATCTACCCCAATAGTATCGATAAAAACTCGACGAGCAAAAAATAAATCATCACTCGGCCCCAGATCCTGAAAAATGGACGCTACGGGTCTCGGAAAATGGTGCCTTTTTTTTTTTTTCAGCAAATTTTGGATTTTTTTTTCACCACTTAAATAAAAAAGAACCTATACATGTTTGGTGTCTACGTACTCGTAATGACCTGGAGAATAATAATCGCAGGCCAGTTTTAGCATTCAGTGAACGTGGTAAAAAAAATAAAAAAAACAACAATGGTGGAATTTCATTTTTTTTTGCAATTTCATCGCACTTTAAATTTTTTTCCCGTTTTCCAGTACACGATATGGTAAAACCAGTGACGGTGTTTAAATGTACATCTTGTCCCACAAAATATAAGCCCTCACACGGCCATATTGACTGAAAAATAAAAAAGTTCTGACTCTGGGAAGAAGGGGGGCAAAAAATGAAAACGTCAAAATGGAAAATCGCAAGGTCATTAAGGGGTTAAATTTTGGAGTGATGTAATTCAGATAAAACCCGCGAGGGATCCATTCACTATACTGAGCAGCAGAGTTACTCTTGACTCCATCTGGCCTCTGTTCAGCAGTGTCCTTTTTTTCAGAGGTTTACAAACTGTGACTGACGGAACTTTTATGCACGCCTAATAAGACGGACACCGTGGGATCACAGGCCAGACGGCGTCCATGGTGCCTCCATCTGCCTCATTATAGAAAATCTTCCTCCGGGAGTTCCGTTTGAATCGCGTATTTTAGAGATTTACATGGAAACCCCGGTGTAAGCGCTCAGCGCAGAGCGCAGGATAAATGTGAGCCGAGCCTCATCGTGATCTTTGGGAGGCAGAATGAACAAATCAGCAGCAGGTGAAGAATTGGTTTTATTTATTTTTTACACTGTTCATTGCATGGTATAAGTGATTAGATGAATTTATTCTTCGGGTCGGTGCAATTACAGCGATATCAGATTTATATTGGATTTTTATATTTATATTTGGCTTCTGTCACACACTAAAAAACGTTTTTTGGTTTTTTTTTGCAAAATCTAGTTTTTGCCTCGCCATATTTTGAGAGCTAAAATTTTTCCATATTTTGTCCGACAGAGTAATTTAAGAGCTTGTTTTCTGCGGGATAAGTTGATGTTTTATTGGTGCAATTTTCAGGCATATGACATTTTTTGATCGCTTTCTATTCCGATTTTTGTAAAGGCAGAATAAACAAAAAACAACAATTCAGGAATTGTTTTTTTTTTTATGTAGCTCCACGTATAGTCAAATTGATAAGGCAGCTTTATTCTTTGGGTCAATAAGTTTACAGAGATACTACATTTATATATATTTTTTTATATTTTGGCGCTTTTACACAATAAAAACTATTTTGTAGAAAAAAATATTTTTTTTGCATCACTTTATTCTGGTATAACTTTTTTTATTTTTCAGCTTATGGAGCTATATGGCGGCTTGTTTCTTGCGGGACAAGATGACGGTTTTAGCGGTACCATTTTTATTTACATTTGTCTTTTTGATCAAGTTTTTTTCTACTTTTTGTTCGGCGGTATGAAGATAAAGCATTGTTTTTTGCCTCATTTTTAATTTATTTTTTACCATGCTCTCTAAAGGGGATAACAAGTAGGACATTGCTATAGGTCAGGTCGTTCTGGATGTGACGATACCAAATATGTGTACTTTCATTGTTTATTTTTTTTTTATAAAATTTATTTATGGGTACAATGTATACTTTTATTTTTTTATTATTATTTTATGATTTTTTGAAAAATATTTTTGCAACCTTTTTTCTTAATCTTTTTTACTTAGTCCCACTATGAGACTTTGACTCTCTGCAGGCTGATCGCTGTTATAAGGCATAACAATGCAGAATCCCTGCTATGCCTTACAGCTGTCAGTCCTGCAGAAACAAGATAGTTAGATCATGCACTGTCCATGATCTAACTACCTTGCTAGTCCTTGGTGACCGAAATGTCATCATGACGACATAGGGTCACCAAGGCAATGATTGGGATCCTACGATGATGTTGCTGGGTCTCCAGTCCGAGAGCAGAGGGGCTTTTGTCCCTCTGTCTGCTCGCTAAATTCTGTGATTGCGGCATTTAGGGGGTTAAAGTGCTGGGAGTCAGCTGTCATAATCAGCTGATACCCAGCGGTGATCACGCGCACATCCTCTGTGAGCGGAAAATTGCCTGGATGTAGCCATATATCCCATGTCGGGACATCACTCTCCTAAAGCTAATGTGTCTCCTACCTAGATTGATGGCTGCAGTCCACTAGCTCGAATAGCTTTGCTAAGGACAATTATAATGTCAGTTGCAAAACAACTAGAGGTGATTAACATTCACTCCTAGCTTCCCCAACATGTTTCGCCATGACTGGCTTCATCAGAGGACTGAGGCTAAACTGAGTTAAAAAACAGAGTGCAAGGTCTTTTAAGGCTTCTGTTGTGACATCATCAAATTACATCACCTGGTCACATGGTGATCACAGGCCAATCGCCAAACCAGGATTGCGATGATGTCACAGTCACATGTTAAGGTCCTGTAAACAGAGACCACATTCAGTCCCATTGTATCATTACTGTGCACGTCCTATTATAGGTCCTATTGCAGATATCATTGGACTCCAATCAATGTGCTCATATTGTCACTGTGCAGATCAGGGGATCTTAATAAACTTTCATCTAATCACCAATAAAACTCATAAACCAACAATAATCGTAACAGATCTGCTCTTTACTAAATTTGTAGCTATATGTAAGTTCAAGTAATATAAATTAATTTTGGTTTAGTTTTATTTGAGAGAAATGATATCAAGTGTCAGTATAGTTGTCATTAACCCCTTCATGTCACCGCCATTTTCCATTTTTTCGTTTTTGTTTTTCGCTCCCTTTCTTCCCAGAGCCATATTTTTTTTTTGGTCAATATGACCATGTGAGGGTTTATTTTTTGTGGGCAAAGCTGTACTTTTGAACAACATCATTGGTTTTAACATATCGTTTACTGGAAAACTGGAAAATTATTCCAAGTGCGGTAAATTTGCAAAAAAAAGTGCAATTCCACCATTGTTGTTTTTTTTTTTTGTTTTTTTTTACCATGTTCACTGAATGCTAAAACTGACCTGCCATTCTTATTCTCCAGGTCGTTACGAGTTCGTAGATACCAAACATGCGTAGATTCTTTTTTAAGTGGTGAAAAAAAATCCAAAGTAAAAAAAAAAAAAAGCCATTTTCCGAGACCCATAGCGTCTCCATTTTTAGTGATCTTGGGCCGGATGAGAGCTTACTTTTTGCACGGCGAGCTGATGTTTTTACTGATACCATTTTGGGTAGATATGATGTTTTTGTTGCCCATTATTGCATTCTATTTCAATGCAGCGGTGATCAAAAAAATTCTGGCTTTTTGATTTTTTTTTTCCGCTTACTAAACGGATTAATTTTTTTTTAGATTGATAGATTGGGCGATTCTGAACATGCCCCTACGAAATATGTGTATATGTTTTTTTTTTAATTGTTTTATTTTGAATGGAGCAAAAGGGGGGAGATTTAAACTTTTATATTTTTTTATTTTTTTAATATTTTTTAAAACATTTTTTTTACTTTTTGCGTGCTTCAATACTTTTTTTACTTTTTGCATGTCTCCATTGGAGACTAGAAGTGGTGATTGCCAGTTCACCTGTGTGTAGCAAAATTGCTCACTAGAGATGAGCGGTGTTCGACTCGAACTGTTCGCCAATCTCAAATTCGAGCTGTTTTGGGCAGTGTTCGAGCTGTTCGGCGAACACGAACGATTTGAAAAAAATTCGGCTGTTCGAGGTTATGTTAGATAACTGTTCGTGCACCAAAATCATAACTGGATTTTTTCTCAGTAAGGCTGAAAATTAATGTTAATACGCAGTTTGAGTGTACAGCGGGATGGGGGGAGGGGCAGGGGATGGATCTCTGCAGGAATAATGAAGATCTCCATTTTTTTTCTCTTTCCCACATTTACAGTGGGGAGGTGCAATCTGTCAGCCTATCAGCAGAGCACACACGGAGCGAAGTGCTTTTTTTCACACAAGCAAGGGCATGTGTCATTGGCAGTGTATGTCACATGTCCTTGCCCTATAAGACCCAGCCATTTTCCCCGTCGCCACCATTTTTTCACTGCTGCAGCTGCGTGTTAGACGGCACCGCTGTTGCTGTGTGCACTATACTTTGTTAATTTGAAGCCAATTTTCGCACAAATCTACAGATAGCTTGGGAGTAGGGAATAGTTGTAATTGCAGTCCTTTTCAGGGCTAGGTTACAGCATTTCCTATCACTTTTATCAGGCAGGTCTGTGCTCTTAAATAGATAGGCTGTGGGAGTAAAGACTAACGGTAATTGCAGTCCTTTTCAGAGCTAGGTTACATCGGTTCCTATCACTTTTATCAGGCGGGTCTGTGCTCTTAAATAGATAGGTTGGGAGTAAAGACTAATTGGAATTGCAGTCCTTTTCAGGGCTAGGTTACATCAGTTCCTATCACTTTTTGCCAGGCAGGTCTGTGCCAGTGCTGTGCAAGTTTTTTTCACAGCATTTGGCTAAATCTAGCAAAGCAAATCCTTTTTGTCCTCTTGCAGTGTGTGATAGTCAGTGGAGAAGCCTATCTGTTGCAAGCTACACCACCTGTGTATGGAATACAAATTTTTTTACTGCACCTAGTGAAGTAAAACCTTTTGGGCATAGCATCATTCTATTAGTCCATCTATACTAACCTCCATCATTTTGCAAATTCAATATAATTTTTTTCTGCATCTTGCTCTGAAAAAATATTTCAGCTTGTAGCAGTGTGTGGGACTTGTTCTATTAGTCCATCTATACTGACCTCCATCAGGTTGCAAATTCAATATAATTTTTTTCTGCATCTAGCTCTGAAAAAATATTTTGGCTTGCAGCAGTGTGTGGGACTTGTTCTATTAGTCCATCTATACCAACCTCCATCAGGTTGCAAATTCAATATAATTTTTTACTGCATCTAGCTCTGAAAAAATATTTCAGCTTGTAGCAGTGTGTGGGACTTGTTCTATTAGTCCATCTATACTAACCTCCATCAGGTTGCAAATTCAATCTAATTTTTTTCTGCATCTAGCTCTGAAAAAATATTTCGGCTTGTAGCAGTGTGTGGTACTTGTCCCATTAGTCCATCTATACTAACCTCCAGCAGGCTGCAAATTCAAAATAATTTTTATCTGCATCAAGCTCTGAAAAAATATTTCGGCTTGTAGCAGTGTGTGGGACTTGTTCTATTAGTCCATGTATACTAACCTCCAACAGGTTGCAAATTCAAAATAATTTTTATCTGCATCTAGCTCTGAAAAAATATTTTGGCTTGTAGCAGTGTGTGGGACTTGTTCTATTAGTCCATCTATACTAACCTCCAGCAGGTTGCAAATTCAAAATAATTTTTTTCTGCATCTAGCTCTGAAAAAATATTTTGGCTTGTAGAAGTGTGTGGGACTTGTTCTATTAGTCCATCTATACCAACCTCCATCAGGTTGCAAATTCAATAACATTTTTTACTGCATCTAGCTCTGAAAAAATATTTCAGCTTGTAGCAGTGTGTGGGACTTGTTCTATTAGTCCATCTATACTAAACTCCATCAGGTTGCAAATTCAATATAATTTTTTTCGGCATCTAGCTCTGAAAAAATATTTCGGCTTGTAGCAGTGTGTGGTACTTGTCCTATTAGTCCATCTATACTAACCTCCAGCAGGTTGCAAATTCAAAATAATTTTTATCTGCATCAAGCTCTGAAAAAATATTTCGGCTTGTAGCAGTGTGTGGGACTTGTTCTATTAGTCCATGTATACTAACCTCCAGCAGGTTGCAAATTCAAAATAATTTTTTTCTGCATCTAGCTCTGAAAAAATATTTTGGCTTGTAGCAGTGTGTGGGACTTGTTCTATTAGTCCATCTATACTAACCTCCAGCAGGTTGCAAATTCAAAATATTTTTTTTCTGCATCTAGCTCTGAAAAAATATTTTGGCTTGTAGCAGTGTGTGGGACTTGTTCTATTAGTCCATCTATACCAACCTCCATCAGGTTGCAAATTCAATAACATTTTTTACTGCATCTAGCTCTGAAAAAATATTTCAGCTTTTAGCAGTGTGTGGGACTTGTTCTATTAGTCCATCTATACTAACCTCCATCAGGTTGCAAATTCAATATAATTTTTTTCGGCATCTAGCTCTGAAAAAATATTTCGGCTTGTAGCAGTGTGTGGTACTTGTCCTATTAGTCCATCTATACTAACCTCCAGCAGGTTGCAAATTCAAAATAATTTTTATCTGCATCAAGTTCTGAAAAAATATTTCGGCTTGTAGCAGTGTGTGGGACTTGTTCTATTAGTCCATGTATACTAACCTCCAGCAGGTTGCAAATTCAAAATAATTTTTATCTGCATCTAGCTCTGAAAAGATATTTTGGCTTGTAGCAGTGTGTGGGACTTGTTCTATTAGTCCATCTATACTAACCTCCAGCAGGTTGCAAATTCAAAATAATTTTTATGTGCATCTAGCTCTGAAAAAATATTTCGGCTTGTAGCAGTGTGTGGGACTTGTTCTATTAGTCCATATATACTAACCTCCAGCAGGTTGCAAATTCAAAATAATTTTTATCTGCATCTAGCTCTGAAAAAATATTTTGGCTTGTAGCAGTGTGTGGGACTTGTTCTATTAGTCCATCTATACTAACCTCCAGCAGGTTGCAAATTCAAAATAATTTTTATGTGCATCTAGCTCTGAAAAAATATTTCGGCTTGTAGCAGTGTGTGGGACTTGTTCTATTAGTCCATCTATACTACCCTCCATCAGGTTGCAAATTCAATATAATTTGTTTCTGCATCTAACTCTGAAAAAATATTTCGGCTTGTAGCAGTGTGTGGGACTTGTTCTATTAGTCCATCTATACTAACCTCTGTATTGCACACGCCCGGGCTAAGCGGCGTGTGCGTGTGATTCCACTGGACCGTGCCGGAGAGTGAATGCCTGGAGGGGCGTAACTAGTTGTTCACCCGATCCTACCAGGGCCGCACGACGGCATACGACGCCAGTGCACCAAGGAGGAACCGAGCAGAGGGACCAGGTGCTACTCCAGGACAGACCCCGGACACGGCTGTTGACCCACACGGGTGAATACAGGAACAGACAGGTTAGGCTGGCACACAGACTGGTGGGTATAGGCAGGCACGACTGGTATGCAGGCAGGCGGGTACGCAGGCAGGGGGTACAGGCAAGCACGGCTAGAGTGCAGACAGGGAGGCACTAGCAGGTAGGAACACAGGCGGGATAGGACCCAGTACACACTGGGAATCAGGAACAGAACCACAGATGTGGCGGACAAACACAGCAGAGTAAGGCCGCCCAGAGTGGTGAGCGAGAGCAGGGCAAGACGAGACCGCCTAGAGCGGTGAGCGAGAGTGGGGCAGGACGAGGCCGCCTGGAGCGGTGAGCGAGAGTAGAGCGGGATGAGGCCGCCTGGAGCGGTGAGCAAGAATAGAGCAGGATGAGGCCGCCTGGAGCGGTGAGCAAGAGTAGAGCAGGATGAGGCCGCCTGGAGCGGTGAGCAAGAGTAGAGCAAGACGAGGCCGCCTGGAACGGTGAGCAAGAGTAGAGCAGGACGAGGCCGCCTGGAGCGGTGAGCAAGAGTAGAGCAGAACGAGGCCACCTGGAGCGGTGAGCAAGAGTAAAGGAGGACGAGGCCGCCTGGAGCGGTGAGCAAGAGTAGAGCAGGACGAGGCCGCCTGGAGCAGTGAGCAAGAGTAGTCAGAGCAGAGCGAGACTGCCGGAGCGGTGAGCAAAGGGTCAGAGCGGAGCGAGACTGCCGGAGCAGTGAGCAAAGGGTTAGAGCGGAGCGAGACTGCAGGAGCAGTGAGCAAAGGGTCAGAGCAGGACGAGACTGCCGGAATGGTGAGCAAAGGGTCAGAGCGGAGCGAGACTGCCGGAGCGGTGAGCAAAGGGTCAGAGCGGAGCGAGACTGCCGGAGCGGTGAGCAAAGGGTCAGAGCGGAGCGAGTTTTCCGGAGCAGTGAGCAAGGGGTCAGAGTGGAGCAAGTTTGCTGGAGCAGTGAGCAAAGGGTCAGAGCGGAGCGAGACTGCCGGAGCACTGAGCAAAGGGTCAGAGCGGAGCGAGCCTGCCGGAGCAGTGAGCAAAGGGTCACAGCGGAGCGAGACTTCCGGAGCAGTGATCAAAGTGTCAGAGCGGAGCAAGACTGCCGGAGCAGTGAGCAAAGGGTCAGAGCGGAGCGAGACTGCCGGAGCAGTGAGCAAAGGGTCAGAGCGGAGCAAGACTGCCGGAGCAGTGAGCAAGGCAGAGCAGGCTAGAACCGCCGGAGCGGTGAGCAAGGCAGAGCAGGCTAGAACCGCCGGAGCGGTGAGCAAGGCAGAGCAGGGCGGACAGGGCTCTGTTCACACGGAACAGACAGGAAGGGAAAGGCAGAACCAGATACCCACAGGGTACTTGCAGTGAAGTAGCGAGTGGACCACAAACTCACAAACGGGAGTACAGTGACAACGAGCAGGAGTTAGGTACGAGTTCAGACTCTGCAGAAAAAGGAAAGGAACGGACATAGAGAAACACAGGAAACAGGCTAGAAGAGTATACAGACAAGAACAGACACAGTAGCAAGATACAGGAGCGGGTCTAGGTATGCAGCCCCTAGAACGCAGGAGGAACAGGCCAGGAGCGTGTTCTGATAGGACAGACAAGATACAGGAGCGGGTCTAGGGATGCGGCCCCTTGAAGGCGGAACAAACAGGCAAGGAGCGTGTTCAGACAGGCCTGGAAATACAGCCTCCAGGAAGGGCAGGCAAGCAAACACAGAAGGGGACCTGGCACATTCAGAGTGAAAGAGCACACTGAATGAAACACAATGCTCAGGCCTGGGTTGATTGGAGCAGCTGGTTTAAATACCAGGTGACAGACAGCAATAGGCTGAGGACACACAAGGGGTGTGCCTGCAGCAGGTACAAAAAGCAGGAAGTGATCGGGCGCCGCCCTTAAGCAGCAGAAACAGAAGCAAACAGACAGCATGGAGGGAAGCCAGAGGGACATTCTGGATTGGAGATTCAAGTGCGCGTTCTTGCACAGTGGGAGATGGACCAATATGCAAGGACGCCGCCAGGTATGTTACAACCTACAGCAGGTTGCAAATTCAAAATAATTTTTTTCTGCATCTAGCTCTGAAAAAATATTTTGGCTTGTAGCAGTGTGTGGGACTTGTTCTATTAGTCCATCTATACTAACCTCCAGCAGATTGCAAATTCAAAATGATCTTTATTTGCATCTAGTCCTGAAAAAATATTTCGGCTTGTAGCAATGTGTGGGACTTGTTCTATTAGTCCATCTATACTAACCTCCATCAGGTTGCAAATTCAATATAATTTTTTTCTGCATCTAGCTCTGAAAAAATATTTCGGCTTGTAGCAGTGTGTGGGACTTGTTCTATTAGTCCATCTATACTAACCTCTGTAATGCACACGCCCGGGCTGAGCGGCGTGTGCGTTTGATTCCACTGGACCGTGCCGGAGAGTGAATGCCTGGAGGGGCGTAACTAGTTATTCACCCGATCCGACCAGGGCCGCACAACGGCAAACTACGCCAGTGCACCAAGGAGGATACGAGCAGAGTGACCAGGTTCTACTCCAGGACAGACCCCAGACACGTCTGTTGACTCACACCGGGGAATACAGGAACAGACAGGATAGGCTGGCACACAGACTGGTGGGTATAGGCAGGCACGACTGGTATGCAGGCAGGGGGTATGTAGGCAGGGGGGTACAGGCAAGCACGGCTAGAGTGCAGACAGGGAGGAACTAGCAGGTAGGAACAAAGGCGGTATAGGACCCAGCACACACTGGGACTCAGGAACAGAACCACAGATGTGGCAGACAAACACAGCAGAGTAAGGCCACCCAGAGTGGTGAGCGAGAGCAGGGCAAGACGAGACCGCCTAGAGCGGTGAGCGAGAGTAGAGCAGGACGAGGCCGCCTGGAGCGGTGAGCGAGAGTAGATCAGGAAGAGTCCGCTTGGAGCGGTGAGCGAGAGTAGAGCAGGACGAGGCCGCCTGGTGTGGTGAGCAAGAGTAGAGCAGGACGAGGCCGCCTGGAGAGGTGAGCAAGAATAGAGCAGGACGAGGCCGCCTGGAGCGGTGAGCAAGAGTAGAGCAGGACGAGGCCGCCTGGAGCGGTGAGCAAGAGTAGAGCAGGACGAGGCCGCCTGGAGCGGTGAGCAAGAGTAGAGCAGGACGAGGCCGCCTGGAGCGGTGAGCAAGAGTAGAGCAGGATAAGGCCGCCTGGAGCGGTGAGCAAGAGTAGAGCAGGACAAGGCCACCTGGAGCGGTGAGCAAGAGTAGAGCAGGACGAGGCCGCCTGGAGCGGTGAGCAAGAGTAAAGCAGGATGAGGCCGCCTGGAGCGGTGAGCAAGAGTAGAGCAGGACGAGGCCACCTGGAGTGGTGAGCAAGTGTAGAGCAGGACGTGGCCGTCTGGAGCGGTGAGCAAGAGTAGAGCAGGACGAGGCCGTCTGGAGCGTTGAGCAAGAGTAGAGCAGGACGAGGCCGCCTGGAGCGGTGAGCAAGAGTAGAGCAGGACGAGGCCGTCTGGAGCGGTGAGCAAGAGTAGAGCAGGGCGAGGCCGCCTGGAGCGGTGAGCAAGAGTAGTCAGAGCAGAGCGAGACTGCCGGAGCGGTGATCAAAGGGTCAGAGCGGAGCGAGACTGCCAGAGCAGTGAGCAAATGGTCAGAGCGGAACGAGACTGCTGGAGCAGTGAGCAAAGGGTCAGAGCGGAGTGAGACTGCTGGAGCGGTGAGCAAAGGGTCAGTGCGGAGCAATACTGCCGGAGCAGTGAGCAAAGGGTCAGAGCGGAGCGAGACTGCTGGAGCAGTGAGCAAAGGGTCAGAGCGGAGCGAGACTGCTGGAGCAGTGAGCAAAGGGTCAGAGCGGAGCGAGACTGCCAGAGCAGTGAGCAAAGGGTCAGAGCAGAGCGAGACTGCCGGAGCAGTGAGCAAAGGGTCAGAGCGGAGCAAGACTGCCGGAGCATTGAGCAAGGCAGAGCAGCCTAGAACCGCCAGAGCGTTGAGCAAGTCAAAGCAGGCTAGAACCGCCGGAGCGGTGAGCAAGGCAGAGCAGGGCAGACAGGGCTCTGTTCACACGGAACAGACAGGAAGGGAAAGGCAGAACCAGATACCCACAGGGTACTTGCAGTGAAGTAGCGAGTGGACCACAAACTCACAAACGGGAGTACAGTGACAACGAGCAGGAGTAAGGTACGAGTTCAGACTCTGCAGAAAAAGGAAAGGAACGGACATAGAGAAACACAGGAAACAGGCTAGAAGAGTATACAGACAAGAACAGACACAGTAGCAAGATACAGAAGCGGGTCTAGGTTTGCAGCCACTAGAAGGCGGGAGGAAGAGGCCAGGAGCGTGTTCAGACAGGACAGACAAGATACAGGAGCGGGTCTAGGTATGCGGCCCCTAGAAGGCGGAACGAGCAGGCAAGGAGCGTGTTCAGACAGGCCTGGAAGTACAGCCTCCAGGAAGGGCAGGCAAGCAAACACAGAAGGGGACCTGGCACATTCAGAGTGAAAGAGCACACTGAATGAAACACAATGCTCAGGCCTGGGTTAATTGGAGCAGCTGGTTTAAATACCAGATGACAGACAGCAATAGGCTGAGGACGCACAAGGGGTGTGCCTGCAGCAGGTACAAAAAGCAGGAAGTGATCGGGCGCCGCCCTTAAGCAGCAGAAACAGAAGCAAACAGCATGGAGGGAAGCCAGAGAGACATTCTGAATTGGAGATCAAGTGCGCGCTCTTGCACAGTGGGAGATGGACCACTATGCAAGGACGCCGCCAGGTATGTTACAACCTCCAGCAGGTTGCAAATTCAAAATATTTTTTATCTGCATCTAGCTCTGAAAAATTATTTCGGCTTGTAGCAGTGTGTGGGACTTGTTCTATTAGTCCGTCTATACTAACCTCCACCAGTTTGCAAATTCAATATAATTTTTTTCTGCATCTAGCCCAGCCAATAGTTTTGGCCTAATACCACAGTTTGGCCACTCAGCTCTGCTCGGTTCCCATCCATTGTTTTTTGTGCAAACAACTCCAGCGTTGTCAATTAGTTAACCACCAAAATGAGTGGAAAAAGGCCTGCTGCTGGTGGAAAGGGGAATTGGCGTGTTGGGAAGGGAAAAAAAGGTTGTCTCCGTGGGGTAGGTGTTAAAGCAACAGTAACATCTGCAGAAGAAAGACCATCTTCCAGCCAAACTGAGATATCTACTTATTTTTGCGGACAATGTGATAATATACCTTTCTTACGGCCATGCCAATCGCTACAAATACCAGATGAGGCACAAAAACAGCAGGTGCTTTAACGGATATCAAGTGCTTCTTTAAGTGGGCTCTCCTCCACCTCAACTTCAACATCACAAATACTCCAGTCCTCAGAGGTGTCACCCCAATCGCACTTGCTTCCTCACAGCTCCCAAGTCTCCAGCTGCCCGTCTGAGTATGAGGTAGAACAGATGGTTGAGTCTGCAGAGCTGTTTACTCATACTATAGCCTGGGAATCAGAGGCCGGCTCCAGAGCTTCTGTGAATCCAGACAAGGAAATGATCTCCATTGATGCCCAGAATCTTTATGAGTCGGATCCAGGATCAGACGCAGTAGGTTCTGATCATAATGTAGACCCTCATTCCCAAACTGTAACTCCTGTTGGTGGAGACAATGAGGAAGACGATGATGAGACTCAAATACCTGATTGGAGCGACAACTTTAGTTTTTTGTCAGGGCAGGAAGAGGTTGGCTCTGAGGACGACGGGTGTGATAACACACAGGGTGATGATGACGAGGTTGGAGATCCCACTTAGTGTCAACCCACAGTCAGCCAGTCAATGAAGTCAGCAGAGGAGGTGGAGGAGGATGCTAGTGACGACGAGGTCAGGTTGCGCCTTCCTGGACAGAGACGTAGTACTGGAAGCACGTCAACAACTGCATCCTCAAACACAACTCTGCCTCTGACCACAAGTCGTGGTGGCTCTTCAGATCGCATGGGTGCTAAACCTTGTATAGCCGGGGTGTTTTTTCAGATCGATAAAGATGACGCAACTCATGTTAACTGTAACATTTGTCAGGAAAAGCTAAGTAGAGGCCAAAAAATACATAGCTTGAGTACTTCATGCATGAACCGGCACATGGATATTAAGCATAAATTGCAGTGGGAAGCTCACCGTGCTACAATGCGGCCTAGCCGGCCGGGCCAACCACCATCTGCCACATCTTGTGCATCCGCTGCCTCTTCATCCTCTGTGACTGGGGGGACAGCAGTCACACCTGTTTTGGGACGCAGACCTGCCACCTCTTTACCGCAACAGCCAGCGTGATTGGCAGGTCATCATTTTCTATGGAGGTGGAAACCCCAGTTGGTGTTCAGCGCTGTCCGACATCGAGAGCACCACCTTTGGATCAAGGCAACCTAACATGTCCGCCTGCTTCTTCCTCACAGATGGGCAGTTTGCCGCGGACACCCTTCTCAACCCCGTCTAAGCACAACAGCCATCCCTCGGTCCCTCAGATGTGGACAAGTAAAAGACCATTTCCTCCTAGCCATGAGAAAGCTAAGAGTTTGAATTTCACCATCTGCAAGCTCTTGGCTACAGAAATGCTGCCTTTCTGCCTGGTGGACACAGAGAATTTTCGAGACCTTATGTCCATCGCAGTGCTCCGGTACCAGATGCCCAGTCGGCACTTTTTCTCAAAGAAAGGTGTGCCTGCACTCCACCAGCATGTCGTACACAACATCACCGCTTCTTTGAGAAACTCTGTGTGTGACAGGGTGCATTTCACCACAGACACTTGGACGAGTAGGAATGGACAGGGGCTTTACTTGTCGCTGACTGGGCACTGGGTAACTATGGTGACAGCAGGACAAGGGGCTGCTGTCAAAGTCTTGCCGTCCCAACGAGTTGTGCGTCAATCCTCTTTATCTTGAAGTTCCTCCACTTCTTCTGCCTCCTCAACCTCCTCTCGGTCCTCCACCTGCACCCAAAGCCTGTCTGGTCATGCCACAAGCTTTCTAACTGCGCAGAAGGGATCCTGCACACCTCCTTACTATGCTGGCAGCAGGGCTCAACATCATCAGGCGGTTTTTACTTTGAAATGTCTGGGAAATGTGAGTCACACAGCTGAGGAGTTGTGGTCAGCTCTGGAGAACCAATTTCATGAATGGTTGTCTGCACTGGACCTGAAACCAGGGAAGGCCGTGTGCGACAAGGCTGCAAATCTGGGTGCGGCCCTTTGCCGGGGCAATGTCACACACATGCCTTGTATGGCTCACGTGTTGAACCTGGTTGTCCAGCAATTTTTAGCCCACTATCCCGGACTACATGGCCTTCTGCAGAGGTCACGGTCGCTGTGTGCTCACTTCCGCCGTTCGCATCCCGCAGCTCAGCGATTTACATGTCTACAGAAGACGCTGGGCCTGCCACTTCACCGGCTAAAATGCAATGTGCCTACCCGATGGAATTCAACTCTGCACCTGTTGCAGCGACTGTGGCAGCACCGACAAGCCCTGGTGCAATACCTTGTGACGTATAGCCTGGACCAACGAGATCCAGAGGTGGGGAAAATCATGCTGGAGGAGTGGTCTCAGATCAGGGACCTATGCACCCTTCTGTGCAGTTTTGAAATGGCGACGAAGATGTTTAGTGCTGACGATGCCATTATCAGCATGACTATTCCGGTGATTTACATGTTGGAGCACATGTTAAACAGAATTCAGAGTCAGGTGGTGCCACAAGAGGAGGTGGAGGAAGTAGAGGAGGAGGAGTTGTATGCGGAAGGGCTAACATCTGCAAGGTCCAGACGGTCGACAGCACCAAGGCGGCAGGCTTGTGAGAGTGGGGGAGATGGGTTTATCAGGGTGCATGGTAGCAGCCCAACTAGTGAGGAAGGTGCAGGAGTCCAGGAAGAAGTGGAGGACGAACTGATGGAAGACTCATCAGATGAGGGAGACCTTGATCACATTTCTGTTGTGCAAGGTTGGGGGTAGAGGGCAGAGGAAGGAAGCATGATTGTTACCTCGACACCAACACAACAGGACTTCTTGCACCTGGATGCGCAAGACACATGAGTGCCTTCTTGCTGCACTACCTGCAACATGACCCTCGAATTGTGAGAATTAGAAATAATCCTGACTACTTGGTTGCCACACTGTTAGATTCCTGGTACAAAAGGAAATTTGCAGAAATTATTCCTGCCATAGAAAGAGATGCACGCATGCAGGAGTATCAGCAGAGACTGTTGCAGAATCTTACATGTGCTTTTCCCCAAAACACTAGTGGTGCACGTAGTGAATCTCACAGTTCCAACTTGCCAACCGTGGAACCGTCGAGTTTTCAGCTCTCAAAACGTAACAGAAACACAGTATCTGCTGGTAACATCAATTTTGCAGAATTATTTCACGCCTTTTTTAGCCCATCCTTTGAAAGGCCACAGGAGACAAGAAGTCTGACACATAGTCAACGCCTAGAGACGATGGTACAGGAGTATCTCCAAGTAAACATTGTGTCACTGTGTCACTGGACCCCTGCTCTTTTTGGGCTTCCAATCTGGATAAATGGCCGGAGCTCGCCACTTACGCCTTGGAGATCTTGTCATGCCCCGCAGCCAGCGTTCTGTCTGAACGTGTGTTCAGCGCTGCTGGTGGTGTGCTGACAGATAAACGCATGCGGCTCTCCACTGATAATTTAGACAGATTCACGTTCATAAAGATGAACAAATCATGGATCCGAAATGACTTTTCTACCCCTGTGTCATCCTGGGGAGATTAAAAGCTTGATGATTTGTTAAAATCACCCTACCAACCGTTTTAAGCTTTCAAATTACTAACTGTGTTTATCTTTATCTTGGCTGGAAAATAATTTGGGCCTTGTAGCAGTGTGCAGTACTGATTCTATTTGGCCATCTATACTAAACTCCACCAGATTTAAAATTACTAATCATGTTTATATGTATCTTGGCTGGAAAATAATTTGGGCCTTGTAGCAGTGTGCAGTACTGATTCTATAAGGCCATCTATACTAAGCTCCACCTGCTTTCAAATTAATAATAATTTTTAGCTGCATCTAGCCCGGCAAATAATTTTGGGGCTCCTAGATGCGCAAGACACATGAGTGCCTTCTTGCTGCGCTTTCTGCAACATGACCCTCAGATTGTCAGAATTCGAAGTAATCTTGACTACTGGGTTGCCACACTCTTAGATCCCCCACACTCTTCGATCAACCTTTTCATTTTAATAAAGAACAAAAAAATGGTCATTTTTGAAATTATAAGCATTATCAGGTTATTAGAAACTGAAATCAAACAGTTTTCAACTCAAAACTTTATTCTAGGTGATGTTACATTTGCACATAGGACCCCTTGTTCGAAAGGTGCTTCTGAACTCTCTCGTCCATTGAATTTGTCAGGTTTTGGATGGTTTCTGCTTCAATTGTTTTACCTGAGGACAGAATACCCTCCCGGAGCTGTTGCTTAGATGTGAACTGCCTCCCACCATCATAGACACTCCTTTTGATGATTCTCCAGAGGTTCCGAATGGGGTTGAGGTCAGGGGAGCATGGGGCTCACACCATAAGTTTGTCCCCTTTTATGCCCATATCAGACAGAGATGCAGATGTGTTATGTGCAGCATGAGACGGTGCATTATCTTGCATGAGAATGATCTTGCTGCGGAATACACGGTTCTTCTTCTTGAACCATGGCAGGAAGTGCTGTTTGAGAAACTCCACATACATTATGGAGTTCATCTTTACCCCTTCAGGGATCCTAAAGGGGCCGACAATCTCTCTCCCCATTATTCCAGCCCAAAACATTACTCCACCTCCTCCTTGTTGGCGCTGTAGCCGTGTTTGCGTGGGGTGTCCATCAACCAGCCATCCTCCACTCCATCCATCTGGACCATCTAGCGTTGCACGGCACTCATCGGTGTACAAAACAGTTTTGAAGTCAGTCTTCATGTATTGTTTGGCCCACTGGAGCCGTTTCTGCTTGTGTGCAGTGGATAGAGGAGGTCAACAGGATGGCTTACGCACAGCTGCAAACCTCTTAAGGACTCTGCATCTTGTTGTTCGGGGGACGTTGGAGGCACCAGCAGCTTCAAAAACTTGTCTGCTGCAATGACAAGGCTTTTTTGCCGCTGATCTTTTAACCTGATGTAATTGCCTGTAGGAAAGAGTCCTCAATTTTCCCTTATCAGCACGCACACGTGTGTACTGTGAATCAGCTACATACTTCTTGAGCGATGATCGGGATGAAGTGTCTTGGCAATGTGGATTGTAGTCATGCCTTGACCTAAACACTCCACAATTTGTTGCTTCTCAGCAGCCGACACATCCTTTTTCTTTCCCATTTTGGCAGAAAATGTAGGCTGCTTAATAATGTGGGACAGCCTTCTTAAGTAGTCTTGCCTTTCATTGGACACACCTGCCAAACTAATTAGCACAGGTGTCTGCAATTGCTTACAGTGATATAAAGAGCCCTGACACACATCTCCATCAATGAGTTTAACTGACAAACCAAAAAATTCTTACCTTATCACTCCTAAACACTTTTTGCATAATAATTTGGAACACAGTGTACATGTGCTTTTCCACAAAACACCAGTGGTTCACGTAGTGAATCTTACAGTTCTAACTTGCCAACCGTGGTCTGTATGGAGTTGTTCAATAAAGGGCCCAAAATTAAGATAACATAGATGGGAGAGGTCTCTATGAATAGGAATTCCTAAGTATTTGATACCCTGTGAGGGCCAGGCAAAGGGAAAGTTGGACTGGATGGAATCCTATATGGATTTGGGGAGGGAGACATCGAGGGCCTCAGACTTCGCTGCATTGATTTTAAAATTTGACCATGTAACAAAGTGATCTATTTCAGCCATAACAGCAGGGATGGATATATTTGATTGAGTGATATATACTAGGTCATCATCAGCAAATGCAGAGCACTTGTACTCGGTGCCTCCCACCTCAATCCACCTAATATTGGGGTTATGGCGAATTGATGAGAGCAGGTGCTCCGTCACTAGGATGTATAAGAGAGGGGACAGAGGACATCCCTGCCTTGTCCCATGGGTGATTATGAAAGTTGATGAAAATGTTCCATTTATCTTCAGCCTAGGTGATGTATTGCGATACAGGGCCGTGATTTTGGCTATAAAAGGGTCCCCTAGACCCCTACCCCAAGCTTTTTAAGAGAATAATATATGGCGTGCCAGGAGACTCTATGGAATGCTTTCTCAGCATCCAACGAGACTATCTAATTACAAATTTTTAACTGCATCAAGTCCAGGAAATATTTTGTGCCTTGTAGCAGTGTCTGCTAGTCAGCAGATTATCCCAGCTGTTAAGCAAGCTACACCACCTGTAGTTTGGACACTTAATTTTTTCAAAGGAAATGTTTTGCGCCCCCGGGACACTCAGTGAAGAGCATCGGGGAGGCACCCCAAGGCATAGGGGCTGGGACTGGCGGTAGGACTCCTTACGCCGAGCTCGATCCTTATAAAAGCTTTTTAACTGCTGCAGCTTTAGTGGACGCTACTGGAGCTGGAATTACGCGGCTGCTGGCATGAGATTTGCCCTCCAATAGATCCTTGTAAAAGTATTTAAAGTGAATTCATTCAAATTAGAGAGACAATTTAAATTAAAAAGATTAGATCTGCCTCCACCGCTGGGGGGCTCACTCGACCCACTAGCGGACAGGCACCAGTATTGGGAGAGGGGGGCTGGCCGTCAGGGTCCATCGCGGCTCTGGCACAAAGCCGGCGACACGGAGGTCGCACGGGCAGGAACGGACTGGCCGTGTCGGCTATGCACTTTTTTTGTTTTAGAAGGGCATGACATGCCTATATCTGTGTCTCCCCCTGCATTTACTCCTCCACCTCTTTTCTTTTCGCATGACTATATGTACTTGTCACTTTTCCATGTGTTATTTGTGTCTTCTGAGCAGTTTATCAGCTTTTGGACACCTTTGAAGGTGTTTTCTATGTGTTTCTATGTGTTTTTGTTTGCCTGCCATTGGTTTTAATGGTGTTCGAAGGTGTTCGACGAACAGTTCAACGAACAGTTCAGCGAACATACGGGTGTTCGACGAACCGAACCGAACTCGAACACTACGGGGGTGGCTCAACACTATTGCTCACTTGCTATGAGCGCTGACCGCTGGGCACCTCTCATAGCAATCTGGCAATGACAACCACAGTGGCCTCCTGCAGACCCAGGGTTGTCAAGCCAACCCATCGGTGAACCACGATCATGTGATTGGGTCGCCGATGGGTGGGGTTAGTGACACGCTTCCGGTAAGTGTGCGTTATATGCCGCTGTCAGAGAGTGACAGAGGCATTTATCTCGTTAACAACCATGGGTGTATTGCGATCCCACCCTCTGCTGTTACGGGCACATGTCAGCTGTATAAATCAGCTGTCATGTGCCCTGAAAGGTGCGGGCTCAGCACCGGAGCCTGCACTAAAGGGAGAGACCAGACATGTGCCATATTATTACGACACGTCGGAAAGGGGTTATGGATCTTCTTCTTAATACACCTTCCAAATGGCATATAGGTATATGTCAGTAAAAGTATAGCTCATGATTTGAATTCATTAAGTATAGAAACGATGTCCCAATCCAATTACATAAAGTTATAAAATATCACAGTATTGAGAGCTCAGGACTAGAGATGAGCGAATATTTCAATATTCGGTTTGGTAATGTTCGCTGAATATATAAACATTCGCCGAATTTATTTGTCTAATATTCACCGAACATTGCCGAATGCTATAGGATTAAAATGGGGGCCAAAACAAAACTCAGATACAACACCTTCAAATGGGCCCAAAAGCTGCCAAAGCACATCAAATTAGGGCTAGACACCTGAAAAGTGGCATCAATTGACTCAGAGTACAAGTACCATAATTATTATTACTATTACAGTGACATTTATTCCGTGGTGCTTTAAATGGGAAAAGGGGTCATCGACTGGTACAGCAGGAGAGAGGACCATGCCAGCAAGGGCGCACAAACAATCTACAAGGGAGTGGTGAGGATACAGTAGGTCAGGGTACAGCTAGTCATGCAGCGGTATGGTGGAGCGAGGGTTACCGCAGATTGTACGCGTGTCAGAAGAAGTGGGTCTTCAGCTTCCTTTTCCAGGTTTCCACGGTAGGCGACAGTCTGATGTGTTGGGGTATAGTGCTATCACAGTAGGGGAGATGCACGGGACAAATCTGCTGAGAGCCTAAATCACGTTAAGCTTCCAGGAGCTCACAACTGAGCAGATTAACCCCTGCACCGATTATTATGAAGGCAAAAGGCTTCTTTTTAATGACTGCAGGAGTGGGAGGAATCAGACACTGCGGTCTTCTGGCTCCTCTCTCTAACGGTAAACCTATGACACCTAGCAAGCTTCAACACAATGTCCACAAGGTAGACAGCAGCGGTGGTCGGTCTCTTAGACAACGAGCTAACTTCTATATGATGATAGAGGACAACATCTGCAAGTAGTTTGAATGTTCTCCCTGTGTTTGGGGGGGTTTCCCCCAGGTTCATCGATTACCTCCTCAGTAAAAAAAACAGCCATACAGGACTGTTCTCAGTTCAAAAAATTAGGGTCTGACACCATCATTTCTGTGGCCAACAGATTAGAGATGGTGAATTTCCACCTCTTAGCTTTGTCATGTGTAGGATGAAACAGTCTTTTACGTGACCACAACTGCAGGACCGAGGGCTGGCTGCAGTGGTGAGAGAGAGCGGAGAACGGTGAAATGGACAAACCACTGGACCATGAGTGAGGTGCAGGCGCAGATATTACGGTGGATTGAGAAACATGTGGTGTGCTCGGTGAAACAAACACTGCAGGCGTGTCCACTTCCGTTACATCGAATGGGCTCTCACTCAGCAGACTGGAGCAGGTAGAGAACCAGAAGTTCTGCGGTGGGAGACCTGTGTGACAATACTTGGCACAGTAACAGAGGAGGAGGAAGAAGCAGCGGATGCGATTGATGGGGCATCTGATGGTTGTTAAGGTCCGCATTTTATCGCAGTGAGATTGCCAGAGTAACACATGTTGATTGCACATGTGAAGGTTCATGCATGTAGCAGTCAAATTATTGCAGTTTTTCCCTCTACTGAGTTTTTTATCGCAAAGTTTGCAGAAAACGTGAGTTGGCTCATCCTTTGCTGTCTCAAAAACGGCCCAGGCTAGGCAAGCCTTGCTGCCCCTCCGATCTGCAGACCCGCGACCGCTGCTGGTCACTGCCACAAGCAGTGGCTAAGGATGCAGTGCTCCTCATGCTTGCATCACTCTGTATCTGCACCGTAGGGTGAAACTTAACTTCCTCCTCCACCTCCTCAGATGAGCTACTCGGCTGCGGGACTCCGGGTTCACACCAAGTAGGATCTTCAACCTAATCATCATCCAATGTGTTATCCCATTCCTTGCCCTCAGAGTGACCCCTCTCCTCTTGTTGCCCTGACAGCAGAGTACAGTCCTCATGAGCCTCAGGTATCTGAGTCTCATCAGGATCACCTCCCTCCCCAGTGGTTAGCATTTGGTGAAGAGGGTCAGGAACTTGCTCAGACCCTACTCCGTCCAGCACTGAATCCAACGTAAAAAAAATATGGGGCATCAGTGCAGTTGCTTTGCTCCTCTTCTTCACTATGTGAATGTTTGGAGTACACTTCTGATGCCCATGGTATAGAATGGGTGAACAGTTCTACAGACTCACCCATCTGTGGTTCACTACAGTCAGCTGGGCACTTGGACAGTTATGACGCAGGGGGAAGCAAGGGTAATTGGGGTGCCACCTCTGTGGACTCTACTGTGTATGATATTGAGGTGGAGGAAGAAGAGGAGAGGCCACCTGAAGCAGAGCTTGCCATCCAATGGAGCACCTTCTCTTTCTGACCCTTATCAACAATGTGTATCGCAGTGCGGCTGCCAAAGAAAGGGAGTGGAGTAGGCCATCCAGTAACATAATTTGTCAGTTTTCTTCGGATAGGACATGATGGTGTTGACTCTATAGTGCTTTCACTAACATTACCACTAGTGTTGAGCCACCCCCGCAGTGTTCGAGTTCGGTTCATCGAACACCGGCATGTTCGTCGATCGGCTCGTCGAACACCGTCGAACACCGCCGAACACCGTTAAAACCAATGGCAGGCAAACAAAAACACATAGAAACACATAGATAACACATAGAAAACACCTTCAAAGGAGTCCAAAAGCTGACAAACTGCTCAGAATAGAATAGAATAGAATAGAGCATCACACATAGATTAGATAGATAGAAACATGTCGAGACACATATATAATAAGTACAGTGACAGTGTTGATTACTGTACTTGTCATTTAGTGTTAAAATAAAGAATTTATTTTAAAAAAATTGGCGTGAGGTTCCCTGTAATTTTAGTCTCTAGTGGAGGTTAAGCAGACGGATGGGACAGATGCTTGAAGCCTGGGAAGGGGGTAATACCCACGGAGCTTCCCAGGCTACTAATATTATCCCCCAGCTGAATACATAGCCTTTACTAGCTATTAAATTGGGGGACCCCCCAAAAAAATGGCATGGGGTCCCCCCTATTTTAATAGCTAGCAAAGGCTAGGCAGACAGCTGGGGGCTGATATTAATAGCCCAGGAAGGGTACCATGAATATTGGCCCCCTCCCAGGCTAGAAACACCAGCCCTCAGCCACCCCAGAAATGGCGCATCCATAGGATGCGCCAATTCTGGCACTTAGCCTCACTCTTCCCACTGCCCTGTAGCGGTGGCAGTGGGGCAATAGGGCTGGGGTTGATGGCAGCTTATAATGACAGCTGACATCAAGCCCAGGTTAGTAATGGAGAGGCGTCTATAAGACGCCCCCATTACTGACCCCATAGTGAAAGTTAAAAAAACACAAACACCTAGAATAAAATCCTTTAATTGAAATAAAGACACAATTCTTTAATGTTCTAAATTAAACTCTACTTACAGTCACGCCCATTCCAGCTGAAGCCAATGTCTTCTGCAATAAAAGTAAAATAATAAACCATCCTCATCCTTACCTTTCCATGGTTCCCAGGATGGCTTCAGCTCTGCTACATTGACATGACAGGCTGGATCGCAGCCGAAAGCTGCCATCCAGCTTGACATGGCGCAGACAATGAGAAGCGCAGGCATGCTTGCTCTCCTCAGTGTCTGGCTGTGACGGCATCCAGATGAGCCAAGTCCTTGTCCAATGAACTCAGCTCACCTTATGCACGTTGTCACTGACAGCGTGGGAGAATTCTCCTGCCCTCACCGCTTGAGCATGAGAATTCTCCCACGCTGGGATGGCTATGAGATAACAAGCTGGATCACAGCAGAGCGCTGCCATTCAGCTTGTCATCCTTCAGAAACACTGCAGAGCGCAAGCATGCCTGTCTCCCACACTGTCTGTGATGTGCATGAGGTGAGCTGAGTTCATTGGACATGAACTCGTGTCATCTGGATGCCATCACAGTCAGACACTGAGGAGTTTCACTGAGGAGCTTCTCAGTGTCTGTGGCATGGCAAGCTGGATGGCAGCGTTCTGCTGCGATCCAGCCTGTCATGTGAATGTAGCAGAGCTGGAGCCGTCCTGGGAACCATGGAAAGGTAAGGATGAGGTTGGTTTATTATTTTACTTTTATTGCAGGAGATCGTTGGCTTCAGCTGGAATGGGCGATACGGTAAGTAGGGTTTAATTTAGTACATTAAAGGAATGTGTCTTTATTTCAATTAAACGACTTTATTCTGGGTGTTTGTGTTTTTTTTAACTTTGACTATGGGGTTAGTAATGGAGGTGTCTTATAGACGCCTCTCCATTACTAACCTGGGCTTGATGTCAGCTGGCATTATAAGCTGACATTAACCCCAGCCCTATTACCCCACTGCCACTGCTACAGGGCAGTGGGAAGAGCGAGGCTAAGTGCCAGAATTGGCACATCCTATGGATGCGCAATTTCTGGGGCAGATGACGGCTTGTGTTTCTAGCCTGGGAGTGGGCCAATATTCATGGCACCCTTCCTGGGCTATTAATGTCAGCCCCCAGCTGTCTGCCTAGCCTTTGCTAGCTATTAAAATAGGGGGGACCCCACGTCATTTTTTTTCGGGGTCCCCCATTTTAATAGCTAGTAAAGGCTAGGTATTCAGCTGGGGCTGATATTAGTAGCCTGGAAAGCTCCGTGGGTATTACCCCCTTCTCAGGCTTCAAACATCTGCCCCAGCCGTCTGCTTAACCTCCGCTAGAGACTAAAATTACGGGGAACCCCACGCCAATTTTTTTTTTTATAAATCTTTTATTTTAACACTAAATGACAAGTACAGTAACCAACACTGTCACTGTACTTATTATATATGTGACTGACGTGTTTCTACCGATCTAATCTATGTGTGATCTCTATTCTTTCTGTTCTAAATTTTCGGTACCGATGATGAATTGCCGGCCGGCTTTTTTAAAGAGACGGGTGGATGAAAACACATTTTTTTTAATAAATCCTTTATTATAACACTAAATGAAAAGTAAAGTAACCAACACTATCACTGTACTTATTATATATGTGTCTGACATGTTTCTATCTATCTAATCTATGTGTGATGCTCTATTCTTTCTGTTCTAAATTGTCGGGTACTAATGTTGCCGCTGATGAATTGCCGGCTTTTCATGTTTCACTGTGAGCACTGTTCCCATCGATTTGGGCAATCACTGTAATGCTACAACCACCATGGCTTTGACATTACAGTGAGTGGCAGACAATCCCTGCATGATTGGTGCTCTAAACAGCGGCAAACATGCAGGACGGGGACCCGAGCTCCCGCCCGAGCATCGCGCAAGTACTCGGCGAGCTCCTAGCATCGCGAGTACTGAGATGCTCGGGCGAGTACCGAGCAGTGGCAAGCATGCTCGCTCATCACTAATTAACAGTATTACTGTGAAAAAATCCAGTCACGCTTTTGGTGCACGAACAGTTATCGAACATAACCTCGAACAGCCGAATTTTTTGCAAATCGTTCAAGTTCGTTGAACGACTCGAACACCGCCCAAAACAGCTCAAATTTGAGATTGGCGAACAGTTCAAGTCGAACACCGCTCATCTCTAATTACCACCTACCCCATGTATACCTTGAACACCAAGCCTATTCCCCCTTCGACCACGACCTCTCTTTTTCCCACTCATGTTGCTCAGATACTGTGGTAGGAGCACGCTATTAGCAAAACAAAATTTGATTTTTTGTAGACTCTGCCTAGCAAGACAAAAAAGCTGTTTTTTATCTCTGAAAACAGCTGAAATTCAACACCACTAATGTAGTAGGTGGCTTTTAGCAGAGTGCATCACGTTTGCGACACAAAAAAATATTTTTTGGACTCTGCCTGCCAACATAAAAATTATATTTGTTTTACTGTGCATATATGATGCGCCCCCTGGGCCGTGAGGTACCCGGTAGCCGGGCCGGTCGTAGATGGGGATGTTACAGTGGCAGTGACCCGGTCCGTGACCCAGGGCAGTCAATAAAAGGGGATTAGAGTAAGGGGAATAAATTTTATAGAGATAATGTTCGAGACGCCACCTGGGGTATGCGGCTAAAGGGAGTCGCTGCTGCCGTGCAGGTCCTCTGGAGTGTTTGTTAATGCAGCAGAGTTGGTTTAGCTCTCCACAGGTAGAGCTTAGCTCCAGGGCAGTGTAGATGTTGTATGAGGTAGATGTTGTTGGTGCTGTGTACCGCAGGCAGGTGATGGCGCAGAAATTATTCACAAAGACAGTGGGGTGCAGTCCTCAGGGTTTACTCACAGTTCTTAAGTTCCTCAGGTTACACTTTCCAGATTATAACCATCCAAGTCGTCCTGCATTCACCAAGGAAGGGGTTCAGCAATCCCTCAGATAATTCAAGAGCACTTAACGGGACCCCGTTCTATGTGCCTTTCTCAGTCGTCTTCCAGCGCTGGCTCTCACCCTCCTGCTCTGTGCCTCACAATCAGTGTCCCAAGCTGGTAGCCTCGGATCTTGTCGGGCGACCTGCAGTCCCCTGGACCCTCTGTGGCCACCTTTTCAGCAATGTAATTGTGGCTGTGGCAACTGCACCCTAAAAGTACAGAAGCCTCCAGTTTTTAGCTGAACATTGCAATTCTCACTAGTTAGTGGCCGGTCCCCTCTGCGGTCTGACCCCTCCACGTCCTGATAGATTCGCGTGTACGGGTGGCCTCCAGCACTTCCCGCACCCCTAGGATCCCCTCTTTCCTTCTTGGAGCGTTCCTTCCTGCTCCTCTACTCTCTTCAGTCAGTCTCACCTCCTGGGCCTCTCACTAGGCCCGCTCCGCCTGAGCAGAGCTCCCGCTCCCACTCACTTTCCTCCTCTGACTGAAACCCTTCTAGATGATTCCATCCCTTTTTATACACCTGCTGAAGTGCTCCACTAAACTCCTTCCTCCACCCACACCCACTACATGGTTCCCCCTCTCTTGGTACCCCCCACTCCAGCCAGGGACAGGGCTCAGCAGAGGAGTAGCGCATCTTGCCCCTCCTGTTGGTCTGGAGGAGTGTAGTGTTGGATGCAGGTGTTTGTGTCCCGGGCAGCACTCTATCCTTACCTGAGAGTGGGATACCACACCTCTGGGTGAGATGCAGTACCTCTGTGGTGACTGAACCCGCAGGCGCACCACACATACAGATGAAGTTCACCCACCAAAACAATGACAAACTGAGCTAACACAGCTTGCACTATCACATTAGAAAATTAAAAAAAGGTTTTTGTGCTCTGCACTGATAAGCTCTTCAGAGTCTGCATTCAGCGGAATTTCAACCCCACAAAATCAAAAAGTGGCATACAAGGGTTTGCTTGCTTTAGCACATTAGCAAGTGCAAAAATAGATTGAAGGTCTGCATGGAGCACAAACAGTACAGCCAGGGAACATCATTGTTCTATGGCATGGGTCCTGCTCTTTCTGTGAGAATCACAGTAACTGCGCAAGAAAAAAAATGTGCTGTTAGATATATTTCACAGGTACAGAGCACAGGACTTATCTACACTATCTGACTTCCACACAAGCGCCCATCTATCTAGCTAATATCTCTCATTACACAGGCGCACACTCAGTAACATCTGTATCCACAAGTGACATGCATAAAATAGCGCTGAGGAAACATGGCCACTTTTTATATAGAGAGGACACGTGATTTCAGCAGCCAATTGTAGAAGCCCTTGTGTCTGGACAGTGTGAATGTTTCCTGCACTCTGATTGGCTAGCCGAGCTTTCCTGACTTAAAGTTACCGCCTACAGGAAGAAAAAAAAATTACAAGCCGCTGATCTGACCTGTTCTGAGCTATCAGCAGCCCCCCCCACTCATCTGCCACATATTCCTGCTCATCATACACAAGCACTATGCTAGAAAAACTCTTACAAACGCTGTAGTTGCCCTGCAATAACGTTCCCGCATTTATTCGCCGAACGTTGCCGATTTTTCCCGAATGAAAGAAATTTTGCTTGCATTTCTGATCGCGAATCCGAATGTGACATGTTCGTGTCGAGTTTAAGTAGTAAGTTCAGATTTCGAACAAATTCGCTCATCAATAGGAATTACCACTATAGGATACCCGCTCCTTTCTAATGGGAACATGTCGTTACTGAGGCCCAGATCTATGTGTCTTTAAATTGGTATTGGGGTTTTTCCTATATTTTTGCAGCCGTAGGACTCATTGCATACTCTATAACTGGATAGCAGACCTGCTCCTTTCTAATGGGAACATGTCGTTACTAAGGCCCACCTCTATGTGTCTTTAAATTGAAATAGGAGTTTTTCCCAAATTTTGGCAGCCCTTGCAGTCACTGCATGGGCATTACCACTATAGGAGACCCACTCCTTTATAATGGGAACATTTTTTTACTGAGGCCCTCCTCTATGTCTCTTCAAAGGGGTATTGGGGTGCGTCCAAATTTGCGGCAGCCCTTGAAGTCACTGCATACCCAATAACAGTATAGGAGACACACTCTTTAATAATGGGAACAACAAAGCATAGCCGGCTGATGGCTCTCTAAAAATAGTGAGGGCCGATTGCTGGCCCTTTAAGAATAGTAAGAGCCGCCTGATAGCCCTATAAAAATAGGCTTTGTGACTTTCAGAGTCCCTCCTTCATAAATGAAACAGGATGTGTCTGACCATGTCTCACACACCACATGGCCAGATAAGGTTGTAAAATGTTAAAATGACATTTACCGGTGAATATATTTTTCACCGTTGAAAGCAATGCAAAAGTGCAAAAATGCATCAAAAACGATACGTGTGAACATAGCCCAAGGTGTGGAGGAGTATTTTTGGTTTTGGTTATTTATTTTGCCTTATATACAAGTTATTACCCTGGAAAGGATGTTCCTTAACATATTTTCCAGGAAAGTTCATTTTGGTTTCGTTTTTGTATGTTTTATTGTGAGTCTGTAAGTGTGGCGTAATACTCTGACAACGTTGTTGACAGCAGTGACATGGGAATCATAAATGCTTCCAGGGGTCTTCTTCATGCTGTTCCCATGTCATTTGAGCACTATTCCCATCAGAGAAGAAGGGGGGGCCTCCTGAAAAATGCTTGAGTTTCCCATGTTGTGCTTGGTCAAACACTCGAGCAACGAGCACCCGAGCATTTTAGTGCTCGCCCATCACTAATGATTATATATCTATCTTTGAAAGCGCACTCTGTTGAGCCTCACCTTTAAAGTACATTACTATTTTTTTACTTTTGATGATATTATTTACTGAAAAAGCTATCAATTCTAGTGGAAGTTGTCATCAGAGCTTGTTAACCCAACGGAGAGTGGGGGTCTGAGGGCTCCTTTTACTTTAGTCTTCAACCTATTCCTTTACTTGGGAACTGAAGGTTCAATGGGTGGAGGGTAGGGCGCCATCGGCTTCATGTACCTAGGGCACAAAAATACCTTGTCCAAGGCCTGGGTGGCACCAGTGGTGTATCAGCCCCTGGTCGGAAAAAGAGAAGATCAGAAAGCGTAGAGGACTGGACGGGGGCTACAAATTGGTGGGCAATGATTATATTATATTTTACTGTTTACCTGGCCCTCTAAAATTCTGTAAAATGTCAGCCAACTAGTTGCCATTTTTAAGTATTTGCCAAAGTAAATTGTAAAAAAAATTGAATTCAGTAGAATCCGATTTTTTTTTTGTAAAATTTGAGCTGAATTGAAATCACCTTTAACAAATTCACTCATCTCAATAAATAACTTAGAAGCAAAAAAAATAGCAAAGCAAAAACAGCAGAAAATCAGGAAGCTTAACCTAAAGTGACTTGTATGTTGGGTGTTCGGTTGCCGATCTTCTACTAATGTAGTTTTCCAAAATACACAATAGGCGAGTGATACATTTATGTGATATTGATGGAAGTAATAACCTCTTCCTGGTATCAGGGTCGCTCGGGGTCTTTTCAGTGTCTTGTTAACTACTGTCTCACCCACTAAAATGATATATCTATGTATCTGGTTGCATTTTAGGGCAAGAGCAATGAGTATGGATTTTCTGGGGAAATAAATTAATGTTTTGTTCTGGAAGATGAGATTACCTTCTATGAACGATTACGGATAAAGGAGAAAATAAGTCTAAGTCCATATGAGCCACAGGGCATGACAATCAATAGGATCTAGAGTTCCAATATGACTCCCACATACGTATGGCTACAATTCCATTGTCTTCATGTGAAAGGTGGAGTGATGAACTCTACAGCAATGTTTCTTTAGAATTTCTAGCATCTGATGATCGGCCTCCGGTCTCCAGTCTCCAGATGATGCCTTGGAGGTGACCATTGCACCATCCGTGTCGTAGGTTTATTCTCACATTTACATGAAATTCACATTCAAATCACGCTTGATTTTCATCAATATAAATGAAGCAGAAGGTGCCATGAACAAATTTTATACCTGAAACAAGGACTTAAATTCGGTAAAACACAAAAGGAGAGGAAACCCAAAGAATTATCTTTATTCCCAGGCAGAGATAAAAAGTTCAGCAGTATTCTCCTAAAACCCCTGGAGTAAAAAAATAAAATAAGTAAAAGTAATATGCTGACGCTTAAGAAAACTCTATGACTCAGAATAGTAATTTATTTTAATAGAACATTAGACTCAAGAGATTAAAACAAAAAAGAAAGAAGCATTCCAATTAATAAAGCACTAAAATGGGATAATTAGGATAAGAAGCTCAAACATAAAATATTATGACGGTATTCAGTGAGAAGAATTGTTAACCCAAAAAAATACAATGGCGTTTACTGAGCGATTTATAAGGAAATAAATTTCTTTTAACTGCACTAATGTCCCTGATAGTATGGATGGGAATCTGTAGATTTTTCAAGGGTAAAATCTAGAGTTTACTACATTTACCATAAGAAGATATTCCTAGACACATCGGCATCCGTGCTTGTTACATAGACAATGCGTTTGCGTTTTGGGAGCATTTTGTAACAGATAGAAAATCCATAGTTGTGCAAATGTCCATAGTGGAATTAGCAGCGTATGAGTGATTACTTAGAGATATCCTCGAGATTTGGCAGCAATTGGATATTTGGTAGCAGTTATCCCATTTGAATCTGTAGATGAAGTATACAGTCAGAAGGCAAGTGCGATCTGTAGACGATATTTTTCATACACTGCTCACCTTGCCACTCATTTTTGCTGGCATTTTATGATATTCTCAAGAACATCTCCTCCAATATACGCCACAATTCACGCTGACAATGCTCATGCCGCTAAAAGGCATGGAAGTCAGTCGTGATAAAATCAATGCTATCAATCAATGAATGGGCGTGTATGTGGACGCCGGCCAACAAATCATCAGTAGAGATGTTGACTGGTCATCTTTGATTTTGGACTGCTGGTCGCTTTGTTCTCGGATGTCGGTTAGTGGCTTTCTCACAGAGAACACAGGAGAACTCAGCATAATGAGTGTTCACTCGGTGCCAGATGCCTCAGTGCTAAGTAGGCACTAGGTGGGATACCCGATGTAGTGGCGTTAGACATGTACTTGTGCCGAAAGCCCCAGCGACAGGTGAGGATCACAGAAGAAGATGCGAGCATGCTCAGAGCACAAAGCAGTAGTTTGTAGTGAGACTAGTCAGCAGCGGTATTATTTTTGTTTCCACTCTACGATTTTTATATTCTGTTCTTAGACCAGGATCAAATAGGTAACATTCACATTGAACTACTCCAATAGGAATCAAATTTCCTCTCCAAATTTCGGTAAACTGGTGAATATGAATGTTGTCAGATTCACTCATCTCTAAGTGAATGTTGTAGAGGATGGAGCGGTCATTATGTTGACGTCATGCCTCTACGCATTTCACCATATGATGGATCATCATGAGACTTTTTACACATTTGTGGGATAACTAGAGTGATGTGAAGAGGTTGAAGGCCAGAATGGACCTTTGATCACTTCTGGTTATTCTTATCCTACAAATGTGTATAAAAGCCTCCTGATGATACAGCATATGGTGAAACGCGTAGAGGAATGGCCAACCAAGACTACCAGAGTGACTATCTACTAACACGAAAAGTCTCTATCTTTCACATTATTTTGGCCTGCTCAATATATCTCCTAGTGTAGGAACTATGTTGTCTAGACGGTGCGTTGTATCTAGCAGGAACAACTAGGACAAGTGAGAGTGAGCCGTCGTGGAGCGAGGGCGCCAAACCCCGTATTACTAGGGTGCCAACCTCCGCTACTAGGCAGGTACAGCCTAGCATACATCCTAGGGAGATACAGGCCCATTATATGTGTTATGACCTGGGATGTAATTATTGTATTTTTATCCATAACCACAGCATTGGCCATTTCGGGGATTATCCTTATCTGTATGATTTGTACATGTTTCTGTGTCTATGCTACATATGCTGATGTATGAATGTTCTGATTATCTATTTTCTTGCAGCATTTGATCAGACATCCATATTGTGCTTTTTTCACTGAGCATGTGGGATGTTTGGTGCATTTTAAGTATATCTAAATAAATTTGTATTTTTTAAAAGGTTTATATTTACACTTACACTCTTCCCCTTTCTCTGATAACTATTTTTAACACTAAATCGTAGGATTCTACAACTCGAAAAAATTGTGAAAAAATTAAGTGATATTACTAAGAGCAATAAAAACTGGTCATCAGAGTAGACACAAGGCTGAGTCTTCATAATGATGGCTTTCTTACATCTATATCGTTCTAAAAAAAACACAGGACCTTCGCCATGATTTGCCTCCTTAACTTGGCGTTGGCAAAGATAATGACGAGAGACTCGGCTGTTGGAAAAGACATAAATATCAACCAGCTGAAAATTGTGTAAGGATCTTCAGGATTGGGGCTTACTGAAAAAAACAAAACCTCACTTATGTAAAATATAATGGAAATGATAAGAAATCGCCACATGGTTCTTATAGCATTAACGTGAGCCTGGTCTTTGGTATGGGATAATCCAGATTCCTTCTGTCTTATTTTACACAGATGTCTTAACAGTGAAGAGTTGGTCAGCGTGATAGAAACAAGGATAAGTAGAAATGGCACACAACATCCCATAAATAGAGCAGTTTGTATGTAAATCAGCTGAAGATGGAAAGACCCACTGATAAATACGGGGCCAAGGCTGCTATTGACAGGGTATTGTAGAGTGACTTGCATAGTTAATGTCCAAATGGCAGGAAGACTAGTGAAGAAACAGCCAACTGCTGACAGAAGAAGAAGCTGTGGTAGATACTGTGAGATGTTCCTCTTTGACCAGAGAAAGAATGGATGACTGAAGTTAGAGATGGTGACACAGTAATAGATGCAGAGCCAGGCAGTGAGCCAGCAGGTGAAGTACAAAAGCGTCAACGTGCCCACAGTGGTTGGGAAAAAGACCTCCCGAATGAACAAGGAAGAAAGTGAGAAAGCAGCTAATAGACCCTGGAAACTAAGAAAACACTGGAGAGTGATGTTCACCACTCCTATGAGAAGGTAGATTAGGTTGAGAGGATTTAGCCTCTGTCCGATCTTCAGGCTTTTGGCACTAGCTACCAAGATGCAAATGTTCAGAATGTATGCGGTAAAACTGTCCAACATCCCAAAGAGCAGAAGAAGGATCCATCCATTAAACGGCATCATAATTCTTCTGTGGATGTGTCTATGCTCGAATCAGTAACTTGTGTTGGTTGAAAGTAGAAAAAATCATATTTGATGTGTGAGTTATGCAAAAAAAAGTGTTCAGCATAAATTTGTTTTTTCCTGAGTTTTGCAAATCAGTTGGCTTTTTGTTACGATAATAACAACCAAATGAAGTAACAGAGTGTAACCGGGCTCTTGGGAGTACTAGCTAGCTTTATGTCACCGTCTAAGCAATGCTTCTCTTTCTTGCCAAATATTGGTATTGTTTTCACAAATGTAACTTATTTTTCAATGTCTGTCAACTAACATCATCCTAGTAGAATAAAATCGTGGGATTATATTTATGGTGATGATTCTATAAGTTTACACAGGTATAAACACTTAAATATTCATCAAATGTGATGTGTACATATTGCAGTGTAGCACCCCGAGGACTCGGCTGCTACAGGGGTATTGCACCTCGAACCAGAGGTGTGATATTCCACTCCCGGGTAAGGATGGAGTGTGGACCAGGGCTCGGTAGGCTGCATGCACCACATACACCCCATTTCCGAGGAACAGCTCAACGGTGCTCCCACTAGACAGAAGTGCAGGCACGACAGCATCTGTTCCTGGCTGGAGTGGGGAGGGGGAGGAAAACCCAGTGGTGTAGGAGCAGACAGGGGTGGGTCTTTGGGCATAGGTAGGAGCCCATTGGTTGTTAGTCACCTGGGCTCGGGTGCCAGAAGGAGGGATATAAGGTGGGCACCATCTTAGGACAGTGGTCAGTTCAGAGAGGAGTTCAGCCAGAGAGGGCTGACAGGGAGCTGTGGCTCAGTCTGGGCCCAGCTCCAGAGGCAGGCCTGGAGTGGGGGCCAGAAACAGCAGAGAGAGAGAGGAGGAGGAACGGAGAGGAAAGTAAGAAAGGAACTGGAACAGAGGAGAAAGGAAGCAAGGAACACAGAGAAAGGCCCAGAGACACGAAGGCAGAAGGAACCCCATACGCCCAGGAGATACAGGGTGAAGGGTTGGCAGAGCAGGGTACCGGAACCCGAATTGGTGGAGGCGACTAATCCTCAGCCAAAACCGGAGGTTGTGACCACATCTTGGTGCGACCCCTCACTACATCCACCAGAAAGGCATACCGTATAGGGTCAGGGAAACCGGAGAGAGGTTTCGCCAACAGAAGGCCCGAGGAAGCTGGACAAAGGTGGGTCACTGGTGGGGACGGCCAGTAGAAAGGAAGAGAGGGGAGCTCTGAACCACACTCTGGAATTGCCTGGGAGTTGACCGAGTCCCTTGCCTGGTGAACGCAGCACGTTTCAGGTGGTCCCTCATGTGCACAAGTGACCAGAATAACAACCGTGAGTAAAGCTTTGAAAACTGCAATTACAAGTCTCTGTGTTTCATCGCCGCACCAGCACCATCAGTACTGGGACACTCACACCATCACTCCCATCATCATCCACTTTAGCTGCCCTGAGGCAATACTCCTCCCGTGGGGAGTTATCCCATACTCGGCTGCGCAACCAACATCAGCCTCAGCGGTCGGCAGCGCAGCGGCGGTCCCCACTGACCGCAATTCACGGGTGGCGTAGTCGGACAATTACAACAACATTTAGACTGCCACTGGTTTGACCACCCTGGGCACGGACCGGGTCACCACCACACGGAGACTACAACCCCCAGCATCCTACAACAGCGATCCGGCTCCGGGTATCCCCCTGCACAGCACAGGCCCAGGGGGCGCGTCAACTTTGGCGTAGTCGGCAGGATCGAGACCAACCCGCCACAAACGGGTATTGCGTGCCTGAAGAAAACTGCACATGTACCTTAAAAAGAAGTCTCCCGCCATTTCCAGAAGTTTCCCGCTGTCCGGAGTTGTTTCCCGCCTTCCGGAGCCGATTCCCGCCATCAGACGCCATCTTGGACCGTTTCCCGCCATCTTCATCCGTTTTTCCCGCCCTGGCAGAGCGGACGCCATTATGTGCGCACCAGAAGACAGCAGGAAGCCACCTCCCATCGTGGGCCAGGTCCCAGAATGGCGCCAAAGAAGGAGCCCGCCCCCACCAGCCATGAATGCAGCAGTGGAGATGTCCATCAACGTGGGGGGGCTGCCCCTGAAGGTGATTGTCAGCAGATGCCCCCAAGACCAACCCCCATGGGGGCGGATAGGAAAGAAAACTGAGGGGCTGGGTGCGGCCTGGATCAGTCTGGACCTGCTGCACCGGAAGATGGAGGGAGCAGCGAACCCCACCAGCACCCTGGCCCGCAGCCTGCTGCAAGCGGAGCCACCCTGCAGCCTGACAGAACTGCTGGCCCAACTGCCTAGAGACCCGGACCGTGCGCGCGCAGCGCTGGAAGATCTGAATAGAAGAATGGTCCGGGCGCAGCGGGATGTGTTTGCCGGGTGGAGAGAGGAGATGGCCCGGCAGCACGGAGGTGACCAGCAGAGGACTCCGCCGGGACCGGGCAGCGCGCTTACCACTGGGCGCGGAGAAGAGGGACCGGCAGCTGCAGATGACGCCGCAGAGGAGGCCACGGAGACCGAGGCAGGTAATGGGGACGCCACCACCCCAAGCCCTGGGAGCACCAGCCTGCCCTCACCCTCCATTGCGGGACCCAAAGCCCCGGGGACCGTACCTGAGACCACGCCTCCACCGCCACCAGCTAGGCCTCAGGCAGCAAGCACCGTCATCACGCCCCGCCCCGCGCTGTGCCCTCTGAACCCTGGTGCCGTACAGCGTGAGACGTAACGGGCCAGGACGCATAACCCAGCACACCCGGGCGCCGCTGCCTCACCAGCGACCCCTACCTTGGCAGTGCCACCCCGGGCACGACCGACAAGCGACCGCCGGCCTGGTCGCAAGGCCGAGTGCCCCCGGGCGCTGCCACGTGTCCGAAGCCCACAGTGCCACCCCTGGGCGCGGACCTGTATGCCCAACATACCAGCCCGGACGGGCTACCCTTTGAGTGGCCACCGGAGTACGTCAACCCCCGTCTCCGGAGAGAACAACCCCTGCGTGAGCCTCTGATCTCGGCTCCGGAGCCCGCCAACATCGCTACACCCCTGCCGGAGGATGCCCAGTTTGCATGGGACCCCACTGGCGAGAACCTCATGGGCTTCACCCAGGAGACCCGGGCGGAAGAAGCCCAGCGCCTGGAGTGCTGCCGTCAGCAGCTAGCCACCTATGAAAGAGAGCGGCGACAGAGGCGCATCAGGGAGCAGCGACTCCAGGCCAGGAGCGCGGAGCAAAAGAGGAGGGCCCGACAAGACACCCACGCCATCCGCGGACCCAGAGCCACCTGGACCGTAGTCAAGTTCCAGCTGGAGCATGGCTGGGGCTTCATCAGAGACCCGGAGGCTGACACCGACGTCTTCGTCACTAGAAGGGACGTTGAAAGCCACCTGCCAGAGGGACATCACGGACGTGACCTGTACCCTGGCGACGTGGTCACCTACACCCGGCACAAGGGCGCAAAGGGACTGTATGCTCTCCATGTCCATCGGCTCACAGAGGAGGAACTGCAGTACCGCCCAGACACTGAGTGCACTGAGGATCCGGACGGACTAGAAGATTACCCGGAAGAGCGAGGAGGACACCGTTACCAGTCAACGGTAAAATGGAACTGTTCCCGTTTGTGAAAGTGTGGTCCCCGTTGGGACAAATAGTGAACTGTTGACTGTTTAAAAAAATTGCCCCTAATCCCTAACCAGGCTGAGGACTGTGAGCAGCCATCCCCTATTCCCACTGGCCGATGACTGAGAGCGGCCAATCCCTTGTACATAGTTGCGCTTCTTAAAGCGCCCCCTACTGGTTTTATACAAGAACTTCAACATCTACCTCGGAATTAAATGGACTGTTGCACCTTTACCTGGTCGCAAGTTGCACAGCGGCCAGAGCTCAAGGATCAGTTTGAAAATGTTTTATTTGAAAATGTCTTAATATGAAAAGTTTAATATGCTGCTAAGACAGTAAAGCCAAAGTTTTATATAGTGTTTTACAAAAGAGTTCCGGTGGCATTAGCAAAGTGTTGTATGAAAATGTTTTATACCAGTAACGTTAAAAAGAGAAGAGTACCTCCCATAAAGGGATGAGTGAAAAGTTAATGTCTTATATACGAATGCATTCTAAAATTTTGTATGTTTTAAATTGTCTTTGCTCTATTCCAGCCCGAGGACGTGCTGTGATTTACCAGGGGGGAATGTAGTACCCCGAGGACTTGGCTGCTACAGGGGTATTGCACCTCGAACCAGAGGTGTGATATTCCACTCCCGGGTAAGGATGGAGTGTGGACCAGGGCTCGGTAGGCTGCATGCACCACACACACCCCATTTCCGAGGAACAGCTCAACGGTGCTCCCACTAGACAGAAGTGCAGGCACGACAGCATCTGTTCCTGGCTGGAGTGGGGAGGGGGAGGAAAACCCAGTGGTGTAGGAGCAGACAGGGGTGGGTCTTTGGGCATAGGTAGGAGCCCATTGGTTGCTAGTCACCTGGGCTCGGGCGTCAGAAGGAGGGATATAAGGTGGGCACCATCTTAGGACAGTGGTCAGTTCAGAGAGGAGTTCAGCCAGAGAGGGCTGACAGGGAGCTGTGGCTCAGTCTGGGCCCAGCTCCAGAAGCAGGCCTGGAGTGGAGGCCAGAAACAGCAGAGAGAGTGAGGAGGAGGGACGGAGAGGAAAGTAAGAATGGAACTGGAACAGAGAAGAAAGGAAGCAAGGAACACAGAGAAAGGCCCAGAGACACGAAGGCAGAAGGAACCCCATACGCCCAGGAGATACAGGGTGAAGGGTTGGCAGAGCAGGGTACTGGAACCCGAATTGGTGGAGGCGACTATTCCTCAGCCAAAACCGGAGGTTGTGACCACATCTTGGTGCGACCCCTCACTACATCCACCAGAAAGGCATACCGTATAGGGTCAGGGAAACCGGAGAGAGGTTTCGCCAACAGAAGGCCCGAGGAAGCTGGACAAAGGTGGGTCACTGGTGGGGACGGCCAGTAGAAAGGAAGAGAGGGGAGCTCTGAACCACACTCTGGAATTGCCTGGGAGTTGACCGAGCCCCTTGCCTGGTGAACGCAGCACGGTTCAGGCGGTCCCTCATGTGCACAAGTGACCAGAATAACAACCGTGAGTAAAGCTTTGGAAACTGCAATTACAAGTCTCTGTGTTTCATCGCCGCACCCTGCAAACCTTTACATATTATTTCACATTACACCACAAACTTAGTTTTATTTAATTTGGATTGTATGTGACACCAAACACAAGTAGCAAGGTTTTGTGAAGTGTAAAGGAAATGATACAAGGTTTTCTAATGACTTTAAAAAGATAAATGTGAACATTGTAACATTGTGCATTTGTATTCTGCCCCCGGACTCAGAAATTTGTAGGACCACCTTTCTCTGCAATTCCTGCTGCAATCATTTGGGGTCTGTCTCTAAAACTTTGTCTCCTGCAGTGTTTTGGGGTCTGTCTCTCCAGCTTTGCACATGTCAAGGTGACATTTTGCCCTGTCTCCTTTGCACTCTCGCTCAGTGATTGGATGGAGACGTCTATGATCAGTGATTTTCATGTCTTGTCACAGATTCTCTGGGATTTGGGTCTGGACTGTGACTGCGCCATTCACACACAGGAATATGATTTGATCTAAACCATCTATTGTAGCTCTGGCAGAATGTTTTGAGTCGTTGTCTTGGTGGAAGGTGAACGTACACCCCGGTCTCAAGACTTTTTACAGTTTCTAACAGGTTTTCTTCCAAGATAGCCCTTTATTTAGCTACATCCATCTTCCCATCAACTCTAACCACCTTCCCTGCCCCCATTGAAGAAAAGCTGCCCCACAGCAGGATACTGCCACCACCATGTGTAATGGAGGGGATGGTGTTTTCAGGGTGATGAGCAGTGTTAGTTTTCTATGATACATAGCTTTTGCATTTAGCCCAAAAAGTTTTCCTTTGGTCTCACCTGACTAAAGCACCATTGTGCACATGCATTGAAAGGGACAAAGCAAACAAATAGAAGAATGTGCTCTTAAGTTATTTTCCAAATTGGGAAAATTGACATTTTTCTAGTAGTGTATAGCAGTAGCATTATGTACTGTAGATCCTAATGATTCTAAAACTTTATACAAGTATAAATCCATAGATATTCATCCAATGTTAAGCTTGCCTATTGCAGAAAATGTTGTTTCATGGATACAGTGGCAAAAATTTGGGCAGCCCTGGTCAAAATTACTGTTATTGTGAACATTTAAGCAAGTTGAAGATGAAATGATCTCTAAAAGGCCTAAAGTTAGAGATGACACATTTCTTTGTAAGTGCTTTTTGCAGCCAAACGAGAACCTTTCAATTCTTGTTTGAGGGATTTTCATCCATTCTTCCTTGGAGAATTCTTCCAGTTCTGTGAGATTCATGGGGCATCTTGCATGTTCTGCTATTTTAAGGTCTAGCCACAGATTTTACAGATTTTCATTGATGTTCAGATTAGTGAGGGCCATTGAGAAACCTTCACCTTGCGCCTTTTGAGGTCATCTATTGTGGATTGATCCATTTCTAGAAGCCATCCTCTTTTCTTCAGCTTTTTTACAGATGGTGTTATATTTGCATCAAGAATTTACTGAAATTTTTTTGAATCCATTTTTCCCTCTATTCGTGAAATGTTCCCTGTGCAACACAACACCAAAGCATGCTTGATCCTCCCCCATGCTTAATGGTTGGTGAGATGTTAGTAACATAGTAACATAGTTTGTAAAGCCGAATAAAGACTTGCGTCCATCAAGTTCGACCTGTTAGTTCTGTAATTGCTAAAGTTGATCCAGAGGAGGGCAAAAACCCCAAATGATTTGGCCAATCTTCACCTGAGGAAAAATTCCCTCCCGACTCTGAAACCAGCAGTCAGAATAAATCCCTGTATCAACCTACTATTTTATTTTATTTTTAAGTATATGCTGAAATCTGCCTGGTATCTAGAAATGCATCCAGTCCCCGCTTGAACTGGTGTAGTGAATCCGACATTACCGTCTCCTCACTCAGTGAATTCCATATTCTCACTGCTCTTACCGTAAAGAACCCCTTCCTATGCTGGTGCTGAAACCTTTTCTCTTCCAGTCTTAGTGAGTGCTCTCTTGTTACCGTAATATCCCTCCTTTTGAACAAATCCCGGGCAAGATCTCTATACTGTCCCCTAACATATTTATACACATTTATTATGTCCCCCCTCAACCTTCTCTTTTCCAGGCTGAATAGTCCTATTTTTGCCAACCTCTCTGGGTATTGCAGTCCCTCCATTCCCTTTATTAATTTTGTTGCCCTCCTTTGTACCTTTTCAAGCTCATTTATATCCTTTCTATATATTGGGGCCCATAACTGAGCACAGTATTCCAAGTGTGGTCTGACCAGTGCTTTGTACAGTGGAAGAACAATGTTCTCATCCTTTGCAGCTATACCTCTTCTGATACATCCCATTACCCTGCTTGCCCTTACAGCAGCGGCCTGACTTTGGGCACTCCAATTTAGTTTGCTATCAATCAAGATGCCCAAGTCCTTCTCCATCTCTGAATTCCCCAATGATTTCCAATTCAGTGAGTACTGGTGACTTCCATTTTTCCTTCCCATATGTATGACCTTACATTTCTCCTCGTTAAACCTCATTTGCCATTTAATGCTCCACCTACCCAGCTTATCCAAATCCCTCTGTAGGTCTGCACTGTCCTCTTTTGTATTAATTGTTTTACATAACTTTGTGTCATCTGCAAATATTGATATTTTACTATTTATCCCGTTGACTATGTCGTTAATAAAGATATTAAAAAACATTGGGCCTAGTACAGACCCCTGTGGTACCCCACTAGTGACGCTTACCCAATCTGAGTATATTCCATTTATAACCACCCTCTGCCTTCTATCCTTTAGCCAGTTAGCTACCCACTTGCAGACATTTTCCCCCAGCCCCATCATTCTCATTTTGTATACCAACCTATTATGTGGCACGCTATCGAACGCTTTTGAGAAGTCGAGATACACGACATCCACTGGTTCCCCCTGATCTACTCGAGAGCTAACCTCCTCATAGAAGTCAATCAGGTTTGTTTGGCAGGAGCGATTCCTCATGAATCCATGTTGGTTCGGGATTAAAAGATTATTAGCATCAAGATGCTCCGTAATTGCCTCTTTAATGAAGCTTTCAAAAATTTTGCCCACAACGGACGTCAGACTCACCGGCCGATAGTTTCCGGCGTCACTTTTCGCTCCCTTTTTGAATATTGGCACTACATTCGCCTGTCGCCAATCAAGTGGCACAGACCCAGTCTCAACAGAGTCCTTAAATATAAGATATAACGGTCTGTCTATCACATTACTTAGTTCCCTTAGTACCCGTGGGTGTATGCCATCAGGTCCTGGTGATTTGTTTATTTTAATGTTACTGAGGCGTTTCTGTACCCCAGCTTGGGTTAGATTAGTCATACTTAGTGGAGGATTAAGTTTGTCACTTCTCATTTCTCCTGTTAATTCGATTTCCTTTGTGAAAGTTGTCGAAAAAAAATTATTTAATAGATTAGCTTTATTCTCATCTTTCTCTATGATTTTGCCTTCATCACTTTTTATCGGTCCAATATTATCCGATTTAATCCTTTTACTATTTATATACGTAAAGAACAGTTTGGGATTTGATCTACTTTCCCTAGCAATACGTCTCTCTGTTTCCTCCTTCGCTATTTTTATTTGTTTTTTACAGGTTCTCGTTTTTTCCTTGTAACACATTAGTGCCTCCTTACTGTTTTCCTGTTTTAATCTCTTGAATGCCTCTTTTTTGCTATTTAACGCCCCTTTTACGTTCTTGTTCAACCATATTGGTTTCCTCTTATTTCTGGCCCTTTTATTCCCATACGGTATATATCTCTCGCACTGAGTATTCAGAATTCTTTTGAAGGTTTCCCATTTACTATTCGTATTCCATTGATTAAGAACTTTGTCCCAGTCAATAAGTTGAAGGCTTTCTTTCAGCTGATCAAACTTCGCCCTCCTAAAGTTTAATGTTTTTGTTGTTCCCTTATTGATAACCCTACTGAAGGGCATTTTGAAGTCGATAATATTATGGTCGCTATTACCTAGGTGCCCCCCTATCTGTACCTCAGTTATTCTATCAGGCCTATTATTCAATATTAAGTCCAACACGGCCTTCCCTCTCGTTGGTTCCTGCACTAGTTGGGAGAGATAATTATCCTTAATATTTGTCAAGAACCTTTTTCCTTTCTGAGATCTACAGGTTTCTGTTTCCCAGTCAATAACCGGGTAGTTGAAATCCCCCATTACAATCACTTCATTATGTTTTGCTACTTTGTCTATTTGTCCTAATAGCAGATTCTCATTCTCCTCTGTTATATTTGGTGGCTTATAGCAGACCCCCAGTAATATTTTATTATTATTTTTAGTTCCCTCTATCTCTACCCACATGGACTCGACCCCCTCTTCTCCCTCTCCTATATCTTCCCTTAGTCTGGGTTTTAGACATGACTTTACATATAAGCAGACTCCTCCGCCTTTCCCCTGTTTCTGGTCCCTTCTAAATAAACTATAATCTAATAAATTTACCGCCCAGTCGTAGCTATCGTCTAGCCAAGTCTCTGTTATACCTACGATGTCATACCTCTCCTCCGATATAAGCGCCTGCAGCTCATCCGCCTTATTGGTCAGGCTTCTTGCCTGACCAATAAGGTTCTTTTCCTCAATTTCTGTGCCTTTTTTTCTCCACACATACCTTTGATCATTGTGGCCAAACAGTTGTATTTAAAGCTCATCGGTCCACAGGACTTGTTTCCAAAATGCATCAGGCTTGTTCACATGTTCTTTTGCATACTTCAGAAGCTGAATTTTATGGTGAGGATGCAGGAGAGGTTTTCTTCTGATAACTCTTCCATGAAGGCCCTATTTGTGCAGGTGTATCTGAACAGTAGAACAATCTTCTGCAACTCCAGAGTCTGCAAAGTCTTTCTGAAGATCTTTTGCAGTCAAACGGGGGTTCTGATTTGCCTCTTGAAATCCTACAAGCAGCTTTCGCTGAAATTTTGCTTGGTCTACCACTGTTCCTGGTAACTGCCATTTCTTAATTACATTTTGAACTGAGGAAAGGGCAACCTGAAAATGCTTTTCTATCCTCTTATAGCCTTCTCCTGCTTTGTGGGCCTCCATCATTTTCAGAGTGCTAGGCGGCTGCTTAAAAGAACCCATGGCTGCTGTTTTTTGGCACAAGGTTAGAGGAGGCTGGGGTTTTATAAAGCTGGGAAATTTGCATCATCGGCCTTTCCTAATGATGATGGTGAATAAGCCATGACCCTAACAGGCAAATTAAGGTCTGAAACCTTGGTCAAAGTTATCTGAGCACACAAATCTCCAATGGTGCCCAAACTTTTGCATCAGCCCATTTTCCTTTTTGTAATTATTAAGATGTAAAAAATAGCAAAAAAAAAAAATATATATATATATATATATATATATATATATATATATATATGTATATATTAGTATTGCCTAAAATACAGAGGAAATGTGTCACCATTAACTTTAAGAGACAATTTCATCTTCAACATGCTGAACTGTTCACAATAACAGTAAATTTAACCAGGGGTGCCCAAACTTTTACATGTCACGGTATAACATATGCTTCATCTACAATCAGCTACAATGAGATAATGTGCCTGATACACACCACATGAGTTCCTCGGGCTATCATCTGATTCTTCTCTATGCTCTGACTTCTATCTGCCAAATCAATGGAACCCAAAAGATAACTACATTATTACAATTTCTAGGCTTTCATACAATATGTAAAGGCTGTTAGGCAGGAAGTGAGTCAGTGTGTGGCAGAGACTGTATGAAAGGCTGAAACCTCATGTGCTGTGGAGAACTGAAAACTTGAGTTTAGGGCTCTTCACAAAGAAAATGGAGACATTCAGGAGATTCTGCTCTGAAAGAAGCAGCTGAAGAGAAATTCAGTATTTCTTGAGTGATTTAGGAGAAGCAGAACTTGGTACAAAAGGACAGCATCCATAACAAAAGTTTTTGCAGAATGTAAAACTATCTGTATATACTTTGTACATTAATGGCAAAAAAATAGATTGCATTGAGGTGGGTGGATACATATTTTCCCATAACTATACATAATGTGGCATTGATTGAATGCAATGTATGAGGAATGTGTAGTTGGGTTAGAGGTGTGTGTGGTATAGAAGTAATGGAAGTCAGAGCCTGGGAATGATGAGATGTGTTAGGAGGGCGGTTGCAGACAACTTTATTAAAATGAAACACAACCGACCCCGGAGTCCGCGATGCAGCCTGGAGGACTGCTGCCGAACACTTTCTGGGTGGAAAGTAAAGTAACCAACTTAGGATAGACCCTTCTGTGTTACTGCACACAGGAACGGGTATAGTCGTTCGCTCTATCTCCGTTTAGTAGCACGAGAGATAGGCAGAGAAAAACTATCTGTAGTCCTGTTAACTACACAGGGACTACACTGGCAGCGCTAGAATGCGTGTGTGACTACGCCGACAGGTACACGTGCCTCCAGCCGGCATGCTACTGGACTGCAGGGTATTACTCCATGTGTCTGACAGATGATAGCCGTGAACAGGACGTCTTCAGGCTGCTTGGGGTGTTAGGTGACCCCTTTGGTTGAGCCAGACTGCTAGACGAAGCTACCTGCCTCTATGGAGCTAACCTGCCTCTATGGAGCTAACCTGCCTAGCAGAAACTACACGTGGAACAGAGTCGCCCACACACAAGCATCACTGCTCAATGATCAGAGCGCGTCGCCATGTTTGTGGGCGGGCCTTTTAAAGACTAAGCCCTGCCCACCGATGCGCAATTGGTGTCGCTACCCGTGGACCAATCAGACGGTGCCAGGTCACCGGGTCAGGTGGGTGCCAAACCACCAATCACGATCTGCCAGGTCACGGGCATGCTCAGTGCGGCAAATCCTGGACTTAGACTCCAAAAGCCCTGTCTCCCTCTGCAACTTATGCTTAATGTTGCTAGGCACAAGTACACAGGAGACAATCTGCACATCTCGTGGAGCAGCTAGGTGTTGGGGCTGATGATGATGCTGAGCAGCATCAGCCCTGGCTGGACTAAAAAGGGAGACCACAGAAGATTCTGGACCCATTTCAAATCCAGCACCAGACTGATGCCTAACAAGATGTTAGTTGCATATTCATTAACCCCTTAAGGACCTTGGGATTTTCCATTTTTGTTTTTTGCTCCCCTTGTTCCCAGAGCCATAGCGTTTTTATTTTTTTGGTCAATATGGCCGTCTGAGGGATTATTTTTTGCGGAACGAATTGTACTTTTGAACAAAATTACTGGTTATACCATATCGTGTACGGTAAAAAAGGAAAAAAATTCCAAGTGCTGTGAATATGCAAAAAAAGTGCAATACTACAGATTTTTTTTTTTTTTTTACCACGATCACTAAATGCTAAAAATGCCCTGCCATTATTATTCTCCAGGTCATTTTGAGTCCGTAGATACCAAACATGTTTAGGTTCTTTTTTAAGTGGTGAAAAGAAAATCCAAAGTTTGCTAAAAAAAAAAAAAATGGCACCATTTTTAGAGACCCATAGCATTTCCATTTTTTGGGATCTTGGGCCAGGTGAGGGCTTATCTGTTGTGACTCGGGCTGACGTTTTTATTGGTACCATTTTGGGGTGGAAGATTGACACCATCAGACAAAACTTTTGCCTGAAGTTCACACAACCCCTCCTTCTTCTCTTTCCACAGGTACAAGCTCTGCATAATCTCCCTGCTCCTATGTTTGCTGTCATCTAATGCTCTGCTGAGCCTTCTCTCTGGTACAAGCTCTGCATAATCTCCCTGCTCCTATGTATGCTGTCATCTAATGCTCTGCTGAGCCTTCTCTCTGGTACAAGCTCTGCATAATCTCCCTGCTCCTATGTATGCTGTCATCTAATGCTCTGCTGAGCCTTCTCTCTGGTACAAGCTCTGCATAATCTCCCTGCTCCTATGTATGCTGTCATCTAATGCTCTGCTGAGCCTTCTCTCTGGTACAAGCTCTGCATAATCTCCCTGCTTCATCTGTCCCACTCTAATCAATATTCACATATGTTTGTCCCTTCCCCACTATATACCTTATCTGATTTTTAGAGGTGCTAAACTGCAGAGACTAGAGTCCTGGCTCTGTCTTTGATCACCCAACCATCTCCTGTTGAAATGACCAGCTGTTAATTTAGGCCCAAGCCGTTCCCACAATGCCCTTCACCTGATATAGTTTAATGTGGCCTATATATTTAGACTCTCTGTAAGGGGTGCACACGTCTTCTTGTGCAAAGTGGCTTCGGAGAGAAGTGGCAGTTATATCAGTGGCAGTTAGTCGGGGCAGGAGTCAGGTAACAAACACTTTGACCACTCACTCTCTTTTAACTATGTTTCTGTTAGCTCTCACTTTTTCCTCTATAGTCCTCCACTTTCTAATAACCCCTCAAATCCCTACACCTAGTAATAAACTCTTCATCTCTCCCTCTATCCTCCCAATTCACCTCACCTCCTCCTCAAAATTATTCCTCAACATTCAATCCTGGATCTCCAAACACAGACGGCCACCTCATGCTCTCTCCTGCTCCCACCTGCTAACGCTTTCTCTGCTCCTCCTCACTGCTGGAGATATCTCTCCAAATCCTGGTCCTCTTTGCCATATCCCCACAGTCACTTCTACCTCCTATCCACAACCTTCCACAAACTGTCGCAACCCTTCTAACCACATACCCATCCAACTAATACCCACCTCCTCAGCTATACTAACAGGAGCTCTATGGAACGCTCGCTCTGTCTGCAACAAACTTTCCTTCATCCACGATCTTTTCATTACAAACAAACTCTCCTTCCTCGCCATCACCGAAACATGGCTCACCCCCTCTGACACAGCCTCCCCAGCTGCCCTTTCATATGGCGGATTCCACCTTTCCCACACCCCCCGCCCCAATGGCAAACATGGTGGAAGCGTAGGTTTCCTCCTATCAGAACTCTGTGCTTTCACCCAAATCCCACTGCCACCCTCCGTTAAACTCCTCTCTTTTGAGGTGCACTGTGTGCGCATCTATTCCCCCTCCAACCTCCAACTGGCCGTCGTTTACTGCCCCCCAGGGCAAGCCACCACCTTCTTAGACCATTTCACCACCTGGCTGCTTCACTTCCTTGCCACTGACATCCCCACTATCATAATGGGTGACTTCAACATCCCCATTGACACTTCCCACTCGTCTGTCTCTAAGCTCCTATCCCTCACTTCCTCCTTTGGACTCACTCAATGGTCTTCCACACCCACCCACAAAGATGGCCACACACTGGACCTCATCTTCACCCGCCTCTGTTCCCTACCTAACCTCTCTAACTCACCACTCCCTCTCTCTGACCATAACCTCCTCACATTCTCTACCCTCTCCTCTCCGGGTGCACAATCCCCACTCCACAAACTCACACACCCTCGCAGAAATCTCAAACACCTTGACCTGCACTCTCTCTCTGAATCCCTCCTTCCTCTCACAGACATAAATTCCTTACAGATGCAGACGTTGCTGCTGCTTCATATAACACCACAATAGCTTCAGCTCTAGACTCGATCGCCCCTCTCACACACACCACACCTCGCACATTCAACAGGCAACCCTGGCACACTAAACTTACCAAAGAACTGCGCCGGGCCTCCAGGGTTGCGGAGCGGAGAAGGAAAAGGTCTCACTCCATCGAGCACTTCATCGCATTCAAGCAATCCCTCACTAATTTCCAGTCCGCACTCACTACAGCAAAACAAACCTACTTCTCATCTCTCATATCCTCCCTATCTCACAACCCTAAACAGCTATTTAACACTTTCAACTCTCTCCTTCGCCCCCCAGCACCTCCTCCCTCTTCTCTCATCTCAGCCGACGACTTTGCCTCATTCTTCAAACAGAAGATTGACACCATCAGACAAAACTTTTGCCTGAAGTCCACACAACCCCTCCTCATATTTACTCAACCCTCCTCCTCCAAACCCCACTTCTCCACCATTACAGAAGGTCAAGTCTCCTCTTTACTCTCCAAATCACACCTCACCACCTGCGAACTTGACCCAATCCCATCCCACCTCATCACTAACCTCACCACAGTCTTCATCCCAACCCTGACCAATCTCTTCAATCTGTCACTAACAAACGGAGTCTTCCCCTCATGTTTCAAACATGCTGCAATCACACCCATCCTCAAAAAGCCCTCCCTTGACCCTTCCTCTCTGACTAGCTACCGCCCCATATCACTCCTCCCCTTTGCCTCAAAACTTCTAGAACAACATGTCCACCTTGAACTGTCCTCCCACCTCTCCTCATGCTCCCTCTTCGACCGCCTGCAATCTGGCTTCCGACCGCATCACTCGACTGAAACTGCCCTGACCAAAGTCACCAACGACCTACTAAATGCCAAATCCAAGCAACACTACTCCATCCTCCTCCTTCTGGACCTGTCATCTGCCTTTGACACAGTGGACCATTCCCTCTTACTCCAGATTCTCTCATCTCTTGGCATCACGGACTTGGCTCTATCTTGGATCTCCTCATACTTAACAGACCGGACATTCAGCGTCTCCCACTCACTCACCACCTCCTCATCTCACCCCCTATCTGTCGGTGTCCCCCAAGGTTCAGTTCTAGGACCTCTGCTCTTCTCCATCTACACCTTTGGCCTGGGACAGCTCATAGAGTCTCACGGTTTTCAGTATCACCTCTATGCTGATGACACACAGATCTACCTCTCTGGACCCGATATCTCCTCCCTACTAACCAGAATCCCACAGTGTCTGTCCGCCATCTCATCCTTCTTCTCTGACAGATTTCTAAAACTCAACATGGATAAAACAGAGTTCATCATCTTTCCACCCTCTCATTCACATCCCCCACCCGATCTATCCATCAACGTCAATGGCTGTTCACTCTCCCCAGTCCCACAAGCTCGCTGCCTTGGAGTAACCCTGGACTCTGATCTCTCCTTCAAACCACATATCCAAGCCCTTTCCACCTCCTGCCGTCTCCAACTCAAAAACATCTCCCGGATCCGCGCATTCCTCAGCAAAGACTCTGCAAAAACACTAGTGCATGCCCTCATCATATCCCGCCTCGACTACTGCAACCTCCTGCTCCGTGGCCTCCCTTCCAACACTCTTGCGCCTCTCCAATCTATCCTAAACTCTGCTGCTCGACTAATCCACCTGTCCCCCCGCTCTTCGCCGGCCTCTCCTCTCTGTCAATCCCTTCACTGGCTCCCCATTGCCCAGAGAATTCAGTTCAAAACCCTAACCATGGCATACAAAGCCATCCACAACCTGTCTCCCCCATACATCTGTGACCTAGTCTCCCGGTACTTACCTGCACGCAACCTCCGATCCTCACAAGATCTCCTTCTCTACTCCCCTCTTATCTCCTCCTCCCACAATCGTATACAAGATTTCTCCCGTGCTTCCCCCCTACTCTGGAACTCCCTACCCCAACGTAGCAGACTCTCGCCGACCGCGGAAACCTTCAAAAGGAACCTGAAGACCCACCTCTTCCGACAAGCCTACAACCTGCAGTAACCACCGCTGCACGACCAGCTCTACCCTCACCTACTGTATCCTCACCCATCCCTTCTAGAATGTGAGCCCTCACGGGCAGGGTCCTCGCTCCTCCTGTACCAGTCGCTGACTTGTTTTGTTAAGATTATGTAAATGCTTTTGTTATGTATATCCCTATCACATGTAAAGCGCCATGGAATAAATGGCGCTATAATAATAAATAATAATAATAATAATCCGATGCTTTTATCGCACGTTATTGCATTTTATTTCAATGATGCGGCATTCCGTTTAGACTTTTTTTTCTCATTACGCCGTTTACCATTCGAATGAATTATTTTCTTATATTGATAGATCAGGCGATTCTGAATGCGGCAATACCAAATATGTGTATGTGGGATTTTTTCTATTATTATTTAATTTTGAATGGGGCGAAAGGGGGGTGATTTAAACTTTTATATTTTTATTTTTTTTAATATTTTTAAAAACTTTTTTTTTACACTTTTTGCTTGCTTCAATAGTCTCCATAGGAGGCTAGAATCAGAAACTGTCTGATTGCCTCTGCTACATTGAGGTGATCAGCAGATCACCTCTATGCAGCGGAAATGCTCCTGTGCTATGAGTGTCGACCACTAGATGGCGCTCATAGCGATCTTTACATGACAACTACTGTGGTCTGCTGCAGACCCAGGGTTGTCATGCCCACCCATAAGTGACCGGCGATCACGTGACGGGGTCACCGATGGGCGGGGTATGTGACACGCTTTCGTCGCGGCGCTGTTAAATGCCGCAGTCAGAGATTTACATATGTATAAATCAGCTGACATGTGCCCGGTTAGGTGCGGGCTCAGCACCGGAGCCCTCACTGAACAGGGGGTGATGGCCTGGGGCGTACTAATATGCCCCAGGCTTTAAAGGGGCTAAAATCAAAAGAATGCATAATTCATAAAAAAAAAACTAATGCAGCCGAAAAAGAAATAGTATGCTTTGTCCAATTGTCACATGCAGAGAAACTTTGACCAGAACCTTGGTGAAGAGGACCTTAATATTTGGACCCTAGGAAAATCCATTTTACAGGTTTCCTATGTAAGCAAACAGAATATGCATGTTTAAGGCTATTCTCATCAAAAAAATAAGCTTAAAAATGCAAAAATGGAACAATCCAGAAGAACTTTTCTGAAATATTCCAATATTTAAACTTAAGAAAACAAAGGGCTCAATTTGTCTTTGCATTTCCGCTAGTTTTTTTTGAGTGAATATCCCTCAATTAGTGACTTTGTGATTTATGGCAATTTTCTAAATGATTTGTGCCGTTTTCCAACTTGTACAGTATTTTGTGGTTTTGTTAAATTTTTAGCGTCAATGTGACTTTTCCAGATGCTTTAGTCAGATTCATGAAATGTGACTTTTCTTTTTTTAAAAAAAAAGTTGCAAAATTTGGCGCAATTCTTCTCCAGGTCCTATACCCTCCTCCCCTCTTTCACACAAATAATTTTATATATGACATGCAAAAAGTTGCATTTATCGAGGCATTTTGTAAAATATGTGACTATTTACTTTAAAAAGTTACTGAAATCATTAGAGGCTGAAAAAAAACACAATTTTGGGCTTTGTGCAAAATTTATAAATTTCGTGCACCATTTTGAATTTAGCAGAAAAAAAAAAACATCAGTGAAAATCAAAAGTAAAAAAAAATATAAGTGACTTAAAAAAAAAGTAAATGATGAATTGGGCCCAAAAACTCTTCCACATATACGAGTTCTTTCATCAATAACTTTCTGTAGAAGCATAAGGCCATCGCCATGATTGGCTTCCTTAGCTTGGGGTTGGCAATGATAATGATGAGAGACTCTGCTGCCAGAAAAGACATAAATATCAACCAGCTAACAAGTATATGATGGTCTTCAGTGTTGGAGTTGATTGAAAAAAAATAAAACTCACTTATATAGAATATGATGGAAGTTTTAAGGAGCATCCACGTGGTTCTTATAGCATTAACATGAGTCTCATATTTGCAAAAGATGTCAAAAAATTATAAGATGAACCCACTCTGTTAACGGCATCATGAGCCTCCTGTGGATCTGTCTATTAGTGTTGAGCCACCCCCGTAGTGTTCGGGTTCGGTTCGGTTCGTCGAACACCGGGATGTTCGAGGAACTGTTCGTCGAACACCTTAGAACACCGTCGAACACCGTTAAAACCAATGGCAGGCAAACAAAAACACATAGAAACACATAGAAAACACCTTCAAAGGTGTCCAAAAGCTGACAAACTGCTCAGAAGACGCTCTCTTTACAAAAGCCAGCCGGCAATTCAGCAGCGGCATACACCGGTACCCGACAATTTAGACAAGAAGGAATAGAGCATCACAAATAGATTAGATAGATAGAAACATGTCAGTCACACATATAAGAAGTACAGTGACAGTGTTGCTTACTGTACTTGTCATTTAGTGTAAAGGATTTATTAAAAAATATAATAGTGTTTTCATGCACTGTCTCTTTAAAAAAGCCGGCCGGTAATTCAGCATCGGTACCCGACAATTTATAACAGAAAGAATAGAGAATCACACATAGATTAGATAGATAGAAACATGTCAGTCACATATATATGAAGTACAGTGACAGTGTTGGTTACTGTACTTGTCATTTAGTGTTAAAATAAAGGATTTATTATTAAAAAAATTGGCGTGGGGGTCCCCGTAATTTTAGTCTCTAGCGGAGGTTAAGCAGACAGCTGGGGCAGATGTTTGAAGCCTGGGAAGGGGGTAATATCCACAGAGCATCCATAGGATGCGCCAATTCTGGCTCGTAGCCTCACTCTTCCCACTGCCCTGTAGCGGTGGCAGTGGGGTAATAGGGTTGGGGTTGATGTCAGCTTATAATGCCAGCTGACATCAAGCCCAGGTTAGTAATGGAGAGGCGTCTATAAGACACCCCCATTACTAACCCCATAGTCAAAGTTAAAAAAAAAACACAAACACCCAGAATAAAGTCCTTTAATTGAAATAAAGACAGAATTATTTATTGTTCTAAATTAAACCATACTTACCATCACGCCCATTCCAGCTGAAGCCAACGATCTCCTGCAATAAAAGAAAAATAATAAAGCAACCTCATCCTTACCTTTCCATGGTTCCCACGACAGCTTTAGCTCTGCTACATCGAGATGACAGGCTGGACCGCAGCAGAAAGCTGCCATCCAGCCTGTCATCCCGCAGACACTGAGAAGCGCAGGCATGCTTGCACTCCTCAGTATCAGGCTGTGACGGCATAAAGATGAGCCGAGTTCATGGCCAATGAACTCAGCTCACCTCATGCACGTCACTGACAGCGTGGGAGAATTCTCACGCTGCAGCGCTGAGTGCAGGAGAATTTTCCCACGCTGTCAGTGACGTGCATGAGGCTGATATTTAAATTTGGCGCACAAATCGGTGATTGGTCGCGGGCAGCGTCCGCGACCAATCAGCACAGTAGTGTTTAACTTTGGCGGCAAGATCAGTGATTGGTCGCGCGCCAAGACCGCGACCAATCACCGATTTGGGCGCCACATTTAAATATCGGCCGCGACCAATCAGCACAGCGTTGTTTAAATGTGGATCCAAGATCGGTGATTGGTCGCAGCCGATATTTAAATTTGGCGCACAAATCTGTGATTGGTCGCGGGCAGCGTCCGCGACCAATCAGCACAGTAGTGTTTAACTTTGGCGGCAAGATCAGTGATTGGTCGCGGTCAAGACGGCGACCAATCACCGATTTGTGCGGCACATTTAAATAACGGCCGCGACCAATTGGATGTCAGCCCCGCTCCCCGGTCCTCCCTTTACACCCTAGCCGCCTGGATGTCAGCGGCGCTGCCTGTGCGGATACTTCCGCTGCGAGAACCCGGGACATGAACGGGCGCTCGAAGCAGAAGTATCCCTACCCGCAGCGCCGCTCCCCGGTCCTCCCTTCACACCCTAGCCGCTGATGTCCCCACAGTATCCGCATGGTGTTACAAAGGTCCGGACATTTGTGTTAAAAATCGCTGATTGGTCGCTGGCTCTGCCCGCGACCAATCACCTATTTGGGAGCCAAATTTAAATATCGGCCGCGACCAATCACCCATCTTGGCTCCACATTTAAACACCGCTGTACTGATTGGTCGCGGACGCTATTTAAATGTGACGCCAAAATCGGTGATTGGTCGCGCCCAGCGTCGGCGACCAATCAGCACAGCGGTGTTTAAATGTGGAGCCAAGATCGGTGATTGGTTGCGGCCGATATTTAAATTTGGCGCCCAAATCGGTGATTGGTCGCGGGCAGCGCCAGCGACCAATCAGCGATTTTTAACACAAATGTCCGGATCTTTGTAACACCATGCGGATACTGTGGGGACATCAGCGGCTAGGGTGTCAAGGGAGGACCGGGGAGCAGCACTGCGGGTCGGGATGCTTCTGGTGCGAGCAGTCGCTCATCTCCCGGCTTCTCGCAGGGGAAGCACCGACCAGGCAGCGGCGCTCCCCGGTCCTCACCAATACGATTCGCTGATTGGTCGCGCTCTCCGCACGCGACCAATCAGTGATCTTGGTGCTAAAGTTAAACACCGCTCTGCTGATTGGTCGTGGACGCTGCCTGCCACCAATCACCGATTTGGGAGCCACATTTAAATAGCGACTGCGACCAATCAGCGAGCTTTGCGCCAAATTTAAACAACGCTCTGCTGATTGGTCGCGGACGCCAGACGCGTCCAATCAGTGAGATTGGCGCCAAATTTAAACAACGCTCTGCTGATTGGTCGCGGACTCCAGCCGCGACCAATCAGCGAGATTGGCACCAAATTTAAACCCCGCTCTGATAATTGGTCGCGGATGCCGGCCGCGACTAATCAGCATTATTGGCGCCAAATTTAAACACCGCTCTGCTGATTGATCGCGGTTGCCGTCCGCGACCAATCAGCAGTATTGGCGCCAAATTTAAACCCTGCTCGGCTGATTGGTCACGGTTGCCGGCCGCGACCAATCAGCAGTGTTGGCGCCAAATTTAAACCCCGCTCTGCTGATTGGTCACAGTTGCCGGCCGTGACCAATCAGCGATTTTGGCGCCAAATTTAAACCCCGCTCTGCTGATTGGTCGCGACCACCGGCCGCGACTAATCAACATTGTTGCCGCCAAATTTAAACACCGCTCTGCTGAATGGTCGCGGTCGTGACCAATCACCATTATTGGCGCCAAATTTAAACACCGCTTTGCTGATTGGTCGCGACCGCAACCAATCAGCATTATTGATGCAAAATTTAAACACCGCTTTGCTGATTGGTCGCGACCGCAACCAATCAGCATTATTGGCGCAAAATTTAAACCCAGCTCTGCTGATTAGTCGCGACCGCCGGTCGTGACCAATCAGCGATATAGTCGCCAAATTTCAACACCGCTTTGCTGATTGGTCGCGGTTGCTGGCCGCGACCAGTCAGCGATTTTGGCGCCAAATTTAAACACCGCTCTGCTGATTGCGCCGGGTCTGCCGCATACATATTCTAGAATACCCGATGCATTAGAATCGGGCCACCATCTAGTTTCATGAAATAATTTAAAAAAAAATTGACGTGGGGCTTCGCACTATATTTGTGTCCAGCCAGGTACAGCAGGCAGGAACGGGCTGCCCCCAACCACCAGCTGCCTATTTGTACCTGGCCAGACACAACAATATAGGGAAGGCCTTTTTTTCTTAATTATTTCATGAATTTCATGAAATAATTAAAAAAAAAAATACGTGGGGCTTCGCCCTATTTTTGTGTCCAGCCAGGTACAACTAGGCAGCTGGGGGCTGGAATCTGCAGCGCAGGGAGGCCCAAGCTTTCTGGGTCCCCCCCGCTGCAAAATGCAGTCCGCAGCCACCCCGGAAAATGGCGCATTCATAGAAGCGCCATCTTTTGGCGCTGTACCCAACTCATCCAGGGCCCTGGTGCGGTGGCTCACTGGGTAATAAAGGGGTTAGGGCCAGCTTGGCATTATCAGCTGGCCCTAAGCCTGAAATTCATGGGGTTACGCCAATATTAGACATGACCGCCATGAATTTCTAGTAAAGAATAAAACACAACACCCAGAATAAAGTCCTTTAATTGAAATAAACACACAATTCTTTATTGTTCTAAATTAAACCATACTTACCGTCACGCCCATTCCAGCTGAAGCCAATGTCTTCTGCAATAAAAGTAAAATAATTAAGCAACCTCATCCTTACCTTTCCATGGTTCCCACGACAGCTTCAGCTCTGCTACATCGAGATGACAGGCTGGACCGCAGCAGAACGCTGCCATCCAGCCTGTCATCCCGCGGACACTGAGAAGCGCAGGCATGCTTGCGCTCCTCAGTGTCTCTCTGTGACGGCATAAAGATGAGCCGAGTTCATGTCCAATGAACTCGGCGCACCTCATGCATGTCACTGACAGCGTGGGAGAATTCTCCTGCACTCAACACTTCAGCGTGAGAATTCTCCCACGCTGTCAGTGACGTACATGAGGTCAGCTGAGTTCATTGGACATGAATGAGCTCACCTCATGCACGTCACTGACAGCGTTGGAAAATTCTCATGCTGAAGCGCTGAGTGCAGGAGAATTTTCCCACGCTGTCAGTGACGTGCATGAGGTGAGCTCATTCATGTCCAATGATCTCAGCTCACCTCATGCACGTCACTGACAGCGTGGGAAAATTCTCCTGCACTCAGCGCTACAGCGTGAGAATTCTCCCATGCTGTCAGCGCTGAGTGCAGGAGAATTCTCCCACGCTGTCAGTGACGTGCATGAGGTGCGCCGAGTTCATTGGACATGAACTCGTCTCATCTTTATGCCGTCACAGCCAGACACTGCAGAGCGCAAGCATGCCTGCGCTTCTCAGTGTCTGCGGGATGACAGGCTGGATGGCAGCGTTCTGCTGCGGTCCAGCCTGTCATCTCGATGTAGCAGAGCTGAAGCTGTCGTGGGAACCATGGAAAGGTAAGGATGAGGTTGCTTTATTATTTTCCTTTTATTGCAGGAGATCGTTGGCTTCAGCTGGAATGGGCGTGGTGGTAAGTATGGTTTAATTTAGAACAATAAAGAATTGTGTCTTTATTTCAATTAAAGGACTTTATTCTGGGTGTTTGTGTTTTCTTTTAACTTTGACTATGGGGTTAGTAATGGGGGTGTCTTATAGACGCCTCTCCATTACTAACCTGGGCTTGATGTCAGCTGGCATTATAAGCTGACATCAACCCCAACTCTATTACCCCACTGCCACCACTACAGGGCAGTGGGAAGAGCGAGGCCATTTCTGGAGCGGCTGACGGCTGGTGTTTCTAGCCTGGGAGGGGGCCAATATTCATGGTACCCTTCCTGGGCTATTAATATCAGCCCCCAGCTGTCTGCCTAGCCTTTGCTAGCTATTAAAATAGGGGGGACCCCACGTCATTTTTTTGGGGGGGGTCCCCCATTTTAATAGCTAGTAAAGGCTAGGTATTCCGCTGGGGGCTGATATTAGTAGCCTGGGAAGCTCTGTGGGTATTACCCCCTTCCCAGGCTTCAAACATCTGCCCCAGCCGTCTGCTTAACCTCCGCTAGAGCCTAAAATTATGGGGAACCCCACGCCAATTTTTTTTAGAATAAATCCTTTATTTTAACACTAAATGACAAGTACAGTAATCAACACTGTCACTGTACTTCATATATATGTGACTGACATGTTTCTATCTATCTAATCTATGTGTGATTTTCTATTCCTTCTATTCTAAATTGTCGGGTACAGATGCTGAATTGCCGGCCGGCTTTTTTAAAGAGACAGTGCATGAAAACACTATTATTTTTTTTAATAAATCCTTTACACTAAATGACAAGTACAGTAAGCAACACTGTCACTGTACTTCGTATATATGTGGCTGACATGTTTCTATCTATCTAATCTATGTTTGATTCTTTATTCTTTCTATTCTAAATTGTCGGGTACCGCTGCTGAAATGCCGGCCGGCTTTTTTAAAGAGACGGTGCATGAAAACACTATTATTTTTTTTGATAAATCCTTTACACTAAATGACAAGTACAGTAAGCAACACTGTCACTTTACTTCATATATATGTGACTGACATGTTTCTATCTATCTAATCTATGTGTGATTCTTTATTCTTTCTATTCTAAATTGTCGGGTACCGCTGCTGAAATGCCGGCCGGCTTTTTTAAAGAGACGGTGCATGAAAACACTATTATTTTTTTTGATAAATCCTTTAAACTAAATGACAAGTACAGTAAGCAACACTGTCACTGTGCTTCTTATATGTGTGACTGACATGTTTCTATCTATGTAATCTATGTGTGAAGCTCTATTCTTTCTGTTCTAAATTGTCGGGTACCGGTGTATGCCGCTGCTGAATTGCCGGCTTTTCATGTTTCACTGTTGGCACTGTTCCCATCGATTTGGGCAATCAATGTAATGCCACAACCATCATGGCTGTGGCATTACAGTGAGTGGCAGACAATCCCTGCATGATTGGTGCTCAAAATAGCGCCAGACATGCAGGACACGCTTTTGGTGCACGAACAGTTATCGAACATAACCTCGAACAGCCGAATTTTTTGCAAATCGTTCGGGTTCGTCGAACAACTCGAACACCGCCCAAAACAGCTCGAATTTGAGATTGGCGAACAGTTCTAGTCGAGCACCGCTCATCTCTACTGTCTATGTTTGAATCAGTAACTTGGGTTTGGTGACAGTAGAAGGATTCATGTTTCATGTATGAGTTATGCAAAAAGTGTTTAACACGAATTTGCTTTTCCCCCAGTTTTGCAAATGAGATGTTTTCTTTTGTTTTCACAACTAGCAGAGTGAAACCAGGCACGAACAATAGTTACCCCTATATCTAAGCAATGTCTCTTTTTCAATCCACATATTGCTTCTCGGGAAAAGACTGACTTTACAGTTATTAACTTATCTTTCAATGTGTGAACATTCATATTCTCCTAGTAATAAAGAGCAGTAGTATTATGTAGATCTAGATCAAGTTCGGACTGGCCCACAGGATGACAAGTAAATCCCCGGTGGACCCCACACATGAGCAGTGTTTGGCATAGTACATTTGATGCACTATATGCAGGCAAAGTCCACATATAATTTATTTAACAAACTACTACACAATTTATTATTTTTTAGAAGCGTAGGCTGAAATTACATTGTCATGCCTCTGGATTCGAACCTTGATTATGTGTTTGGCATCTAATTCTGCTGAGCCGCAGCAGATTCACCTTTTCTTTTAGTGTTTAGGTTCTGTTTTCTTTGCTTCTGTTGGTTTTGGGTCACAGGTGTTTTTCATTTACTCGGTTTGTCTATCCTATCACCTTTCGGGTACAACTTTAAATACTTGCCCTACTGGTGTTTCCTGCTGGTGATCGATTTTGTTGGAGACATTCATTTTGCTGTAGTTTATGTTGGTTGCAGTTGTTTTGTGTGTGATTCCTTTATTCCTTAGAGAACTGCTATTCTAGTGATCCTAAGAGCTGCTAAGGACATTCAGGGTAAGCCGCCGTCACATGGGGGTGCCATTGTGTTATCTTAGGGTGCCAATCTCCACGGTAAGGCAGGTACAGACCAGGGTCAGAGAAGAGCTTTTTCCTAGTCTGAAGAGTGACCTGTCAGGTTAGCTATTTGTCTTCCTGATTTGTACATTATCTCTGTGAATATGCTTTGGTAGCTTCATTCCCCCCAAAGATACTAGTTATGGTGAAACACATTGGGGAGGCAGCTTATGTTTTTTAAAAAAATCAATAGTTGTGATTGGTCCTTAATATGCAATAAGTGGTGGTTTGCAGCCACACCAAGCAAAGAGATATCAGAATGAATTAGTCTAAAGTTTGATTAGGGAGAAACTTCGCTAGTGGAGGGAATCTTTTGTTACCAAATCTGGAGTTATAGTTACCTCGACATTTGTTGACTCAGGTTCAGCCTTAGATCTCATTGACAATGATTTTGCTATCGAATGTGGGTACACACTATCAGCTCTTGGTCATCCTATCCAAGTATCAGCAATTGATAATTTTCCCCTTACCCAAAGTCATGTAACTTCTAAGGTTGAGAATGTGTGCATGAGAGTGAGAGTGTTTCACACAGAATCAGTGTCTTTCATGATCTTTTTATCATTACCAGCTAAAGTTGTGTTGGGTATGCCCTTGTTGGTGAAACACAATCCTTCCATCAATTGGGAGAGTCGTGAGTTTAAGTCTTGGGGGAATTCTTGTTTTTCCAATTGTTTGTCTAAATCCCTGGCATCTATTAGATTTATTTTTCCAAAGTTTATTGAGGATTTTGAGGATGTTTTTTTTCTGAGACTGAATGTCAAGTTCTTCCCTTGCATAGGTCATATGATTGTGCTTTTGAATTTATCCCAGGAGCTAAATTGCCTAAATCTCGTCTGCTTAATCTCTCTCTTCCGGAAATAGATGCCTTGAAAGAGCATATTCAAAAGAGTCTCTTCCACCCCACCAATGGCCGTGGATTATTTCTTTAAGAAAAAAGATGGAGGTTTGCATCCTTGTTTGGATTTTAACGAGATTAATAAGATTGCTGTACTTAACCAATACCCGTTACCTCTTATCCCTGATCCTAATCAACTATTGTGGGCCAAGTGGTTTTCTAAACTGGATCTGAGAGGAGCATATAACCTTATACGTGTTTGTCAAGATAATGAGTGGAAAACTCAATACTCCCGAAGGTCACTTTGAGAATTTGGTGATGCCATTTGGTTTGTCCAATGTTCTTGCAGTGTTTCATAAGTTCATAAAGTATATTTTTTCATCTTTGGTGGGTTGAGTTGTGGTGATATACTTGAACGATACTATGATCTACCCAGGTTCTTGTGACAATCATTTGTTTATCAAACCGGAGAAATGTTAATTTGAGGTTCAGCAGATTCAGTTTTTGGGTCATTTGGAATCTGCTGAAGGTTTTCAAATATATCCCGTTAAGGTACTGTCCTTGATTGGGTGCAACCTACTAATCTCAAAGCTTTACAGAGGTTCTTGAGTTTCGCTAATTATTATCGAAAGTTCATTAAAATTTTTCAGTCACAGTAAAACCTCTTAATGCTACAACTAAGAAAGATTCCGACTTCAGCTCTTTGTCTTCTGAGGCTGTTGATTTCCTACAGCTAAATATTTAGCTATTTTGTTTATCTCCCATGTCACTCAACTACATGGTGTTCCTAAAAACATTATTTCCAATAGAGGGGTTCAGTTTGTGACTAGGTTTTGCTCTAGGCTGTCAATTAATCTTTTTTTTCTCCTCAGGTTATCATCTTGAGACAAATGGTCAGATGAAGAGATTGAACCAGAAATTGGAACAATAATTAAGATGATTTGCCTCATCTAATCAAGAGGATTGGGTGGATTTTCTTCCCCTGGCTGAGTTCAAATTTCTGCTGCTACCGGTACCTCGACGTTTTGGGGGTTTCCATCCAGTTTTCAAAGATTTTTCTAGTTTGTAGTCTACAGTTAAAAAGGAGGAAGCATATTCTTCTTGTTTGGCTAAGGTTTGGAGAGAGGTTAAAAGAGGGGTTTTCATAACCTGCAATCGGACAAAGAGAACTACCAATTGCAAACATAAAAGGGCTCCTAAAATGTACTCCTAAATTTATTGGGCCTTATAAGATAATCAAGACCATTAATCTGGTGATGGTTAACCCCTTTAAAGCCCATGATGTACTAATACTTGTGCCCTGGGACTTAAGAGCCTGACCCGTATTAGTACGTCAGTCCGAAGTTGCTGTGATTGCATTAAATTACCGGCGCCATATTACCTCTGGGTAGATGGCGCCGTCATCCCGGGGGGGTGTCGCCGCCCCCCCCCCCCCCCCGCACTAGCAATTTCTGTGATTGGCTGTTCAAATCTGAACAGCCAATCACAGCATTTCTCACTGTTTCCGGCAATGTGATTGTCAGAAACAGTGATCTGCAGCCTAGGATCGGTGCTCCTAAGAGCACCGATCCTAGGCTGTTGCTAGGACACCCCAGCCCTGGCCCCAGATGGCTATGATCGGTGCGATCGCCGATCACATTGATCGCACCTATCGTAGCCAGACCGCGTGGTGACAGGGCGGTCATATGGCAGTAACCGGCTTGTGACCTGCCTGTCACCGCCCCATGACCCCCTGTAATGTGATCCAAGCCCCCAGACTGCTGTGATTGGAGCAATCAATGATGACATCGATCGCTCCAATCAGAGTACCTGAATACAAGTGACTGGGCGGTCACAGGGAGGTGTCACCTCCCTGTGACCCCCTGTTGTGCGTGCTCTGCTTCAGCCATGTCTGATTGGTGCAATCAATGTCACCAATCAGATGACTGGGGCACAGCATGCACCACAGGGGGTCATAGAGAGGTGACACCTCCCTGTGACCACCGGGTCACCTGTATTCAGGTACTCTGATTGGAGCAATCGATGTCATCAATGATTGTTCCAATCAGATTACCTGACCGGGAGGTGACTGGGTGGTGATCTCCACCTGTCACCACCCTATCACCCCCCTGTGACCGCCCTGCAGACCCACACAATTGGTGAGGATTTCTACAGAGTGGTCACATCTGATGTGTCTGTGCTGGGCCTTGTAGTGCCACAGAATACTCTGTGACACCACAAGACCATCTACTCCTTGATCTTCTGCTCCAGCGTCCTGGGTATCCTGCTCCTGACCTGCTGTGGTTGCTGCTCCAGAGCCTGCTGCTGATCCTGCTGCTGATCCTGCAGAGAAGACTTTGGTAAGTCTGTTCTCCCCTCATCCACCCCAATCCCCACTCCCCCCTCTTTTTACCACCCCCCCTTACCACCATTTTTTTTTTCTGCGCCCTGCAGCGGTCTCCAGCTCCGGTCTCGGTCTCCAGCTCCGGTCCAAGTCTCCAACTCCGCTCCCGGTCACCAGCGTTGGGCTCTCGCTCCGGGCTCCCAGTCATCAGCGCCGGGCTCTCGCTCCGGGCACCCGGTCACTAGCGCCGGGCTCTCGCTCTGGGCTCCCAGTCTACTGCTCCGGGCTCCCGGTCACCAGCGCCGGTCTCCTGATCCGGGCTCCGTCTCCTGTTCCGGTCCTGCTGCTGATCCTGCTGACGCCTTGGTAATTCCATCTCTGATCTCCCCTCATCCACCCCAATCCCCCTCTCCCCACTCCCCCATCGTTTTACCCCCCTTCCCACCGCAATCCCCCTCACTTCAGTGTCCCTGTTAATTCTCTCGGTTCTGGTCTCCAGCTCCAGTACCGGTCTCCTGCTCTGGGCTCCCGGTCTCCTGCTCCGGGCTCCCGGTCTCCAGCGCCGCTCCCGGTCTCCAGCATCGGGCTTCTGGTCTCCTGCTCCTGGCTCCCAGTCTCCTGCTCTGGGTCTTCTGTTCCAGTCCTGCTGACCCTTTGGTAAGTCCATCTCTGATCTCACCTCATCCACCCCAATCCCCCACTCCCCACTTCCCTGTCTTTTTACCCCCATTCTCACCCCAATCCCCCTCACCCCAGTGTCCCTGTTAATTCTCTTGGTTCTGATCTCCAGCTTCAGTGCCGGTCTCCTGCTCCGGGCTCCCGGTCTCCTGCTCCGGGCTCCCGGTCTCCTGATTCGGTCTCCCTATCTCCTGCTCCGGTCTCCTGCTCTGGGCTCCCAGTCTCCTGCTCCGGTCTCCTGCTCCGGGCTCCCGGTCACCAGCGCCTATCTCCTGTTCCGGGCTCCCGGTCACCAGCGCTGGGCTCCTTCTCCGGGCTCCCGGTCACCAGAGCCGGGCTCCCGGTCCTGAAGGAAGAACAGAGAGGACTTTGGTCTGATTTCCCCTCATCCACCCCAATTCCCCTCTTTCCACTCCCCACACATCCGTGCGCACATCCAGCAGCCGCTGAGTGTTGATCGGTGACATAGTTCAACAATCCACACTCGTGCTCGCTGTTTACACCACATACAGTATTTCCTTTTTCCACACACTCTAAATAAAGTACTGACACACGCACACTCTAAATAAAGTATTGACACACACGCACCACATACATAACAAAAAATGTCCCGCTCATCCCAAACTCGCTATTCAGGGGAGGAGGCATACGCTTTTCTTGCCTCCGACATTTCTTTGTTTTTCCGACTCCTTGTTGTCTTCCTCCTCCTCTTCTTCCTCCTCTTCCTCTTCTTCCTCAGATGCTGCTGGACCACCCCGCAGTCATTGCAGGAGAGAAGATGATCCAGCGCTCCCCACTACTGAACCCATATGGATCTCGCCCGCCGAAAATTATGAGCCACTGATTCCTGATTTCGTGGCGGAATCAGGAATCAAGTTTGACACCACCAGCCTCACAGAACTAGACTTTTTCAAAGTCTTTTTCTCTGAGGATTTTGTAAACCTCATGGTGGGCCAAACTAATTTATACGCTCATCAATTTTTGGAACAAAACCCCTTGTCATCATTTTCTAACTGGTCTCCTGTAGACACAGTAGAAATGATGAAGTTTTGGGGCCTGGTCCTTCTTTTCTTCAGGCCTTCTTATCTTCTCTTCAGGCCATCCACAAGTTCTTGCATCACCAAGATAATGCAAGGTGTTCTGCATGCGATGACCTGAACTTTGATCGTCTTCTCAAAGTTTGACCGGTCATCGAACACTTCAACAACAAGTTTGCTGAAGTGTACGTGCCCCAAAGGGACATCTACGTGGATGAGTCCTTAATCGCTTTTAAGGGGCGGCTTGGATTCTGGCAGTACCGGCCCAGTAAGAGGGCAAGGTACGGGATCAAGCTGTATAAACTTTGTGAGAGTACCTCAGGGTACACTCACAAGTTTAGAGTTTATGAAGGGAAGGACTCCCGGATTGAACCCCCTGAATGCACCCCTGTTCTGGAAGTGAGTGGGAAAATTGTGTGGGACTTGGTGCACCGGTGTCACCCAGAGGGATATAGGGGACTCAGTACCCGGGCCTTTTACCTTGTTTAGGAGGTCACGGCAGTCGGCTCCCGGGCCCGTCCTCTGGGTCTCTCTTTAAAAAGTGATTTTAGTGTACAGTTTGTCTCGTGACGCCACCTGTGGCTTCCGGTAATGGTTGCCGGCACTGTTGCAGACCTCCAGGGGGTGATGGAATGGCAGCTGGGATGTTTCTGCTCCCCACAGGCAGAGCGGGCCCCCGGGGCAGTGTAGGTACAAATGGTGGTGATGCTGGGGCTTGTAGTGCAGGAGAGATGGCGCAGCAGGAGTAACTGACAGAGACAGGGGATTCACTTCAGTACCTTTACTGGTGCGGAAGTCAGGTACGGTCCAGGGTACTCGGTAGGAAGGGTGCACTTCAGGACTTCCCCCCAGTGAGCGGGTATAAGGCCTCCTGGTCTGTGACTCCCTCTCTCTAAACTTCTGGCCAGCCTGCAACTGGGCCTAGCTTCTGTGTCGTGCTGTTCCTTCACCTGTCGCTTGGTAGTAAGATCTTTTTTTCTGGCAACCACTATCCTTGGACGCTGGGGCCTTCGTGGTTCCTAGTCCTGTCAAGGGTTTAGCTTCAGGTCGTCCAGGGACTTGTAGTCCTCCTGGTATGCCGGTGATCCCTACTGGATATAAAGGATCCTGTAGGCGCAGACCCGGTGTCCGTTTTGTGTCTTGGGGTGAGCCTATGATGCTCCTCTACCCCCTCAACTCCTCTTTCCTCTATTCTTTGCCTCCGGCTACACTTGGGGCCCTCAATACAGCAGCAGCCATGCTGCGTCTTCGCTTCTCTCAGTGGCAGCACACTCTCTAATTCTCTCTCAGACTGAGACTAAAACTCTAACTCCTCACTGACTGCCTGGCTCCACCCTCCATATATATATCCCTATCCAGGCTCCCTCTGGTGGTATGAGTTGGAAGGGTGGAGGTGTCTGTTTGTAGTGAAGGCCTATTGTGGAGCAGTCCATCCATGCACCCTTTTGGGTCCTGTGGTACCTGTGAACAACAGGGTGCCACACACCCACTACTGGATAAAGGTTATCACCTCTACGTGGATAACTTTTATACAAGTATCCCGCTCTTCAAGTCCCTCTCTGCGTGACGTACCACAGCCTGCGTTACTGTCCGCAAAAATCAGAAAGGCCTCCCAAAGATGCTAATTAGGCAGCTGCTCAGAAGGGATGATAGCAGAGCCCAATGTAGCGACCTCCTGCTGATGGTCAAGTACAAGGACAAAAGGGATGTCCTTTTCTTGACCACCATACATGGTGATGGCAGCACACTCAGCACTGTACGAGTTTTCACTACACAGGTCGGGTCGCCAAACCAGACTGTGTAGTGGGGTACAACAAGTACATGGGGGGAGTTGATCTCTCTGATCAAGTCCTCCAGCCGTACAGTGCTTTGAGAAAGGCCAAGGTATGGTATAAGAAGCTGGCCGTGCACATTGTACAGATGGCAATGCACAACGCTTTCCTTCTGTCACAATGTGCAGGCCAGACTTCTACGTCGTATCTTCACTTCCAGGAGACAGTTATCAAGGCCCTGTTATTTGGCAGCGGTGATGGAGCAGGCCCCAGTACTTCTTGAACTGAAGGACCTTGAATTGTACCAGGCCAGCATTTCCCAGGGGAGATCCCTCACAGCGGAAAAAAAGAAAAGTCACAAAAGAGGTGCCGAGTGTGTTATAAAGGGGAATACACAAGGACACCACTTATCAATGTGACACCTGCCCTGACAAACCTGGCCTCTGCATGAAAGACTGCTTCAGAAGGTACCATACGTCCATTGACTATTAAATTAATTTCTGACGTATGACAACCTGACAAACACTACACAGCTAACGTAGTGTTCGTCAGGTTGTCATACCTCAGTTGTGTAGTGTTCATCAGGTTGTCCTACACAACTGACGTATGACACTACATTATAGAATTCAAAAATCAGCTACCACTACCAAAAAGGGGTCACTTGGGCATTTCCACTGTTTAGGCACATCAGGGGCTCTAAGAACCTGACATGACGCCCACAGACCATGCCATCAAAGTCTGCATTCAAAAGCGTCACTCCTTCCCTTCTGAGCCCTGACATGCACCCAAACAGTAGTTTTCTCCATCAATTGTGGTATCTGTGTACTCAGGAGAAATATTTTTTTTCGCATTTTTGTGGAAAAAATGTTTTTTTTTATTTTCACAAGTCAACATTATAATTTTCTGTGAAGCACCTGGGGGTTCAATGGGCTCACCACACATCTAGATAAATTCATTGGGGGTCTAGTTTCCAAAAAGGGGGCACTTGTTGGGCATTTTCACTGTTTAGGCACATCAGGGGTTCTGAGAATGTAACATGATGGCCGCAGACCATTCTATCAAAGTCAGCATTCAAAAGCGTCACTCCTTCCCTTCCGAGCCCTGACATGTGCCCAAACAGTAGTTTTCTCCAACTCATGGGGTATCATACTCAGGAGAAATTGCACAACCACTTTTGGTGTCCAATTTCTTCTAGTACCCTCGTGAAAATGAAAATATTGTGGCTTAAAGATCGTTTTTGTGGAAAAAAAAAGTTGTTTTTTTTTCACGGCTCTACGTCATAAACCTTTGCAAAACACTTGGGGGTTCAAAGTGCTCACCACACATCTAGATAAGTTCCCTGAGGAGTCTAGTTTCCAAAATGGGGTCACTTGTGGTGGGTTTCCACTGTTTAGGCACATCAGGGTCTCTCTAAACGCAATATGGGGTTCGCTGTCAATTCAAGCGAGTTTTGCATTGAAAACGTCAAATGACGATCCTTTCCTTCCGAGCCCTGCCGTGCGCCCAAACAATGGCTTTCCCCCACCTATGAGCAGCATATCAGCATACTCAGGAGAAATTGTAGAACAACTTTTGCTGTCCAATTTCTCCAAGTGCCCTTGTGAAAATAAAAATATTGCGGCTAAAAGATCATTTTTGTGGAAAAAAATGATTTCGGCTCTAGATCATAAACTTTAGCAAAATACTTGGGGGTTCAAAGTGCTCACCACACATCTAAATAAGTTCCCTAAGGGGTCTAGTTTCCAAAATGGGGTCACTTGTGGGGGTTTCCACTGTTTAGGCACATCAGGGGCTCTCCAAACGCGACATTGGGTCCGCTGTGAATTCCAGCGAGTTTTACATTGAAAACGTCAATTGGCGCTCCTTCCCTTCTGAGCCCTGCTGTGAACTCAAACAATGGCTTTCCCCCACATATGAGATATCACAGTACTCAGAAGAAATTGAAAAACAACTTTTGTGGTCCAATTTCTCCTGGTACCCTTGTGAAAATAAAAAATTGGGCTCTAAAATAAAATGTTAGCGAAAAAAAAGTTAAATGTTCATTTTTTCCTTTCGCGTTCAATTAATTGATGTGAAGCACGTGAAGGGTTAATAAAGTTCTTGAATGTGGTTTTGAGCACCTTGAGGGGTGCAGTTTTTAGAATGGTGTCACTAATGGGTATTTTATGTAATATAGACTCCTCAAAGTGACTTCAAATGTGATGTGGTCCCTAAAAAAATGGTTTTGTATATTTTGTTGTAAAAATGAGAAATCTCTGGTCAACTTTTAACCCTTATAGCTCCCTAATAAAAAAAAATTTGGTTCCAAAATTGTGCTGATGTAAAGTAGACATGTGGGAAATGTTATTCATTAACTATTTTGTGTGACATATCTCTCTTATTTAAGGGCATAAAAATTAAAATTTTGAAAATTGGAAAATTTTCTAAATTTTCACAAAATTTCCGTTTTTTTCACAAATAAACGCAAGTGATATCGAAGAAATTTTACCACAATCATGAAGTACAATATGTCATGAAAAAAACAATCTCAGAATCAGGGGGATCCGTTGAAGCTCCAGAGTAATTACCTCATAAAGTGACTGTGGTCAGAACTGTAAAAATTGGCCTGGTCATTAATGTGCAAACTACCTTGGGTTGTAAAGGGGTTAAAGAGATGGTCCACTAAAGTATATAATTCGCCCATCGATTTAAACCTTGTAAAGAATTAATTTTGGAAATATCTCTTGTTGCCATATGTGCCTATAAGTGGCGCTATAGTGGAATAACCTCGGCACTCAGATTAGATCAAACAAAATGTAATTTTAATGCAGTCCAAAAAATTAACAAACGTTTTGGTCGAGCAGACCTTCATCAGTAAAACAGACTGCCTATAAGGAGGAGGGTTAAAGGCATGGGTGCCAGGGGTGAGGACACAATGTCACAATGCAGCAATAAACTACCTTAACCGCTATAAGTGTGGGGAGCCTGGTGAAGGAACCAGTGGTGGACACATAGTGACCATATATGTATCTCATATAAACCACAATAAGTTCTTGTTGTTCCCATCTGATTCTGCTTTATGGTCTGATTCCTATCTACTCCAAACCAATGGAGCCCAAAATACATATAATATTTCCTGTCTCTGATGGAGGTTCTACTACTATTTTGTTTTGCTAATCCTGGAAAATGATTGGTATATTCGATATCTAAGAAGAAAGTGAATGATCTCAGAGAAGAAAGACTCTTTTATTTACAGTAACAAAAATCAATAACTCTATATAACACAGGACTAATGAGAAGAAGGGCTGGCTCAATGGAGTTTTTTCTTAATAGATATCTATTATCTCTGAAAGAAAGTATCATCACAACAGTTCACAGTATTTTAAACTATAATAAATGCTGTTGGGCAGGAAGTGAGCGAGTCTGTGGCTGAGAGCACATGAAAGGCTCAAATTCCTTCTCCCTTTTCATGTGGAGAATTAGGAACTCAGCAGCCACCCTGGGGCTTTTCCCAAAAAAGGATCTGCTCTGAGAGATGCAGCTGTAGAAAAATATACATACAGTGGATATTAAAGACTACATACCTATTTTATTATGCCAAATTTTTGTCATATAAAAAATAATACTATGAAGCGTTAATTCAGAACTTTTTCTAACCTTGTCACCAATAATCTGTGCAAATCCAATGAGATACAAACTGAAATAATTTTGAGAGGGAAAATATCAAAACTAAAATAATGTAGTTGCATAAGTGTAAACACCTTCTTACAATTGGGGATGTGATTGTGTTCATAAATAGCAAATTAGAAGGAATGTCATATTACATAGTAGTCTGAGCACAGCTGTCATCACTTATAGGGAAAATTTCAGCAGGACTTTACCCCCCAAACTGTTTGTTTGTGCATATAGCTCTTTCAAAGACAAGTCCAACAATATCTTTACAAGGCCAGACCTTTCCTCCATTACAGAGAAAACAGTGTTTTAATTGATATGCAAATAAGGCTGAAGGGCTATGCTAGACCTGGAACCTCTATCACTCAAGCTCTATTCTCTGCGGAGAGACATCTCCTCCTGCTTACCTGATGGCTCTTTGGTCCATAAACCACTGACAATACAGCAAAGGCATCTCATTGTTGAAAGTTATCTGTCAAGAGAAGGGTACAAAAAATTCTAAGGGAATAGACCTACCATGGAGACTATGAAGACGGTCATCAAGATGTGGCTTAAGTATGGCACAACAAAAACATTATGTTAATCTGGGTGCCACGCAAAAGATTGATGAAAAGACCAGAACTAAAATTGACCAAGGAGGCTGCCAAGAGGCCTACTGCAACATTAAAGGAGATGCAGGCGTTTCTTGCCAGTCCTGTTTGTGTTCTGAATGTGACAACAATCTCCCATAGTCTTCATATGTCCACTCTGTGTGGTAGGGGGGCAAGACAGAAACTTTTCTTAAAAAGAAAAACATCAATTCCTACAGAACCTATGTTTTGGCAAGACCTATGTCAAGTCTGACAAAAGCATGTGGGAAGCGATTTATGAGACCAACGTGGAACTGTTTGGTCATAATTCCAAAACATATATTTGGTGCAAAACCAACACTGCACATCAACAAAAGAAGAACATACCTACAGTAAAGCATGGTGAAGACAGCATTATGCTTTGGGGCTGTTTTTCAGCATTTGGAACTGAGGCTTTAGTCAAGGTGGAGGAAATTATGAATTACCAAGGGAAGTGGGAATTAGTTCCAAATATCAGTCAATTTTGCATGAAAACCTATAGGCCACTGTGAAAAAAAAAGAATAATTTTGTATTTCAGCACATTAACCCTATGCAACCTCCAAATAAACCAAATAGTTTAAGAAGAGGAAGATCTAAGTTTTTGAACAGCCCAGCCACAGGTCAGACCTGAATTAAATTAAAAATCTGTGGATGACCTGAAGAGGGTGATATTCACAGGAGATGCCACTGCAGTCTGACAGATGTGGAGCTGCTGAAAGTAAGAGTGGACAAATATCACTAGTTTTATATGTGCTGCTCCAATAGTCTCTGACCCAAAAAGACAAAACTGTCAGAAATTCAAAAGGGGATTTCACCAAAACTTTCGTTAATCGGTGTGCATATTTATGCAACCACATGATTTTAGCTCTTTAATTTTTTTATCTTAAAAGGTTTGTTTATTTTTCAATAGATTTTTACACATTATGAACAACATAAAAGGGAAAAAAGTTCTAAAATCATTTTTCTGAGATGGAGCCTTCCTAATAATTGATCTCTTACACCTAAAGCTGAGTCTTCATAATGATTAATTTCTTACATCTGTATCTTTCTGTAAAATCACAGGACCTTTGCCATAATTTGTCTCCTTAACTTGGTGTTGGCAAAGATAATGACGAGAGACTCGGCTGTTGGAAAAGACATAAATATCAACCAGGTTAAAATTGTAGAAGGGTTTTCAGGATTGGGGCTTATTGAAAAAAACAAAACCTCACTTATATAGAATGTTACGGAAATTATAAGGAACATCCACATGGTTCTTATAGCATTATTGTGAGCTTGGTCTTTGGTTTGGGATAATCCAGAATCTTTCTGTCTCATCTTACGTAGATGTCTTATAAGTGAAGAGTTGGTCACTATAATAGAAACCAAGATAAGTAGAAATGGCACACAACATCCCATAAATGATGCAGACTGTATGAAAGAAGGCTGAAGATAGTAAATCCCACCGATAAATATTGGGTTAATGGTGCTATTCACAGGGTATTGTAAAGTGACTTGCACAGTTGCCATCCAGATGGTGGGAAGACTAATAAAGAAACAGCCAGCTGCTGACAGACAAAGAAGACGTGGTAGATACATTGAGATGTTCCTCTTTGACCAGACAAAGAACGGATGACTGAAGTTAGAGATGGTGACACAGTAGTAGATACAGAGCCAAGCAGTGAGCCAGTAGGTTAGATGCAAGAGAGTCACCGTGCCCATAATGGTTGGAATATAGACCTCCCTAATAAACATTAAAGAAGGGTAGAAAACAACTAATAGACCTTGGTAGCTAAGAGAACACTGGAGAGCGATGTTCACCACTCCTATGACAAGGTAGATTAGGTCGGGAGGATTCAGCTTCGGTCCCGTCTTCAGGCTTTTGGCACTAGCCACCAATATGCAAATGTTCAGAATATATGTTGTCAAACTGTCCAAAATGCCAAGGAGCAGAAGAAGGATCCATCCTGTAAATGTCATCACAAACCTTCTGTGGATGTGTCTATGTTCAAATCAGTGATTTGTGTTGGTTGAAGGAAGACATCCATATTTCATGTGTGAGTTATGCAAAAAAAATGTTTAGCGTAAATTTGTTTTTCCTGAGTTTTGCAAATCAGTTTGCTTTTTTTTACGTTAATAATAACCAAATGATGTAGTAGCATGTAACTAGGTACTTAGAAGTAATAGCTTGCTCAAGGTCAGCAAATAAGCGATGCTTCTCTGTCTTATGAAATATTATTTCTCAGATGAAGGCTTAACTTATTTTTCAAAGTGGGAAAATTAACATTATCCTAGTAGCATACAGCATTTGTATTATGTAGATCCAGATGGTTCTAAAGCGTTCTAAGATATAAGCCCTTAAGTACTCATTCAAAGTGATGTATGCAGCTGACGTAGTGTTCTTCAGGTTGCCATACGTCAGTTGTGTAGTGTTCGTCAGGTTGTCCTTCACAACTGACGTATGACACTACATTATAAGATTCAAAAATCAGCTACCACTACCAAAAAGGGGGCACTTGTTGGGCATTTCCACTGTTTAGGCACATCAGGGGCTCTGAGAACATAACATGACTCCCGCAGACCATTCCATCAAAGTCTGCATTCAAAAGCGTCACTCCTTCCCTTCTGAGCCCTGACATGCGCCCAAACAGTAGTTATCTCCAACACATGGGATATCTGCGTACTCAGGAGAAATTACACAACAACTTATGGGGTGCAGTTACTCCTGGTACCTTTGTGAAAAAAATTTTTTTGCACTTTTGTGGAAAAAATGTTTTTTTTTTTTATTTTCACAAGTCAACATTATAATTTTCTGTGAAGCACCTGGGGGTTCAATGGGCTCACCACACATCTAGATACATTCATTGGGGGTCTCGTTTCCAAAAAGGGGGCACTTGTTGGACATTTCCACTGTTTAGGCACATCAGGGGTTCTGAGAACGTGACATGATGACCATGACCCCTGAGGTGTCTAGTTTCCAAAATGGGGTCACTTGTGGGGGGTTTCCACTGTTTAGGCACATCAGGGGCTCTCCAAATGCAATATGGGGTTCGCTGTCAATTCCAGCGAGTTTTGCATTGAAAACGTCAAATGACGATCTTTTCCTTCCAAGCCCTGCCGTGCACCCAAACAATGGCTTTCCCCCACATATGAGGTATCAGCATACTCAGGAGAAATTGTAGAACAACTTTTAGTGTCCAATTTCTCCTAGTGCCCTTGTGAAAATAAAAATATTGCGGCTAAAAGATCATTTTTGTGGAAAAAAATGATTTTGACTCTACATCATAAACTTTAGCAAAACACTTGGCGGTTCAAAGTGCTCACCAGACATCTAAATAAGTTCCTTAAGGGGTCTAGTTTCCATAATGGGGTCACTTGTGGGGGGTTTCCACTGTTTAGGCACAACAGGGGCTCTCCAAACGCGACATGGGGTCCGCTGTGAATTCCAGAGAGTTTTACATTGAAAACATGAATTGGCGCTCCTTCCATTCCGAGCCCTGCTGTGCACTCAAACAATGGCTTTCCCCCACCTATGAGATATCAGCGTACTCAGTAGAAATTGCACAACAACTTTTGGGGTCCAATTTCTCCTGGTACCCATGTGAAAATAAAAAAATTGGGGTCAAAAATAAAATGTTAGTGAAAAAAAGTTAAATGTTCAGTTTTTCCTTTCACGTTCAATTAATTGGTGTGAAGCACGTGAAGGGTTAATAAAGTTCTTGAATGTGGTTGTGAGCACCTTGAGGGGTTCAGTTATTAGAATGGTGTCACTAATGGGTATTGTATGTCATATAGACCCGTCAAAGTGACTTCAAATGTGATGTGGTCCCTATAAAGAATGGGTTTGTAAATTTTGTTGTAAAAATGAGAAATCGCTGGTCAAATTTAACCCTTATAGCTACCTAGCAAAAAAATTTTGCATCCAAAATTGTGCTGATGTAAAGTAGACATGTGGCAAATGTTATTCATTAACTATTTTGTGTGACATATCTCTCTGATTTAAGGGGATAAAAATTCAAATTTTGAAAATTGCTAAATTTTCAAAATTTTTGCCAAATTTCCATTTTTTTCACAAATAAACGGAAGTGATATCGAAGAAATTTTACCACAATCATGAAGTACAATATGTCATGAAAAAACGTTCTCAGAATCAGGGGGATCCATTGAAGCGTTCCAGAGTAATTACCTCAAAAATTGACTGTGGTCAGAACTGTAAAAATTGGCCTGGTCATTAACGTGCAAGCCACCTTGGGTTGTAAAGGGGTTAAAGAGGTGGTCCACTAAAGCATATAATTCGCCCATCGATTTAAACCTTGTAAAGAATACATTTTGGAAATATCTCTTATTGCCATATGTGCCTATAAGTGGCTCTATGACTGACCACTGCATCACTTGGCCCTGGCTGCAGCGGTCACTGATATCGGCTGATGTCACCTCAACTTCCGGATTTCCTTAATTCATCCAGGAGTGATCCAGTCACATGCATCCCACCTGACTGACTGGGTTGAGGGTGGCCTTTCGCCATACGTCATAGCCCAGTATCCAGCGCTCACTTGCAGCCAATGGAAGATCGAGTGAGAGGGAAAGCGCTAAAGACCTCTTTCTGCTGAGCCACAGCAGAGTCATCTTTTCTTTGGGAGTTTAGCTCTGTTATCTTTGTTTCTGTCGGTTTTGGGTGACAAGTATTTTTCCTTTATGCTATTTGTTTGTACAATCACCTTTTGGTTGCATCTTTAAATATCTTCCCCTACTGGTGTTTCCTGCTGGTGATAGACTTTGTTGGAGTCATTCATTTAGCTTCAGCTTGTGTTGGTTGCAGTTGTTTTGTGTGTGAATCCTTAGGGAAATGCTATTTTTACAATCCTAGGAGTTGCTAAGGACATTCACAGTAAGCCGCCATCGAGTGGGAGCGCCATTGCATTATCTTAGGGTGCCAACCTCTGCGTTTAGGCAGGACAGACCAGGATCAGAGAAGGGATTTATCCTAGTCTGAATAGGGGCCTATCAGGTTAGGTATTTGTCTTTTTGGTTTTGACGTTACCTGTGTGAATGTGCTTTTGTCAGTCATAGCATACATACATGAGAAGCCACAATCCAGAGAGTATCCTCCATCACTGACCAAAAATAATTAAACATAACTGAAGATTGGACCCCCAGAATTAATCATAGTCTGGTGTAGAATATTTTAAAACTTTTTATATATATATATATATATATATATATATATATATACTGTATATATATATATATATATATAATCATCCAATATGAGGAGTGCATGCTGCAGGATGTAGTTCTCTAACTGAATACAATCAGCCACATATTGACCATATATGTATCTCATTTAAACCACAATACGTTCTTATTGTTCCCATCTGATTCTGATTTATGGTATGATTCCTATCTACTCCAAACCAATGGAGCCCAAAATACATATAATATTTCCTGTCTCTGATGGAGGTTCTACTACTATTTTGTTTTGCTAATCCTGGAAAATGATTGGTATATCCGATATCTAAGAAGAAAGTGAATGATCACAGAGAGAAAAAAGACTCTTTTATTTACAATAACAAAAGGAGTTTTTTCGTAATAGATATCTATTATCTCTGAAAGAAAGTATCATCACATTCAGTTCATTGTATTATAAACTATAAATAAATGCTGTTGGGCAGGAAGTGAGCGAGTCTGTGGCTGAGAGCACATGAAAGGCTCAAATTCCTACTCCCTTTTCGTGTGGAGAATTAGGAACTCAGCAGCCACCATGGAGCTTTTCCCAAAAAAGGATGTGCTCTGAGAGATGCAGCTGTAGAAAAATATGCATACAGTGGATATTAAAAGACTACATACCTCTTTTATTATGCCAAATTTTTGTCATATAAAAAAATCATACTATGGAGACTTATTTCAGAACTTTTTCTAACCTTGTCACCAATAATCTGTGCAAATCCATTGAGATACAAACTGAAATAATTTTGAGAGGGAAAATATCAAAACTAAAATAATGTAGTTGCATAAGTATAAACACTTCTTATAATTGGGGATGTGGTTGTGTTCATAATTAGCAAATTAGAAGGAATGTCATGTTAGATAGTAGTCTGTGCACAGCTGTCATCATTTAGAGGGAAAATTTCAGTAGGACTTTACCCCCCAAACTGTTTGTTTGCGCATATAGCTCTTTCAAAGACAAGTCCAACAATATCTTTACACGGCCAGACCTTTCCTCCATTACAGAGAAAACAGTGTTTTAATTGATATTCAAATAAGGCTGAAGGGCTATGTTAGACCTGGAACCTCTATCACTCAAGCTCTACTCTCTGCGGAGAGCCATCTCCTCCTGCTTACCTGATGGCTCTTTGGTCCATAAACGGCTGACAACACAGCAAAGGCATCTCATTGTTGAAAGTTATCTGTCAGGAGAAGGGTACAAAAAAAATCTAAGGGAATAGACCTACCATGGAGACTATGAAGACGGTCATCAAGATGTGGCTTAAGTACGGCACAACAAAAATATTATGTTAAACTGGGTGCTACTCAAAAAATTGATGAAAAGACCAGAAATAAAATTGACCAAGGAGGCTGCCAAGAGGCCTACTGCAACATTAAAGGAGATGCAGGCATTTCTTGCCAGTCCTGGTTGTGTTCTGAATGTGACAACAATCTCCCATAGTCTTCATATGTCCACTCTGTGTGGTAGGGGGGCAAGACAGAAACTTTTCTTAAAAAGAAAAACATCAATTCCTACAGAACCTATGTTTTGGCAAGACCTATGTCAAGTCTGCCAAAAGCGTCTGGGAAGCGACTGATGAGACCAGCGTGGAACTGTTTGGCCATAATTCCAAAACATATATTTGGTGCAAAACCAACACTGCACATCAACAAAAGAAGAACATACCTACAGTAAAGCATGGTGAAGACAGCATTATGCTTTGGGGCTGTTTTTCAGCATTTGGAACTGAGGCTTTAGTCAAGGTGGAGGAAATTATGAATTATCAAGGGAAGTGGGAATTAGTTCCAAATATCAGTCAATTTTGCATAAGAACCTACAGGCCACTGTGAAAAAAAAGAATAATTTTGTATTTCAGCACATTAACCCTATGCAACCTCCAAATAAACCAAATAGTTTCAGAAGAGGAAGATCTAAGTATTTGAACAGCCCAGCCACAGGTCAGACCTGAATTCAATTAAAAATCTGTGGATGACCTGAAGAGGGTGATATTCACAGGAGATGCCACTGCAGTCTGACAGATGTGGAGCAGCTGCAAGGAAGAGTGGGCAAATATCACTAGTTTTATATCTGCTGCTCCAATAGTCTCCGACCCAAAAAGACAAACCTGTCAGAAATTCAAAAGGGGATTTCACCAAAACTTTCGTTAATCGGTGTGCATATTTATGCAACCACATGATTTTAGTTCTTTAATTTTTTTATCTTAAAAGGTTTGTTTATTTTTCAATTGATTTATACAGATTATGAACAACATAAAAGGGAAAAAAGTTCTAAAATCATTTTTCTGAGATGGAGCCTTCCTAATAATTGATCTCTTACACCTAAAGCTGAGTCTTCATATTGATTAATTTCTTACATCTGTATCTTTCTGTAAAACCACAGGACTTTTGCCATAATTTGTCTCCTTAACTTGGTGTTGGCAAAGATAATGACAAAAGACTCGGCTGTTGGAAAAGACATAAATATCAACCAGGTTAAAATTGTAGAAGGTTTTTCAGGATTGGGGCTTATTGAATAAAACAAAACCTCACTTATATAAAATGTTACGGAAATTATAAGGAACATCCACATGGTTCTTATAGCATTAATGTGAGCTTGGTCTTTGGTTTGGGATAATCCAGAATCTTTCTGTCTCATATTTCGTAGATGTCTTATAAGTGAAAAGTTTGTCACTATAATAGAAACCAAGATAAGTAGAAATGGCACACAACATCCCATAAATGATGCAGACTGTATGTAAGAAGACTGAATATGGTAAGTCCCACTGATAAATATGGGGTTAATGGTGCTATTCACAGGGTATTGTAGAGTGACTTGCACAGTTGCCTTCCAGATGGTGGGAAGACTAATGAAGAAACAGCCAGCTGCTGACAGACAAAGAAGACGAGGTAGATACATTGAGATGTTCCTCTTTGACCAGACAAAGAAGGGATGACTGAAGTTAGAGATGGTGACACAGTAGTAGATACAGAGCCAAGCAGTGAGCCAGTAGGTTAGATGCAAGAGGGTCACCGTGCCCACAATGGTTGGAATATAGACCTCCCTAATAAACATTAAAGGAGGCCAGAAAACAGCTAATAGACCTTGGTAGCTAAGAGAACACTGGAGAATGATGTTCACCACTCCTATGACAAGGTAGATTAGGTTGGGAGGATTCAGCTTCGGTCCAGTCCTCAGGCTTTTGGCACTAGCCACCAAGATGCAAATGTTCAGAATATATGTTGTCAAACTGTCCAAAATGCCCAAGAGCAGAAGAAGCATCCATCCTGTAAATGGCATCATAAACCTTCTGTGGATGTGTCTATGTTCAAATCAGTGATTTGTGTTGGTTGAAGGAAGACATCCATATTTCATGTGTGAGTTATGCAAAAGAAATGTTTAGCGTAAATTTGTTTTTCCTGAGATTTGCAAGTCAGTTAGCTTTTCTTTACGTTAATAACAACCAAATGATGTAGCAGCCTATAACTAGGTACTTAGAAGTAATAGCTAGCTCAAGGTCAGCAAATAAGCGATGCTTCTCTGTCTTATCAAATATTTTTTCTCAGGTGAAGGCTTAACTTATTTTTCAAAGTGGGAAAATTAACATTATCCTAGTAGCATACAGCATTTGTATTATGTAGATCCAGATGGTTCTAAAGGATTCTAAAGATATAAGTCCTTAAGTATTTGTGGCGCCCTGCTGCGCAGTGGTGCACAGAACCAGAAAGGTGCATGGATGGACTTCTCCACAAGAGGCCCTCACACATTCATACACCTCCATCTTCCACCTTAGACCAGCAGAGGGAGCCCGTTAGGGATATATAATGGGAGGGTGGAGCTAGGCAGCTCAGTTCAGTGTTCAGTTTCAGTTCAGTCTGTGTGAAGTCTAGTGTCAGTGTTCAGAGAGGAACACAGCTCAGAGTGAGCAGAGAGCGTGCCAACGCTCAGAGAGCGGTGAAGACGCAGCACGCCAGCTGCCGAGTAGTGAGGGCCCCGAGTGTGGTCGACAGTGAGAGGAAAAGGAAAGTGTAGCTAAGGGGGCAGAGGAGCATAGTAAGCTCACCCCAATATATATACCGGACACCGGGTCCGCGCCTACAGGGAGTCCTTATACTCAGTAGGAACCACCGGAACCCCTGGAGAACTACAGGTCCCAGGTTCACCAAATGCTGATTGAAGTACCAGGGCTAGGAGTCACGGAGGTCCCAGCGTCCAGGGAGCATGATCTCCAAAGAGAAGGCCCTACCACCAGGTCAGCAGGTGCAGAGAAAGACCATAACCAAGCTAGGCCTAGCTCCAGGCAGGCCAGTAGCTTACAGAATAATCAACGGATCAGGAGGCCCTATACCCGCTCACTAGGGAGAGTCCAGAAGTGTGCCCTTCACCTGGAGTACCCTGGACCGTGCCTGCAGCATCACCAGTAAAGGTACTGAAGCTTACCCCCGTGTGAGTGTCCGTCTTTCCTCCAGGACCGTCCTGCCATCTTTCCCTGCACCACCATCCAGTACACCCCACGCTGCCCTGAGGCCCGCTCCACCTGTAGGGAGCCATTCCATCACAAGCTGCCCAACAATCTGCCTCAGAGGACTGCTCCGCAGCGGCAGCACCCCTTAGCCGCATTCCTCTGGTGGCGTCATGAATAATCCCAAAAACCCCATATAATAGAAGTCCCCCTTTTAACTGACCACCCTGGGTCACGGACCGGGCCAGCCCCCGTGATATCCCTTGCAAGCAGCCAGAGGCCCGGCTGCGGAGTACCCCACGGCCCAGGGGGTGAGTCATATTCATCCAATGTGATGTATGCATATTGCAGGACACAAGTCTATTCATGTATAGCTGTGTCCCTCAGCTTAAGTGTCCATGAGCTGAAGTGTCTGAAATTTGAATTAATCCTGAACTGAACCTGAAGTGAACTGAAGGTACCTGGATACTAAGTCACAGTAAACAATGTTTGTCTTTGCTTTCACTCTCACCCCCTTAATCCTTCACTTCTTTCAACCACCCCTAATCCCTACACCTGGAAAGGAACTCTTCATCTCTCCCTCCATTCTCCCCACCCATCTCACCTCTTCCTCAGAGCTATTCCACAACATACAATCCTTTGTCTCCAAACACAGACAGCCACCTCATGCCCTCTCCTGCTCCCACCTAATAACACTTTCTCTGCTCCTCCTTACTGCCGGCGACATCTCTCCAAATCCTGGCCCTCCTCACCACATCCCTACATTCACTTCCACCTCCTACCCCCGATCTATCCCAAACTCTCGTAACCCTTCTAACCTTACACCCATCCGCCCAGCCCCCGCTTCCCCAGTTCCACTAACAGGAGCTCTATGGAACGCTCGCTCTGTCTGCAATAAACTTTCCTACATTCACGATCTCTTCATCACTAACAAGCTTTCCTTCCTCGGAATCACTGAAACCTGGCTCACCCCCTCCGACACAACCTCTCCTGCTGCACTTTCGTATGGCGGATTCCACCTCTCCCATACCCCCCGCCCCAACGACAAGCACGGTGGAGGAATAGGTTTCCTCCTCTCAGAAAACTGCTCCTTCACCCAGATCCCACTGCCGCCCGCAATTACTCTCCCGTCTTTTGAAGTGCACTGTGTGCGCATCTACTCCCCCTCCAACCTCCAACTGGCTGTCATCTACCGCCCCCCAGGATCAGCCACCACTTTCTTTGACCACTTCACCACCTGGCTACTTCATTTCCTCTCTGTTGACATCCCCACTATCCTCATGGGCGACTTTAACATCCCCATTGATACTTCCCTCTCAGCTGCCTCTAAGCTTCTATCCCTCACTTCCTCCTTTGGTCTTACCCAGTGGTCTTCCACACCCACCCACAAAGACGGCCACACGCTGGACCTCATCTTCACCCGCCTCTGTTCCCTATCTAACCTCTCTAACTCACCTCTCCCTCTCTCTGACCATAACCTACTCACATTCTCTTCTCTCTCCTCCCCGGGGCAACAATCCCCACTCCACAAACTTGAATACCCTCGTAGAAATCTCAAACACCTTGACCTACACTCTCTCTCTGAATCCCTCCTCCCTCTTACAGACATTAGTTCCTTACATGATGCAGATGCTGCTGCCACTTTATACAACACCACAACAGCTGCAGCTCTCGATTCGGTCACCCCCCTCATGCATACCAAGACTCGCACAATCAACAGACAACCCTTGCACACCAGCCTAACTAAAGAACTGCGACGGGCCTCCAGGGCTGCTGAACGTAGATGGAAAAGGTCCCACTCCCATGAGCACTTCATCGCATTCAAACAGTCCCTCACTACCTTCAAGTCCACACTCACTGCAGCAAAACAAACATACTTCACATCTCTCATATCCTCCCTGTCCCACAACCCCAAACAACCATTCAACACCTTCAATTCTCTCCTCCGTCCCCCAGTGCCTCCTCGCTCTCCTCTTATTTCAGCCGAAGACTTTGCCTCATTCTTCAAGCAGAAGATTGACACCATCAGACAGAGCTTTTGCCTAAAGCCCCCACAGCCCCTCCCCACACCTACTCAACCCTCCTCCTCCAAAACTACATTCTCCACCATTTCTGAAGATCAACTTTCCTCCTTACTCTCCAAATCACACCTCACCACCTGTAAACTTGACCCAATCCCGTCCCACCTCATCCCAAACCTTACCACTATCTTCATCCCAGCCCTAGCCCACCTCTTCAACCTGACACTAACAACTGGTGTCTTCCCCTCATGTTTCAAACATGCCTCAATCACACCCATCCTCAAAAAGCCCTCCCTTGACCCATCCTCTGTGTCTAGCTATCGCCCCATATCACTTCTCCCCTATGCCTCAAAACTACTGGAACAACATGTCCATTCTGAACTGTCCTCCCACCTCTCCTCCTGCTCCCTCTTTGACCGCCTACAATCTGGTTTCCGACCGTACCATTCTACTGAAACTGCACTGACTAAAGTCACAAACGACCTACTAACCGCCAAATCTAAGCGACACTACTCTGTCCTCCTCCTCCTAGACCTGTCATCTGCCTTTGACACAGTGGACCATTCCCTCTTACTACAGACTCTCTCATCTCTCGGCATCACAGACTTGGCCCTATCCTGGATCTCCTCATACCTAACAGACCGGACATTCAGTGTCTCCCACTCACACACCACCTCTTCATCTCGCCCCCTATCTGTCGGTGTCCCCCAAGGTTCAGTTCTAGGACCCCTGCTCTTCTCCATCTACACCTTAGGCCTGGGACAGCTCATAGAGTCTCATGGCTTTCATTATCACCTCTATGCTGACAACACACAGATCTACCTCTCTGGACCCGATATCACCTCCGTATTAACCAAAATCCCACAATGTCTGTCTGCTATTTCATCCTTCTTCTCTGCTAGATTTCTAAAACTTAACATGGACAAAACAGAATTCATCATCTTTCCGCCATCTCATTCAACCCTCCCAACTGACCTATCCATCATAGTCAATGGCTGCCCACTCTCCCCAGTCCCTCAAGCTCGCTGCCTCGGGGTAACCCTGGACTCGGAACTCTCCTTCAAACCACATATCCAAGCCCTTTCCACTTCCTGCCGACTCCAACTTAAAAATATCTCCCGGATCCGCACATTCCTAAACCATGAATCTGCAAAAACACTAGTGCACGCCCTCATCATCTCCCGCCTTGACTACTGCAACCTCCTGCTCTGTGGCCTCCCCTCTAACACTCTCGCACCCCTCCAATCTATCATAAACTCTGCTGCTCGACTAATCAACCTGTCCCCCCGCTATTCCCCGGCCTCTCCTCTCTGTCAATCTCTTCACTGGCTCCCCATTGCTCAGAGACTCCTGTTCAAAACCCTAACCATGACATACAAAGCCATTCACAACCTGTCTCCTCCATATATCTCCGACCTAGTCTCCCGTTACATACCTGCACGCAACCTCCGATCCTCACAAGATCTCCTGCTCTACTCCCCTCTTATCTCCTCCTCCCACAACCGTATACAAGATTTCTCCCGTGCTTCCGCCCTACTCTGGAACTCTCTACCCCAACGTATCAGACTCTCGCCTACCGTGGAAACCTTCAAAAGGAACCTGAAGACCCACCTCTTCCGACAAGCCTACAACCTGCAGTAGCCACCGCTCCACCATACCGCTGCACGACCAGCTCTACCCTCACCTACTGTATCCTCACCCATCCCTCGTAGATTGTGAGCCCTCGCGGGCAGGGTCCTCGCTCCGCCTGTACCAGTCGCTGTCACATTGTGTTCAAGATTATTGAAATTGTTCTTGTATTATACCCCCTTTTTCACATGTAAAGTGCCATGGAATAAATGGCGCTATAATAATAAATAATAATAATAATAATAATGTATAGAACGTATGCTCCAGCTACAGTCAGATACAATGAGATAATGTACCTGATACAAACCACAATGAGTTCCTCGGGCTCTCATCTGATACTTCCCTATGCTCTGACTTCTATCTGCCAAATCAATGGAAAGCAAAAGATAACTACATTATTACAATTTCTAGGCTTTCATAGAATATATAAAGGCTGTTAGGCAGGAAGTGAGTCAGTGTGTGGCAGAGACTGTATGAAAGGCTGAAACCTCATGTGCTGTGGAGAACTGAAAACTTGAGTTTAGGGCTCTTCACAAAGAAAATGGAGACATTCAGGAGATTCTGCTGTGAAAGAAGCAGCTGAAGAGAAATTCAGTATTTCTTGAGTGATTTAGGAGAAGCAGAACATAGTACAAAAGGACAGCATCCTTAAGAAAAGTTTTTGCAGAATGTAAGACTATCTATATATACTTTATACATTAACGGCAAAAAAATAGATTGCATTGAGGTGGGTTGATACATATTTTCCCATAACTATACATAATGTGGCAGGGATTGAATGCAATGTATGAGGAATGTGTAGTTGGGTTAGAGGTGTGCGAAGTATATAAGTAATGGAAGTTGGAGCCTGGGAATAATGAGATGATAGTGGCTTGAGAGCAACTTTCCTAGAACTTTGTGCAGAATAGACCTGGGTGATGGTGGTCTATAGACAGTTATAATCCCCCTAAGTCTGGACATTTCTTACTGTGCAGAGTAAGAGCTGATGGATCCTTCTACTGCCATTTCCTACATTAGTTCCAGACACCAAAAACAGCGTCACTGGTTTTCATCCAGTAAAAGACACATGCAAATAATTGTAAAAGTCTAGAAACATTATAAAATATTAATTAAAATCAAAATATAAACTTAATTCTTCAATAAAATAAAAAAACAATGCAGCCACAAAAGAAATAGTATGCTTTGTTCAATTATCACATGCAGAGAAACATTGACCAGAACCTTGGTGAAGAGGACCTTAACACTTGGACCTCAGGAGAGTCCATTAGTAAGGTTTCCTAGGTAAGCAACCAGAATGTGCATGTTTGAGGCTATTCCTATCACAAAATAAGCTTCAAAATGTTCTAAAATGGGACAATCCAAGAAAAACTGAAATATTCCAGTATTTATACTTAAGAAGATAAAAGGCTCAATTCATCATTGCATCTCCGATAGTTTTTTGAGTGAATATCCCTCAATTAAATGATATATCTTTGTACCGTGTTTACCAGTAGATATTAAGATTTCAGAGGCCTCTCAAATCTTAATATTTTTCTATCCCTCAATAAGTGACTTTGTGATTTACGGCTAATTCTTTAAAGTTATATTTTGTGGTTTAGCTAACTTTTTAGTGTCAATGTGACTTTTCCAGACATTTTAGACAGATTCATGAAATGTGAATTTTTTAAAAAAAAAAGATTACAAAATTTGGAGCAATTCTACTCCAGTCCCCTTACCTTCCACTCTTTCTTATGAGTAGTTTTATGTACACCATGCAAAAAGTTGCATTTATTGAGGCATTTTCTAAACCTGTGACTTTCTACATTAAAAAGTCACACAAATTGTTAAAGGCTAAAAAGACACAATTTCAGGCTCTGTGTCAAATTTATGAATTGCGTGCGCCATTTTTAGTTTGGCAAAAAAAAAAAATCAGCAAAAATCAAAAGTCAAAAAAGAAAAGTGACTTTAAAAAAAGCAAATGATGATCAGGACCCAAAGACTCTTCCTCATGTAAGATTTCTTTGGTCTAAAACTTTCTGTAAATGCAAAGGACCGGTCGTCAAAGTTGGAGTTTATTGAAAAAAATAAAATCTCACTTAAGTAGAATATAATGTAAATTGTAAGGAAATACAACATGGTTCTTGTATCATTAACGTGAGCCTGATCTTTGGTTTGGGATAATCCAAAATCTTTCTGTCTCATCTTTCGTAGATGTCTCATAAGTGAAGAGTTGGTCACTGTGATAGAAACCAGGATAAGTAGAAATGGCACGTAGCATCCTATAAAGGACGCAGTTTGTATGTAATTTTGGGGATCAAGGCTGCTATTTACAGGAGATTGTAGAGTGACTTCCACAGTTGCCGTCCAGATGGTGAGAAAACTAATGGAGAAACATCCGGCTGCTGACAGAAGAAGAAGACGTGGTAGGTACACTGAGATGTTTCTGTTTGACCTGACAAAGCCTGGATGATTAAAGTTAGAGATGGTGACACAGTAGTAGGTACAGAGCCAGGCAGTGAGCCAGTAGGTTAGATACAAGAGAGTCATGGTGCCCACAATGGTTGGAACATAAATTTCCCTAACAAACAGTACAAGAATGAAGAAAATAAATGATAGACCCTGGAAACTGAGCAAACACTGGAGATTGATGTTCACCGCTACTATGACAAGGTAGACTGCATCTGAAGGATTCATTTTTTGTCCAGTCCTCAGACTTGTCGAACTACAAGCCAAGATGTAAATTTTCAAAACAAATGCCGTCCTGCTGCCAAAGATTGCGAACATTGTAAGATGAATCCATCTTGTTAAGTGCATCATGAACCTACTGTCAATGTGTCTATAGTGGTTGCCAAAAGTATTGGCACCCCTGCAATTCTGTCAGATAATACTCAGTTTCTTCCTGAAAATGATTGCAATCACAAATTCTTTGGTATTATTTTCTTCATTTCATTTGCTTGCAAGGAAAAAACACAAAAGAGAATGAAGCAAAAATCAAATCATTGATCATTTCACATAAAACTCCAAAAATGGGCCAGACAAAAGTATTGGCACCCTCAGCCTAATACTTGGTTACACAACCTTTAGTTAAAATAACTGTGAACAACCGCTTCCGGTAACCATCAATGAGTTTCTTACAATGCTCTGCTGGAATTGTAGACCATTCTTCTTTGGCAAACTGCTCTAGGTCCCTGATATTTGAAGGGTGCCTTCTCAAAACTGCCATTTTGAGATCTCTCCACAGGTGTTCTCTGGGATTTACGTCTGGACTCATTGCTGGCTACCTTAGAAGTCTCCAGTGCTTTCTCTCAAACCATTTTATAGTGCTTTTGGAAGTATGTTTTGGGTCATTGTCCTGCTGGAAGACCCATGACCTCTGAGGGAGACCCAGCTTTCTCACACTGGGCCCTACATTATGCTGCAAAATTTGTTGGTAGTCTTCAGACTTCATAATGCCATGCACACGGTCAAGCAGTCCAGTGCCAGAGGCAGCAAAGCAACCCCAAAACATCAGGGAACCTCCGCCATGTTTGACTGTAGGGACCGTGTTCTTTTCTTTGAATGCCTCTTTTTTTTCCTGTACACTCTATGTTGATGCTTTTTCCCAAAAAGCTCTACTTTTGTCTCATCTGACCAGAGAACATTCTTCCAAAATGTTTTCGGCATTCTCAGGTAAGTTTTGGCAAACTCCAGCCTGTTTTTTTTATGTCTCGGGGTAAGAAGTGGGGTCTTCCTGGGTATCCTACCATACAGTCTCTTTTCATTCAGACGCCGACGGATAGTACGGGTTGACACTGTTGTACCCTCGGACTGCAGGGCAGCTTGAACTTGTTTGGATGTTAGTCGAGGTTCTTTATCCACCATCCACACAATCTAGCGTTGAAATCTCTCGTCAATTTTTCTTTTCCGTCCACATCTAGAGAGGTTAGCCACAGTGCCATGGGCTTTAAACTTCTTGAGGACACTGCGCACGGAAGACACAGGAACAATCAGGACTTTGGAGATGGACTTGTAGCCTTGAGATTGCTCATGCTTCCTCACAATTTGGTTTCTCAAGTCCTCAGACAGTTCTTTGGTCCTCTTTCTTTTCTCCATGCTCAATGTGGTACACACAAGGACACAGGACAGAGGTTGAGTCAACTTTAATCCATGTTAACTGGCTGCAAGTGTGATTTAGTTATTGCCAACACCTGTTAGGTGCCACAGGTAAGTTACAGATGCTGTTAATGACACGAATTAGAGACACATCACATGATTTTTCAAACAGTGCCAATACTTTTGTCCACCCTTTTTTAGATTTGGTGTGGAATTATATCCAATTTGGCTTTAGGACAATTCTTTTTGTGTTTTTTCATTGAAGACAAATTAAATGAAGATAATAATACCAAAGAATTTGTGATTGCAATCATTTTAAGGAAGAAACTGAGTATTATCTGACAGAATTGCAGGGGTGCCAACACTTTTGGCCACCACTGTATGTTTGAATCAGTAACTTGGTTTTAGTTACAGTAGATACATTTATGGAGACTCAAGGCTGAGTCTTCATAATGATTAATTTCTTACATCTGTATCTTTCAGGAAAACCAAGGAACCTTTGCCATGATTTGCCTCCTTAACTTGGGGTTGGCAAAGATAATGACGAGAGACTCGGCTATTGGAAAAGACATAAACATCGACCAGCTTATAATTGTAGAAGGTTCTTCAGGGTTGGTGCTTATTGAAAAAAACAAAATCTCACTTATGTAGAATATGATGGAAATTATAAGGAACATCCACATGGTTCTTATAGCATTAACATGAGTCTGATCTTTGGTTTGGGATAATCCAGATACCTTCTGCCTCATCTTACATAGATGTCTTAAAAGTGAAAGGTTGGTCACTATAATAGAAACCAAGATGAGTAGAAATGGCACACAGCTTCCATAAATGATGCAGTTTGTATGTAAATCAGCTGAAGATAGTAAGTCCCACTGATAAATATGGGGTTAATGGTGCTATTCACAGGGTATTGTACAATGACTTGCACAGTTGCCGTCCAGATGGAGGGAGGACTAATAAAGAAACAGCCGACTGCTGACAGAAGAAGAAGATGTGGTAGGTACATTGAGATGTGACCAGACAAAGAATGGATGACTGAAGTTAGAGATGGTGACACAGTAATAGATGCAGAGCCAGGCAGTAAGCCAGTAGGTGAAGTACAAGAGCGTCAACGTGCCCACCGTGGTTGAGAAAAAGACCTCTTGAATGATCAGGGAAGAAACTGAGAAAACAGCTAATAGACCCTGGTAACTAAGAGAACACTGGAGAGCGATGTTCACCACTCCTATGACAAGGTAGATTAGGTCGGGAGGATTCAGCTTCTGTCCAGTCCTCAGGCTTTTGGCACTAGCCACCAATATGCAAATGTTCAGAATAAATGCTGTCAAACTGTCCAAAATGCCAAAGAGCATAAGTAGGATCCATCCTGTAAATGGCATCATAAACCTTCTGTGGATGTATCTATGTTCGAATCAGTAATTTGTGTTGGTTGAAGCCAGAAAAATCCATATTTGATACGTGAGTTATGCAAAAAAGTGTTTAGCGTAAATTTGTTTTTTCTTAGTTTTGCAAATAAGTTGTTTTTTTTTTACGTTAATAACAACCAAACAATGTAAAAGCATGTAACTTGGTACGTAGGAGTACTAGCTAGCTCAAGGTCAGCTTCTAAGCAATGTTTCTCTTTCTTACCATATAATATTTATCAGGTGAAGACTTAACTTATTTTTTAAAGTGGGAAAATTAACATTATCCTTGTAGTATACAGAAGTAGTATTATGTAGATCCTGATGATTCTAAAAATGTATACAGGTGTAAGGTGCTCAAGTGGGGTAGTCAAGGGCGAGCTGCAGCTCCTGCACATTCTGGCACCCTACAGGAAAATCATGTCCCATTCCCAGTGTGCTGTTAGGTGTGGGGTGCATCACACTCACTTGTGGACCATAGGTTTCCTCTGAACTTTCCACTGCACATAAACTCCACAAAGAACTTTCACTACTCCTAACCACCCATATCCAGGAAGTACCTTTCCTTTTATTAACATTATTCTCCATCTATCTGTGAACCTGTACATAACATTAACTATTCATAATCTGTTTTATATCTCTACAGTATCCTTGCTCCCTTTTATCTATAAAACACTTTTCTTTATACACTATCATTGAGTTTTTACATTTGCCCAGCTGTTCTACTCATTACCATAACACATTGCATAGAGTTTATACACATACTCATTTAATGCATAAAACTCATGATACTGTTCACATTGCACATATGTATACAGCGGTTGTTTTCAGGCTAGGGACGGGGTAAGACAATCCACATCCTCACATTCCTCCCCTCCTTGCACATGGTCATCCTCGACCATCTGGAAACCTGAAAGGCAGCCACACAGTTCTAGAGCGCTAATATATTTCAGCATAAAGTCTTAGTAATCTCCCTTCCTGAAGCAGATAGTGTTCATAGTCTGTTTACTGGCCCCCAGTATAAAGAGAACGGTTAATATAATCCAAGGCCCATTGGCTAACATAACAGTCTGCCCAATAGTCCATGGACATAGTGTAAACGGTCCCCATTCATTCTTTAAAACAGGGGTGTATTTAACACGGTCCATAAAGTCCTGACCTGTTCAGATCATCAGGTCATCCTTTTCCTCCCCTCCTCCTTTTGCTGGTAACAGTACCTTTGAGTAGCACAGTCCATAGGGACAAAAAGGGTCTTGTGCACTTTAAGAGTTCAGGGTCCCTCAATCCAGCAGGGGAATGCGCATCTGTGCTCAAAAACAAACAAGGAGGGGGAAAACACAAACTTGTCTGGCCATTTAGGAATTCCTGCCCTCAGGAATGTCGAACAGTTTCTCAGTTGTTCTTTCCTATGCAACAGATACAACTGAACATTTTCCTTTTCTTCTTGGGCTGCATTTTCACATGCAGCCATGTTCATACCCAGGCCTCTTGAGCTCCAGTCTTTCCGACAAAGATGGCCGTTCCCAGGCCCTGGCAGATGATTATGATTGTACCTGTAGATTCGCTGAACAAGGACCCTCTACTCATTCTCTGGACTCTTTCACCTTGGAGTGTGGGGCTCAGGGGTTAAGGCATGACCTTTATTAGCTCCTGTTGAGTTTCTGAGCTCTGGGACCTTGGGGAGTCCTCCTTGGTATGAGGTACTGCCACCTGCGGCTGTACAGCTTCAAGAGCCTGACGGTCCTGCTCAGGAGAGAAGATGGTAACCGCCACCGCATAATATCCCCTAGGCCTGTCATCTTTAATAAATGTTATGCGGTCCCACCATTCCTGCAGCGGCCGATGAAACTGGACCGGCCTAGCGTTAAAGTACACCTTGTCCCCAGAGCAGGCTTCTTTTGTAAACACATACCTCCAAGTTGGGTTGAAGTGCTGAACTATGCTGAGCATCATCAGGTCAGCCATGGGCCCCCACGGATGGCGTAACTCCACCAGGATCTTCCTTTCCCTCCTCCTCTTCTACCATCCCAGCTAACCAATCTGCTCCTCTCAGGGGTAAGGACTGGGGTCACCTCCACCAACATCTTTGGTACTGGGGAGGGGGTAGGGGCTTTAGGTAGACCCACCACCTTCGGTCCATCAATTGGTAACGGCCGGTCGCCATGGCCGCGGGGATTTGGTAGCACAGTCGCTACTATTCCTCAGCCGCGCTTCGCCTGATTCTTTCTAAAATATTCCAGTATTTATACTTAAGAAGAAAAAGGGCTCAATTCATCATTACATTTCCACTAGTTTTTTGAGTGAATATCCCTCAATTAGTGACTTTGTGATTTACGGCAAATTCTTCAAATGATTTGTGCCTTTTTGTTAAGATCTATTTTGTTTTACTATCAGCCATCTTGTTGTGGTTTGCTGACTTCTAGTCTTTTCCTCTGGTGCTGGGTTTCTTGGTCACATGATCTTTTCATCCTTTATTACTCAGCACCTGGCTCTCATTCCCTGCTGTACATCAGTGTCGTAATGCTCGTGCTCTGGCTAAGTAACCTTGTTTAGTTCTTCTTGCTTTAGACTATTGTTCTCCTGGGACTTCTTGTTCCACCAGTTTTGTTTCCTTTATTTTTTGTTTCTGCAACTAACTTTTCTGTTAGGAGGTCTCCTACTTTTGCTCCCAATCCTTAGATCTTTTAGGGACCCCTTTCCCTGTCCTACAGGTCTTCATTTGAGCTTGGTGAAGGAGTTTCGGTGGGGCTATTTATATGGAATAGGGCAGCCACCCCAGCATAGGGTTAAGCTGGGTCTCAGTGCAGGGACAGCTTTTCCCTCCTATTCCTTAGTTCTAAGTTGCAGAACATAACACTTTTTTCAAGTTGTATTTTGTGGTTTGGTTAATTTTTTAGTGTCAATGTTGCTTTTCTATATGTTTTAGACAGATTCATGAAATGTGACTTTTTAAAAAAGATGCAAAATTTGGTGCAATTCTACTCCAGTCCCCTTACCCTCCCCTCTTTACCATGAGTAATTTTATGTATGCCATGCTCAAAATTGCTTTTATTGAGGCATTTGGTAAAACCTGTGACTTTTTACATTAAATAGTCACACAAATTGCTTTATTCAGAAAAAAACACTATTTTGGGTTTTTTGTGCAAAATTTAAGGATTGCGTGCGCCATTTTAAATTTGGCAAAAAAAAAAAAATTATTGAAAATCAAAAGTCAAAAAAGAAAAGTGACTCAAAGAAAAGCAAACGATTAATTGGACCCAAAGGCTCTTCTTCATATAAGATTTCTTTCATCTTCTGTAAATTCAAAGGACCTTCGCCATGATTTGCCTCCTTAACTTGGGGTTTGTAAAGATAATGAGAGACTCTGCTGCCAGAAAAGACATAAGTATCAATCAGCTGACAAGTGTACAATGGTCGTCAGAGTTGGGGTTTTTGAAAAAAATAAAATCTCACTTATGTAGAATATGATGAAAATTGTAAGGAACAACCACATGGTTCTTATAGCATTAACGTGAGCCTGGTCTTTGGTTTGGGATAATCCAGATTCCTTCTGCCTCATCTTACGTAGATGTCTTAAAAGTGAACAGTTAGTCACCATAATAGAGACCAAGATAAGTAGAAATGGCACGTAGCAGCCTATAAATGACACAGTTTGTATGTAAAAAGGCTAAAGATGGAAAGACCCACTGATAAATATGGGGACAAGGCTGCTGTTCACAGGAGATTGGAGAGTGACTTCGACAGTTGCCATCCAGATGGTGGGAAAACGAATCAAGAAACATCCGGCTGCCGACAGAAGAAGAAGACGTGGTAGATACATTGAGATGCTCCTCTTTGACCAAACAAAGCCTGGATGATTGAAGTTAGAGATGGTGACACAGTAATAGATACAGAGCCAGGCAGTGAGAAAGTAGGTTAGATACAAGCGGGTCAGCGTGCCCACAATGGTTGGGACACAGTCCTCCCTAACAAACAGTACAGGAATGAAGAAAATAGGTGATAGACCCTGGAAACCGATGTTCACCACTGCTATGTCAAGATGGATTACATCTGAAGGATTCTTTTTTTTCCAGTCCTCAGACTTTTCGCACTACCAACCAAGATTCAAATGTTCAAAATAAATGCTGTCCCGCATGAATCCATCTTGTTAATGGCATCATGAGCCTCTTGTGGATGTGTCTGTTTTAATCAGTAACTTCTGTGTTCGTCATGATTAGTGTTGAGCCACCCCCGTAGTGTTCGAGTTCGGTTCGGTTCGTCGAACACCCGTGTGTTCGCCGAATTGTTCGTCGAACTGTTCGTCGAACACCTTCGAACACCGTTAAAACCAATGGCAGGCAAACAAAAACACATAGAAACACATAGAAAACACCTTCAAAGGTGTCCAAAAGCTGACAAACTGCTCAGAAGACACAACTAACACATGGAAAAGTGACAAGTACATATAGTCATGCGAAAAGAAAAGAGGTGGAGGAGTAAAAGGAGGGGGAGACACAGATATAGGCATGTCATGCCCTTCTAAAATCCAAAAAGTGAGAAGCCGACACGTTCAGTCCGCTCCTGCCCGTGCCACCTCCGTGTCGCCGGGTTTGTGCCAGAGCCGCGGTGAACCCTGACGGCCAGCCCCCCACTCCCAATACTGGTGCCTGTCCGCTGGTGGGTCGAGCGAGCCTCCCTGTGGTGGAGGCAGCTCTAAGCTTTTTAATTTAAATTATCTCTCAAATTTGAATGAATACACTTTAAATCCATTTACAAGGATCTATTGGAGGGCAAGTCTCATGCCAGCAGCCGTGGTAATTCCAGCTCCAGTAGCGTCCACTAAAGCTGCTGCAGTTAAAAAGCTTTTATAAGGATCGAGCTCGGCTGTCCACCGCAAGGCATCCTACTGCCAGTCCCAGCCCCTATGCCTTGGGGTGCCTCCTGATGCTCTTCACTGAGTATCCCGTGGTCCCGAAGCATTTCCTTTGAAAAAATTAAGTGTCCAAACTACAGGTGGTGTAGCTTGCTTAACAGCTGGGATAATCTGCTGACTAGCAGACACTGCTACTAGGCACAAAGTATTTCCTGGGCTAGATGCAGTTAAAAATTTGTAATTAGATACTCTCGTTGGATGCTGAGAAAGCATTCCATAGAGTCTCCTGGCACGCCATATATGATTCTCTTAAAAAGCTTGGGGTAGGGGTCTAGGGGACCCTTTTATAGCCAAAATCACGGCCCTGTATCACAATACGTCACCTAGGCTGAAGATAAATGGAACTGTAGCACCCTGAGGGCTCGGTTGCTACAGAGGTATTGCACCTCACCCAGAGGTGTGATATCTCACTCTCAGGTAAGGATGGAGTGTGGATCAGGACCCGACACCTGCATGCATTACACCACATTGCCGTGAGGCAGGGCGACCAATATGCCTCTGAGATGGGCACGACAGTCCCTGTCCCTGGCTGGAGTGGGGGGAGGGAACACTGAGGACTAGAGATTAGCGTTGTTCTACTCGAACTGTTCGCCAATCTCAAATTCGAGCTGTTTTGGGCGGTGTTCGAGCCGGTCGGCGAACACGAACAATTTGAGAAAAATTCGGCTGTTCGAGGTTATGTTCGATAACTGTTCGTGCACCAAAATCATAACTGGATTTTTTCTCAGTAATGATGAAAATTAATGTTAATACGCAGTTTGAGTGTACAGCGGGGTGGGGGGAGGGGCAGGGGATGGATCTCTGCAGGAACAATGAAGATCTCCATTTTTTTTTCTCTTTCCCGCATTTGCAGTGGGGAGGTGCAATCTGTCAGCCTATCAGCAGCGCACACACGGAGCGAAGTGCTTTTTTTCACACAAGCAAGGGCATGTGTGATTGGCAGTGTATGTCACATGTCCTTGCCCTATAAGACCAAGCCATTTTCCCCGTCGCCACCATTTTCTCACTGCTGCAGCTGCGTGTTAGACGGCACCGCTGTTGCTGTGTGCGCTATACCTTGTTAATTTCAAGCCAATTTTCGCACAAATATACAGATAGCTTGGGAGTAGGGAATAGTTGTGATTGCAGTCCTTTTAAGGACTAGGTTACAGCATTTCCTATGACTTTTATCAAGCAGGTCTGTGCTCTTAAATAGATAGATTGTGGGAGTAAAGACTAATTGTAATTGGAGTCCTTTTCAGGACTAGGTTACATCAGTTCCTATCAGTTTTTGCCAGGCAGGTCTGTGCCAGTGCTGTGCAAGTTTTTTTCACAGCATTTGGCTGAATCTAGCAAAGCTAATCCTTTTTGGCCTATTGCAGAGTGTGTTAGTCAGTGGAGTAGCCTATCTGTGTTGCAAGATATACCACCTGTGTATAGAATACCAATTTTTTTACTGCACCTAGTGAAGTAAAATCTTTTGGGCATAGCATCATTCTATTAGTCCATCTATACTGACCTCCATCAGGTTGCAAACTGAATATAATTTTTTTCTGCATCTAGCTCTGAAAAAATATTTGGGCTTCTAGCAGTGTGTGGGACTTGGTCTATTAGTCCATCTATACTGACCTCCATCAGGTTGCAAATTAAAACTAATTTTTATCTGCATCTACAGTACCTCTGAAAAAATATTTGGGCTTCTAGCAGTGTGTGGGACTTGTTCTATTAGTCCATCTATACTGACCTCCATCAGGTTGCAAACTGAATATAATTTTTTTCTGCATCTAGCTCTGAAAAAATATTTGGGCTTCTAGCAGTGTGTGGGACTTGGTCTATTAGTCCATCTATACTGACCTCCATCAGGTTGCAAATTAAAACTAATTTTTATCTGCATCTACAGTACCTCTGAAAAAATATTTGGGCTTCTAGCAGTGTGTGGGACTTGTTCTATTAGTCCATCTATACTGACCTCCATCAGGTTGCAAACTGAATATATTTTTTTCTGCATCTACCTCTGAAAAAATATTGGGCTACTAGCTGTGTGTGGGTCTTGTTCTATTAATCCATCTATACTGACCTCCATCAGGTTGCAAACTGAATATAATTTTTTTCTGCATCTAGCTCTGAAAAAATATTTGGCCTTCTAGTAGTGTGTCGGACTTTCTCTATTAGTCCATCTATACTGACCTCCATCAAGTTGCAAACTGAATATATTTTTTTCTGCATCTACCTCTGAAAAAATATTTGGCCTTCTAGTAGTGTGTCGGACTTTCTCTATTAGTCCATCTATACTGACCTCCATCAGGTTGCAAATTAAAACTAATTTTTATCTGCATCTACAGTACCTCTGAAAAAATATTTGGGCTTCTAGCAGTGTGTGGGACTTGTTCTATTAGTCCATCTATACTGACCTCCATCAGGTTGCAAACTGAATATATTTTTTTCTGCATCTACCTCTGAAAAAATATTTGGCCTTCTAGTAGTGTGTCGGACTTTCTCTATTAGTCCATCTATACTGACCTCCATCAGGTTGCAAATTAAAACTAATTTTTATCTGCATCTACAGTACCTCTGAAAAAATATTTGGGCTTCTAGTAGTGTGTCGGACTTTCTCTATTAGTCCATCTATACTGACCTCCATCAGGTTGCAAACTGAATATAATTTTTTTCTGCATCTAGCTCTGAAAAAATATTTGGCCTTCTAGTAGTGTGTCGGACTTTCTCTATTAGTCCATCTATACTGACCTCCATCAGGTTGCAAATTAAAACTAATTTTTATCTGCATCTACAGTACCTCTGAAAAAATATTTGGGCTTCTAGCAGTGTGTGGGACTTGTTCTATTAGTCCATCTATACTGACCTCCATCAGGTTGCAAACTGAATATATTTTTTTCTGCATCTACCTCTGAAAAAATATTGGGCTTCTAGCTGTGTGTGGGTCTTGTTCTATTAATCCATCTATACTGACCTCCATCAGGTTGCAAACTGAATATATTTTTTTCTGCATCTACCTCTGAAAAAATATTTGGCCTTCTAGTAGTGTGTCGGACTTTCTCTATTAGTCCATCTATACTGACCTCCATCAGGTTGCAAATTAAAACTAATTTTTATCTGCATCTACAGTACCTCTGAAAAAATATTTGGGCTTCTAGCAGTGTGTGGGACTTGTTGTATTAGTCCATCTATACTGACCTCCATCAGGTTGCAAACTGAATATATTTTTTTCTGCATCTACCTCTGAAAAAATATTGGGCTTCTAGCTGTGTGTGGGTCTTGTTCTATTAATCCATCTATACTGACCTCCATCAGGTTGCAAACTGAATATATTTTTTTCTGCATCTACCTCTGAAAAAATATTTGGCCTTCTAGTAGTGTGTCGGACTTTCTCTATTAGTCCATCTATACTGACCTCCATCAGGTTGCAAATTAAAACTAATTTTTATCTGCATCTACAGTACCTCTGAAAAAATATTTGGGCTTCTAGCAGTGTGTGGGACTTGTTCTATTCGTCCATCTATACTGACCTCCATCAGGTTGCAAACTGAATATAGTTTTTTCTGCATCTACCTCTGAAAAAATATTGGGCTTCTAGCTGTGTGTGGGTCTTGTTCTATTAATCCATCTATATTGACCTCCATCAGGTTGCAAACTGAATATATTTTTTTCTGCATCTACCTCTGAAAAAATATTTGGCCTTCTAGTAGTGTGTCGGACTTTCTCTATTAGTCCATCTATACTGACCTCCATCAGGTTGCAAATTAAAACTAATTTTTATCTGCATCTACAGTACCTCTGAAAAAATATTTGGGCTTCTAGCTGTGTGTGGGACTTGTTGTATTAGTCCATCTATACTGACCTCCATCAGGTTGCAAACTGAATATATTTTTTTCTGCATCTACCTCTGAAAAAATATTTGGCCTTCTAGTAGTGTGTCGTACTTTCTCTATTAGACCATCTATACTGACCTCCATCAGGTTGCAAATTAAAAATAATTTTTATCTGCATCTACAGTACCTCTGAAAAAATATTTGGGCTTCTAGCTGTGTGCGGGACTTGTTGTATTAGTCCATCTATACTGACCTCCATCAGGTTGCAAACTGAATATATTTTTTTCTGCATCTACCTCTGAAAAAATATTTGGCCTTCTAGTAGTGTGTCAGACTTTCTCTATTAGTCCATCTATACTGACCTCCATCAGGTTGCAAATTCAAAATAATTTTTTTCTGCATCTAACCCAGCCAATAGTTTTGGCCTAATACCACAGTTTGGCCACTCAGCTCTGCTCGGTTACCATCCATTGTTTTTTTGTGCAAACAACTCCAGAGTTGTGAATTAGTTAACCACCAAAATGAGTGGAAAAAGGCCTGCTGCTGGTGGAAAGGGGAATAGGCGTGTTGGGAAGGGGCAAAAAGGTTGTGTCCGTGGGGTAGGTGTTAAAGCAACAGTAACATCTGCAGAAGAAAGACCATCTTCCAGCCAAACTAAAATGTCTACTTCTTTTAGCGGACAATGTGATAAGATCCCTTTCTTACGGCCACGCCAATCGCAACAAATTCCAGATGAGGCACAAAAACAGCAGGTGCTTCAACGGATATCAAGTGCTCCTTTAAGTGGGCTCTCCTCCACATCAACTTCAACATCACAAATACTCCAGTCCTCAAAGGTGTCACCCAAATCGCACTTGCTTCCTCACAGCTCCCAAATCTCCAGCTGCCCGTCTGAGTATGAGGTAGAACAGATGGTTGAGTCTGCAGAGCTGTTTACTCATACTATAGCCTGGGAATCAGAGGTCGACTCCAGCGCTTCTGTGAATCCAGACGAGGAAATGATCTGCACTGATGCCCAGAATCTTTATGAGTCGGATCCAGGACCAGACGCAGAAGGTTCTGACCATAATGTAGACCCTCATTCCCAAACTGTAACTCCTGTTGGTGGAGACAATGAGGAAGACGATGATAAGACTCAAATACCTGATTGGAGCGACAACTTTAGTTTTTTGTCAGGGCAGGAACAGGTTGGCTCTGAGGACGACGGGTGTGATAACGCACAGGGTGATGATGATGAGGTCGGAGATCCCACTTACTGTCAACCCACAGTCAGCCAAGAGATGAGGTCAGCAGAGGAGGTGGAGGAAGATGCTAGTGACGACGAGGTCAGGTTGCGCCTTCCTGGACAGAGACATAGTACTGGAAGCACGTCAACAACTGCATCCTCAAACACAACTCTGCCTCTCACCACAAGTCGTGGTGGCTCTTCAGGTCGCATGGGTGCTAAGCCTTGCATAGCCTGGGCATTTTTTCAGATCGATAAAGATGACCCAACTTGTGTTATCTGTAACATTTGTCAGCAAAAGCTAAGTAGAGGCCAAAAAATACATAGTTTGAGTACTTCATGCATGAACCGGCACATGGACATGAAGCATAAGTTGCAGTGGGAAGCTCAGTGTGCTACAATGCGGCCTAGCCGGCTGGGCCAACCCCCGTCTGCCATATCTTGTGCATCCGCGGCCTCTTCATCCTCTGTGACTGGGGGGACAGCAGTCACACCTGTTTTGGGGCGCAGACCTGCCACCTCTTTACCCGCAACAGCCAGCGTGATTGGCAGGTCATCATTTTCTTTGGAGGTGGTAACACCAGCTGGTGTTGAGCGCTGTCCGACATCGATAGCACCACCTTTGGATGAAGGCAACCTAACATGTCCACCTGCTTCTTCCTCACAGACCGGCAGTTTGCCGGGGACACCCTTATCAACCCCGTCTAAGCACAATAGCCAGCCCTCGGTCCCTCAGATGTGGACAAGTAAAAGACCATTTCCTCCTAGCCATGAGAAAGCTAAGAGGTTGAATTTCACCATCTGCAAGCTCTTGGCTACAGAAATGCTGCCTTTCCGCCTGGTGGACACAGAGGATTTTCGAGACCTTATGTCCGTCGCAGTGCCCTAGTACCAGATGCCCAGTCGGCACTACTTCTCAAAGAAAGGTGTGCCTGCGCTCCACCAGCATGTCGCACACAACATCACCGCTTCTTTGAGAAACTCTGTGTGTGACAGGGTGCATTTCACCACAGACACTTGGACGAGTAGGCATGGACAGGGGCGTTACATGTCGCTGACTGGGCACTGGGAAACTATGGTGACAGCAGGACAAGGGGCTGCTGTCCAAGTCTTGCCGTCCCCACGAGTTGTGCGTCAATCCTCTTTATGTCAAAGTTCCTCCACTGCTTCTGCCTCCTCAACCTCCTCTCGGTCTTCCACCTGCACCCAAAGCCTGTCTGGTCATGCCACAAGCTTTCTAACTGCGCAGAAGGGATCCTGCACACCTCCTTACTATGCTGGCAGTAGGGCTCAACGTCATCAGGCGGTTTTACATTGAAATGTCTGGGAAATGTGAGTCACACAGCTGAGGAGTTGTGGTCAGCTCTGGAGAACCAATTTCATGAATGGTTGTCTCCACTGGACCTGAAACCAGGGAAGGCCGTGTGCGACAATGCTGCAAACCTGGGTGCGGCCCTTCGCCGGGGCAATGTCACACACGTGCCTTGTATGGCTCACGTGTTGAACCTGGTTGTCCAGCAATTTATAGCCCACTATTCCAGACTAGATGGCCTTCTGCAGAGGGCACGGTCGCTGTGTGCTCACTTCCGCCGTTCGCATCCCGCAGCTCAGCGACTTACATCTCTACAGAAGTCGTTGGGCCTGCCACTTCACCGGCTAAAATGCGATGTGCCTACCCGGTGGAATTCAACTCTGCACATGTTGCAGAGACTGTGGCAGCACCGACAAGCCCTGGTGCAATACATTCTGATGTATAGCCTGGGCCAACGAGATTCAGAGGTGGGGCAAATCATGCTGGAGGAGTGGTCTCAGATCAGGGACCTATGCACCCTTCTGCACAGTTTTGAAATGGCGACGAAGATGTTTAGTGCTGACGATGCCATTATCAGCATGACTATTTCGGTGATTTACATGCTGGAGCACATGTTAAACAGAATTCGGAGTCAGGTGGTGGCACAAGAGGAGATGGAGGAAGTAGAGGAGGAGGAGTTGTATGCGGAAGGGCTAACATCTGTAAGGTCCAGACGGTCGGCAGCACCAAGGTGGCAGGCATGTGAGGGTGGGGGAGATGGTTTTACCAGGGCGCATGGTAGCAGCCAAACTAGTGAGGAAGATGCAGGAGCCCAGGAAGAAGTGGAGGACGAACTGATGGAAGACTCATCAGATGAGGGAGACCTTGATCACATTTCTGTTGTGCGAGGTTGGGGGGAGAGGACAGAGGAAGGAAGCATGATTGTTACCTCGCCACCAACACAACAGGGACTTGGTGCTCCTGGATGCGCAACACACATGAGTGCCTTCTTGCTGCACTACCTGCAACATGACCCTCGAATTGTGAGAATTAGAAATAATCCTGACTACTGGGTTGCCACACTGTTAGATCCCTGGTACAAAAGTAAATTTGCAGAAATTATTCCTGCCATAGAAAGGGATGCACGCATGCAGGAGTATCAGCAGAGACTGTTGCAGAATCTTACATGTGCTTTTCCACAAAATACCAGTGGTGCACGTAGTGAATCTCACAGTTCCAACTTGCCAACCGTGGGACCGTCAAGTGTTCAGCACTCAAACCGTAACAGAACCACAGTATCTGCTGGTAACATCAATTTTGTGGAATTATTTCACCACTTTTTTAGCCCATCCTTTGCAAGGCCACAGGAGACAAGAAGTCTGACACATAGTCAACGCCTAGAGACGATGGTACAGGAGTATCTCCAAGTAAACATTGAAGCCACGACTGTGTCACTGGACCCTTGCTCTTTTTGGGCTTCCAATCTGGATAAATGGCCGGAGCTAGCCACTTACGCCTTGGAGATCTTGTCATGCCCCGCAGCCAGCGTTCTGTCTGAATGTGTGTTCAGCGCTGCTGGTGGTGTGCTGACAGATAAGCGCACGCGGCTCTCCACTGATAATGTAGACAGACTCACGTTCATAAAGATGAACAAATCATGGATCCGAAACGACTTTTCTACCCCTGTGTCATCCTGGGGAGAGTAAAAGCTTGATGATTGGTTAAAATCACCCTACCAAACGTTTTAAGCTTTCAAATTACTAATCATGTTTATCTGTATCTTGACTGGAAAATAATTTGGGCTTTGTAGCAGTGTGCAGCACTGATCCTATTAGGCCATCTATAATAAGCTCCACCAGATTTAAAATTAAAAATAATTTTTAGCTGCATCTAGCCCGGAAAATAATTTTGGGGCTCCGAGATGCGCAAGACACATAAGTGCCTTCTTGCTGCACTACCTGCAGCATGACCCTCATATTGTCAGCATTCGAAGTAATCATGACTACTGGGTTGCCACACTCTTAGATCCCCCAAACTTTTCGATCAACCTTTTCATTTTAATAAAGACCAAAAAAATGGTCATTTTTGAAATTATAAGCATTAGCAGGTTGTTAGAAACTGAAATCAAACAGTTTTCAACTCAAAACTTTATTCTAGGTGATGTTACATTTTCACATAGGACCCCTTGTTCGAAAGGAGCTTCTGAACTCTCTCGTCCATTGAATTTGTCAGGTTTTGGATGGTTTCTGCTTCAATTGTTTTGCATGAGGACAGAATACCCTCCCAGAGCTGTTGCTTAGATGTGAACTGCCTCCCGCCATCATAGACACTCCTTTTAATGATGCTCCAAAGGTTCTGAATGGGGTAGAGGTCAGGGGAGCATGGGGGTCACACCATAAGTTTGTCCCCTTTTATGCCCATATCAGCCAGAGATGCAGATGTTTTATGTGCAGCATGAGATGGTGCATTATCATGCAGAAAAATGATCTTGCTGTGAAATACACGGTTCTTCTTCTTGAACCATGGCAGGAAGTGCTGTTTGAGAAAATCCACATACATTATGGAGTTCATCTTTAGCGCCTTCAGGGATCCTAAAGGGGCCGACAATCTCTCTCCCCATGATTCCAGCCCAAAACATTACTCCACCTCCTCCTTGTTGGCGCTGTAGCCGTGTTTGCGTGGGGTGTCCATCAACCAGCCATCCTCCACTCCATCCATCTGGACCATCGAGCGCTGCACGGCACTCATCCGTGAACAAAACAGTTTTGAAATCAGTCTTCATGTAATGTTTGGCCCACTGGAGCCGTTTCTGCTTGTGTGAAGTGGATAGAGGAGGTCGACAGGATGGCGTATGCACAGCTGCAAACCTCTGAAGGACCCTGCATCTTGTTGTTCGGGGGACGTTGGAGGCACAAGCAGCTTCAAAAACTTGTCTGCTGCTATGACAAGGCTTTTTTGCCGCTGCTCTTTCAACCTGACGTAATTGCCTGTAGGAAAGAGTCCTCAATTTGCCCTTATCAGCACGCACACGTGTGTACTGTGAATCAGCTACATACTTCTTGATTGCCAAGACACTTCATCCTGATCATCGCACAATGTTGATTGTAGTCATGCCTTGACCTAAACACTCCACAATTTGTTGCTTCTCAGCAGCCGACACATCCTTTTTCTTTCCCATTTTGGCAGAAAATGTAGGCTGCTTAATAATGTGAGAGAGCCTTCTTAAGTAGTCTTGCCTTTCATTGGACACACCTGCCAAACTAATTAGCACAGGTGTCTGCAATTGCTTACAGTGATATAAAGAGCCCTGACACACATCACCATCAATGAGTTTAACTGACAAACAAACAAATTCTTCCCTTATCACTCCTAACCACTTTTTGCATAATAATTTGGAACGCGGTGTACATGTGCTTTTCCACAAAACACCAGCGGTTCACGTAGTGAATCTTACAGTTCTAACTTGCCAATCGTGGTCTGTATGGAATTGTTCAATAAAGGGCCCAAAATTAAGATAACATAGATGGGAGAGGTCTCTATGAATAGGAATTCCTAAGTATTTGATACCCTGTGAGGGCCAGGCAAAGGGAAAGTTGGACTGGATGGAATCCTATATGGATTTGGGGAGGGAGACATCGAGGGCCTCAGACTTCGCTGCATTGATTTTAAAATTTTACCATGTTACAAAGTGATCTATTTCAGCCATAACAGCATGGATGGATATATGTGATTGAGTGATATATACTAGGACATCATCAGCAAATAGAGAGCACTTGTACTCGGTGCCTCCCACCTCAATCCACCTAATATTGGGGTTATGGCGAATTGATGAGAGCAGGTGCTCCGTCACTAGGATGTATAAGAGAGGGGACAGAGGACATCCCTGCCTTGTCCCATTGGTGATTGTGAAAGGTGATGAAAATGTTCTGACGCACCCCCTGGGCCTTGGGACACCCGGAGCCGGACCCTTTTTGGTGGATGCTGGTGGTTGTAGTCTTCGTGGCGGCGACCCGGTTCCGTGGCTCAGGGCGGTCAAACCAGTGGCGGAACTATTTATGTGGTTTTGATGTTTAAATGTCCGACTACGCCACCCGTGGATTGCGGTCAGAGTGAACCGCCGCTACAGGGCAGACCGCTGAGGCTGGTGTTGTGGGTGCAGCAGAGCGTAGCATAACTCCCCACGGGAGGAGTATAGCCTCAGGGCAGTGTATGCGGAGGATGGGGGTGATGGTGCAGGGCAGCAGCAGTAACGACACGGAGTCAGTGATGCAGTCCAGGGCCTTTACTCACAGTTCTGCCTCGGGCCTCCTCTTGGTAAACTTGGCGCCAGTTTCCCTGACCCTATGTGGTGCCTTCCTAGCGGGTGTAGCGAGGGGCTGCGCCACATAAAATGTCAGAGCCTCCGGTTTCTAGCTGAGGGTCGTTTCCTGCCTCCACTAGTTCGGGGACCGGTCTCCCCCTTTGGCCTGACCCCTCCACGCAGGTGGATTCGGGCGTGCGGTGGCGACTCGCCCGTCCGCACCCCTGGGATCCCTTCATTCCTCGTTCCTGGAGCCTTCTCCGCTCCTCTTCCTTCCTTCTCCCTCTTCCAGGCCTGGGCTTCTGTTACTAGGCCCGCCTCCGGAGCAGAGCTCATGCAGAGCCCCTGCTCCCTGCCACTTCTGCTCAGACTTCTCTGCACTGAACTAAGATGGTGCCCACCTTTTATACTCCCTTCTCAATGCACCCAGGAACTGCTTCCTCCCTGCTCCTGCACTACAGGGTTCCCCTTCCTCAGTGTTCCCTCCCCCCACTCCAGCCAGGGACAGGGACTGTCGTGCCCATCTCAGGGGCATATTGGTCGCCCTGCCCCACGGCAATGTGGTGTAATGCATGCAGGTGTCGGGTCCTGATCCACACTCCATCCTTACCTGAGAGTGAGATATCACACCTCTGGGTGAGGTGCAATACCTCTGTAGCAACCGAGCCCTCAGGGTGCTACAGTTCCATTTATCTTCAGCCTAGGTGACGTATTGCGATACAGGGCCGTGATTTTGGCTATAAAAGGGTCCCCTAGACCCCTACCCCAAGCTTTTTAAGAGAATCATATATGGCGTGCCAGGAGACTCTATGGAATGCTTTCTCAGCATCCATCGAGAGTATCTAATTACAAATTTTTAACTGCATCTAGCCCAGGAAATACTTTGTGCCTAGCAGCAGTGTCTGCTAGTCAGCGGATTATCCCGGCTGTTAAGCAAGCTACATCACCTGTAGTTTAGACACTTAATTTTTTCAAAGGAAATGCTTCGGGACCATGGGATGCTCAGTGAAGAGCATCAGGAGGCACCCCAAGGCATAGGGGCTGGGACTGGCAGTAGGATGCCTTGCGGTGGACAGCCGAGCTCGATCCTTATAAAAGCTTTTTAACTGCAGCAGCTTTAGTGGACGCTACTGGAGCTGGAATTACGCGGCTGCTGGCATGAGACTTGCCCTCCAATAGATCCTTGTAAATGGATTTAAAGTGTATTCATTCAAATTAGAGAGACAATTTAAATTAAAAAGCCTAGAGCTGCCTCCACCACAGGGGGGCTCGCTCGACCCACCAGCGGACAGGCACCAGTATTGGGAGAGGGGGGCTGGCCATCAGGGTTCACCGCGGCTCTGGCACAAACCCGGCGACACGGAGGTGGCACGGGCAGGAGCGGACTGGCCGTGTTGGCTTCTCACTTTTTGGATTTTAGAAGGGCATGACATGCCTATATCTGTGTCTCCCCCTCCTTTTACTCCTCCACCTCTTTTCTTTTCGCATGACTATATGTACTTGTCACTTTTCCATGTGTTAGTTGTGTCTTCTGAGCAGTTTGTCAGCTTTTGGACACCTTTGAAGGTGTTTTCTATGTGTTTCTATGTGTTTTTGTTTGCCTGCCATTGGTTTTAACGGTGTTCGAAGGTGTTCGACGAACAGTTCGACGAACAGTTCGGCGAACACACGGGTGTTCGACGAACCGAACCGAACTCGAACACTACGGGGGTGGCTCAACACTATTCTTGATAGGGCGTCTGCGGTTGGTATTGGTTTTGCCTGCCCGGTACTTGATCACGAAGTCATAGTTGGAGAGACGGGCCATCCACCGCTGTTCCAGGGCACCCAGTCTTGCATTGTCCAGGTGTGTCAACGGGTTGTTGTCCGTGTAAACGGTGAACTTCGCGGAGGCCAGGTAATGCTTGAAGCGTTCCGTCACGGACCACACCACCGCCAAGAACTTGAAGGAGCTGTAATTCTCCGGGTTCCTCTCGGTGGGCCTCAGCTTCCGGCTGGCGTATGCGATCACCCGTTCTCTGCCCTGTTGGTTTTGGGACAGTACGGCTCCCAGTCCCACATTACTGGCGTCTGTGTGGAGAATGAAAGGCGGGCCATAATCAGGGTAGGCCAGGATCTCATCCCCTGTGAGGGCCATCTTTTGCTGGCGGAAGGACTCCTCTTCCGGTTTATCCCACTTGAAGGGTGGCTTTTGACTTCTGGACTTAGACTGTCCGATCAGGAGGTCCTGCATAGGAGCTGCCATCTTAGTGAAACTGGGGATGAACCTTCGGTAGTAGCCTACCAACCCGAGAAACTGTCTCACCTCTTTGATGTTCGAGGGGCTTGGCCAGCTCTTGATTGCCATGACCTTGTCAGGGTCGGGGGCTACTCCTTCCGCACTTACCACGTGCCCTAGGTACTGGACCTTTGGTTTCAGCAGGTGACACTTTAATGGTTTCACCTTCAGGCCATAGCCTGCCAGGGCTTCGAACACCTCGGCCAGGTGCTTGAGATGGTCCTCGTAGGTCTTCGAATAGACGATCACGTCGTCCAGGTAAAGGAGGACCGTCTCGAAGTTTCGGTGCCCTAGACAGCATTCCATCAGCCGCTGGAAGGTCCCTGGTGCGTTGCAGAGCCCGAAAGGCATACAGTTGAATTCGCTCAGTCCCATCGGGGTGGTGAAGGCGGTCTTTTCCTTGTCAGCCTCTGCCACAGGAACCTGCCAGTACCCGCTAGTAAGGTCCAAAGTAGAAAAGAAGTTAGCTGATTTTAGTGCGGCTAAAGACTCCTCTATTCTAGGCAGCGGATATGCGTCTTTGTGGGTGATACGGTTGATTTGTCTATAGTCCACGCACATTCTCATGGTGCCGTCCTTCTTTTTCACCAGAACCAAGGGGGCTGCCCAGGGGCTACAGCTATCTCTAATGACCCCAGCTTCTTTCATTTCTCTTAGCATGCCCTTTGTGTTTTGATAATGTGCAGGGGGTACAGGTCTGTGTCTCTCTTTTATCGGTGGGTGGCTCCCTGTGGGGATGTGGTGTTCTATCCCTTTTACTCTGCCGAAGTCTAGCGGGTGCTTACTAAAGACTCTCTCGTACTCCTGTACCACCCGGTAGACTCCTTGTTATTGGTGCAGGGGAGTGGAGTCAGCACCCACGTGGAGTTTCTGGCACCAGTCCTCCTTTTGTTTCTGGGAGCCATTACCCTCTGCCTGTGGAGATGGAGGCAAGGGTTCCACGGCCCTGATAGCTTTGTGTTCGACAACAAACAGTTTGGCGAGTGTAGCGTACCTGGGTAAGTGTACTTCCCTCTCCCCAATGTTGAGGATGCGGACGGGCACCCTCCCATGATGGACATCAACCACCCCCCGGGCTGTCAAAATGGTGGGCCTGCTGTCTGAGTACACGGGTTCTACCATGTCTTGGCAATCTCTACCTCTCAACCCGATTGCAGTCCGACACCAGATCATCATTTCACTTTTGGGAGGCATGGAAATGGGGAATGGGTCACTCAGTCTTACGCTACCGATCTCACCACCAGACAGTTCTACCTGCTGCCGTCTCATCAGGGCTTTTATCTCCTTGTTGAGAACTCTCTGTTGGCTGGAACTACCATTCACCGCCACCTGTTGTAGAATTACAATTACCTCTGAAAGACAATTTTCAATCACGTTAGTACCCACAGCTATTTTAGGGTGAGTTTCACGACCGTCAATGTCCACAATAATTACTCCCTGTGCCGGTAGTTCAACTTTACCAATTTTAATGGTCATCTCCTTGAACCCCATCTGCGGCACGGGTAAGCCATTACTGGCGATGATGCTCAAGTTACTGTCTGGATACCGTTTGATATCAGCATCAGTCCAATATTGCTTAAAAAGTACATAAGGGATAGTGGTTACTTGCGACCCAGTATCCGCAAGGCGCTTATGGGGATACCGTCCAGCACCACGGGTAAAACCGGGCGCCCCCCAACGTACTTATCATGCCAATTATAAGGGCCTGGTGATCTTATGCCTGGGGGTTGGCCCTCTGCCCCAGGTTGGACCCGTTTAAATTACAGTACCTGGAAATGTGTCCGGGCTGGTTGCATCGACGGCAAATGGGCTGTTCATCCTCTGCGTAGCGGTCTGTGGGCCTCCCTCGGAACGACGGGATCCTCTTCTGTCGACGCCACGGGACATCCTCCGGACTTGAAGCCAACTCGATGGGTCTTGACGGGTCCACTTGCAACGCCTGGACGGTCCTGGTCAACGCCGCGATGCTCCTGGTCAGCTCCTGGACTTGGTGGTGCAGGTCTTTCGACGGGGCTTGGTTTAGGGCCTGTGCATCAGCCCCCACGGGGTCCATAGAGGAGGGCGCCGCCTCCTGGTGGTAGGTGAGAGCAGGGCGCCGGGGGTTTATAGCGCCACTGGTTGCAGGTTCACGGAGCACCCTTATGGCCCTGTCCTTAAATTGGGCAAAGGTCATATCAGGGTTCTGAAAGAACATGAGGTGCAGTTGGGCCCTGTGGGCGCTGGACAGCAGACCTTCTATGAATTGTTCTGTTAGTAGTTTATCCGTTTCCTGCACACTGCCAGGGTCAGTTTGTTGGATAGCCCTTAGGGCTTCCTGCAAATTTAGGGCATAGTCTCTGATGCTGTCCTGTGCCCGCTGCTTACATCCATAGAACCTCATTTTAATCTCAGCGGAGGTACGTGTGTCAAAGGTACCCCGCAGCCGGGCCAGAATACCCTTCACAGTCCTTTTCTCCTCAGTGGGCCATGATTTTACCTCCCTTTGGGCTGCGCTAGTTAACTGCCCTGTCAATATGCTGACCTTCTGTTCCTCTGTCAGGGGGTAAACCTGGAACAAACTGTACGGCCTTTCCTTAAAGTCAGTTAGGGCATGGGGCTCCCCTGAATACTTAGGCAGCCAGGCTGCTCCAGGGATGTAAGGCAGGGAAAATGGCATCACCGCTGCGGCAGCTGGGTTGGTGGTAGTGGGCACCTCTGTGTCCGACATCTTCCTCCCCCCTAGTTAAGCGTGGCCTACCTTCTGACGATCCTCTTCTGTAGGCCGCAGCTCCGCTGCTGCTCCTCTGGACGAGGACCTTGCGTCGCGTCCTGATGACGTCAGCGTTGCTCTCTCCCCCTTCCAGGACCTTGCGCAGCGTCGGTGCGTGGGGCGGAGCTTCGGATCTCGCGCAGTTTGGACGTCCACGCCCTTCTTCTTCCCGCGCAACGTCCTGAAGATGGCGTCCAATCGCGGGAAAACGGCTGAAGATGGCGAGAACCGACAGAAGATGGCGGGAAACGGCTCCGGATGGCGGGAAACCTCTTTTCAGGCAAGTGCAAAGTCTTTTTCAGGCGCGCAATACCCGTTTGTGGCGGGTTTGCTACAATCCTGCCGACTACGCCAAAGCTGACTCGCCCCCTGGGCCGTGGGACACTCGGATCCGGGCAATAGGGGAACGATGGGGGTAGTAGTGGCAACCCGGTTCCGTGGCTCAGGGTGGTCAGACCAATGGTAGTCTGCTACTGTACTTTAGATAATGTCCGACTACGCCACCCGTGGATTGCGGTTATTAGGAACCGCCGCTGCATGCAGACCGCTGGGGCTGATGAGGTGTGCAGCTGGGGTAGTGTCACTCCCCACGGGAAGAGTGCGGCCCCAGGGCAGTATAATGGATGGTGGGAGTGATGGTGATGAGAGTCCCAGTACCGGTAGTGCTGGAGGCGCGAAGGAGCACACAGACAACAGGTTGCAGTCCAGGGTCTTTACTAAAACAGGTAAACTGACCCATAAACAGTCCCGGCTAGGAGGGGACCTGGATGTCTGAGAGCAATTGGGAGATTGACCCTGGTCAGGGTGAGGGTGTAGGCCTACCGTGCTTTCTGTGCTCCTTCTGGCTATCTCCTCCTTATAGGGTAACAGCCCACGTTTCCGAGCTCTCCGTGTACTCTCGCCTGTATGGCCTGCAACGTGGGTTCCTTTCTGCTCCCGGCCTGGTACGGCTTTCCTGGTCCCTTCTGTTGTGGCAGGGCCTTCAGGCTTCTTAGGCCAAGGAATATACAGTCCCCTGCGGACTGGTTATCTGCTGGAGAATGTGGAATCCTCCCAGCCTCAGACACCAAAGTCTGGTAAATTAAGTCCTTTATCTGCCAAGACAGGCTCACTTCGCCTCTTGTCTCTGGCTTGTGGCTCTCCTCCTGCCACACTTCCTCTTAGGTGCAATACAACTTTCTGTCCCTGCTCTGCTCCGGGACACGTCTCAGTGCTGAGACAGGTCATCCAGTTCTCCCTAACCCTGCCCCCAGTACCAGCTTTTATAGGGGCAGCCTGCTCCCCCTACTGGCCTGAGACAGGAGGTACTGCATGATAATGTTCCCCTGACTAGAGAACCTCCCCCTTGCTCTCAGACACAGCTTTATTACACTTGTGGCATCCAGGCTAGGGTGACACAGAAGCATAGGCTGAAATTACATACATGAGAAGCAGCAATCCACATAGTATCCTCATTACTGGGCAATAATATTTACATATAACTGAAAATTGGGCCACCAGAATTAATGGTAACGGCGAGACCTCGGTACCCTAGACCGTCACTGGTCTAGATTATTTTAAAACATTACACATATATAATCCCCTAAATAATAATCCAATTTGCGGAGTGTATACTGCAGGATGTAGTCCTCTAACTGGATACAATAACCTACAAAGTGACCCTATATCTCATATAAACTAAAATGAGCTCCTATTGTTCCCATCTGATTCTGCTTTATGGTCGGATTCCGATCTACTGTAAATCAATGGAGCCCAAAGGATATCTACAGTAAATAAAATATTTTCTGTCTTTGATGGAGGTTCTACTTTTTTTTTAGTAGTCTTGGAAAAAGATTGGTATATCCGAAATCAAAGAAGAAAGTGAATGATCTCAGAGAAAAAAGACACTTTTATTTAAAAGAGCAAAAATCAATAATCTAATATATATAATTGTCTTATCCCATCTGTCTGTCTGTCTGTCCAGGAAATCCCGCGTCGATGATTGGTCCGGCTGCGGCCAATCAGCGACGCGGCATTTCAGAAAAAGATGGCGGCCGTTAGCTGCTCATCTGCCGCATTGAGGTCAGCGGCGATGCAGCCGGCTGCTCACAGCATAAGTCCCCCGACCGGAGGCGCCGCTGACCTCCATGCGGCTACCGTCGGGAGATCAGCACCCGGAGCAATACTTACCTCTCCCCGTGCCTTCCGCAGCAGCTCCGGTGTCTTCTGCATCCTCTGACTATGACGTCTCAGGTCAGAGGGCGTGGTGATGTCTTTCCACCGCGCTCTCTCCTGAGCGGTCACAGCGCAGAGCGGGAAGATGCCGGCGCGCGTGAGGAGCCCAGAGCAGCGGCAGCACCAGCATGTGAGTAGTGAGGTGAGTATTGGATTTTATTTTTTCATTGTATGGGGGCATAGGGCATTAAATGGTGGGGTGGGGTGTGTGACATCGTGGAGGGGGCATTATAAATGAGGGGGGGTGTGACATCCTGCATGGGGCACTATGTGGGGGGATGTGACTTCCTGCATTGGGCATTATAAGGGAGGGGGGATGTGACATCCTGCATGGGGTAATATAAGGGAGGGGGGATGTGACATCCTGCATGGGGCATTATATGGTGGGGGGGAGTGAAAGGGGGGGATGTGACATCCTTCATGGGGCATTATAAGGGAGGGGGTGTGTGACATCCTGCATGGGGCATTATATGGGGGGTAGTGACATCCTGCATGGGGCATTATATGGGGGGGGAGTGACATCCTGCATGGGGCATTATAAGGCAGGTGGATGCTCCCCGGTCCTCACTAACACAGTTCGCTGATTGGTCGCAGACGCCGGCCGCAACCAATCAGCGATATCGGTGCCAAATTTAAACACCGCTCTGCTGATTGCTCGCGGCCGGCCGCCGCGACCAATCTGCGATTGTGGCGCCAAATTTAAACACGATCTCCGGTCAATTGGCGGCAGATTTAAAATAAGTACGCCACCGTCGGGAGACATATTCTAGAATACCCGATGCATTAGAATCTTGCCACCATCTAGTTCTATATAACAGAGAACTAATGAGAACAAGTGCTGGCTCAATGGAGTTTTTCCATAATAGAAATGTATTATCTGTGAAACAAAGAAGAACCTCAGATGATTTCCTCTTACATTAAAGACTAGTGATATTTCTCTATTGTCTTCTTGATAAAATTTGTCTTAAAATGACAAAGATAGAGCAATGCAAAAAGATATTCCGGTGAAGAATAGTGTAACTCGACACTCAACCATACAAATTCAATGTCTTTTGTTGTGATAAGAGTTACCTTTCTGCATTATGATATCTTTCTTTGATGTAAGTGTAGTAGTGGTGAAGGAAGGAGCTTCCCTCTGGCACTAAAAGGGTTAAAGAGCATGTTCCCGAAAGTTAAATCTCTCTGGGCTGTAGTTAGGTCCAGTTAAGGGATTCGCTGTGATAATCCAGCCAAGTAGAAGGAAAGGGGAACCCAGTGCTATGGTTGAGCACAGCATGTGAATAAATGCTTTGTTCCTGATGTGTTTTCTTGTGGGCTGTAATCAGCTACAAGATTCCACCGTCTAAAATGCAGATGCCAGGTGAAGTTTGCCAGGAGCATTGCAGGCATTTAGGGCAGTGAGAGAGTTAAATGTGTGTGAGGATAGCCCATAGAGGGTGGGCACTTTAGGAAATCTCTGGTTAGTTTCCAGAAGCAGGAAGTGATTAGTTCAGTGAGATATAGTACCTGGGACAGGACAGACAGGCTCCTTATACTGCCTGCTAGGGCAGACAAGAGCCCCATACCCAGACAGTGATTCTCCAAGGAGAAGAATCCCTCCACAAGAGTCCTTTTAGCTGGCCTGGGAAACTCAAGAGAGTCATTGAGGACCCGGGGGCACATTTTGTCAACAGGCTGCAGAAGAAGTCAGGACTCAAACCTAAGATGTGGGGAGAACTAGAATCCAGATATACTGTCATTGGTGAGGAAGATTCTCTAGGGCTAGAGAATAAGGCAACAGAGATGCTTCAACCAAATTGGGAACCAGGACTGAAGTTGTATCAAGTACCTGTTGGAAAGATGACAACCTGTTGGGCCTTATCCATTATATCTGCCTATAAATATTGTACATATTCCTTTTCCCCAAGTAAAGTCTCAGTTATTGTTATGAACCTCATGTCTTTGAATTCATTGCTGCCCTTGTTCCAGAAGTGAAATGCCTGGATACAGACGAGGCCAGTTGGTCAAAAGTAAGTAGAAAGCACAACATACACTTCAGCACATCAGCGGGAGGACACACTTTGTGTATAGGGTACCAGAGCGAGCCGGGGCCACAGCTCGCCCACGACTACCTCGCTGGGGCACCTTACATTTGGCATAGTCGGGAGGATCCGAGCTCCTCACATGAAGAAAACGAGGAAGAGCTGACTCAGAACACAGGAGAAAAAGTGTTGGAAGACATGTGGCCCAAGATGGCGGCCTGAAGCATGGATTCCAAAATAGTGACAGTGGCGGTACAAAACAGGAGAAGAACCGCCTATCATGGAAGTGGACGGTGCCCAAGAGCGCGAAAAGGTTTCCAGCCCCAACAAGTTCCGGCCCGAAGAAGGGTGGGTCCAGCAGCCAGGATTCGTACCAGGTTGGGAGATACATTGAAAAAGAGGGTGCGGCACAGAGTAAAGCCCGGCCCAGTGAGTGGCAGTGTGCCAAAGAAGGGGGCGCGGCTGAAGGTGAGCGAAGTGTGATGAAATTCGGCCTAGGAAGAGGCAGAGCCAGACGTGCAGAAAGTCAGAGAGATACCAGCGCCATCGCTGGGGCACCTTACTTAAGAGTATGTCAATGTAAAGTTTTTCTATATCAATTTTTTTTCTATTCCTGTGTTTTTGCATGATCGTCTGATTTAAATACTATCTTATCAGTTCATTGTATTATCAACTATAAATAAATGCTATTGGGCAGGAAGAGAGTGAGTATGTGGCTGAGAGCTCATGAAATACTCAAATTCCTTCTCCCTTTTCCTATGGAGAACTAAGAATTCTGCAGCCACCTTGGAGCTTTTAAAAGGGCCTGCTGTGAGAAATACAGCTGTAGAAAAATATACACACGTGGTCAAAGTAGTTGATACCCCTCATTTAATGAAAGAAAAACCCACAATGGTCACAGAAATAACTTGAATCTGACAAAAGCAATAATACATTAAAAATCTATGAAAATGAACAAATGAAAGTCAGACATTGCTTTTCAACCCTGCTTCCACAGAATTTTAAAACAAATTAAACTCATGAATTAGGCCTGGAACGAATTTATGGTACCCCTGAAAATAATGTGACAAAAGGGACATGGTTAATCAAGTTGTGTACACTAATTAGGATCACAGGTGTCTACAATTTTGTAATCAGTCAGTGGGCCTGTATATAGGGCTACAGATACTCACTGTGCTGTTTGGTGACGTGGTCTTTAACATAGACAAGCATGTTAAAGGTAAGGGTTATAAGTAGTGTTGAGCCACCCCCGTAGTGTTCGAGTTCGGTTCGGTTCGTCGAACACTCGTGTGTTCGCCGAACTGTTCGTCGAACTGTTCGTCGAACACCTTCGAACACCGTTAAAACCAATGGCAGGCAAACAAAAACACATAGAAACACATAGAAAACACCTTCAAAGGTGTCCAAAAGCTGACAAACTGCTCAGAAGACACAACTAACACATGGAAAAGTGACAAGTACATATAGTCATGAGAAAAGAAAAGAGGTGGAGGAGTAAAAGGAGGGGGAGACACAGATATAGGCATGTCATGCCCTTCTAAAATCCAAAAAGTGAGAAGCCGACACGTTCAGTTCGCTCCTGCCCGTGCCACCTCCGTGTCGCCGGGTTTGTGCCAGAGCCGCGGTGAACCCTGACGGCCAGCCCCCCTCTCCCAATACTGGTGCCTGTCCGCTGGTCGGTCGAGCGAGCCCCCCTGTGGTGGAGGCAGCTCTAAGTTTTTTAATTTAAATTGTCTCTCTAATTTGAATGAATACACTTTAAATCCATTTACAAAGATCTATTGGAGGGCAAGTCTCATGCCAGCAGCCGCGTAATTCCAGCTCCAGTAGCGTCCACTAAAGCTGCTGCAGTTAAAAAGCTTTTATAAGGATCGCACACAACATCACCGCTTCTTTGAGAAACTCTGTGTGTGACAGGGTGCATTTCACCACAGACACTTGGACGAGTAGGCATGGACAGGGGCGTTACATGTCGCTGACTGGGCACTGGGTAACTATGGTGACAGCAGGACAAGGGGCTGCTGTCCAAGTCTTGCCGTCCCCACGAGTTGTGCGTCAAGCCTCTTTATGTCAAAGTTCCTCCACTGCTTCTGCCTCCTCAACCTCCTCTCGGTCTTCCACCTGCACCCAAAGCCTGTCTGGTCATGCCACAAGCTTTCTAACTGCGCAGAAGGGATCCTGCACACCTCCTTACTATGCTGGCAGTAGGGCTCAACGTCATCAGGCGGTTTTTACATTGAAATGTCTGGGAAATGTGAGTCACACAGCTGAGGAGTTGTGGTCAGCTCTGGAGAACCAATTTCATGAATGGTTGTCTCCACTGGACCTGAAACCAGGGAAGGCCGTGTGCGACAATGCTGCAAACCTGGGTGCGGCCCTTCGCCGGGGCAATGTCACACACGTGCCTTGTATGGCTCACGTGTTGAACCTGGTTGTCCGGCAATTTTTAGCCCACTATCCCAGACTAGATGGCCTTCTGCAGAGGGCACGGTCGCTGTGTGCTCACTTCGGCCGTTCGCATCCCGCAGCTCAGCGACTTACATCTCTACAGAAGTCGTTGGGCCTGCCACTTCACCGGCTAAAATGCGATGTGCCTACCCGGTGGAATTCAACTCTGCACATGTTGCAGCGACTGTGGCAGCACCGACAAGCCCTGGTGCAATACATTCTGATGTATAGCCTGGGCCAACGAGATTCAGAGGTGGGGCAAATCATGCTGGAGGAGTGGTCTCAGATCAGGGACCTATGCACCCTTCTGCACAGTTTTGAAATGGCGACGAAGATGTTTAGTGCTGACGATGCCATTATCAGCATGACTATTTCGGTGATTTACATGCTGGAGCACATGTTAAACAGAATTCGGAGTCAGGTGGTGGCACAAGAGGAGGTGGAGGAAGTAGAGGAGGAGGAGTTGTATGCGGAAGGGCTAACATCTGCAAGGTCCAGACGGTCGGCAACACCAAGGTGGCAGGCATGTGAGGGTGGGGGAGATGGTTTTACCAGGGCGCATGGTAGCAGCCAAACTAGTGAGGAAGGTGCAGGAGCCCAGGAAGAAGTGGAGGACGAACTGATGGAAGACTCATCAGATGAGGGGGACCTTGATCACATTTCTGTTGTGCGAGGTTGGGGGGAGAGGACAGAGGAAGGAAGCATGATTGTTACCTCGCCACCAACACAACAGGGACTTGGTGCTCCTGGATGCGCAACACACATGAGTGCCTTCTTGCTGCACTACCTGCAACATGACCCTCGAATTGTGAGAATTAGAAATAATCCTGACTACTGGGTTGCCACACTGTTAGATCCCCGGTACAAAAGTAAATTTGCAGAAATTATTCCTGCCATAGAAAGGGATGCACGCATGCAGGAGTATCAGCAGAGACTGTTGCAGAATCTTACATGTGCTTTTCCACAAAATACCAGTGGTGCACGTAGTGAATCTCACAGTTCCAACTTGCCAACCGTGGGACCGTCAAGTGTTCAGCACTCAAACCGTAACAGAACCACAGTATCTGCTGGTAACATCAATTTTGCGGAATCATTTCACCACTTTTTTAGCCCATCCTTTGCAAGGCCACAGGAGACAAGAAGTCTGACACATAGTCAACGCCTAGAGACGATGGTACAGGAGTATCTCCAAGTAAACATTGAAGCCACGACTGTGTCACTGGACCCTTGCTCTTTTTGGGCTTCCAATCTGGATAAATGGCCGGAGCTAGCCACTTACGCCTTGGAGATCTTGTCATGCCCCGCAGCCAGCGTTCTGTCTGAACGTGTGTTCAGCGCTGCTGGTGGTGTGCTGACAGATAAGCGCACGGGGCTCTCCACTGATAATGTAGACAGACTCAAGTTCATAAAGATGAACAAATCATGGATCCGAAATGACTTTTCTACCCCTGTGTCATCCTGGGGAGAGTAAAAGCTTGATGATTGGTTAAAATCACCCTACCAAACGTTTTAAGCTTTCAAATTACTAATCATGTTTATCTGTATCTTGACTGGAAAATAATTTGGGCTTTGTAGCAGTGTGCAGCACTGATCCTATTAGGCCATCTATAATAAGCTCCACCAGATTTAAAATTAAAAATAATTTTTAGCTGCATCTAGCCTGGAAAATAATTTTGGGGCTCCGAGATGCGCAAGACACATAAGTGCCTTCTTGCTGCACTACCTGCAGCATGACCCTCATATTGTCAGAATTCGAAGTAATCATGACTACTGGGTTGCCACACTCTTAGATCCCCCAAACTTTTCGATCAACCTTTTCATTTTAATAAAGACCAAAAAAATGGTCATTTTTGAAATTATAAGCATTAGCAGGTTGTTAGAAACTGAAATCAAACAGTTTTCAACTCAAAACTTTATTCTAGGTGATGTTACATTTTTACATAGGACCCCTTGTTCGAAAGGAGCTTCTGAACTCTCTCGTCCATTGAATTTGTCAGGTTTTGGATGGTTTCTGCTTCAATTGTTTTGCATGAGGACAGAATACCCTCCCAGAGCTGTTGCTTAGATGTGAACTGCCTCCCGCCATCATAGACACTCCTTTTAATGATGCTCCAAAGGTTCTGAATGGGGTAGAGGTCAGGGGAGCATGGGGGTCACACCATAAGTTTGTCCCCTTTTATGCCCATATCAGCCAGAGATGCAGATGTTTTATGTGCAGCATGAGATGGTGCATTATCATGCAGAAAAATGATCTTGCTGTGAAATACACGGTTCTTCTTCTTGAACCATGGCAGGAAGTGCTGTTTGAGAAAATCCACATACATTATGGAGTTCATCTTTAGCGCCTTCAGGGATCCTAAAGGGGCCGACAATCTCTCTCCCCATGATTCCAGCCCAAAACATTACTCCACCTCCTCCTTGTTGGCGCTGTAGCCGTGTTTGCGTGGGGTGTCCATCAACCAGCCATCCTCCACTCCATCCATCTGGACCATCGAGCGCTGCACGGCACTCATCCGTGAACAAAACAGTTTTGAAATCAGTCTTCATGTAATGTTTGGCCCACTGGAGCCGTTTCTGCTTGTGTGAAGTGGATAGAGGAGGTCGACAGGATGGCGTATGCACAGCTGCAAACCTCTGAAGGACCCTGCATCTTGTTGTTCGGGGGACGTTGGAGGCACAAGCAGCTTCAAAAACTTGTCTGCTGCTATGACAAGGCTTTTTTGCCGCTGCTCTTTCAACCTGACGTAATTGCCTGTAGGAAAGAGTCCTCAATTTGCCCTTATCATCACGCACACGTGTGTACTGTGAATCAGCTACATACTTCTTGATTGCCAAGACACTTCATCCTGATCATCGCACAATGTTGATTGTAGTCATGCCTTGACCTAAACACTCCACAATTTGTTGCTTCTCAGCAGCCGACACATCCTTTTTCTTTCCCATTTTGGCAGAAAATGTAGGCTGCTTAATAATGTGAGAGAGCCTTCTTAAGTAGTCTTGCCTTTCATTGGACACACCTGCCAAACTAATTAGCACAGGTGTCTGCAATTGCTTACAGTGATATAAAGAGCCCTGACACACATCACCATCAATGAGTTTAACTGACAAACAAACAAATTCTTCCCTTATCACTCCTAACCACTTTTTGCATAATAATTTGGAACGCGGTGTACATGTGCTTTTCCACAAAACACCAGCGGTTCACGTAGTGAATCTTACAGTTCTAACTTGCCAACCGTGGTCTGTATGGAATTGTTCAATAAAGGGCCCAAAATTAAGATAACATAGATGGGAGAGGTCTCTATGAATAGGAATTCCTAAGTATTTGATACCCTGTGAGGGCCAGGCAAAGGGAAAGTTGGACTGGATGGAATCCTATATGGATTTGGGGAGGGAGACATCGAGGGCCTCAGACTTCGCTGCATTGATTTTAAAATTTGACCATGTAACAAAGTGATCTATTTCAGCCATAACAGCATGGATGGATATATGTGATTGAGTGATATATACTAGGACATCATCAGCAAATAGAGAGCACTTGTACTCGGTGCCTCCCACCTCAATCCACCTAATATTGGGGTTATGGCGAATTGATGAGAGCAGGTGCTCCGTCACTAGGATGTATAAGAGAGGGGACAGAGGACATCCCTGCCTTGTCCCATTGGTGATTATGAAAGGTGATGAAAATGTTCTGACGCACCCCCTGGGCCTTGGGACACCCGGAGCCGGACCCTTTTTGGTGGATGCTGGTGGTTGTAGTCTTCGTGGCGGCGACCCGGTTCCGTGGCTCAGGGCGGTCAAACCAGTGGCGGAACTATTTATGTGGTTTTGATGTTTAAATGTCCGACTACGCCACCCGTGGATTGCGGTCAGAGTGAACCGCCGCTACAGGGCAGACCGCTGAGGCTGGTGTTGTGGGTGCAGCAGAGCGTAGCATAACTCCCCACGGGAGGAGTATAGCCTCAGGGCAGTGTATGCGGAGGATGGGGGTGATGGTGCAGGGCAGCAGCAGTAACGACACGGAGTCAGTGATGCAGTCCAGGGCCTTTACTCACAGTTCTTATTATCCAGACCACGTCTGCAGGTAACGGCTGCCCACGTCGTACTGTGCTCACCAGGTGAGGGGCTCAGACAACTCCCAGATAACTTTGGAGCACTTCACAGGACCCCCTTTGTGTGTCCTTTGTCTGGCCTTTCTTACCAACACTTCTGTCCGGCTGCCTCGGGCCTCCTCTTGGTAAACTTGGCGCCAGTTTCCCTGACCCTATGTGGTGCCTTCCTAGCGGGTGTAGCGAGGGGCTGCGCCACATAAAATGTCAGAGCCTCCGGTTTCTAGCTGAGGGTCGTTTCCTGCCTCCACTAGTTCGGGGACCGGTCTCCCACTTTGGCCTGACCCCTCCACGCAGGTGGATTCGGGCGTGCGGTGGCGACTCGCCCGTCCGCACCCCTGGGATCCCTTCATTCCTCGTTCCTGGAGCCTTCTCCGCTCCTCTTCCTTCCTTCTCCCTCTTCCAGGCCTGGGCCTCTGTTACTAGGCCCGCCTCCGGAGCAGAGCTCATGCAGAGCCCCTGCTCCCTGCCACTTCTGCTCAGACTTCTCTGCACTGAACTAAGATGGTGCCCACCTTTTATACTCCCTTCTCAATGCACCCAGGAACTGCTTCCTCCCTGCTCCTGCACTACAGGGTTCCCCTTCCTCAGTGTTCCCTCCCCCCACTCCAGCCAGGGACAGGGACTGTCGTGCCCATCTCAGGGGCATATTGGTCGCCCTGCCCCACGGCAATGTGGTGTAATGCATGCAGGTGTCGGGTCCTGATCCACACTCCATCCTTACCTGAGAGTGAGATATCACACCTCTGGGTGAGGTGCAATACGTCTGTAGCAACCGAGCCCTCAGGGTGCTACAGTTCCATTTATCTTCAGCCTAGGTGACGTATTGCGATACAGGGCCGTGATTTTGGCTATAAAAGGGTCCCCTAGACCCCTACCCCAAGCTTTTTAAGAGAATCATATATGGCGTGCCAGGAGACTCTATGGAATGCTTTCTCAGCATCCAACGAGAGTATCTAATTACAAATTTTTAACTGCATCTAGCCCAGGAAATACTTTGTGCCTAGTAGCAGTGTCTGCTAGTCAGCGGATTATCCCGGCTGTTAAGCAAGCTACACCACCTGTAGTTTAGACACTTAATTTTTTCAAAGGAAATGCTTCGGGACCATGGGATACTCAGTGAAGAGCATCAGGAGGCACCCCAAGGCATAGGGGCTGGGACTGGCAGTAGGATGCCTTGCGGTGGACAGCCGAGCTCGATCCTTATAAAAGCTTTTTAACTGCAGCAGCTTTAGTGGACGCTACTGGAGCTGGAATTACGCGGCTGCTGGCATGAGACTTGCCCTCCAATAGATCCTTGTAAATGGATTTAAAGTCTATTCATTCAAATTAGAGAGACAATTTAAATTAAAAAGCCTAGAGCTGCCTCCACCACAGGGGGGCTCGCTCGACCCACCAGCGGACAGGCACCAGTATTGGGAGAGGGGGGCTGGCCATCAGGGTTCACCGCGGCTCTGGCACAAACCCGGCGACACGGAGGTGGCACGGGCAGGAGCGGACTGGCCGTGTCGGCTTCTCACTTTTTGGATTTTAGAAGGGCATGACATGCCTATATCTGTGTCTCCCCCTCCTTTTACTCCTCCACCTCTTTTATTTTCGCATGACTATATGTACTTGTCACTTTTCCATGTGTTAGTTGTGTCTTCTGAGCAGTTTGTCAGCTTTTGGACACCTTTGAAGGTGTTTTCTATGTGTTTCTATGTGTTTTTGTTTGCCTGCCATTGGTTTTAACGGTGTTCGAAGGTGTTCGACGAACAGTTCGACGAACAGTTCGGCGAACACACGGGTGTTCGACGAACCGAACCGAACTCGAACACTACGGGGGTGGCTCAACACTATTCTTGATAGGGCGTCTGCGGTTGGTATTGGTTTTGCCTGCCCGGTACTTGATCACGAAGTCATAGTTGGAGAGACGGGCCATCCACCGCTGTTCCAGGGCACCCAGTCTTGCATTGTCCAGGTGTGTCAACGGGTTGTTGTCCGTGTAAACGGTGAACTTCGCGGAGGCCAGGTAATGCTTGAAGCGTTCCGTCACGGACCACACCACCGCCAAGAACTTGAAGGAGCTGTAATTCTCCGGGTTCCTCTCGGTGGGCCTCAGCTTCCGGCTGGCGTATGCGATCACCCGTTCTCTGCCCTGTTGGTTTTGGGACAGTACGGCTCCCAGTCCCATATTACTGGCGTCTGTGTGGAGAATGAAAGGCGGGCCATAATCAGGGTAGGCCAGGATCTCATCCCCCGTGAGGGCCATCTTTTGCTGGCGGAAGGACTCCTCTTCCGGTTTATCCCACTTGAAGGGTGGCTTTTGACTTCTGGACTTAGACTGTCCGATCAGGAGGTCCTGCATAGGAGCTGCCATCTTAGTGAACCTGGGGATGAACCTTCGGTAGTAGCCTACCAACCCGAGAAACTGTCTCACCTCTTTGATGTTCGAGGGGCTTGGCCAGCTCTTGATTGCCATGACCTTGTCAGGGTCGGGGGCTACTCCTTCCGCACTTACCACGTGCCCTAGGTACTGGACCTTTGGTTTCAGCAGGTGACACTTTAATGGTTTCACCTTCAGGCCATAGCCTGCCAGGGCTTCGAACACCTCGGCCAGGTGCTTGAGATGGTCCTCGTAGGTCTTCGAATAGACGATCACGTCGTCCAGGTAAAGGAGGACCGTCTCGAAGTTTCGGTGCCCTAGACAGCATTCCATCAGCCGCTGGAAGGTCCCTGGTGCGTTGCAGAGCCCGAAAGGCATACAGTTGAATTCGCTCAGTCCCATCGGGGTGGTGAAGGCGGTCTTTTCCTTGTCAGCCTCTGCCACAGGAACCTGCCAGTACCCGCTAGTAAGGTCCAAAGTAGAAAAGAAGTTAGCTGATTTTAGTGCGGCTAAAGACTCCTCTATTCTAGGCAGCGGATATGCGTCTTTGTGGGTGATACGGTTGATTTGTCTATAGTCCACGCACATTCTCATGGTGCCGTCCTTCTTTTTCACCAGAACCAAGGGGGCTGCCCAGGGGCTACAGCTATCTCTAATGACCCCAGCTTCTTTCATTTCTCTTAGCATGCCCTTTGCGTGTTGATAATGTGCAGGGGGTACAGGTCTGTGTCTCTCTTTTATCGGTGGGTGGCTCCCTGTGGGGATGTGGTGTTCTATCCCTTTTACTCTGCCGAAGTCTAGCGGGTGCTTACTAAAGACTCTCTCGTACTCCTGTACCACCCGGTAGACTCCTTGTTATTGGTGCAGGGGAGTGGAGTCAGCACCCACGTGGAGTTTCTGGCACCAGTCCTCCTTTTGTTTCTGGGAGCCATTACCCTCTGCCTGTGGAGATGGAGGCAAGGGTTCCACGGCCCTGATAGCTTTGTGTTCGACAACAAACAGTTTGGCGAGTGTAGCGTACCCGGGTAAGTGTACTTCCCTCTCCCCAATGTTGAGGATGCGGACGGGCACCCTCCCATAATGGACATCAACCACCCCCCGGGCTGTCAAAATGGTGGGCCTGCTGTCTGAGTACACGGGTTCTACCATGTCTTGGCAATCTCTACCTCTCAACCCGATTGCAGTCCGACACCAGATCATCATTTCACTTTTGGGAGGCATGGAAATGGTGAATGGGTCACTCAGTCTTACGCTACCGATCTCACCACCAGACAGTTCTACCTGCTGCCGTCTCATCAGGGCTTTTATCTCCTTGTTGAGAACTCTCTGTTGGCTGGAACTACCATTCACTGCCACCTGTTGTAGAATTACAATTACCTCTGAAAGACAATTTTCAATCACGTTAGTACCCACAGTTATTTTAGGGTGAGTTTCACGACCGTCAATGTCCACAATAATTACTCCCTGTGCCGGTAGTTCAACTTTACCAATTTTAATGGTCATCTCCTTGAACCCCATCTGCGGCACGGGTAAGCCATTACTGGCGATGATGCTCAAGTTACTGTCTGGATACCGTTTGATATCAGCATCAGTCCAATATTGCTTAAAAAGTACATAAGGGATAGTGGTTACTTGCGACCCAGTATCCGCAAGGCGCTCATGGGGATACCGTCCAGCACCACGGGTAAAACCGGGCGCCCCCCAACGTACTTATCATGCCAATTATAAGGGCCTGGTGATCTTATGCCTGGGGGTTGGCCCTCTGCCCCAGGTTGGACCCGTTTAAATTACAGTACCTGGAAATGTGTCCGGGCTGGTTGCATCGACGGCAAATGGGCTGTTCATCCTCTGCGTAGCGGTCTGTGGGCCTCCCTCGGAACGACGGGATCCTCTTCTGTCGACGCCACGGGACATCCTCCGGACTTGAAGCCAACTCGATGGGTCTTGACGGGTCCACTTGCAACGCCTGGACGGTCCTGGTCAACGCCGCGATGCTCCTGGTCAGCTCCTGGACTTGGTGGTGCAGGTCTTTCGACGGGGCTTGGTTTAGGGCCTGTGCATCAGCCCCCACGGGGTCCAAAGAGGAGGGCGCCGCCTCCTGGTGGTAGGTGAGAGCAGGGCGCCGGGGGTTTATAGCGCCACTGGTTGCAGGTTCACGGAGCACCCTTATGGCCCTGTCCTTAAATTGGGCAAAGGTCATATCAGGGTTCTGAAAGAACATGAGGTGCAGTTGGGCCCTGTGGGCGCTGGACAGCAGACCTTCTATGAATTGTTCTGTTAGTAGTTTATCCGTTTCCTGCACACTGCCAGGGTCAGTTTGTTGGATAGCCCTTAGGGCTTCCTGCAAATTTAGGGCATAGTCTCTGATGCTGTCCTGTGCCCGCTGCTTACATCCATAGAACCTCATTTTAATCTCAGCGGAGGTACGTGTGTCAAAGGTACCCCGCAGCCGGGCCAGAATACCCTTCACAGTCCTTTTCTCCTCAGTGGGCCATGATTTTACCTCCCTTTGGGCTGCGCTAGTTAACTGCCCTGTCAATATGCTGACCTTTTGTTCCTCTGTCAGGGGGTAAACCTGGAACAAACTGTACGGCCTTTCCTTAAAGTCAGTTAGGGCATGGGGCTCCCCTGAATACTTAGGCAGCCAGGCCGCTCCAGGGATGTAAGGCAGGGAAAATGGCATCACTGCTGCGGCAGCTGGGTTGGTGGTAGTGGGCACCTCTGTGTCCGACATCTTCCTCCCCCCTAGTTAAGCGTGGCCTACCTTCTGACGATCCTCTTCTGTAGGCCGCAGCTCCGCTGCTGCTGCTCCTCTGGACGAGGACCTTGCGTCGCGTCCTGATGACGTCAGCGTTGCTCTCTCCCCCTTCCAGGACCTTGCGCAGCGTCGGTGCGTGGGGCGGAGCTTCGGATCTCGCGCAGTTTGGACGTCCACGCCCTTCTTCTTCCCGCGCAACGTCCTGAAGATGGCGTCCAATCGCGGGAAAACGGCTGAAGATGGCGAGAACCGACAGAAGATGGCGGGAAACGGCTCCGGATGGCGGGAAACCTCTTTTCAGGAAAGTGCAAAGTCTTTTTCAGGCGCGCAATACACGTTTGTGGCGGGTTTGCTACAATCCTGCCGACTACGCCAAAGCTGACTCGCCCCCTGGGCCGTGGGACACTCGGATCCGGGCAATAGGGGAACGATGGGGGTAGTAGTGGCAACCCGGTTCCGTGGCTCAGGGTGGTCAGACCAATGGTAGTCTGCTACTGTACTTTAGATAATGTCCGACTACGCCACCCGTGGATTGCGGTTATTAGGAACCGCCGCTGCATACAGACCGCTGGGGCTGATGAGGTGTGCAGCTGGGGTAGTGTCACTCCCCACGGGAAGAGTGCGGCCCCAGGGCAGTATTATGGATGGTGGGAGTGATGGTGATGAGAGTCCCAGTACCGGTAGTGCTGGAGGCGCGAAGGAGCACACAGACAACAGGTTGCAGTCCAGGGTCTTTACTAAAACAGGTAAACTGACCCATAAACAGTCCCGGCTAGGAGGGGACCTGGATGTCTGAGAGCAATTGGGAGATTGACCCTGGTCAGGGTGAGGGTGTAGGCCTACCGTGCTTTCTGCGCTCCTTCTGGCTATCTCCTCCTTATAGGGTAACAGCCCACGTTTCCGAGCTCTCCGTGTACTCTCGCCTGTATGGCCTGCAACGTGGGTTCCTTTCTGCTCCCGGCCTGGTACGGCTTTCCTGGTCCCTTCTGTTGTGGCAGGGCCTTCAGGCTTCTTAGGCCAAGGAATATACAGTCCCCTGCGGACTGGTTATCTGCTGGAGAATGTGGAATCCTCCCAGCCTCAGACACCAAAGTCTGGTAAATTAAGTCCTTTATCTGCCAAGACAGGCTCACTTCGCCTCTTGTCTCTGGCTTGTGGCTCTCCTCCTGCCACACTTCCTCTTAGGTGCAATACAACTTTCTGTCCCTGCTCTGCTCCGGGACACGTCTCAGTGCTGAGACAGGTCATCCAGTTCTCCCTAACCCTGCCCCCAGTACCAGCTTTTATAGGGGCAGCCTGCTCCCCCTACTGGCCTGAGACAGGAGGTACTGCATGATAATGTTCCCCTGACTAGAGAACCTCCCCCTTGCTCTCAGACACAGCTTTATTACACTTGTGGCATCCAGGCTAGGGTGACACAGAAGCATAGGCTGAAATTACATACATGAGAAGCAGCAATCCACATAGTATCCTCATTACTGGGCAATAATATTTACATATAACTGAAAATTGGGCCCCCAGAATTAATGGTAACGGCGAGACCTCGGTACCCTAGACCGTCACTGGTCTAGATTATTTTAAAACATTACACATATATAATCCCCTAAATAATAATCCAATTTGCGGAGTGTATACTGCAGGATGTAGTCCTCTAACTGGATACAATAACCTACAAAGTGACCCTATATCTCATATAAACTAAAATGAGCTCCTATTGTTCCCATCTGATTCTGCTTTATGGTCGGATTCCGATCTACTGTAAATCAATGGAGCCCAAAGGATATCTACAGTAAATAAAATACTTTCTGTCTTTGATGGAGGTTCTACTTTTTTTTTAGTAGTCTTGGAAAAAGATTGGTATATCCGATATCAAAGAAGAAAGTGAATGATCTCAGAGAAAAAAGACACTTTTATTTAAAAGAGCAAAAATCAATAATCTAATATATATAATTGTCTTATCCCATCTGTCTGTCTGTCTGTCCAGGAAATCCCGCGTCGATGATTGGTCCGGCTGCGATCAATCAGCGACGCGGCATTTCAGAAAAAGATGGCGGCCGTTAGCTGCTCATCTGCCGCATTGAGGTCAGCGGCGATGCAGCCGGCTGCTCACAGCATAAGTCCCCCGACCGGAGTCGCCGCTGACCTCCATGCGGCTACCGTCGGGAGATCAGCACCCGGCGCAATACTTACCTCTCCCCGTGCCTTCCGCAGCAGCTCCGGTGTCTTCTGCATCCTCTGACTGTGACGTCTCAGGTCAGAGGGCGTGGTGATGTCTTTCCACCGCGCTCTCTCCTGAGCGGTCACAGCGCAGAGCGGGAAGATGCCGGCGCGCGTGAGGAGCCCAGAGCAGCGGCAGCACCAGCATGTGAGTAGTGAGGTGAGTATTGGATTTTATTTTTTCATTGTATGGGGGCATAGGGCATTAAATGGTGGGGTGGGGTGTGTGACATCGTGGAGGGGGCATTATAAATGAGGGGGGGTGTGACATCCTGCATGGGGCACTATGTGGGGGGATGTGACTTCCTGCATTGGGCATTATAAGGGAGGGGGGATGTGACATCCTGCATGGGGTAATATAAGGGAGGGGGGGATGTGACATCCTGCATGGGGCATTATATGGTGGGGGGGAGTGAAAGGGGGGGATGTGACATCCTTCATGGGGCATTATAAGGGAGGGGGTGTGTGACATCCTGCATGGGGCATTATATGGGGGGTAGTGACATCCTGCATGGGGCATTATATGGGGGGGAGTGACATCCTGCATGGGGCATTATAAGGCAGGTGGATGCTCCCCGGTCCTCACTAACACAGTTCGCTGATTGGTCGCAGACGCCGGCCGCAACCAATCAGCGATATCGGCGCCAAATTTAAACACCGCTCTGCTGATTGCTCGCGGCCGGCCGCCGCGACCAATCTGCGATTGTGGCGCCAAATTTAAACACGATCTCCGGTCAATTGGCGGCAGATTTAAAATAAGTACGCCACTGTCGGGAGACATATTCTAGAATACCCGATGCATTAGAATCTTGCCACCATCTAGTTCTATATAACAGAGAACTAATGAGAACAAGTGCTGGCTCAATGGAGTTTTTCCATAATAGAAATGTATTATCTGTGAAACAAAGAAGAACCTCAGATGATTTCCTCTTACATTAAAGACTATTGATATTTCTCTATTGTCTTCTTGATAAAATTTGTCTTAAAATGACAAAGATAGAGCAATGCAAAAAGATATTCCGGTGAAGAATAGTGTAACTCGACACTCAACCATACAAATTCAATGTCTTTTGTTGTGATAAGAGTTACCTTTCTGCATTATGATATCTTTCTTTGATGTAAGTGTAGTAGTGGTGAAGGAAGGAGCTTCCCTCTGGCACTAAAAGGGTTAAAGAGCATGTTCCCGAAAGTTAAATCTCTCTGGGCTGTAGTTAGGTCCAGTTAAGGGATTCGCTGTGATAATCCAGCCCAGTAGAAGGAAAGGGGAACCCAGTGCTATGGTTGAGCACAGCATGTGAATAAATGCTTTGTTCCTGATGTGTTTTCTTGTGGGCTGTAATCAGCTACAAGATTCCACCGTCTAAAATGCAGATGCCAGGTGAAGTTTGCCAGGAGCATTGCAGGCATTTAGGGCAGTGAGAGAGTTAAATGTGTGTGAGGATAGCCCATAGAGGGTGGGCACTTTAGGAAATCTCTGGTTAGTTTCCAGAAGCAGGAAGTGATTAGTTCAGTGAGATATAGTACCTGGGACAGGACAGACAGGCTCCTTATACTGCCTGCTAGGGCAGACAAGAGCCCCATACCCAGACAGTGATTCTCCAAGGAGAAGAATCCCTCCACAAGAGTCCTTTTAGCTGGCCTGGGAAACTCAAGAGAGTCATTGAGGACCCGGGGGCACATTTTGTCAACAGGCTGCAGAAGAAGTCAGGACTCAAACCTAAGATGTGGGGAGAACTAGAATCCAGATATACTGTCATTGGTGAGGAAGATTCTCTAGGGCTAGAGAATAAGGCAACAGAGATGCTTCAACCAAATTGGGAACCAGGACTGAAGTTGTATCAAGTACCTGTTGGAAAGATGACAACCTGTTGGGCCTTATCCATTATATCTGCCTATAAATATTGTACATATTCCTTTTCCCCAAGTAAAGTCTCAGTTATTGTTATGAACCTCATGTCTTTGAATTCATTGCTGCCCTTGTTCCAGAAGTGAAATGCCTGGATACAGACGAGGCCAGTTGGTCAAAAGTAAGTAGAAAGCACAACATACACTTCAGCACATCAGCGGGAGGACACACTTTGTGTATAGGGTACCAGAGCGAGCCGGGGCCACAGCTCGCCCACGACTACCTCGCTGGGGCACCTTACATTTGGCATAGTCGGGAGGATCCGAGCTCCTCACATGAAGAAAACGAGGAAGAGCTGACTCAGAACACAGGAGAAAAAGTGTTGGAAGACATGTGGCCCAAGATGGCGGCCTGAAGCATGGATTCCAAAATAGTGACAGTGGCGGTACAAAACAGGAGAAGAACCGCCTATCATGGAAGTGGACGGTGCCCAAGAGCGCGAAAAGGTTTCCAGCCCCAACAAGTTCCGGCCCGAAGAAGGGTGGGTCCAGCAGCCAGGATTCGTACCAGGTTGGGAGATACATTGAAAAAGAGGGTGCGGCACAGAGTAAAGCCCGGCCCAGTGAGTGGCAGTGTGCCAAAGAAGGGGGCGCGGCTGAAGGTGAGCGAAGTGTGATGAAATTCGGCCTAGGAAGAGGCAGAGCCAGACGTGCAGAAAGTCAGAGAGATACCAGCGCCATCGCTGGGGCACCTTATTTAAGAGTATGTCAATGTAAAGTTTTTCTATATCAATTTTTTTTCTATTCCTGTGTTTTGCATGATCGTCTGATTTAAATACTATCTTATCAGTTCATTGTATTATCAACTATAAATAAATGCTATTGGGCAGGAAGAGAGTGAGTATGTGGCTGAGAGCTCATGAAATACTCAAATTCCTTCTCCCTTTTCCTATGGAGAACTAAGAATTCTGCAGCCACCTTGGAGCTTTTAAAAGGGCCTGCTGTGAGAAATACAGCTGTAGAAAAATATACACACGTGGTCAAAGTAGTTGATACCCCTCATTTAATGAAAGAAAAACCCACAATGGTCACAGAAATAACTTGAATCTGACAAAAGCAATAATACATTAAAAATCTATGAAAATGAACAAATGAAAGTCAGACATTGCTTTTCAACCCTGCTTCCACAGAATTTTAAAACAAATTAAACTCATGAATTAGGCCTGGACCGAATTTATGGTACCCCTGAAAATAATGTGACAAAAGGGACATGGTTAATCAAGTTGTGTACACTAATTAGGATCACAGGTGTCTACAATTTTGTAATCAGTCAGTGGGCCTGTATATAGGGCTACAGATACTCACTGTGCTGTTTGGTGACGTGGTCTTTAACATAGACAAGCATGTTAAAGGTAAGGGTTATAAGTAGTGTTGAGCCACCCCGTAGTGTTCGAGTTCGGTTCGGTTCGTCGAACACTCGTGTGTTCGCCGAACTGTTCGTCGAACTGTTCGTCGAACACCTTCGAACACCGTTAAAACCAATGGCAGGCAAACAAAAACACATAGAAACACATAGAAAACACCTTCAAAGGTGTCCAAAAGCTGACAAACTGCTCAGAAGACACAACTAACACATGGAAAAGTGACAAGTACATATAGTCATGAGAAAAGAAAAGAGGTGGAGGAGTAAAAGGAGGGGGAGACACAGATATAGGCATGTCATGCCCTTCTAAAATCCAAAAAGTGAGAAGCCGACACGTTCAGTTCGCTCCTGCCCGTGCCACCTCCGTGTCGCCGGGTTTGTGACAGAGCCGCGGTGAACCCTGACGGCCAGCCCCCCTCTCCCAATACTGGTGCCTGTCCGCTGGTCGGTCGAGCGAGCCCCCCTGTGGTGGAGGCAGCTCTAAGTTTTTTAATTTAAATTGTCTCTCTAATTTGAATGAATACACTTTAAATCCATTTACAAAGATCTATTGGAGGGCAAGTCTCATGCCAGCAGCCGCGTAATTCCAGCTCCAGTAGCGTCCACTAAAGCTGCTGCAGTTAAAAAGCTTTTATAAGGATCGAGCTCGGCTGTCCACCGCAAGGCATCCTACTGCCAGTCCCAGCCCCTATGCCTTGGGGTGCCTCCTGATGCTCTTCACTGAGTATCCCGTGGTCCCGAAGCATTTCCTTTGAAAAAATTAAGTGTCCAAACTACAGGTGGTGTAGCTTGCTTAACAGCCGGGATAATCCGCTGACTAGCAGACAATGCTACTAGGCACAAAGTATTTCCTGGGCTAGATGCAGTTAAAAATTTGTAAGTAGATGCTCTCGTTGGATGCTGAGAAAGCATTCCATAGAGTCTCCTGGCATGCCATATATGATTCTCTTAAAAAGCTTGGGGTAGGGGTCTAGGGGACCCTTTTATAGCCAAAATCACGGCCCTGTATCACAATACGTCACCTAGGCTGAAGATAAATGGAACTGTAGCACCCTGAGGGCTCGGTTGCTACAGACGTATTGCACCTCACCCAGAGGTGTGATATCTCACTCTCAGGTAAGGATGGAGTGTGGATCAGGACCCGACACCTGCATGCATTACACCACATTGCCGTGGGGCAGGGCGACCAATATGCCCCTGAGATGGGCACGACAGTCCCTGTCCCTGGCTGGAGTGGGGGGAGGGAACACTGAGGAAGGGGAACCCTGTAGTGCAGTAGCAGGGAGGAAGCAGTTCCTGGGTGCATTGAGAAGGGAGTATAAAAGGTGGGCACCATCTTAGTTCAGTGCAGAGAAGTCTGAGCAGAAGTGGCAGGGAGCAGGGGCTCTGCATGAGCTCTGCTCCGGAGGCGGGCCTAGTAACAGAGGCCCAGGCCTGCAAGAGGGAGAAGGAAGGAAGAGGAGCGGAGAAGGCTGCAGGAACGAGGAATGAAGGGATCCCAGACCCTGACCCCTCCACGCCCGAATCCACCTGCGTGGAGGGGTCAGGCCAAAGGGGGATACCGGTCCCCGAACTAGTGGAGGCAGGAAACGACCCTCAGCTAGAAACCAGAGGCTCTGACATTTTATGTGGCGCAGCCCCTCGCTACACCCGCTAGGAAGGCACCACATAGGGTCAGGGAAACTGGCGCCAAGTTTACCAAGAGGAGGCCCGAGGCAGCCGGACAGAAGTGTTGGTAAGAAAGGCCAGACAAAGGACACACAAAGGGGGTCCTGTGAAACGCTCCAAAGTTATCTGGGAGTTGTCTGAGCCCCTCACCTGGTGAGCACAGTACGACGTGGGCAGCCGTTACCTGCAGACGTGGTCTGGATAATAAGAACTGTGAGTAAAGGCCCTGAACTGCATCACTGACTCCGTGTCGTTACTGCTGCTGCCCTGCACCATCACCCCCATCCTCCGCATACACTGCCCTGAGGCTATACTCCTCCCGTGGGGAGTTATGCTACGCTCTGCTGCACCCACAACACCAGCCTCAGCGGTCTGCCCTGTAGCGGCGGTTCACTCTGACCGCAATCCACGGGTGGCGTAGTCGGACATTTAAACATCAAAACCACATAAATAGTTCCGCCACTGGTTTGACCACCCTGAGCCACGGAACCGGGTCGCCGCCACGAAGACTACAACCACCAGCATCCACCAAAAAGGGTCCGGCTCCGGGTGTCCCAAGGCCCAGGGGGTGCGTCAGAACATTTTCATCACCTTTCACAATCACCAATGGGACAAGGCAGGGATGTCCTCTGTCCCCTCTCTTATACATCCTAGTGACGGAGCACCTGCTCTCATCAATTCGCCATAACCCCAATATTAGGTGGATTGAGGTGGGAGGCACCGAGTACAAGTGCTCTCTATTTGCTGATGATGTCCTAGTATATATCACTCAATCACATATATCCATCCATGCTGTTATGGCTGAAATAGATCACTTTGTTACATGGTCAAATTTTAAAATCAATGCAGCGAAGTCTGAGGCCCTCGATGTCTCCCTCCCCAAATCCATATAGGATTCCATCCAGTCCAACTTTCCCTTTGCCTGGCACTCACAGGGTATCAAATACTTAGGAATTCCTATTCATAGAGACCTCTCCCATCTATGTTATCTTAATTTTGGGCCCTTTATTGAACAACTCCATACAGACCACGGTTGGCAAGTTAGAACTGTAAGATTCACTACGTGAACCACTGGTGTTTTGTGGAAAAGCACATGTACACTGCGTTCCAAATTACTATGCAAAAAGTGTTTAGGAGTGATAAGGGAAGAATTTGTTTGTTTGTCAGTTAAACACATTGATGGTGATGTGTGTCAGGGCTCTTTATATCACTGTAAGCAATTGCAGACACCTGTGCTAATTAGTTTGGCAGCTGTGTCCAATGAAAGGCAAGACTACTTAAGAAGGCTGTCTCACATTATTAAGCAGCCTACATTTTCTGCCAAAATGGGAAAGAAAAAGGATGTGTCGGCTGCTGAGAAGCAACAAATTGTGGAGTGTTTAGGTCAAGGCATGACTACAATCAACATTGTGCGATGATCAGGATGAAGTGTCTTGGCAATCAAGAAGTATGTAGCTGATTCACAGTACACACGTGTGCGTGCTGATAAGGGCAAATTGAGGACTCTTTCCTACAGGCAATTACGTTGTGTTGAAAGAGCAGCGGCAAAAAAGCCTTGTCATAGCAGCAGACAAGTTTTTGAAGCTGCTTGTGCCTCCAACGTCCCCCGAAAAACAAGATGCAGGGTCCTTCAGAGGTTTGCAGCTGTGCATACGCCATCCTGTCGACCTCCTCTATCCACTTCACACAAGCAGAAACGGCTCCAGTGGGCCAAACATTACACGAAGACTGATTTCAAAACTGTTTTGTTCACGGATGAGTGCCGTGCAGCGCTCGATGGTCCAGATGGATGGAGTGGAGGATGGCTGGTTGATGGACACCCCACGCAAACACGGCTACAGCGCCAACAAGGAGGAGGTGGAGTAATGTTTTGGGCTGGAATCATGGGGAGAGAGATTGTCGGCCCCATTAGGATCCCGGAAGGCGCTAAAGATGAACTCCATAATGTATGTGGATTTTCTCAAACAGCACTTCCTGCCATGGTTCAAGAAGAAGAACCGTGTATTTCACAGCAAGATCATTTTTCTGCATGATAATGCACCATCTCATGCTGCACATAAAACATCTGCATCTCTGGCTGATATGGGCATAAAAGGGGACAAACTTATGGTGTGACCCCCATGCTCCCCTGACCTCTACCCCATTCAGAACCTTTGGAGCATCATTAAAAGGAGTGTCTATGATGGCGGGAGGCAGTTCACATCTAAGCAACAGCTCTGGGAGGGTATTCTGTCCTCATGCAAAACAATTGAAGCAGAAACCATCCAAAACCTGACAAATTCAATGGACGAGAGAGTTCAGAAGCTCCTTTCGAACAAGGGGTCCTATGTGAAAATGTAACATCACCTAGAATAAAGTTTTGAGTTGAAAACTGTTTGATTTCAGTTTCTAACAACCTGCTAATGCTTATAATTTCAAAAATGACCATTTTTTTGGTCTTTATTAAAATGAAAAGGTTGATCGAAAAGTTTGGGGGATCTAAGAGTGTGGCAACCCAGTAGTCATGATTACTTCGAATTCTGACAATATGAGGGTCATGCTGCAGGTAGTGCAGCAAGAAGGCACTTATGTGTCTTGCGCATCTCGGAGCCCCAAAATTATTTTCCAGGCTAGATGCAGCTAAAAATTATTATTAATTTTAAATCTGGTGAAGCTTTAGTATAGATGGCCTAATAGGATCAGTGCTGCACACTGCTACAAAGCCCAAATTATTTTCCAGTCAAGATACAGATAAACATGATTAGTAATTTTAAATCTGGTGGAGCTTATTATAGATGGCCTAATAGAATCAGTGCTGCACACTGCTACAAAGCCCAAATTATTTTCCAGCCAAGATACAGATAAACATGATTAGTAATTTGAAAGCTTAAAACGGTTGGTAGGGTGATTTTAACCAATCATCAAGCTTTTACTCTCCCCAGGATGACACAGGGGTAGAAAAGTCGTTTCGGATCCATGATTTGTTCATCTTTATGAACGTGAGTCTGTCTACATTATCAGTGGAGAGCCGCGTGCGCTTATCAGTCAGCACACCACCAGCAGCGCTGAACACACGTTCAGACAGAACGCTGGCTGCGGGGCATGACAAGATCTCCAAGGCGTAAGTGGCTAGCTCCGGCCATTTATCCAGATTGGAAGCCCAAAAAGAGCAAGGGTCCAGTGACACAGTCGTGGCTTCAATGTTTACTTGGAGATACTCCTGTACCATCGTCTCTAGGCGTTGACTATGTGTCAGACTTCTTGTCTCCTGTGGCCTTGCAAAGGATGGGCTAAAAAAGTGGTGAAATGATTCCGCAAAATTGATGTTACCAGCAGATACTGTGGTTCTGTTACGGTTTGAGTGCTGAACACTTGACGGTCCCATGGTTGGCAAGTTGGAACTGTGAGATTCACTACGTGCACCACTGGTATTTTGTGGAAAAGCACATGTAAGATTCTGCAACAGTCTCTGCTGATACTCCTGCATGCGTGCATCCCTTTCTATGGCAGGAATAATTTCTGCAAATTTACTTTTGTACCGGGGATCTAACAGTGTGGCAACCCAGTAGTCAGGATTATTTCTAATTCTCACAATTCGAGGGTCATGTTGCAGGTAGTGCAGCAAGAAGGCACTCATGTGTGTTGCGCATCCAGGAGCACCAAGTCCCTGTTGTGTTGGTGGCGAGGTAACAATCATGCTTCCTTCCTCTTTCCTCTCCCCCCAACCTCGCACAACAGAAATGTGATCAAGGTCTCCCTCATCTGATGAGTCTTCCATCAGTTCGTCCTCCACTTCTTCCTGGGCTCCTGCACCTTCCTCACTAGTTTGGCTGCTACCATGCGCCCTGGTAAAACCATCTCCCCCACCCTCACATGCCTGCCGCCTTGGTGCTGCCGACCGTCTGGACCTTGCAGATGTTAGCCCTTCCGCATACAACTCCTCCTCCTCTACTTCCTCCACCTCCTCTTGTGCCACCACCTGACTCCGAATTCTGTTTAACATTTGCTCCAGCATGTAAATCACCGGAATAGTCATGCTGATAATGGCATCGTCAGCACTAAACATCTTCGTCGTCATTTCAAAACTGTGCAGAAGGGTGCATAGGTCCCTGATCTGAGACCACTCCTCCAGCGTGATTTGCCCCACCTCTGAATCTCGTTGGCCCAGGCTATACGTCAGAACGTATTGCACCAGGGCTTGTCGGTGCTGCCACAGTCGCTGCAACATGTGCAGAGTTGAATTCCACCGGGTAGGCACATCGCATTTTAGCCGGTGAAGTGGCAGGCCCAACGACTTCTGTAGAGATGCAAGTCGCTGAGCTGCGGGATGGGAACGGCGGAAGTGAGCACACAGCGACCGTGCCCTCTGCAGAAGGCCATCTAGTCTGGGATAGTGGGCTAAAAATTGCTGGACAACCAGGTTCAACACGTGAGCCATACAAGGCACGTGTGTGACATTGCCCCGGCGAAGGGCCGCACCCACGTTTGCAGCATTGTCGCACACGGCCTTCCCTGGTTTCAGGTCCAGTGGAGACAACCATTCATGAAATTGGTTCTCCAGAGCTGACCACAACTCCTCAGCTGTGTGACTCACATTTCCCAGACATTTCAATGTAAAAACTGCCTGATGACGTTGAGCCCTACTGCCAGCATAGTAAGGAGGTGTGCAGGATCACTTCTGCGCAGTTAGAAAGCTTGTGGCATGACCAGACAGGCTTTGGGTGCAGGTGGAAGACCGAGAGGAGGTTGAGGAGGCAGAAGCAGTGGAGGAACTTTGACATAAAGAGGATTGATGCACAACTCGTGGGGACGGCAAGACTTGGACAGCAGCCCCTTGTCCTGCTGTCACAATAGTTACCCAGTGCCCAGTCAGCGACATGTAACGCCCCTGTCCATGCCTACTCGTCCAAGTGTCTGTGGTGAAATGCACCCTGTCACACACAGAGTTTCTCAAAGAAGCGGTGATGTTGTGTGCGACATGCTGGTGGAGCGCAGGCACACCTTTGTTTGAGAAGTAGTGCTGACTGGGCATCTGGTACTGGGGCACTGCGACGGACATAAGGTCTCGAAAATCCTCTGTGTCCACCAGGCGGAAAGGCAGCATTTCTGTAGCCAAGAGCTTGCAGATGGTGAAATTCAACCTCTTAGCTTTCTCATGGCTAGGAGGAAATGGTCTTTTACTTGTCCACATCTGAGGGACCGAGGGCTGGCTATTGTGCTTAGACGGGGTTGATAAGGGTGTCCCCGGCAAACTGCCGGTCTGTGAGGAAGATGCAGGCGGACATGTTAGGTTGCCTTGATCCAAAGGTGGTGCTATCGATGTCGGACAGCTGGTGTTACCACCTCCAAAGAAAATGATGACCTGCCAATCACGCTGGCTGTTGCGGGTAAAGAGGTGGCAGGTCTGCCCCCCAAAACAGGTGTGACTGCTGTCCCCCCAGTCACAGAGGATGAAGAGGCCGCGGATGCACAAGATATGGCAGACGGTGGTTGGCCTGGCCGGCTAGGCCGCATTGTAGCACACTGAGCTTCCCACTGCAACTTATGCTTCATGTCCATGTGCCGGTTCATGCATGAAGTACTCAAACTATGTATTTTTTGGCCTCTACTTAGCTTTTGCTGACAAATGTTACAGATAACACGAGTTGGGTCATCTTTATCGATCTGAAAAAATGCCCAGGCTATGCAAGGCTTAGCACCCATGCGACCTGAAGAGCCACCACGACTTGTGGTGAGAGGCAGAGTTGTGTTTGAGGATGCAGTTGTTGACGTGCTTCCAGTACTACGTCTCTGTCCAGGAGGGCGCAACCTGACCTCGTCGTCACTAGCATCTTCCTCCACCTCCTCTGCTGACCTCATCTCTTGGCTGACTGTGGGTTGACAGTAAGTGGGATCTCCAACCTCATCATCATCACCCTGTGCGTTATCGCACCCGTCGTCCTCAGAGCCAACCTGTTCCTGCCCTGACAAAAAACTAAAGTTGTCGCTCCAATCAGGTATTTGAGTCTTATCATCGTCTTCCTCATTGTCTCCACCAACAGGAGTTACAGTTTGGGAATGAGGGTCTACATTATGGTCAGAACCTTCTGCGTCTGGTCCTGGATCCGACTCATAAAGATTCTGGGCATCAGTGCAGATCATTTCCTCGTCTGGATTCACAGAAGCGCTGGAGTCGACCTCTGATTCCCAGGCTATAGTATGAGTAAACAGCTCTGCAGACTCAACCATCTGTTCTACCTCATACTCAGACGGGCAGCTGGAGATTTGGGAGCTGTGAGGAAGCAAGTGCGATTGGGGTGACACCTTTGAGGACTGGAGTATTTGTGATGTTGAAGTTGATGTGGAGGAGAGCCCACTTAAAGGAGCACTTGATATCCGTTGAAGCACCTGCTGTTTTTGTGCCTCATCTGGAATTTGTAATGATTGGCGTGTCCGTAAGAAAGGGATCTTATCACATTGTCCGCTAAAAGAAGTAGACATTTTAGTTTGGCTGGAAGATGGTCTTTCTTCTGCAGATGTTACTGTTGCTTTAACACCTACCCCACGGACACAACCTTTTTTCCCCTTCCCAACACGCCTATTCCCCTTTCCACCAGCAGCAGGCCTTTTTCCACTCATTTTGGTGGTTAACTAATTCACAACTCTGGAGTTGTTTGCACAAAAAAACAATGGATGGGAACCGAGCAGAGCTGAGTGGCCAAACTGTGGTATTAGGCCAAAACTATTGGCTGGGTTAGATGCAGAAAAAAATTATATTCAATTTGCAACCTGATGGAAGTCTGTATAGATGGACTAATATAACAAGTCTCACACACAGCTAGAAGCCCAATATTTTTTCAGAGGTAGATGCAGAAAAAAATATACTCAGTTTGCAACCTGATGGAGGTCTGTATAGATGGATTAATAGAACAAGTCCCACACACAGCTAGAAGCCCAATATTTTTTCAGAGGTAGATGCAGAAAAAAATTATATTCAGTTTGCAACCTTATGGAGGTCAGTATAGATGGACTAATAGAACAAGTCCGACACACAGCTAGAAGGCCAAATATTTTTTCAGAGGTAGATGCAGAAAAAAATTATATTCAGTTTGCAACCTTATGGAGGTCAGTATAGATGGACTAATAGAACAAGTCCCACACACAGCTAGAAGGCCAAATATTTTTTCAGAGGTAGATGCAGAAAAAAATTATATTCAGTTTGCAACCTTATGGAGGTCAGTATAGATGGACTAATAGAACAAGTCCCACACACAGCTAGAAGGCCAAATATTTTTTCAGAGGTAGATGCAGAAAAAATTTATATTCAGTTTGCAACCTTATGGAGGTCAGTATAGATTGACTAATAGAACAAGTCCCACACACAGCTAGAAGGCCAAATATTTTTTCAGAGGTAGATGCAGAAAAAAATTATATTCAGTTTGCAACCTTATGGAGGTCAGTATAGATGGACTAATAGAACAAGTCCCACACACAGCTAGAAGGCCAAATATTTTTTCAGAGGTAGATGCAGAAAAAAAATATATTCAGTTTGCAACCTTATGGAGGTCAGTATAGATGGACTAATAGAACAAGTCCCACACACAGCTAGAAGGCCAAATATTTTTTCAGAGGTAGATGCAGAAAAAATTATATTCAGTTTGCAACCTTATGGAGGTCAGTATAGATGGACTAATAGAACAAGTCCCACACACAGCTAGAAGGCCAAATATTTTTTCAGAGGTAGATGCAGAAAAAAATTATATTCAGTTTGCAACCTTATGGAGGTCAGTATAGATGGACTAATAGAACAAGTCCCACACACAGCTAGAAGGCCAAATATTTTTTCAGAGGTAGATGCAGAAAAAAATTATATTCAGTTTGCAACCTTATGGAGGTCTGTATAGATGGACTAATAGAACAAGTCCCACACACAGCTAGAAGGCCAAATATTTTGTCAGAGGTAGATGCAGAAAAAAATTATATTCAGTTTGCAACCTTATGGAGGTCAGTATAGATGGACTAATACAACAAGTCCCACACACAGCTAGAAGCCCAATATTTTTTCAGAGGTAGATGCAGAAAAAAATATATTCAGTTTGCAACCTGATGGAGGTCAGTATAGATGGACTAATAGAGAAAGTCCCACACACTGCTAGAAGGCCAAATATTTTTTCAGAGGTAGATGCAGAAAAAAATATATTCAGTTTGCAACCTGATGGAGGTCTGTATAGATGGATTAATAGAACAAGTCCCACACACAGCTAGAAGCCCAATATTTTTTCAGAGGTAGATGCAGAAAAAAATATATTCAGTTTGCAACCTGATGGAGGTCTGTATAGATGGATTAATAGAACAAGTCCCACACACAGCTAGAAGCCCAATATTTTTTCAGAGGTAGATGAAGAAAAAAATATATGCAGTTTGCAACCTGATGGAGGTCAGTATAGATGGACTAGTACAACAAGTCCCACACACAGCTAGAAGCCCAATATTTTTTCAGAGCTAGATGCAGAAAAAAATTATATTCAATTTGCAACCTGATGGAGGTCAGTATAGATGGACTAATAGAATGATGCTATGCCCAAAAGATTTTACTTCACTAGGTGCAGTAAAAAAATTGGTATTCTATACACAGGTGGTATATCTTGCAACACAGATAGGCTACTCCACTGACTAACACACTCTGCAATAGGCCAAAAAGGATTAGCTTTGCTAGATTCAGCCAAATGCTGTGAAAAAAACTTGCACAGCACTGGCACAGACCTGCCTGGCAACAACTGATAGGAACTGATGTAACCTAGTCCTGAAAAGGACTCCAATTACAATTAGTCTTTACTCCCACAATCTATCTATTTAAGAGCACAGACCTGCCTGATAAAAGTCGTAGGAAATGCTGTAACCTAGTCCTTAAAAGGACTGCAATCACAACTATTCCCTACTCCCAAGCTATCTGTAGATTTGTGCGAAAATTGGCTTGAAATTAACAAGGTATAGCGCACACAGCAACAGCGGTGCCGTCTAACACGCAGCTGCAGCAGTGAGAAAATGGTGGCGACGGGGAAAATGGCTTGGTCTTATAGGGCAAGGACATGTGACATACACTGCCAATGACACATGCCCTTGCTTGTGTGAAAAAAAGCACTTCGCTCCGTGTGTGCGCTGCTGATAGGCTGACAGATTGCACCTCCCCACTGCAAATGCGGGAAAGAGAAAAAAAATGGAGATCTTCATTGTTCCTGCAGAGATCCATCCCCTGCCCCTCCCCCCACCCCGCTGTACACTCAAACTGCGTATTAACATTAATTTTCATCATTACTGAGAAAAAATCCAGTTATGATTTTGGTGCACGAACAGTTATCAAACATAACCTCGAACAACCGAATTTTTCTCAAATTGTTCGTGTTCGCCGAACGGCTCGAACACCGCCCAAAACAGCTCGAATTTGAGATTGGCGAACAGTTCGAGTAGAACAACGCTCATCTCTAGTTATAAGTCCATCCCCAAGCAGCTTGATGTTCCTGTGACTACAGTTGCACATATTATTCAGAAATTTAAGATCCATGGGACTGTAGCCAACCTCCCTGGACGCGGCCGCAGGTGGAGAATTGATGACAAATCAAAGAGACAGATAATACGAATGGTAACAAAAGAGCCCAGGATAACTCCTAAAGAGATTAAAGGTGAACTTCAAGCTCAAGGAACATCAGTATCAGATCGCACTATCCGTTGTTGTTTCATCCAAAGTGGACTTCATGGGAGACGCGACCAGGGAGAACACCATTGTTGAAAAAAAAAAAAAAGCCAGACTGGAATTTGCCAAACTACATGTTGACAAGCCACAAAGCTTCTGCGAGAATGTCCTATGGACTGATGAGACAAAAATGGAAGTTTTTGACAAGGCACATCAGCTCTATGTTCACAGATGGAAAAATGAATCGGATCAAGAAAAGAACACTGTCCCTACTGTGAAACATAGCGGAGGCTCTGTTATGTTCTACGACTGCTTTGCTGCATTTGGCACAGGGTGTCTGGAATCTGTGCATGTTACAATGATATCTCAAGACTCTCAAGTATTCTAGAGAGAAATGTGCTGCCCAGTGTCAGAAAGCTTGGTCTCAGTCGCAGTTCATGGGTCTTGCAACAGTATAATAACCCAAAACACACACCTAAAAACACCCAAGAATGGCTAAGAGGAAAACATTGGACTATTCTGAAGTGGCTTCTATGAGCCCTGACCTAAATCCTATTGAGAATCTTTGGAAAGCGCTGAAACATGGCGTCTGGAAAAGGCAATTTTCTAACACGAGACAACTGGAGCAGTTTGCTCATGAGGAGTCGGCAAAAACACCTGTCGAGAGGAGCAGAAGTCTCATTGACAGTTACAGGAATCGTTTGATTGCAGCGATTGCCTCAAAAGGTTGGTCAACAAAATATTAAATTAAGAGTACCCTTATTTCTGTCCAGGCCTATTAATTCTGTGGAAGCAGGGGTGAAAAGCAATGTCTGACTTTCATTTGTTCATTTTCATAGATTTGTAATTTATTATTACTTTTGTCAAATTCAAGTTATTTCTGTTACCATTGTGAACTTTTCTTTCATTAAACGAGGGGTACCAACAATTTTGACCAAGTGTGTACATGCAATGCATATTTAAAGTCTATATACCACTGTTATAATGCCAGATTTTTGTCATATAAAAAATACTAAGAAGAGTAATATCAGAACTATTTCTAATCAATAATTTGTGCAAATCCATTGAGATGCAAACTGAAAAAATTTTGAAAGTGACAATACAGTGCATTGTGAAAGTATTTGGCCCTCTTGAACTTTTCTACCTTTTGCCACATTTCTGGCTTCAAACATAAAGATATAAAATTCTAATTTTTTTGGGAAGAATCAACAACAAGTGGGACACAATCGTGAAGTGGAACGAAATTTATTGGATATTTTAAACTTTTTTTAAAAAATAAAAATGAAAAGTGGGCGTGCAATGTTATTTGGCCCCTTTACTTTCGGCGCAGCAAACTCACTCCGGAAGTTCAGTGAGGATCTCTGAATGATCCAGTGTTGTCCTAAATGACTGGTAATGATAACTAGAATCCACCTGTGTGTAATCAAGTCTCCATATAAATGCACCTGCTCTGTGATAGTCTCAGATTTCTGTTTCTAGTGCAGAGAGCATCATGAAGACGAAGGAACACACAAGGAAGGTCCGAGATACTGTTGTGGCGAAGTTTAAAGATGGATTTGGATACAGAAAGATTTCCCAAGTTTTAAACATCTCAAGGAGCACTGTGCAAGCGATCATATTGAAATGGAAGGAGTATCAGACCACTGCAAATCTACCAAGACCTGGCTGTCCCTCTAAACTTTCATCTCGAACAAGGAGAAGACTGATCAGAGATGCAGCCAAAAGGCCATGATCACTCTGGATGAGCTGCAGAGATCTACAGCTGAGGTGGGAGAGTCTGTCCATAGGACAACAATCAGACGTACACTGCACAAATCTGGCCTTTATGGAAGCGTGGCAAGAAGAAAGCCATTTCTCAAAGATATCCATGAAAAGTCTTGCTTGAAGTTAGCCACAAGCCACCTGGGAGACACACCAAACATGTGGAATAAGGTGCTCTGGTCAGATGAAACCAAAATCAAACTTTTTGGCCACAATGCAAAATGATATGTTTGGCGTAAAAGCAGCACAGCTCATCACCCTCAAAACACCATCCCCACTGTCAAACATGGTGGTGGCAGAATCATGGTTTGGGCCTGCTTTTCTTTAGCAGGGACAAGGAAGATGGTTAAAATTGATAGGAAGATGGACGGAGCCAAATGCAGACCATTCTGTAAGAAAACCTGTTGGAGTCTGCAAAAGACCTGAGACTGAGACAGAGATTTATCCTCCAACAAGACAATGATCCCAAACATAAAGCAAAATCTACAATGGAATGGTTCAAAAATAAACGTATCCAGGTGTTAGAATGGCCAAGTCAAAGTCCAGACCTGAATCTAATCGAGAATCTGTGGAAAGAGCCTAAAACTGTTGTTCACAAACGCCCTCCATCCAACCTCAATGAGCTCGAGCTGTTCTGCAAGGAAGAATGGGCAAGAATTTCAGCCTCTCGATGTGCAAAACTGATAGAGACATACCCCAAGCAACTTGCAGCTGTAATCGCAGCTAAAGGTGGCACTACAAAGTATTAACTCAAGGGGGCCAAATAATATTGCACGCCCCACTTTTCAGTTTTTAATTTGTTAAAAAAGTTTAAAATATCCAATAAAGTTCGTTCCACTTCACGATTGTGTACCACTTGTTGTTGATTCTTCCCAAAAAAATTAGAATTTTATATCTTTATGTTTGAAGCCAGAAATGTGGCAAAAGGTAGAAAAGTTCAAGGGGGGCAAATACTTTCACAATGCACTGTAACTAAACTAAAATAATGTGGCTGCATAAGTGTAAACACCTTATTTAATTGGGGATGTGGTTGTGTTCATAATTAGCCAATTACATGTAAACTCATGTTAGATAGCAGTCATTGCACAGCTGTCATCATTTAGAGAGAATATTAAACAGGACTTTACCCCCCAAACTACAGTCATATGAAAAAGTTTGGGCACCCCTATTAATCTTAAGCTTAATGTTTTCTAAAAATTGGTGTTTTTGCAACAGCTATTTCAGTTTGATATATGTAATAACTGTTGGACACAGTAATGTTTCTGCCTTGAAATGAGGTTTATTGTACTAACAGAAAATGTGCAATCTGCATTCAAACAAAATTTGACAGGTGCATAAGTATGGGCACCCTTATCATTTTCTTGTTTTAAATACTCCTACCTACTTTTTACTGACTTACTAAAGCACTTTTTTTGGTTTTGTAACCTCATTGAGCTTTGAACTTCATAGCCAGGTGTATGCAATCATGAGAAAAGCTACTTAAAGTGGCCACTTGCAAGTTGTTCTCCTGTTTGAAGCTCCACTGAAGAGTGCCATCATGGGCTCCTCAAAACAACTGTCAAATGATCTGAAAACAAAGATTATTCAACATAGTTGTTCAGGGGAAGGATACAAAAAGCTGTCTCAGAGATTTAACCTGTCAGTTTCCACTGTGAGGAACATAGTAAGGAAATGGAAGAACACAGGGACAGTTCTTGTTAAGGCCAGAAGTGGCAGGCCAAGAAAAACTTCAGAAAGGCAGAGAAGAAGAATGGTGAGATCAGTCAAGGACAATCCTCAGACCACCTCCAGAGAGCTGCAGCATCAACTTGCTGCAGATGGTGTCACTGTGCATCGGTCAACTATACAACGCACTTTGCACAAGGAGAAGCTGTATGGGAGAGTGATGCGAAAGAAGCCGTTTCTGCAAGCACGCCACAAACAGAGTCGGCTGAGGTATGCAAAAGCACATTTGGAGAAGCCAATTTCTTTTTGGAAGAAGGTCCTATGGACTGATGAAACCAAGATTGAGTTGTTTGGTCATACAAAAAGGCGTTATGCATGGTGGCAAAAAAACACAGCATTCCAAGAAAAACACTTGCTACCCACAGTAAAATTGGGTGGAGGTTCCATCATGCTTTGGGGCTGTGTGGCCAATGCCGGCACCGGGAATCTTGTTAAAGTTGAGGGACGCATGGATTCCACTCAGTATCAGCAGATTCTTGACAATAATTTTCAAGAATCAGTGATAAAGTTGAAGTTACGCAGGGGATGGATCTTTCAGCAAGACAATGATCCAAAACACCGCTTCAAATCTACTCAGGCATTCATGCAGAGGAACAATTACAATGTTCTGGAATGGCCATCCCAGTCCCCAGACCTGAATATCATTGAACATCTGTGGGATCATTTGAAGAGGGCTGTCCATGCTCGGCGACCATCAAACTTAACTGAACTGGAATTGTTTTGTAAAGAGGAATGGTCAAAAATACCTTCATCCAGGATCCAGGAACTTATTAAAAGCTACAGGAAGCGACTAGAGGCTGTTATTTTTGCAAAAGGAGGATCTACTAAATATTAATGTCACTTTTCTGGTGAGGTGCCCATACTTATGCACCTGTCAAATTTTGTTTGAATACAGATTGCACATTTTCTGTTAGTACAATAAACCTCACTTCAAGGCAGAAACATTACTGTGTCCAACAGTTATTACATATATCAAACTGAAATAGCTGTTGCAAAAACACCAATTTTTATAAAACATTAAGCTTAAGATTAATAGGGGTGCCCAAACTTTTTCCTATGACTGTATATATAAATGCACGTAGCTCTTTCAAAGGCAAGTCCTGCAATACATTTACACTGTGAGTCTGTTCCTCCATTATAGAGAAATCAGTGTTTAAATTAATATACAAATGAGGCTAAAGAACTATGGTAGACCTGAAGCCTCTGTCACTCCAGCTCTATTCTGTATCCAGTGCCGTCTCCTCCTGCTTAACTGATGGCTTTGGTCTATAAACAACTGACAACACAGCAAAGGGATCAACTTGTTGAAAGTAATCTGTCAGGAGAAGGGTACAAAAAAGTTCTATGGGAATAGACCTACCATGGTGACTATGAAGACGGTCACAAGATGTGGATTAAGTATGGCGCAACAGTGACATTATCTTGAACTGGATGCCTCTCAAAAATTGAAAATACAAGAAATAAAATTGGCCCAGGAGGCTGCCAAAAGGCCTACAGCAACATTAGAGGAGCTGTAAAAGTTTCTGGCCAGTCATGGTTGGGTCGTACATGTGACTACAATCTCCCATATTCTTCAAATGTCCAGCCTGTGTCGTGAAGAAGCCATACAGAAGCCTTTTCTTAAAATGAAAAACATCAAATCCTACATTAGCTTTGCTTTGCCAAGACCTACATCAAGTCTGCAAAAAGCATGTGGTAAATGTGTTATGTCTAATGAGATCAAGGTGGAACTATTTGGCCATAATTCCAAAAGATATACAGTACAGACCAAAAGTTTGGACACACCTTCTCATTTAAAGATTTTTCTGTATTTTCTTGACTTTGAAAATTGTACATTCACACTGAAGGCATCAAAACTATGAATTAACACATGTGGAATTATATACTTAACAAAAAAGTGTGAAACAACTGAAAATATGTCTTATATTCTAGGTTCTTCAAAGTAGCCACCTTTTGCTTTGATGACTGCTTTGACTGTATTTGGTGCCAAGCATGCACTGCACATTACCAAAAGAACACCATACTCAAAGTAAAGCATGGAGAAGGCAGACTTTGTAATCACTATGCTAACACCAGAAACAATATTTCTAGATTTCATTCATTAGAGTAGACAGAAAAAGGCCAAAGAAAATACTTGAAAAAAATATTGGCAAAAAAATTTAATTTTGTGCAATCATCTTCACGCATAGAGACCCTAGAATTGGCGAGGACAACCTTATCTAATGAGCCCAGTCTATTTTTTAGTTTCCTGCATAAACAAGCAGGGTGTGCACATTTAAGGCTATTCCCAATGCAAATTCAATCAATAAAGCAATTGTGAGCCCAACCAGTTCTGCAGAAGCCATAGTGCCAAAATATATCCACCCGTTTTAGTTACCCACTTACATAATTACAATGTGTATGCACTATATACTCTCTGGTTGACATTGTATTTTTTGCAGTTTCTTATAATGGATATAAAGCCAATGATGAATGAAACATTTTCAAAAATAATAAACTATTTCATGTAGGAAATCTAAAATGGAAATATCACCAAGTTTAACAATTCTTTAAAGGGAATAATTCATGCAATCTAGCATAGTAAGTAAATCAGGGTTTTAACAATTGAATTATCCAGAAAAAAAACATTTTGAAATATTCTTTTATTGATACTGAATAAAGAGAATGGCTCTACTTCAGATTTAATTTCCTTCATCTATATCTTTCTGTAAAAACCACAGGACCTTCACCATGACTTGCCTTCTTACCCTGGGATTGGAAACCATAATGACGAGAGACTCTGCTGTTGGAAAAGACATAAATATCAACCAGCAGACAAATGTATGAGGGTCTTCAGGGTTGGGGTTTACTGAAAAAAACAAAATATTATTTATGTAGAATATGATGGAAATTGTAAGGAACTTCGACATGGTTCTTATAGCATTAACATGAGCCTCGTTTTTGGTTTGAGTTAATCCAGAATCCTTCTGCTTGAGCTTCCATAGATGTCTTATTAGTGAAGAGTTGGTCACAATTACAGAGACCATGATGAGAATAAATGGCACGCAGCATCCTATAAATGACGCTGATTGAATGTAAAGGGACTGAAAATGGAAAGACCCACTGATAAATACGGGGTCAAGGCTGCTGTTCCCAGGGTTTTGTAGAGTGACTTGCACAGTTGCCGTCCAGACAGTGGGAAGACTAATGAAGAAACAGCCGGCTGCTGACAGAAGAAGAAGATGTGGTAGATACATTGAGATGTTCCTCTTTGACCAGACAAAGAACGGATGACTGAAGTTAGAGATGGTGACACAGTAATAGATACAGAGCCAGGCAGTGAGCCAGTAGGTTAGATACAAGAGGGTCAGCGTTCCCACAATGGTGGGTACATAGAACTCCCTAGTAAGCAGTAGAGAAATTAAGTAAATAGATAATAAACCCTTAGAGACCAGTAAACACTGGAGAGCGATGTTCACCATTCCTATGACAAGGTAGATTAGATCTGGAGGATTCAGCTTCTGTCCAGTCTTCAGGCTTTGGGCAGTAGACAACAAGATGCACACATTCAGAATAAGGGCCATCCCACTGTCCAAGATGCCAAAGATTATGAGAAGGATCCATCCTGTGGACGGCATCATGAATCTCCTGTGGTTGAGTTTATGTTCGAATCAGTAACGTGTTGGTGAAGTTAAAAGAGAAAGCCCTACTTTTCATGTATGATCTATTCAAAATGTTTAGCCTCAATTTGTTTTTGCTCAGTTTTGTAAATCAGGAATATTATACAGACGCAGCAAAGTGTAACGAGGGGGATTATGGGTTACCTCTAGGTCACCCTCATGGCAATATTGCATGCTACTGTTGGAGAAGCCACACAGCTTGTGTTGAGTTCTCAGGTTTGAATGTTTAAAGGCAAGTGCAGGTTATTTTTCATTATGTGTAATGGATAAAATCCTTGTGGTATAATGTTATAGTGTAATATAGGCTTAGATATTTTATCGAATATTTTATAGACACTTTCCATCTTATGTATTGAGCGTATACTGAAGCTTGTAGACGTTCACATGTTTCTTCAAGATTTTACTACTGCCCGCTTTCATCTAACTTGGAGGGGTGTTCGCTCTTGATGATTGACAATTTGGACCAACATGATTGGTGTTTTGGATGATAAGTATCGTTAGTCAGATTCGGTTGAAACAAACAGCTGTTTACTTCACTGAAACAGCTGATGAACGATCACTATGGTCAAAATTAGTCAATTAGTGGATTAATTCTTCAGCTACAATCAACTTCACTTAGACAACATGAGATATGTCGGAATCTGCAATATTGTCTTGATCTTGTCTACTCAAAATCAAGAGAGGACCGAAGAGCTCTACATTAAGAGCGATTGAATGAAGGTTCTACTATACCATTGTATTATGGTAGACACAGAAAGCTTTTCACTAGTGCTATTAAGCAGGAAAACAAACTTTTATTTCAAGAACAAGGGTCATTAATGACAAAGAGCAGAACAAAGAAGAATATGCTGTTTTCCATGCAGTGATTTGGGGTATGTGCCCACGATGCAGATTTGAAGCAGAAATTTCCTGAGAATTTCTGCATCTCCTTGGTAGAAAAAATGTATGCGGATTTTACATGCGTTTTTTCAGCGTTTTTTTTTCAAGCGTTTTTCCAAGCGATTTTGAGCATCACTTGAAAAGGGCTTGACAAGTTGGTCACACAATATAAATCCATGCAACTGAGAGATGTTATAAGAAATGTTATATCTGAAACTCAGTCTCACGTTCTACATGAAAATATATTATTTTTTCCCAGATGATTAGGATTTTTTCTTATCAGAAATAAGACGTTTTCCTAATTCGGCAGTTATGAGAATTTAATCAGGAATGGACTAGAGAAATACAGAACTGCTGACGTCACTTCTATGTAAGTAATTACAGTCATTAGAAAAAATAAGTACACCCTTTTTGACTTCCGTGGTTTTACAAAAAAAGGATATCGTAAAAAAAAAAAATCTTGTCCTTTGAACATTTTAAAATTAGGTAAATTGAACCTCAGACGAAGAACAACACATGACAAATTACACATTGTAATTATTTATTTTCCAAAATCTAAGCCAAAACGCAGGAGCAGAGTGTGAAAAATTAAGTACACCTTTATTATTTACATTTATTTTTTTACATATAAATTAAGAGGGTAAGCAGCAACCAGGTGCAGCTAATTAAATGCTCTTGATTAATTGTTCATCAGCCCATGTGACTACCACTATAAAAGCATAAGTATGGGCAGTTTACTGGTCTGGGAATATTTCGATTATGTGTTTAACACAATGCCAATGGGGGGAAAACATCAGCAATGATCTTAAAGAAGCAATTGCTGCTGCCCATCAATCAGGGAAGAGTTTTAAGGTCAAACAATTCCAAAACTTCTGCTCTTATAGATGTGGTCACACTTGAAGATAAACAATTAATCAAGGGCATTTGATTGGCAGCACTGGGCTGCTGCTTACCCTCCTGCTGTATTACGTAATTGTAAGACCTAGTAAGAATGAGATTAATTTTTATCATGTCCCAATATATATAATCATAGAATTTAAAGAGGGTGTACTTATTTTTTTCCTTATGGCTGTACAAGCAGGGCATTGTATTTTAAATACAGATGCATCATGGGAATGATTTGGAGAAATACATTTGGCATTCGGCTTACAGAATCTAAAACTTGTGTTTTATCTCATGAATATTAATGGATGTGAAACTTGATAGTCACAGGTGTAAGTGAAGGCTCCAAACTCTCAATCTGCACAAGCCCAACACCAACTCCATGCCTCTTATAATGCTGCAGTCTTCTTATATAGTAGAGGAACCTTTAGGCAAAGAATTTTTAAAACATATTTTAATATTGGAGCCGTTGACTGACGTCAAGTTAGGTGTCAAATTATCCTTCTGAAATATCTGTATATGATTGAACACTACTCAATGCCAGTTTTAAAGATCCTCTTTCACCCAGTACATCCATTAATGACTACTTTTATCTGGATAATGGTAGACCTAAATTAAGTTTAGAGAAACTACAGAGACTCCAAGATCATGCAGGTTGGGCTTTATCCAACGTGTATCTTTTATTATGGCCAGATACAAAATCCAAGATCTTGTATCTTGGATTTTGGAGAAAGATTAATCCAACTGAGAAGCATACCGTGTTTCCCCGAAAGTAAGGCCCCCCCGAAAGGAAGGCAGGGTGGGAGGTTTCGGGGGGTCCGCCAATGTAGGGCACCCCCCGATTGTAAGGCAGGGTAGCGGGGGGGGGGGGCGGGGAATGTAAGGCTGATTGGCCGATCATCCTGTTCGTCACAGGCTCCCTAGTCCTTGCTGGCCACCAGCTCGAGCTGTGATTGGCCAGTCAGCCGGCTCGCAGCTGATTGGCCGAATCAGCTGCGACGTCACCGCCTACAGGCTCGCTCCGATTGGTCCAGCTTCCCCAGCATCCGAATCGTCAGCCCGGCACCGCAGAGGAGATCGAAACAGAAGGAAAGTAACGGTAAGTTCCGAAACTCTCTCTGTGTGTGTGTGTGTGTACGGTATGTGTATGGGTGCCGTATGGGGCTGTATGTGTCAGTGTGTGTACGGTACCGGTACGATACCGTGTTTCCTCGAAAGTAAGACCCCCCCGAAAGTAAGGCAGGGTGGGGGGTTTCGGGGGGGGGGGGTCCGCCAATGTAGGGCACCCCCCGAAAGTAAGGCAGGGTGGGACTTTTGGGGGTAAAATTAATGTAAGACAGGGCCTTACTTTCGGGGAAACACGGTAGTTGACACATCACCTCAATATAAAATCATTATGGGCCTCACTAGAAGGCATATATATTATTATTACCCTTATGTAAAGTAGCATTACGAGAGTGTAAGGTATGTAAGTCACTAGAGAAATGTAATGATCTGATTGGCGAGGCTGAGCTGTGGGACAATCGTTACAAACACTTATTTTCTTAATGCGGGTTGAGTTCTGGACACAGCATGGGGTTATGATTTTAGATTAAAAATATTTAGATTTGAGAGTCCTCAGTGGTTGATACCTTTTAATGGCTAACTGAAAAGATGGTAACAGGTTGCAAGCTTTCGAGACTACTCATGCCTCTTCATCAGGCAAAGTATAACACAAAATCTGAAGAGTCACATATTTATACACAATAGGACACAAAAATAATGCAATAGCTGAGACAGCTGAGCTATTACTAAGGGAGAGAGATAAACAGTTCTGGCTGTAAATATTTTAGTAGTTCATAGATAAGGAGTATTACAGTTTTATTGCCCTGTGACTGTGGTCTGGTCCAGGGTTGTGATGACCCCTACAGTTCTGAGGACCACATTCCTTAGTTGATGTAGAATGACATAAATCCATGCAACATATTCAATCCTGCTCTGAATGTGTCAAAGGTCACCATGAGTTTATATTCCCAAACTTTTCTGTCTCTCTGAGATTTGAAGTTACCTTTTAATACCAATAATTTCATGTCTGTGATGTTGTGTTCAGGGAAACAAAAATTCTTTGCCACAGGTACATCTATTATTTTTTCTTTTATTGTTTAGCGATGATGATTCATCCTTGTCCTAAGTTTTTGCCCTGTCTCCCCTACATACAGACCCCCAGCTGGACTTTTGATACATATAATTAAGTACACTACATTAGATGTGATACAGCTGAAAGTACCTGGGCTCTTGTTGTCCTGATGTGAATTAGGTGAATTGGGGATCTTTATCTTGTCTGTGGTCATTATAAATGGAATATTTACAGCCAGAACTGTTTATCTCTCTCCCATAGTAATAGTTCTGCTTTACGTCACCTGTCTCATCTATTGCATTATTTCTGTATCCTATTGTGTATAAATATGTGACTCTTCATATTTTGTGTTATACTATGCCTGATGAAGAGACCTGAGTAGTCTTGAAAGCTTGCAACCTGTTACCATCTTTTCAGTTAGCCATTAAAAGGTATCAACCTTTGAGGACTCTCAAATATAAATATTTTTCTATCTACTGGCTAACACGGTACAAAAATAAAACTTTTAGATGACAATTTTTTGATTTGAGGTGCTCCTTTCATTTGACCAAATGCAAACCCAATTTTATATCCATGTTAAATTTTTCATGGGTACCTGCAAATAAGACAAATAGTCACAAGTCAATTCCTTCATCTAAGTCAAAGGGTGTCAGACATTTTATCAGCTGTAGAGGAAGTCCCTCTGGATTATCCAGCTGAGATATGTTTCTTGGGAATCCTAAATGAAGAATTTTTTTTCATTATGACAGGATCCTTCAGACAGGGATTATTTATAGCAAGAAAATGTATCACTTTATGCTGGGTGGGAGGGACCCCCCTTCTACATCTCAATGGAAAAAAAATGTTAATGATGTAGTTTCTTATGTGAATATCATACACAAAAAAGAAGTTGTCCACAAAAATGTACTAGGGGATGCAGGAAGTGGTGCAGTTCACTTTTCATCCAGTCCTCAGGGGCAGTCCTTACCGGGCATTGTCCAATTACTGTTCCAGGCTGTAACAAATGGTGAAAGTGAAACGTTTTAGGTTATAAATAATGTAAGAATAAGTTATGAAACTGTTGAGGTATCATTTTCTAGTATTACTATCTACATTTGAATTTAGACATGGATATACGGTGGATTGTGAGCAGAGTCACATGAACCATAAATGTAATACTGTACATTTATTCATGTTATTTTACTCTTTAATAAAAATGTGTTAAAAAATATTTGCTAAATTATATTATCTACTATATATTCGGCTTATCCCGTCTGTCTGTCCTTCTGTCCAGGAAATCCCGCGTCGCTGATTGGTCCGGCCGCGGCCAATCAGCGACGCGGCATTTCCGAAGAAGATGGTGGCCGTTAGCGGCTCATCTGCCGCACGGAGGTCAGCGGCGATGCAGCCGGGAGATGACCGGCGCTAGCTGGTCATCTCCTGGCTGCTCGAAGCAGAAGTACCCCGACCAGCGACGCCGCTGACCTACATGCGGCTACCGTCGGGAGTTCAGCGGCTAGGGCCGCTGATCTCCCGACGGCAAGTGTCAAGGGAGGACCGGGGAGCGGCGCCGCTGGTAGGGATACTTCTACTGCGAGCAGCTGACAACCATCTAGTTTAAGTTATAGTAACCTATGCAATATCTGTATGCATGCCCAGTATGTAGCTTTTATATATAATAGTTACCTAGTTGGCACAGCCTTGCATTATGCAACCAACCATCCTCATCCAACTCCTCCTCAGGTCTTGGTTATCAAGAATGTACAGAACAGATTGTGTCGGTGTGATCAAGAACATCAGCGTCAGGTTTAAATAGTAACCAGGACTATGGGGCACAAAAGCTGAGAAATAATAGAGAAGGGTGACCAGGTAAAACACAAAGTAAAGCAGTAAGAAACGCATCATCCTGTAGACGACACTATTATACAGTGTCAGGCTGGCTTCTCCAGAAGTCTGTGTGTTCTTCATCTTACGACTATGAAGTTTCAGGAAGCCAACAGTTAGGAGGGTGCTTAGTGCTGTACATAGGATTGGTAAAAAAGTCATAAACGAGAGGATTTTTGCAATGTTATAATTATATTCTACATAAGTCTCAGAGGTGGACAAGATCAGTGAGCTATTGGTAGAAGGCAACTGTTTGGGTGTAAAAAGCAACAAACCAAGCAAACTGTTGACAAATGAAGACAACTTTGTCAGCGTGATCTGCCAGGAGACAATACAACTTATCTTCATCTTGACCCAACCGAGGTAGCCTCTTTGGACATTGACAACCTTAATGAAATAGTAGAAGCAGAGGACGGCCGTGAGTAATGAGCTGGAGTTCATGCAGTAGATGAAGAATAAAGTGAAGATGACATTGTAGTAAAATGACGTGGAGAAATCAGGCATCTGGATGTTACAGAAAACATTAAAGGAGGACACAATGACGAAGAAGACACTGGAAATATTAAGAGCTGCGAGGATTTTTTGGATAGGTGTTAAGCTCCTCTTCAAGTAGTAATCACGCAGAATGACAAATTCAATGAATACATTGATGAATATCGAAACCAATGCTTCAAATGAAAGCAGCAGCATACACAATACAGTGACCGGGCTGCTGGCGGCAACACTCATGATGATGGGTGTCCTGGTAAGTCTTCGACTGATCAACCTTCAGAGCAGAAGATGCTGCATAGATGTATTTAGGTTCCATCCAAAGGGAGAAGAAGCTGAAATCCTGCCGTGCCGTATTCCTTAGATTCTGCCATTAAGGATATAAGCCTGGACTTTGAATATATGCAAATCTCAGCAGGAACATGTTTCACCATTTGTTTTAATGTAAATGAGTTTTCAGTGAAGATTTGAAGCAATTATTTCAAAGATTGGAAACAGAATTTACAATTTACATTATTGTACATTGCCCAAGAAGTTTTTGGAAATCGCTTGTGTTACTTTGTAACTTGTGTTGTCTTGTTCCTTTGTTGAGGAGGTATCACAGTTGACGATGGTTTCTAGCTCTATCCCTACGGGGCATCAGCAGATGATGACAGATCTCAGAGCCGTGTTACCATCCTAAACTAAATACCACCAGGACACAACATAGTGAAAAATGACTGAAGATTCTCAGCCATCATTAATGGTTATCACCTCAATCTAAAGGACAGAAATGAGTAATTAATCATCTCTTTATATAAATATTCAACATTTTTTACTTATTTCAGGTTTTCCATATTTTGTCATTGCTTTCAGGCATTATTATAGTTTAGAACGATTTCTAGAACCCTCCATACTTCTGGAAATACAGAATGAAGGAAGATTATCAATGAATTACAACTACTGAAAGGAGAGAAATACTTAAAGTTAAATATGTTTTTTTTGGATTGTGTTGAGTGATGGTGACCGTAATCCATTCCACGAATTACAAGTCCATACTCCAATTGACTATTATTTCAGGGATATGACATTTATACCTACACTTATTTTATTGTTTTATGAATAGTGATGAGAGAAAGTGGTTGTTACTTGACTTTTCACCGAATATCACGACATTGCTTGACAAACATGTGCAACCTCGACATGATTTGTGGCTGTCTAACAGCCACAAAACATGCGCCCGCGGGGGAATCGAACATGTCACTCCAGCACCCGTGATACTTGGCGCATTCCCGAGCACCCTAGAGAAACTCGAGAAACGGGCACTCGCGCTCATCACTATTTATTACATTCTGAAAAAGTATTGACAGAATCATCAGGTTAATGGATCTTGACAGTGGTTGCAGAGATGACACAAGCTAACATCTCTTTCCATGAGCTCCTCAGTTTGGGATTATCCAAAATGTGCAGAAAAGCTTGAGTTGGGTTAAACAAGAAAATCAATATAAAAATTATCCAGTACCCGCAACTGTAAGGAGCAAAAATGGAGTAATGGTTAAAAAACATTGCCAAGTAAAATACAAAATAGAGAACTAGGAAGCGCACCATTTTATGGATAACACTTTTATACAATGTCAAGTTAATATCACCTGAAGTCATTGTGTCCTTCATCTTCTTGATATGAAGCTTCAAGAATCCAACAGTAAGGATGGTAGCAATAAAAGAAAGCACAAATGGCACACATATCAACCCAAAAATATAACCACCCACAACTGCATTGTATGGAGTTATCTCTAGAGAATGGATGAATGGATTGGTAATTGAGTTATTAATGGGAAGGACTTGTGGAGGTGTGTAAAAAAACAAGCTTAGAGAGCAAGTTGCCAAAGACACCAACTTCACCACCAAAATCTGCCAAGGGATGATAGAGCCGATGTTCGCCTTCACCCATATAACAAAGCCCTGTTGCACATGGACAACCTTAATGAAATAGAAGAAGCAGAGGACGGCAGTGAGCCATGAGCTGGAGCACATGTAGTAGATGGAGAATAAGTTGGCTATGTTTTTGGAATTCCAAGTTTTGAAGAAACCAGTCTGTAGGATGTCAGAGAAGAAGTTGGAAGCTGTCACAATGGTAAGAATGGTCCCAGAGACATTTAGGGCCACCTGGATTTTATCTCTGGATTTTAGATGTTTCTTTCTCTTCCAATCACATAATATCACAAAAAAGATGTAGAGATTGATGATTATTGACACAAATACTTCAACAGATAGAACCAATATACCCATTATGAATGCGGGGCTCCTCATGTCAACACCCATGAAGAAGAACGTTTCTGAAACTCCTTTCTTAAGCCAAGATATCCTGGAAAAAAAAATTGAGAAGATGAGAAAGCGGGACAGCCTGGTATATTATGCAGCTATGAGAAGAGTGGCTTTGAATATGCAAACACACAACCTGTGGAATATATCACAGACCTTTCCATAACAAAAGTGCTTTCTGATTAAGATAGATGGATTTTCCTGCAGACAGGCAGGAAGGAAAGAAGGAAAGAGGCAGGCAGGCAGGAAAGAAAGAAGGCAGGTAGGAAGGAAAGAAGGCAGGAAAGAAACATAGAAAGAATGTAGGCAGACATGAAAGAAAGAAGGCAGTGAGGGAGGGAGGAAGGATGGAAGGGAAGGAGGAGGGAAGAAAGGCAGTGAGGAAGGAAGGGAAGAATGAAGGAAAGAGAGGAAGGGAAGAAGGAAGAATGTAAAGGAGAGAGGAAGGGATGGAGAAGGGGAGAAAGGGAGTGAGGGAGGAAGGAAGGATGGGAGGAAGGAAAGAAGGAAGGGAGGAAGGAAAGGTGGAAAGGAGGGAGGAAGGAAAGGAGAGAGAAAAGAAAGGAGGAAGAAAGGAGAGGCGGAAACAAGGAAAGGATGAAATAATGAAGGAAGGGAGGAAGGAATGAAGGGAGGAAGGAAGGGAGGAAGGAAGGAATGAAGGAAGGAAGGAAAGGAGGGAGGGAGGAAGGATGGAAGGGAAGGAGGAGGGAACAAAGGCAGTGAGGGAGGAAGGAAGGATAGAATGAAGGAAAGAGAGGAAGGATAGAAGGAAGAATGGAAAGGAGAGAGGAAGGGAGAGAAGAAAGGAGGGAGAAGGGGAGAAAGGGAGTGAGGGAGGAAGGGGGCATGGGAGGAAGGAAAGGAGGGAGGGAGGAATGAAAGGAGGAAAGGAGAGAGGAAGGAAAGAAGGAAGAAAGGAAAGGATGAAATAAGGAAGGGAGGGAGGAAGGAACAAAGGGAGGAAGGGAGAGAGGGAGGAAAGAAGGTAGGGAGCAAGGAAAGAAGCGAGGAAAGACTGGAGGGAGGGAGGAAGGAAGGGGGAAATAAGGGAGGAAAGAAGAAAAGTGAAAGGAAGAAAAGAAGGAAGGGTGGGAGAAAGGAAAGAAGGAAGGGAGGGCAGAAGGAAAGAAGGGAGGGATGGAGGATGGGAGGGAGGAATGAAGGAAGGGAGGAAGAATTGGAGAGAGGGAGGGAGGAAGGAAGGGATGAAAGGAGGGAGGAAGGGAGAATAAAAGGGAGTAAGGATAGATGAGAGGAAGGAAGGAAGGAAGGAAGGAAGGAAAGAAGGAAAGAAAGATATCTTCCATTACACATACATGAGCTTGTTGTACATATCATTCTAAAACTTTGGGCTTTGTTGTGAAGTTGCACAGTTCATGTGGCTATAAAGTCTTTATTTTTATAGAAAGGTTTCCATTTGTGCTGAGCAAAATTGCAAAAACTCTAATTCGTACGTACTCTTAAATTTGTTTAGGAAATTTGATTTTCATCAAATTTATTTAATATAAATCGAATATGCATTATTATGCTCTGACGGTTGTCCATAGCACAAAGCATAATTAACACAGGTAAATAAAAAATAATTTGAATTATACTCTCTTAGTCCTCCCCAGTGCTGCCACACAGTCTCACACCGATCCCGTCAGCTTTACAACATTTTTTTTGCCACTATTGAAAGTGAACTTGGTTTGTCTCTCAACACAAGACTTTGGAGTGATTTATTATTAATTGTTAAAGTGATATACTTTATAATTTGCTGTATAATTTGTTTTTTCCCAGATCATTCAGTCATTGACATTGTTATGACACTTTCTAAACCTGCTACTCTGGCAAGAAGCAATTTTCATTATCTCTAATATTGGTTTATATATGAGGTGACATTAATGACAATTAGATAGATTTGAATAAATAACCTTTGGATCTCATCCATCCACTTAACAAATGCACAAAAAAAATAATTTCTTAATATCAGTCAAAAATCGCCACAGTAGATTATGAGAAGTTGCTGAGTGACTGCATTTACATTTATGGCTGATTTTAATTTACATTTATTTATTTATTTATTGTTGTGAACTTAGCAAGAAAAGATACAAGCAAGAATTTTAATTATTGATGAGAAAATCTTCCAAAATTCAATTTTGGCAGGTTGCACAAATTTGGCCAGGAAATTCGATTTGTATAAATCTTTTTCAATGCAAACATGTATACTGTACATTAGTATGCTGTGAAGTTTCTCCAGACCCCTAGCTTAATAAAAACATAAAAAAAAAAAAAAAGTATACTCAACTAGACCAAACCTGTCCCGCCTCGCAGTCCCACTCAAATCTAGTCAATGTCTTCAGCTCAGTCAACAATGCTGTCGTCACTCGGCCATCGTCAGCTTTTTCTGTCACTCGGTATGGTTGGCATCTTCCAGCTCCATGCATCTTCGGCATCTCTTGTTCTTACTAGGCCACAATGCCGTTACATCCTGCAATATTGTGATATCATGATTAGTGATGAGCAAACGTGCTCACCACTGCTCGGTACTCGCCCTACCATCACTATGCTCGACAAGCTTGGCGAGTATTTCCGGGTTGCTCGAGCGGGAACTCGGGTCCCCTCCCTGCATGTTTGGCGCTCTTTAGAGAGACACCACTATTGAACCCAGAGCAGTGTCAAAAGGTTGTTGGTTGGATAGCAGAGAATGCTTCCAGCCACTTTGCCACCACCACCACCTCCCTGTCTTCAACACGGTCAAGACACAGTAGCCATGAGTCTTGACCGAATATTCCTCACCCTCATCCTCCTTCCTCCCACCATGCCGAGTGCCCAGAGACAACTGATCCCACACTTGGACACTCAGAAGAGCTGTTCACTTTTCCATTTGTAGATTCAGGCCTCTCGCCCGGCCCGCTTCAAGCGAGTCAAGAGGAGAACACGTGTAGCGATGCCCAAATATTGGAGCAGCCACGGTCACACAAAGGCAACAGTGGGAAAGTGCAATTACTGGCGCAAGAGGTGGATGATGATGATGATGAGACACAATTGCCAGAAAGTCAGGAGGAGGACCAGGGTGTGGAAGTGGAAGATGAGGTGGTGGATGACATAGTAACTGACCCAACCTGGCAGGGTGACATACAGAGTATAGAAAGCAGCACACAGGGGGAGGGAGGTGTAGCACCACAACAGGCAGGAAGAAGCATTGTGGTGGCCGCAGACACAAGGCGGGAAAGTGTTCCTCGTAACGCCAACACGACAGAAGTTTCCAGTACAACTGTTAGGTCTTCCCGAGTCTGGTTATTTTTTAAAGACTTTGCAGATTACCCCAAAAAGTCCATCCACCGCCAGCATGATCAGACACATGGTAACAAAGCAACTGACTAAGTGGGCCGAACACCAGGGTCCAGCAACAGTGTCTGCAGGTGACACCACTGCTTGTTCCGCTGTTGTGCGTCCACACCAATCCCCTGTCCATGGCGCATGCCAAGATGTCACCCGCCCTGCACCTGTCATTTAACACTCTTAACTATCACCATCAGCAAGCACGTCCACGTCCTTGTGCCAGTGCAGCGTTCAGTTGTTCCTACCCCAGTCCTTGGAAGGCAAGCTCAAATACGCAGCCAACGCCCCACAGGCTACACTACTAAATTCACACATTTCGTGAACGCTTACGCTCAAAATGTTGCCTTTTAGGCTCATGGAGACAGAAGCTTTCCGTAACCTCATGGCAGTGGTTGTCCTTCAGTATTCGGTCTCCAGCCGCCACTATTTCTCCCTGTGTGACGTCCCCGCATTACACGAGCACATGTCCCACAATATTAGATGTGCCCTCAACAACATAGTTACTGGGAAAGTCCACCTAATCATGGACATGTGGACAAGTGGTTATGGGCAGGGACGGTACATCTCGCTGATGGCACACTGGGTTAATATAGTGGAAGCCGAGACACAGTTGGACCTTGGGATGGAACGCGTCTTCCCGACGCTGAGAGTTTCGGGACCATGGTCAATCAGGGTTGCCCCCACATTCTACAGTTCCTGCACCTCCTCCTCCTCCTCTTCAGCCTCCATCTCCGAAATGACCACATCAGTTGCAAGCTGAAAGCACTGCAGCACTGCCTCGGCCATGCTGCAACAGGCTGTCCTGAAGCTGATATGCTTAGGTGACAAACCGTACAAAGCTAAAGAGTTGTGGACAGCTTTGAAAGAACAGGCAGATCTGTGGCTGACACCGCTGACCCTACAGCCAGGCATGGCCGTGTGTGACAATGGCTGGAACCTGGTGGCGGCCCTGAGGCGAGCTGACACATGTACCATGGAAGGCCCTTGTGCTTAATCTCGTGGTTCAGCAGTTTCTCAAAACCTACTGCCTGTGTGATCATTTTAGAAAGTCAGCTACAGCTTCTGCCTTTTGCCATGCTTCAGCAGCGTTTTTGAAGCTTTCAGCTCACTGACTGATCTGCGATGTCCCCACGCTTTGGAACTCTACATTGCTGATGTTGAGAAGGATTTGTGAGTCGAAGAGGGCAGTTGTTGCCTACCAGCATCAACAAGGCCGTTGGTATTCAGGTCAGACTCCACACATAAAACCTCAGGAGTGGACATAGATGTGAAACATATGTACTATCCTCCAAAACTTTGAGGACTCCACCAAGATGGTGAACGGCGATAACGCCATAATTAGCGTTACCATCCCGCTTCTCTGTCTTTTGAAAAGCTCTCTGCTCACAATTAAAGAGGATGCATTGTAGGTGGAACACGATGAGATGGAGCAAGGAACCATACAGGGTGATTACACACAGCCAAGCCTCATCTCATCCCAACGTGGATTGGGTGACAATGAGGAAGAGGAGGAGGAGGAGGAAGAACAGGAGCTAGTTTCCTGTGCTATAGACTATACTACCTGCACAACTGTCATACTGTCTGTTCACCGTGGATGGCCTGAGGACAAGGAGGAGAAGGATGAGGAGGAAAGCATGGTCAGTCCGCCTCTTGGTGAGGACAGAGAAGTCTTGCCTCTTTGCAGTCTTGCACACATGGCTGAGTTTATGTTACACTGCCTTTCCCGTGACCGTCGCGTTGTCCAAATTTTGGGTGACAGTCATTGTTGGTTGATGACACTTCTAGACCCACGCTACAAGGAGAACTTTATATCTCTTATTCCCACACTGGACATGACTAATAAAATGGGGCAGTACAAGAAGGCCCTCTGTTGCGGAATTATTAAAAAAATTACCATCTGAAAACGCAGGTGGCAGAGGTCACAGTTCGTTGGACAACAAAGGAGTACAAGTGAGAGAGACACAAATGCAATTGAGCAGTGGCAGAGGAACACTGTCAAAGTTCTGGGACAGTTTTCTTAGACCTTCCCATCGCACAAGCTCTGATGCGTGGGGTACGCTCCCAAGGAGGGCAAAGTTTGGGAAGATGCTGAGGGAGTACCTTGCTGACCATACCAACGTCCTCCGTGATTCCTCTGTACCTTACAATTATTGGATATCCAAGCTGGACACGTGGCATGAACTGTCTCTCTATGGCTTTGAGGTCCTAGCCTGCCCTGCCGCTAGCGTTTTGTCAGAGTGGGTTTTTAGTGCCGTCGGTAGAATTATAACCGCCTGCCAACTGAAAATACTGACAGGCTGACTCTTATAAAAATGAAGGGCTGGATTGGGCCAGACTTCTCAACACTACTGAATGACAGCAGTGTAACATAAACTCAAATACAGTGTCTTTTTTTTGGGAGATCTAACTCTATTCCCATGCACCTCTGTCTTCACACCCAGACATAGACATACGCGTTTTTCTATTTGCTCTTGTCCTCCGCATCCTCATCCTCCACGACCATATCACCACCATATGTACCATATCAACATATCTACGTCTCTTGCAAGGGGCATTGGAGTTCCTCCAAATTTTTGGCAGCCATTGCTTCACTGCATAGGCAAACAGTATGGGAGACACACTTCCTAATAATGGAAACATTGTTTTCAAGAGGCCCTCCGACCTCTACGTATCTTGCAAGGGGCATTGGAGTGCCTCCAAATTTTTGACAGCCTTTGCAGTCACTGCATAGGCAAACTGTATGGGAGACTCTATCCTTTCTAATGGGAATATGTCGTTCCTGTAGCCCTGCTCTATGTGTCTTTAAATTGTTAGTGGGGTTTTTCCTAAATTTTGGCAGTCGTTGGACTTATTGCATACCCTATAACTGAATAGCAGACCCTCTCCTTTCTAATGAGAACATGTCGTACTTGTTACAGCGGTCCAGCTCTGTGTCTTTAAATTGTTAGTGGAGTCAATGCATGGGCATTACCACTATAGGAGACCTGCTCCTTTATAATGGGAACATTTTTTTACTGAGACCCTCCTCTATATCTCTTCAAAGGGGTATTGGGTTGCTTCCAAATTTTTGGCAGCCCTTGCAGTCACTGCACACGCAATAACAGTATAGGAGACCTATTCATTAATAATGGGAACAACAAAGCATAGCTGGCTGGCTCCCTAACAATAGCAAGGGCCGACTACTGGCCCTTGAAGAATAGTAAGGCTGTAAAAATAGTGTTTGTGACTTTCACAATCCCTTCATAAATGAAACAGGATGTGTCCGATCATGTCTCACACACCACATGGCCAGATAAGGTTGCAAAATGTAAAAATGACATTTCCCGGTGAATGCATTTGTCTTGTTTGAAAGCAATGCAAAAGTGCAAAAACGCATCAAAAACGCTACGTGTGAACATAGCCCAAGGTGTGGAGGAGCATTTTTGTTTTTGTATATTTATTTTGCCTTATATACAAGTCATTACCCTGGAAAGGATGTTACTTAACATATTTCCCAGGAAAATCCATTTTGGTTTCGTTTTGTATGTTTTATTGTGAGTCCGTAAAAGTGGCATAATACTCTGACAACGTTGTTGACAGCAGTGATCTGGGAGTCAGAGATGCTTCCAGGGGTCTTCCCCATGCTGTTCCCATGACATTTGAGCACAGTTCCCATTGATTTGTGCAATCTTTAAGCCCTCTGCAGACCGCCGGGGGGAGCCGCCGGAAAAATGCTTGAGTTTCCCATAGACTTACATTGGGCTCGTTACTCGGTCCGAGTACTCAAGTATAGTGTTGAGCCACCCCCGTAGTGTTCGAGTTCGGTTCGGTTCGTCGAACACCCGTGTGTTCGCCGAACTGTTCGTCGAACTGTTCGTCGAACACCTTCGAACACCGTTAAAACCAATGGCAGGCAAACAAAAACACATAGAAACACATAGAAAACACCTTCAAAGGTGTCCAAAAGCTGACAAACTGCTCAGAAAACATAACTAACACATGGAAAAGTGACAAGTACATATAGTCATGCGAAAATAAAAGAGGTGGAGGAGTAAAAGGAGGGGGAGACACAGATATAGGCATGTCATGTCCTTCTAAAATCCAAAAAGTGAGAAGCCGACACGGCCAGTCCGCTCCTGCCCGTGCCAGCTCCGTGTCGCCGGGTTTGTGCCAGAGCCGCGGTGAACCCTGACGGCCAGCCCCCCTCTCCCAATACTGGTGCCTGTCCGCTGGTGGGTCGAGCGAGCCCCCCTGTGGTGGAGGCAGCTCTAAGCTTTTTAATTTAAATTGTCTCTCTAATTTGAATGAATACACTTTAAATCCATTTACAAGGATCTATTGGAGGGCAAGTCTCATGCCAGCAGCCGCGGTAATTCCAGCTCCAGTAGCGTCCACTAAAGCTGCTGCAGTTAAAAAGCTTTTATAAGGATCGAGCTCGGCTGTCCACCGCAAGGCATCCTACTGCCAGTCCCAGCCCCTATGCCTTGGGGTGCCTCCTGATGCTCTTCACTAAGTATCCCATGGTCCCGAAGCATTTCCTTTGAAAAAATTAAGTGTCTAAACTACAGGTGGTGCAGCTTGCTTAACAGCCGGGATAATCCGCTCACTAGCAGACATTGCTACTAGGCACAAAGTATTTCCTGGGCTAGATGCAGTTAAAAATTTGTAATTAGATACTCTCGTTGGATGCTGAGAAAGCATTCCATAGAGTCTCCTGGCACGCCATATATGATTCTCTTAAAAAGCTTGGGGTAGGGGTCTAGGGGACCCTTTTATAGCCAAAATCACGGCCCTGTATCGCAATACGTCACCTAGGCTGAAGATAAATGGAACTGTAGCACCCTGAGGGCTCGGTTGCTACAGACGTATTGCACCTCACCCAGAGGTGTGATATCTCACTCTCAGGTAAGGATGGAGTGTGGATCAGGACCCGACACCTGCATGCATTACACCACATTGCCGTGGGGCAGGGCGACCAATATGCCCCTGAGATGGGCACGACAGTCCCTGTCCCTGGCTGGAGTGGGGGGAGGGAACACTGAGGAAGGGGAACCCTGTAGTGCAGGAGCAGGGAGGAAGCAGTTCCTGGGTGCATTGAGAAGGGAGTATAAAAGGTGGGCACCATCTTAGTTCAGTGCAGAGAAGTCTGAGCAGAAGTGGCAGGGAGCAGGGGCTCTGCATGAGCTCTGCTCCGGAGGCGGGCCTAGTAACAGAGGCCCAGGCCTGGAAGAGGGAGAAGGAAGGAAGAGGAGCGGAGAAGGCTCCAGGAACGAGGAATGAAGGGATCCCAGGGGTGCGGACGGGCGAGTCGCCACCGCACGCCCGAATCCACCTGCGTGGAGGGGTCAGGCCAAAGGGGGAGTTACTGCTGCTGCCCTGCACCATCACCCCCATCCTCCGCATACACTGCCCTGAGGCTATACTCCTCCCGTGGGGAGTTATGCTACGCTCTGCTGCACCCACAACACCAGCCTCAGTGGTCTGCCCTGTAGCGGCGGTTCACTCTGACCGCAATCCACGGGTGGCGTAGTCGGACATTTAAACATGATAACCACATAAATAGTTCCGCCACTGGTTTGACCGCCCTGAGCCACGGAACCGGGTCGCCGCCACGAAGACTACAACCACCAGCATCCACCAAAAAGGGTCCGGCTCCGCGTGTCCCAAGGCCCAGGGGGTGCGTCAGAACATTTTCATCACCTTTCACAATCACCAATGGGACAAGGCAGTGATGTCCTCTGTCCCCTCTCTTATACATCCTAGTGATGGAGCACCTGCTCTCATCAATTCGCCATAACCCCAATATTAGGTGGATTGAGGTGGGAGGCACCGAGTACAAGTGCTCTCTATTTGCTGATGATGTCCTAGTATATATCACTCAATCACATATATCCATCCATGCTGTTATGGCTGAAATAGATCACTTTGTTACATGGTAAAATTTTAAAATCAATGCAGCGAAGTCTGAGGCCCTCGATGTCTCCCTCCCCAAATCCATATAGGATTCCATCCAGTCCAACTTTCCCTTTGCCTGGCCCTCACAGGGTATCAAATACTTAGGAATTCCTATTCATAGAGACCTCTCCCATCTATGTTATCTTAATTTTGGGCCCTTTATTGAACAACTCCATACAGACCACGGTTGGCAAGTTAGAACTGTAAGATTCACTACGTGAACCACTGGTGTTTTGTGGAAAAGCACATGTACACTGCGTTCCAAATTATTATACAAAAAGTGTTTAGGAGTGATAAGGGAAGAATTTGTTTGTTTGTCAGTTAAACTCATTGATGGTGATGTGTGTCAGGGCTCTTTATATCACTGTAAGCAATTGCAGACACCTGTGCTAATTAGTTTGGCAGGTGTGTCCAATGAAAGGCAAGACTACTTAAGAAGGCTGTCTCACATTATTAAGCAGCCTACATTTTCTGCCAAAATGGGAAAGAAAAAGGATGTGTCGGCTGCTGAGAAGCAACAAATTGTGGAGTGTTTAGGTCAAGGCATGACTACAATCAACATTGTGCGATGATCAGGATGAAGTGTCTTGGCAATCAAGAAGTATGTAGCTGATTCACAGTACACACGTGTGCGTGCTGATAAGGGCAAATTGAGGACTCTTTCCTACAGGCAATTACGTCAGGTTGAAAGAGCAGCGGCAAAAAAGCCTTGTCATAGCAGCAGACAAGTTTTTGAAGCTGCTTGTGCCTCCAACGTCCCCCGAACAACAAGATGCAGGGTCCTTCAGAGGTTTGCAGCTGTGCATGCGCCATCCTGTCGACCTCCTCTATCCACTTCACACAAGCAGAAACGGCTCCAGTGGGCCAAACATTACATGAAGACTGATTTCAAAACTGTTTTGTTCACGGATGAGTGCCGTGCAGCTCTCGATGGTCCAGATGGATGGAGTGGAGGATGGCTGGTTGATGGACACCCCACGCAAACACGGCTACAGCGCCAACAAGGAGGAGGTGGAGTAATGTTTTGGGCTGGAATCATGGGGAGAGAGATTGTCGGCCCCTTTAGGATCCCTGAAGGCGCTAAAGATGAACTCCATAATGTATGTGGATTTTCTCAAACAGCACTTCCTGCCATGGTTCAAGAAGAAGAACCGTGTATTTCACAGCAAGATCATTTTTCTGCATGATAATGCACCATCTCATGCTGCACATAAAACATCTGCATCTCTGGCTGATATGGGCATAAAAGGGGACAAACTTATGGTGTGACCCCCATGCTCCCCTGACCTCTACCCCATTCAGAACCTTTGGAGCATCATTAAAAGGAGTGTCTATGATGGCGGGAGGCAGTTCACATCTAAGCAACAGCTCTGGGAGGGTATTCTGTCCTCATGCAAAACAATTGAAGCAGAAACCATCCAAAACCTGACAAATTCAATGGACGAGAGAGTTCAGAAGCTCCTTTCGAACAAGGGGTCCTATGTGAAAATGTAACATCACCTAGAATAAAGTTTTGAGTTGAAAACTGTTTGATTTCAGTTTCTAACAACCTGCTAATGCTTATAATTTCAAAAATGACCATTTTTTTGGTCTTTATTAAAATGAAAAGGTTGATCGAAAAGTTTGGGGGATCTAAGAGTGTGGCAACCCAGTAGTCATGATTACTTCGAATTCTGACAATATGAGGGTCATGCTGCAGGTAGTGCAGCAAGAAGGCACTTATGTGCCTTGCGCATCTCGGAGCCCCAAAATTATTTTCCGGGCTAGATGCAGCTAAAAATTATTTTTAATTTTAAATCTGGTGAAGCTTTAGTATAGATGGCCTAATAGGATCAGTGCTGCACACTGCTACAAAGCCCAAATACTTTTCCAGTCAAGATACAGATAAACATGATTAGTAATTTGAAAGCTTAAAACGGTTGGTAGGGTGATTTTAACCAATCATCAAGCTTTTACTCTCCCCAGGATGACACAGGGGTAGAAAAGTCGTTTCGGATCCATGATTTGTTCATCTTTATGAACGTGAGTCTGTCTACATTATCAGTGGAGAGCCGCGTGCGCTTATCTGTCAGCACACCACCAGCAGCGCTGAACACACGTTCAGACAGAACGCTGGCTGCGGGGCATGACAAGATCTCCAAGGCGTAAGTGGCTAGCTCCGGCCATTTATCCAGATTGGAAGCCCAAAAAGAGCAAGGGTCCAGTGACACAGTCGTGGCTTCAATGTTTACTTGGAGATACTCCTGTACCATCGTCTCTAGGCGTTGACTATGTGTCAGACTTCTTGTCTCCTGTGGCCTTGCAAAGGATGGGCTAAAAAAGTGGTGAAATGATTCCGCAAAATTGATGTTACCAGCAGATACTGTGGTTCTGTTACGGTTTGAGTGCTGAACACTTGACGGTCCCACGGTTGGCAAGTTGGAACTGTGAGATTCACTACGTGCACCACTGGTATTTTGTGGAAAAGCACATGTAAGATTCTGCAACAGTCTCTGCTGATACTCCTGCATGCGTGCATCCCTTTCTATGGCAGGAATAATTTCTGCAAATTTACTTTTGTACCGGGGATCTAACAGTGTGGCAACCCAGTAGTCAGGATTATTTCTAATTCTCACAATTCGAGGGTCATGTTGCAGGTAGTGCAGCAAGAAGGCACTCATGTGTGTTGCGCATCCAGGAGCACCAAGTCCCTGTTGTGTTGGTGGCGAGGTAACAATCATGCTTCCTTCCTCTGTCCTCTCCCCCCAACCTCGCACAACAGAAATGTGATCAAGGTCTCCCTCATCTGATGAGTCTTCCATCAGTTCGTCCTCCACTTCTTCCTGGGCTCCTGCACCTTCCTCACTAGTTTGGCTGCTACCATGCGCCCTGGTAAAACCATCTCCCCCACCCTCACATGCCTGCCGCCTTGGTGCTGCCGACCGTCTGGACCTTGCAGATGTTAGCCCTTCCGCATACAACTCCTCCTCCTCTACTTCCTCCACCTCCTCTTGTGCCACCACCTGACTCCGAATTCTGTTTAACATGTGCTCCAGCATGTAAATCACCGGAATAGTCATGCTGATAATGGCATCGTCAGCACTAAACATCTTCGTCGCCATTTCAAAACTGTGCAGAAGGGTGCATAGGTCCCTGATCTGAGACCACTCCTCCAGCGTGATTTGCCCCACCTCTGAATCTCGTTGGCCCAGGCTATACGTCAGAACGTATTGCACCAGGGCTTGTCGGTGCTGCCACAGTCGCTGCAACATGTGCAGAGTTGAATTCCACCGGGTAGGCACATCGCATTTTAGCCGGTGAAGTGGCAGGCCCAACGACTTCTGTAGAGATGTAAGTCGCTGAGCTGCGAGATGCGAACGGCGGAAGTGAGCACACAGCGACCGTGCCCTCTGCAGAAGGCCATCTAGTCTGGGATAGTGGGCTAAAAATTGCTGGACAACCAGGTTCAACACGTGAGCCATACAAGGCACGTGTGTGACATTGCCCCGGCGAAGGGCCGCACCCAGGTTTGCAGCATTGTCGCACACGGCCTTCCCTGGTTTCAGGTCCAGTGGAGACAACCATTCATGAAATTGGTTCTCCAGAGCTGACCACAACTCCTCAGCTGTGTGACTCACATTTCCCAGACATTTCAATGTAAAAACCGCCTGATGACGTTGAGCCCTACTGCCAGCATAGTAAGGAGGTGTGCAGGATCCCTTCTGCGCAGTTAGAAAGCTTGTGGCATGACCAGACAGGCTTTGGGTGCAGGTGGAAGACCGAGAGGAGGTTGAGGAGGCAGAAGCAGTGGAGGAATTTTGACATAAAGAGGATTGACGCACAACTCGTGGGGATGGCAAGACTTGGACAGCAGCCCCTTGTCCTGCTGTCACCATAGTTACCCAGTGCCCAGTCAGCGACATGTAACGCCCCTGTCCATGCCTACTCGTCCAAGTGTCTGTGGTGAAATGCACCCTGTCACACACAGAGTTTCTCAAAGAAGCGGTGATGTTGTGTGCGACATGCTGGTGGAGCGCAGGCACACCTTTCTTTGAGAAGTAGTGCCGACTGGGCATCTGGTACTGGGGCACTGCGACGGACATAAGGTCTCGAAAATCCTCTGTGTCCACCCGGCGGAAAGGCAGCATTTCTGTAGCCAAGAGCTTGCAGATGGTGAAATTCAACCTCTTAGCTTTCTCATGGCTAGGAGGAAATGGTCTTTTACTTGTCCACATCTGAGGGACCGAGGGCTGGCTATTGTGCTTAGACGGGGTTGATAAGGGTGTCCCGGGCAAACTGCCGGTCTGTGAGGAAGATGCAGGCGGACATGTTAGGTTGCCTTGATCCAAAGGTGGTGCTATCGATGTCGGACAGCGCTCAACACCAGCTGGTGTTACCACCTCCAAAGAAAATGATGACCTGCCAATCACGCTGGCTGTTGCGGGTAAAGAGGTGGCAGGTCTGCGCCCCAAAACAGGTGTGACTGCTGTCCCCCCAGTCACAGAGGATGAAGAGGCCGCGGATGCACAAGATATGGCAGACGGTGATTGGCCCGGCCGGCTAGGCCGCATTGTAGCACACTGAGCTTCCCACTGCAACTTATGCTTCATGTCCATGTGCCGGTTCATGCATGAAGTACTCAAACTATGTATTTTTTGGCCTCTACTTAGCTTTTGCTGACAAATGTTACAGATAACACGAGTTGGGTCATCTTTATCGATCTGAAAAAATGCCCAGGCTATGCAAGGCTTAGCACCCATGCGACCTGAAGAGCCACCACGACTTGTGGTGAGAGGCAGAGTTGTGTTTGAGGATGCAGTTGTTGACGTGCTTCCAGTACTACGTCTCTGTCCAGGAAGGCGCAACCTGACATCGTCGTCACTAGCATCTTCCTCCACCTCCTCTGCTGACCTCATCTCTTGGCTGACTGTGGGTTGACAGTAAGTGGGATCTCCGACCTCATCATCATCACCCTGTGCGTTATCACACCCGTCGTCCTCAGAGCCAACCTGTTCCTGCCCTGACAAAAAACTAAAGTTGTCGCTCCAATCAGGTATTTGAGTCTTATCATCGTCTTCCTCATTGTCTCCACCAACAGGAGTTACAGTTTGGGAATGAGGGTCTACATTATGGTCAGAACCTTCTGCGTCTGGTCTTGGATCCGACTCATAAAGATTCTGGGCATCAGTGCAGATCATTTCCTCGTCTGGATTCACAGAAGCGCTGGAGTCGACCTCTAATTCCCAGGCTATAGTATGAGTAAACAGCTCTGCAGACTCAACCATCTGTTCTACCTCATACTCAGACGGGCAGCTGGAGATTTGGGAGCTGTGAGGAAGCAAGTGCGATTTGGGTGACACCTTTGAGGACTGGAGTATTTGTGATGTTGAAGTTGATGTGGAGGAGAGCCCACTTAAAGGAGCACTTGATATCCGTTGAAGCACCTGCTGTTTTTGTGCCTCATCTGGAATTTGTAGCCATTGGCGTGGCCGTAAGAAAGGGATCTTATCACATTGTCCGCTAAAAGAAGTAGACATTTTAGTTTGGCTGGAAGATGGTCTTTCTTCTGCAGATGTTACTGTTGCTTTAACACCTACCCCACGGACACAACCTTTTTTCCCCTTCCCAACACGCCTATTCCCCTTTCCACCAGCAGCAGGCCTTTTTCCACTCATTTTGGTGGTTAACTAATTCACAACTCTGGAGTTGTTTGCACAAAAAAACAATGGATGGTAACCGAGCAGAGCTGAGTGGCCAAACTGTGGTATTAGGCCAAAACTATTGGCTGGGTTAGATGCAGAAAAAAATTATTTTGAATTTGCAACCTGATGGAGGTCAGTATAGATGGACTAATACAAATAGTCCCACACACAGCTAGAAGCCCAAATATTTTTTCAGAGGTACTGTAGATGCAGATAAAAATTAGTTTTAATTTGCAACCTGATGGAGGTCAGTATAGATGGACTAATAGAGAAAGTCTGACACACTACTAGAAGGCCAAATATTTTTTCAGAGGTAGATGCAGAAAAAAATATATTCAGTTTGCAACCTGATGGAGGTCAGTATAGATGGACTAATAGAGAAAGTCCCACACACAGCTAGAAGCCCAAATATTTTTTCAGAGCTAGATGCAGAAAAAAATTATATTCAATTTGCAACCTGCTGGAGGTCAGTATAGAAGGACTAATAGAACAAGTCCCACACACTGCTAGAAGCCCAAATATTTTTTCAGAGCTAAATGAAGAAAAAAATTATTTTTAATTTGCAACCTGATGGAGGTCAGTATAGATGGACTAATAGACCAAGTCCCACACACTGCTAGAAGCCCAAATATTTTTTCAGAGCTAGATGCAGAAAAAATTTTTTTTTAATTTGCAACCTGATGTAGGTCAGTATAGATGGACTAATAGACCAAGTCCCACACACCGCTAGAAGCCCAAATATTTTTTCAGAGCTAGATGCAGAAAAAAATTATTTTTAATTTGCAACCTGATGGAGGTCAGTATAGATGGACTAATAGACCAAGTCCCACACACTGCTAGAAGCCCAAATATTTTTTCAGAGCTAGATGCAGAAAAAAATTATTTTTAATTTGCAACCTGATGGAGGTCAGTATAGATGGACTAATAGACCAAGTCCCACACACCGCTAGAAGTCCAACTATTTTTTCAGAGCTAGATGCAGAAAAAAATTATATTCAATTTGCAACCTGCTGGAGGTCAGTATAGAAGGACTAATAGAACAAGTCCCACACACTGCTAGAAGCCCAAATATTTTTTCAGAGCTAAATGAAGAAAAAAATTATTTTTAATTTGCAACCTGATGGAGGTCAGTATAGATGGACTAATAGACCAAGTCCCACACACTGCTAGAAGCCCAAATATTTTTTCAGAGCTAGATGCAGAAAAAAATTATTTTTAATTTGCAACCTGATGGAGGTCAGTATAGATGGACTAATAAACCAAGTCCCACACACTGCTAGAAGCCCAAATATTTTTTCAGAGCTAGATGCAGAAAAAAATTATTTTTAATTTGCAACCTGATGGAGGTCAGTATAGATGGACTAATAGACCAAGTCCCACACACCGCTAGAAGCCCAACTATTTTTTCAGAGCTAGATGCAGAAAAAAATTATATTCAATTTGCAACCTGCTGGAGGTCAGTATAGAAGGACTAATAGAACAAGTCCCACACACTGCTAGAAGCCCAAATATTTTTTCAGAGCTAAATGAAGAAAAAAATTATTTTTAATTTGCAACCTGATGGAGGTCAGTATAGATGGACTAATAGACCAAGTCCCACACACTGCTAGAAGCCCAAATATTTTTTCAGAGCTAGATGCAGAAAAAAATTATTTTTAATTTGCAACCTGATGGAGGTCAGTATAGATGGACTAATAGAACAAGTCCCACACACTGCTACAAGCCCAAAAATTTTTTCAGAGCTAGATGAAGAAAAAAATTATTTTTAATTTGCAACCTGATGGAGGTCAGTATAGATGGACTATTAGACCAAGTCCCACACACTGCTAGAAGCCCAAATATTTTTTCAGAGCTAGATGCAGAAAAAAATTATTTTTAATTTGCAACCTGATGGAGGTCAGTATAGATGGACTAATAGAACAAGTCCCACACACTGCTACAAGCCCAAAATTTTTTTCAGAGCTAGATGAAGAAAAAGATTATTTTTAATTTGCAACCTGATGGAGGTCAGTATAGATGGACTAATAGACCAAGTCCCACACACCGCTAGAAGCCCAAATATTTTTTCAGAGCTAGATGCAGAAAAAAATTATTTTTAATTTGCAACCTGATGGAGGTCAGTATAGATGGACTAATAGACCAAGTCCCACACACTGCTAGAAGCCCAAATATTTTTTCAGAGCTAGATGCAGAAAAAAAATTTTTTAATTTGCAACCTGATGGAGGTCAGTATAGATGGACTAATAGACCAAGTCCCACACACCGCTAGAAGCCCAAATATTTTTTCAGAGCTAGATGCAGAAAAAAATTATTTTTAATTTGCAACCTGATGGAGGTCAGTATAGATGGACTAATAGACCAAGTCCCACACACTGCTAGAAGCCCAAATATTTTTTCAGAGCTAGATGCAGAAAAAAATTATTTTTAATTTGCAACCTGATGGAGGTCAGTATAGATGGACTAATAGACCAAGTCCCACACACCGCTAGAAGCCCAACTATTTTTTCAGAGCTAGATGCAGAAAAAAATTATATTCAATTTGCAACCTGCTGGAGGTCAGTATAGAAGGACTAATAGAACAAGTCCCACACACTGCTAGAAGCCCAAATATTTTTTCAGAGCTAAATGAAGAAAAAAATTATTTTTAATTTGCAACCTGATGGAGGTCAGTATAGATGGACTAATAGACCAAGTTCCACACACTGCTAGAAGCCCAAATATTTTTTCAGAGCTAGATGCAGAAAAAAATTATTTTTAATTTGCAACCTGATGGAGGTCAGTATAGATGGACTAATAGACCAAGTCCCACACACTGCTAGAAGCCCAAATATTTTTTCAGAGCTAGATGCAGAAAAAAATTATTTTTCATTTGCAACCTGATGGAGGTCAGTATAGATGGACTAATAGACCAAGTCCCACACACCGCTAGAAGCCCAACTATTTTTTCAGAGCTAGATGCAGAAAAAAATTATACTCAATTTGCAACCTGCTGGAGGTCAGTATAGAAGGACTAATAGAACAAGCCCCACACACTGCTAGAAGCCCAAATATTTTTTCAGAGCTAAATGAAGAAAAAAAATATTTTTAATTTGCAACCTGATGGAGGTCAGTATAGATGGACTAATAGACCAAGTCCCACACACTGCTAGAAGCACAAATATTTTTTCAGAGCTAGATGCAGAAAAAAATTATATTCAGTTTGCAACCTGATGGAGGTCAGTATAGATGGACTAATAGAATGATGCTATGCCCAAAAGATTTTACTTCACTAGGTGCAGTAAAAAAATTGGTATTCTATACACAGGTGTTATATCTTGCAACACAGATAGGCTACTCCACTGACTAACACACTCTGCAATAGGCCAAAAAGGATTAGCTTTGCTAGATTCAGCCAAATGCTGTGAAAAAAACTTGCACAGCACTGGCACAGACCTGCCTGGCAAAAACTGATAGGAACTGATGTAACCTAGTCCTGAAAAGGACTGCAATTACAATTAGTCTTTACTCCCACAACCTATCTATTTAAGAGCACAGACCTCCCTGATAAAAGTCGTAGGAAATGCTGTAACCTAGTCCTTAAAAGGACTGCAATCACAACTATTCCCTACTCCCAAGCTATCTGTAGATTTGTGCGAAAATTGGCTTGAAATTAACAAGGTATAGCGCACACAGCAACAGCGGTGCCGTCTAACACGCAGCTGCAGCAGTGAGAAAATGGTGGCGACGGGGAAAATGGCTTGGTCTTATAGGGCAAGGACATGTGACATACACTGCCAATGACACATGCCCTTGCTTGTGTGGAAAAAGCACTTCGCTCCGTGTGTGTGAAGCGAAGCGCCCCCTGGGCCAGTGTTGTTAGGGATACCCGGAGCCGGATCAGATGGGGGTTGTAGTCTCCGAGTGGCGGTGACCCGGTCCGTGCCCAGGGTGTCAAACTCAGTGTGTGGCAGTCCTTATAGATGTTACTAGATGTTCTTTTGTGTCGACTACGCCACCCGTTGAATTGCGGTCAATACGGCCGCCGCTGCAGCAGGGTCCACTGAGGCTGATGATGTGAGTGCAGCTTAGGTAGTATAACCTCCAACGGGAGGGGTATAGCCTCAGGGGGTCAGCCGTGGAGGATGGTGGTTGTGAAGGTGCAGCAAGGAGACTCAGAGGCATAAAATGCAGTTCCAGGGTTTTACTTACTGGTGTTGCTCAGGTCACTGTGTACAGCAGTGACCACCCAAGCCGTGCTGCGTCCACCAGGTCCTGGACTCGGTCAACTCCCAGGCAACTCCGGAGTGTGGTCCTGAGCTCCTTTCTGTCTCTCCCTTCTTCTGGCCGTTCCCACCAGGGATCCACCTAAGTCCGGCTCCCTCGGGCCTCTTGTTGGTCAAGCCTCCTCTGGGCTCCCTGACCCTATTCTTGGTCTGCCTTCCGGGTGGATTTAGTGGGTGATCGTGGCAGATCCTGCCCACGACCTCCGGTTCCTGGCTAAGGTGTGCTGTAGCCTCTGCCAGCTTGGGATCCGGTACCCTGTTGCCGACCCTTCACCCTATTAGCTCTCTTATGGGCTCTTGGGGTCCCCTCTGCGCCTCTGGGTCTCTCTCTCTTCTCCTCTGCTCTGCTTCTCAGGCTCTCAGACAGACTGACGTCTCACAGACTGACTGACCGACAACTGACTGACCCTGATCTAAGATGGTTCCCACCTTATATACTCCCTCTATGTGTGAGCTCAGGTGACCAGCACCCAATGAGCTCCTAGCTTTACCCAGGCTGCTCCCCCTATCTGCCCCTACACTACTGGGATGTTCCACCCCCCTCCCACTCCAGCCAGTAACAGACACTGTCGTACCTGCACATTTCTCTAGTGGGAGTACCATCGGTCTGTTCCTCGGAAATGGGATGTGTGTAGTGCATGCAGCCTACTAGCTCAGTTCCACACTCCATCCTTACCCGGGAGTGGAATATCACACCTCTGGGTTGAGGTGCAATACCCCTGTAGCAGCCGAATCCTCAGGGTGCTACATTCCCCCCTGGTAAATCACAGCACGTCCTCGGGCTGTAAGATATAAAAAACATCCAAAACATACAATTTTTTTTCATAAACATAAACATAGAAAACATCATATATATATATCAGCAATAAACTTTTCATATAAAACTCTTCATTGGAAACATTCTTGTTCCTCCGGCCACGGTGCAACTTGTGACCGGGTAAGGAGCGACAGTCTCTCTTGGAAGAAAAACAGTTTCCTATAAAACCGGTAGGGGGCGCTTTAGGAAGCGCAACTATATACAAGGGAATTATGGCCGCTCTCAGTCCTCGGCCAGGTAATGGGAATAGGGACACACGGGGTTAACAGTTCACTCTTGTCCCAACGGGGACATATTTTAAGCAGCAACAGTTCTTGGTACCCCGACGGGCAACTTTATACAGTCTCTCTCTACCGTACTTCAACGACGGCGTCCTCCTGCTCTTTCTTTAGATTCTTCAGACCCGTCCGGGTCCTCTTGCTCCTCCTCACACCGCAGCTCCTCCTCCGTCAGGCGATGCACATGGAGGGCGTAGGGTCCTTTGGCACACTTGTGCCGGGTGAAGGTGACCTCGTCCCCTACATACAGGTCACGACCTCTGTGTCCCTCCGGCAGATGGCTTTCTACGTCTCTGCGGGTCACAAAGACGTCGCCGGGGGTATGATGGTCTCTAATGAAGCCCCACCCATGCTGCATGTTGAATTTTATCACAGTCCTGGTGGCACGGGGACCATGAGCTGCACGGGGTTTCCTCCTGGTCCGGCTCTTCTGCTCCGCGCTCCTTATCTGCGCTTGCTGTTCCCGGACCCGCCTCTCTCTCCGCTCCCTCTCGAAGACCTCGAGCTGCTGCCGGCAGCACTCTGCACGCTCTGCTGCGGCCGCCCGAGTCTCCTGAGTGAACCCCATGAGGTCTTCTCCGGTGGGGTCCCACTCAAACTGTGCCTCTTCCAGCGGGGGTGAGGTCCTCTTTACAGGCTTCGGAGCCGGAATCAGGGGCTCGCACATGGGTCTTGCTCTCTGGAGTTCCAGCTGAATGTACTCCTGGGGCCATACAAAGGGCTGCCCATCCGGGCACGTATGCTGGGCGAACAGGTCCTCACCCAGGTGCGGCACTCTAGATGTTGAGGGCGCGTTGATGGTAGCGGCGCCCGGGTTGACCAGGCCTTGCGACCAGGCTTGGGGAACCCTAAAGGCAAAGGGCACCGTAAGAACGGCGGCGCCCGTGGTTACTCGGCCTTGCGGCCAGGCTGGTGGCTCCGCGGAGGTAGGGGGCGCTGTTGGTATTGCGGCGCCCGGAGGTACTAGGCCTTGCGACCAGGCCGATGGTATTTCCTGTTTGGCCACGCTCGAGGTCGAGGCGTGTGACGTCACAGGGGTCGCGGCCGCGGTTTCCGGTTGAGGCCTAGTCGGCGGCGGTGACGATGCAGCGACGGGCACGGCAGGGGGAATTTCGGGCTCTGCGACGGGGAGCTGGGGCAGGCACGCGGTTTCCCGGCTCGGGGTAGAGACGTCCCCTTTTCCTGCCTCCATTCGTTCGGCTCCCTTCTCGGCGCCGTCTCCTGCCTTCATTCCTCCTGCGCCATCCTCAGAGGCGGTCTGTCTCCTCGTCTCGGTTGGCGTGCTCCGCTGTCGGGTTTCGGTCTGCTGGGCCATCTCTCGGCTCCACTCCGCCAACGTCTCCCGCTGCACCCGGGCCATCCTCCGTGCGAGGCCCTCCAACGCGGTCTGTGCACACTCCCGGTCTCGGGGGAGCTGTGCTAGGATCTCCAGCAGGCCTTCTGGAGTGGCGACCTGCAACAGGCTCCTGACCACTGGGTCGGTGCTGCCTGACTCTCCCTCCATCTCCGGGTAGGCTCTCTCTGGACTCTCTTCCAGACGTCTTGTCTCCGGGTGCGCTCTCTCCAGACTGCTCCAGGCGACACCCATCTTTGTTCTCTTGTTCTGTCTCCGCCCACATTGAGGGTGGTCCCGGGGCAACTTTGTGATTGTCAGTTCCAGGGGCAGTTCTCTTACGCTGATGGACACTTCCAGCATCACAGTCTCTGTTGGTGGGCGCGGTTTCCGCTTTTGGCGCCATTCTTCGACCTGGCCCACGATGGGAGGTGACCTCTTGCCACCCTCTGGCACGCCCATAATGGCGTCCTCTCTTCCAAGGCGGGAAATCTTCGGAAATGGCGGGAAAAAGCTGCAAATGGCGGACAACCGGCGGGAAACGACCTGTGATGGGGTCCGTTGGCGGGGACCCTCCGGAACCGGCGGGAGACTTCTTTTTAAGGTAACGGTGAACTTTTCTTCAGGCACGCAGTACCCGGTTGTTGCGGGCACGTTATCCTGCCGACTACGCCAAAGTTGAAGCGCCCCCTGGGCCAGTGTTGTTAGGGATACCCGGAGCCGGATCAGATGGGGGTTGTAGTCTCCGAGTGGCGGTGACCCGGTCCGTGCCCAGGGTGTCAAACTCAGTGTGTGGCAGTCCTTATAGATGTTACTAGATGTTCTTTTGTGTCGACTACGCCACCCGTTGAATTGCGGTCAATACGGCCGCCGCTGCAGCAGGGTCCACTGAGGCTGATGATGTGAGTGCAGCTTAGGTAGTATAACCCCCAACGGGAGGGGTATAGCCTCAGGGGTCAGCCGTGGAGGATGGTGGTTGTGAAGGTGCAGCAAGGAGACTCAGAGGCATAAAATGCAGTTCCAGGGTTTTACTTACTGGTGTTGCTCGGGTCACTGTGTACAGCAGTGACCACCCAAGCCGTGCTGCGTCCACCAGGTCCTGGACTCGGTCAACTCCCAGGCAACTCCGGAGTGTGGTCCTGAGCTCCTTTCTGTCTCTCCCTTCTTCTGGCCGTTCCCACCAGGGATCCACCTAAGTCCGGCTCCCTCGGGCCTCTTGTTGGTCAAGCCTCCTCTGGGCTCCCTGACCCTATTCTTGGTCTGCCTTCCGGGTGGATTTAGTGGGTGATCGTGGCAGATCCTGCCCACGACCTCCGGTTCCTGGCTAAGGTGTGCTGTAGCCTCTGCCAGCTTGGGATCCGGTACCCTGTTGCCGACCCTTCACCCTATTAGCTCTCTTATGGGCTCTTGGGGTCCCCTCTGCGCCTCTGGGTCTCTCTCTCTTCTCCTCTGCTCTGCTTCTCAGGCTCTCAGACAGACTGACGTCTCACAGACTGACTGACCGACAACTGACTGACCCTGATCTAAGATGGTTCCCACCTTATATACTCCCTCTATGTGTGAGCTCAGGTGACCAGCACCCAATGAGCTCCTAGCTTTACCCAGGCTGCTCCCCCTATCTGCCCCTACACTACTGGGATGTTCCACCCCCCTCCCACTCCAGCCAGGAACAGACACTGTCGTACCTGCACATTTCTCTAGTGGGAGTACCATCGGTCTGTTCCTCGGAAATGGGATGTGTGTAGTGCATGCAGCCTACTAGCTCAGTTCCACACTCCATCCTTACCCGGGAGTGGAATATCACACCTCTGGGTTGAGGTGCAATACCCCTGTAGCAGCCGAATCCTCAGGGTGCTACATGTGCACTGCTGATAGGCTGACAGATTGCACCTCCCCACTGCAAATGCGGGAAAGAGAAAAAAAAATGGAGATCTTCGTTGTTCCTGCAGAGATCCATCCCCTGCCCCTCCCCCCACCCCGCTGTACACTCAAACTGCGTATTAACATTAATTTTCATCATTACTGAGAAAAAATCCAGTTATGATTTTGGTGCACGAACAGTTATCGAACATAACCTCGAACAGCCGAATTTTTCTCAAATTGTTCGTGTTCGCTGAACGGCTCGAGCACCGCCCAAAACAGCTCGAATTTGAGATTGGCGAACAGTTCGAGTAGAACAACGCTCATCTCTACTCAAGTATTCCAATTTGCTCGACTTGAACAACGAGTACCCAAGCATGTTAGTGCTCGCTCATCACTAATCATGATTTAGGAGAAGCAAATGCTGCTTGCAGGAAGATGCCAAAGATTGCCCAGTAAATACCACACTGGTGACCAACCAAAGAAGATCTCTAAGAGCCAGTTAAGTATTCGTTTTTTTCTTAATTAAAGGAGTTTTCCGAGCATTTGATATACACTGCTCAAAAAAAAGGGAACACTTAAACAACAGAATATAACTCCAAGTAAATTAAACTTCTGTGAAATCAAACTGTCCACTTAGGAAGCAACACTGATTGACAATCAATTTCACATGCTGTTGTGCAAATGGAATAGACAATAGATGGAAATTATTGGCAATTATCAAGACACCCTCAATAAAGGAGTGGTTCTGCAGGTGGGGACCAAAGACCACATCTCAGTACCAAAGCTTTCTGGCTGATGTTTTGGTCACTTTTGAATGGTGGTTGTGCTTTCACACTCGTGGTAGCTTGAGACGGACTCTACAACCCACAGAAGTTGCTCAGGTAGTGCATCTCATTCAGGATGGCACATCAATGTGAGCTGTGGCAAGAAGGTTTGCTGTGTCTGTCAGGGTAGTGTCCAGAGGCTGGAGGCGCTACCGGGAGACAGGCCAGTACACCAGGAGACGTGGAGGGGGCCGCAGGAGGGCTACAACCCAGCAGCAAGACCGCTACCTCTGCCTTTGTGCAAGGAGGAACAAGGGGAGCACCACCAGAGCTCTGCAAAATGACCTCCAGAAGGCCACAAATGTGCATGTGTCTGCACATACGGTTAGAAACCGACTCCATGACGGTGGTGTGAGGGCCCGATGTCCACCCATGGGGGTTGTGCTCACAGCCTAACACAGTGCAGGACGCGTGGCATTTGCCAAAGAACACCAGGATTGGCAAAGTCGCCACTGGTGCCTGTAGCGCCGGCGTCCCTGCCCTCTGCTAGGCAGGGACGCTGTTCCCCTCACCCCTCTGCTCCGAGCCCGGCGTCCTCCTCCCGCTCTGCTGGCAGCGCGCGCTCCTTCCCGGCCACTGTGCTTAGGGCGCGCGCGCGCGCTCCCTCCCTCTTAAAGGGGCCACGCGCGCCGTCCTAAGGAGTCCCCGGCCAATGGCCGGAGGACTTCACCATATATAAGGCACCTCCTCCAAAATGGAGGTGCCCGAGCAATGTTGTTGCACTGTTCACTACTCTGCTTCAGCCCTCAGGTCCCGTTGCCAGTTACCTGCCAGATTCCTGCCAGTTTGCTGTCTGATTCCTGCCTGATATTCTGCTTACCTGCCTGCTAGCCTGAGGTCCGACGGTCTGCCTACCGACTCCTGTCAGTCTGTCTAAGGACCAGCTTGCCCGCTCACCTGGGAGCGCTCCTCTGCTACCTGCCTGCTAGCCTGAGGTCCGACGGTCTGCCCTCCAACTCCTGTCAGTCTGTCTATGGACCAGCTTGCCCGCTCACCTGGGAGCGCACATCTGCTACCTGCCTGCTAGCCTACCTGGAGGCTCCGCCGTCACGTGCTGTGACCACCTGCCATTCCAGAGACTCCTGCCCGCTCACCTGGGAGCGCACACCTGTTACCTGCCTGCTAGCCTACCTGGAGGCTCCGCCGTCACGTGCTGTGACCACCTGCCATTCCAGAGACTCCTGCCCGCTCACCTGGGAGCACACACCTGTTACCTGACTGCTAGCCTACCTGGAGGCTCCGCCGTCACGTGCTGTGACCACCTGCCATTCCAGAGACTCTCGCTTGCTCACCTGGGAGCACACATCAACCATCTGCCTGCTAGCCTACCTGGAGGCTCTGCCATCACAGGTCATACCTACCCTTTACCCAGAGACTGCCCCGGTCACTTGCCGTGACCTCCTGCCCCGGTCACTTGCCGTGACCTCCTGCCCCGGTCACTTGCCGTGACCTCCTGCCCGTTCATCCAGAGACTGCCCCGGTCACTTGCCGTGACCTCCAGCCCGTTCACTCAGAGACTGTCCCGGTCACCTGCTGTGACTGCCTGCCAGTCTTCCCTGGTCGCCACCCGCTCCCTTACAAGGACCGCCCCCTTGTATAGTAGCTCAGAGGTTCCGCCTCCCAGACCCGTTACAGTTTGCTCGGGCCATGGAACCCGGTGGCATCCAAGCTCCCTCACTCTCGGACCTGTGTCATGAACTGTCCCGTCAGAGGTCCCAACAGGAGTCCATCCTGGGTCACCTGCGGAATGTCAATACTCGCCTGGACACTCTGACTGCTCCACCAGCAACCACCGCCAGAGCCATGACTCGCAATCCGGCAGCTCCGCTGCCCACCAATACTATGGTATCCTACCCCGGACCCCGGCTTTCTGCACCTCCTCGCTTCGGAGGCGACTCCGCTCAGGCTCGGGGCTTTATAAATCAGTGCACCCTGCACTTTGAACTCCTGTCCCACCAGTTTAACTCCGACCGGGCCAAAATTGCCTTCATCATGTCCCATCTCACCGGGGAGGCCCTGGCCTGGCTAAATCCTGTATGGGAGAGAGGAGACCCCCTGGTGTCCGACTTGCCTGCCTTTCTCACGGCTTTCCGGAAAGTCTTCGACGAACCTGGATGGAAGACCTCATCCGCATCATCTCTGCTACGCCTCCGTCAGGGAAGTCTCACCGTGGGCAAATATGCCATACGGTTCCGTACCCTTGCCTCGGAGCTGGCCTGGGATAACGACGCTCTGGTATCTGTCTTCTGGGAGGGTCTGTCCGGCCGTATCAAAGATGAACTTGCCGGTCGAGACATTCCTACCACTCTCGATGACCTAATAACTCTTGCCACCCGGATTGACCTACGGTTCCAGGAGCGTGCCAAAGAAGTCACCCGTGAGAGGAGGTTTCCACGTCTAGCTCCTACTTTTCAGAAATCCGTCACTCCCTCCGTTTCTCCCCAGGTACACTCTCCTGAGCCTATGCAGGTCGACCAGACCAAGATGGTCAAAACCCGTCAGGACTTACGCCGTGCCGAGGGGAGCTGCTTCTACTGTGGCAGTAAGGAGCACCGGATCCGTACCTGCCCGGAGAGGTCGGGAAACGCCTGTGTCTAGGTTCGCTCAGAGAGGTCGACCTAGACAAGAATAAATCCTCTCCATCTCTGCTGCTGTCAGTCTCAATTATCTGCGGGGAGAATCGTTATTTCGAATTAGCCCAACTTGACTCTGGAACGGCCGGGAATCTTATTTCACAGGCCCTGGTAGAAAAATACCGCATTCCCACCTAACCTCTGGCTATACCATTATCTGTCGCTGCTGTGGATGGGGGCCTCTTACCACGTCTCATCCAACTCATCACCGAATCCGTAACTCTGCAGGTGGGAATGCTGCATTCTGAGAGCATCTCTTTTCATGTTCTGCCTGGACTCTCTCACGCCCTCTTACTAGGTCTACCTTGGCTCCAGAGACATGCACCCGTGCTTGACTGGCAGACCGGAGAAGTCCTTCGCTGGGGACAGGACTGTCATAAGACTTGTTTGGTTCCTGTTCATCCCGCCCGTCCTTCTCCTACCCCAACTAATCTACCTGGACTTCCGATTCCCTATTGGTCATTTGCTGATGTCTTTAATAAAAAGGAGGCAGAGACATTACCCCCTCATAGACCATACGACTGTCCTATCGACCTGTTACCTGGTACTACGCCTCCCCGTGGGCGTATTTACCCATTGTCCGCTGCTGAGACCCGGTCGATGTCCGAATATATTGAGGAGAATTTGGCAAGGGGATTCATCCGGAAATCTACCTCCCCGGCGGGAGCAGGCTTCTTTTTCGTAAAAAAGAAGGACGGCTCTCTCCGTCCCTGTATAGACTATAGAGGCCTTAACCAGATCACGGTGAAGAATAAGTACCCCCTTCCGCTCATTCCAGAATTATTTGATCGTCTGAGGGGGGCTAGAATCTTCACCAAACTGGACCTCCGTGGGGCGTACAACCTGGTCCGTATCCGTCAAGGGGATGAATGGAAGACTGCATTCAACACCCGGGACGGCCACTATGAATATCTGGTAATGCCCTTTGGTCTCTGTAACGCTCCTGCCGTCTTTCAAGAGTTGGTCAATGACATATTCTGGGATCTTCTCTACTCCTGCGTAGTGGTGTACCTGGACGACATCTTGGTCTTCTCTCCGGATCTCCAGACTCACCGGAGAGACGTTCGTCAGGTCCTGCTCAGGCTCAGGCAGAATCACCTCTTCGCTAAATCTGAGAAGTGCCTCTTTGAGCAGACCTCGCTTCCGTTTTTGGGCTACATTATTTCTCAGACCGGCCTTCGAATGGATCCAGAGAAACTGTCTGCCATCGAGAAATGGCCCCGACCGGAGGGGTTGAAGGCCATTCAGCGGTTCCTGGGCTTCGCCAACTACTACCGCCTCTTCATACCGCACTTCTCTTCCCGGACTGCCCCAATTTCCGCGCTCACCCGTAAGGGCACTAATCCCAGAGAGTGGCCACCCGAAGCAGAGGAGGCCTTTCTTTCCTTAAAACAGGCCTTCTCTTCCGCCCCGGTGCTGCATCGCCCAGATGGCAACAAGCAGTTCTTCCTGGAGGTTGACGCCTCCTCCTCTGGAGCCGGAGCGGTACTTACCCAAAAATCATCTTCCGGGAGAATGGTAACTTGTGGCTTCTTCTCCAAACTCTTCTCCTCTTCTGAGTGCAACTATTCCATAGGAGATCGAGAGTTATTGGCCATCAAGCTGGCATTGGAGGAGTGGCGTTACCTGCTCGAAGGGGCTCTTCACCCGGTAATAATTTACACTGACCACAAGAACTTGGCTTACCTCCAGCATGCCCAGAGACTTAACCCGCGCCAAGCTCGGTGGTCCTTGTTTTTTGCTCGCTTTGATTTTATTCTTCATTTTCGCCCGGCTGACAAAAACATCAAGGCGGACGCCCTGTCCCGATCCTTTCTGGTGTCTGATCTCGAGGAGGAACCGAAACACATCATCGATCCCGCCAGAGTAATGCAGGTGGCTCCCGTGAGTCTAAATCGTCTCCCTCCCGGTAAGACGTTCGTATCAGTACCTGATCGGGAGAATATCCTACACTGGGGTCACTCGTCTAAACTAGCTGGCCACGCCGGTCAGAAAAAGACCCTCCAGCTTATTACCCGGCACTACTGGTGGCCTACCCTGCACAAGGACGTAATAGACTTTGTTTCTGCCTGTGTGTCCTGCGCCCGCAACAAGGTTCCGAGACATCTGCCAGCCGATCGCCTCCTTCCGCTCCCAGTACCTGCTGCCCCCTGGCAGCATATAGCAATGGACTTTATAACCAATCTCCCCGTCTCTGCCGGTTGTACGGTCATTTGGGTGGTCGCTGACCGCTTTTCCAAGATGGCTCATTTCGTTCCCCTTCCAGGCCTCCCGTCTGCACCCGAGCTGGCTAAAGACTTTATCCGCCACATCTTCCGTCTTCATGGCCTGCCCCTCCACATCGTGTCGGATCGTGGGGTACAGTTCACCTCACGCTTCTGGAGAGCCACTTGTAAACTGCTAGACGTCACCCTGGACTTCTCCTCCGCTTACCACCCACAGTCTAATGGTCAAGTGGAGCGGATCAATCAGAACCTGACCAGTTACCTCCGGCACTTCGTTAATGCCCACCATTCAGACTGGGTGGATCTCCTGCCATGGGCCGAATTTTCTTACAACAATCACGAGAGCGAATCTTCCTCCAAATCCCCGTTTTTTGTTGTCTTCGGTCAGCATCCTCGGATCCCATTTCCCGTCTCCACCTCGGTGGACAATCCGGCTGCGGAATCTCTTGTTAACAAATTTTCCTCCATATGGGAGAGTACCCGATCCGCACTCCTTCTGTCATCCGAGCGTATGAAAAGACATGCTGACAAAAAACGTCTGGATCCTCCTCAATTCCGTGCAGGGGATAAGGTCTGGCTCTCGTCCAAATATGTCCGGCTCAAGATTCCTTCCTATAAGTTAGGGCCTCGGTTCATCGGTCCCCTGGAGGTCATCAGTCAGATCAACCTGATGGCCTATAAACTGAAACTCCCGGCCAACTTGCGGATCCCTAACTCCTTCCATGTATCTCTCCTCAAACCTGTGGTACTTAACTCTTTTTCCAAGTCTACAGGTACGCCTCCTGCTCCGGTTTCCGCTGAAAACGAATTTGAGGTAGAGAACATTCTGGCCATCAAAAGGGTAAGAGGGAAGACCTTTTTTCTAGTAGATTGGAAGGGGTTTGGTCCTGAAGAGAGAACGTGGGAGCCCCGGGAGAACATCCATGCCTCTCTTATCCTAGCTAAATTTCTCTCTGGCCTAAAAAAGGGGGGGCCTAAAGGGGGGGTACTGTAGCGCCGGCGTCCCTGCCCTCTGCTAGGCAGGGACGCTGTTCCCCTCACCCCTCTGCTCCGAGCCCGGCGTCCTCCTCCCGCTCTGCTGGCAGCGCGCGCTCCTTCCCGGCCACTGTGCTTAGGGCGCGTGCGCGCGCGCTCCCTCCCTCTTAAAGGGGCCGCGCGCGCCGTCCTAAGGAGTCCCCGGCCAATGGCCGGAGGACTTCACCATATATAAGGCACCTCCTCCAAAATGGAGGTGCCCGAGCAATGTTGTTGCACTGTTCACTACTCTGCTTCAGCCCTCAGGTCCCGTTGCCAGTTACCTGCCAGATTCCTGCCAGTTTGCTGTCTGATTCCTGCCTGATATTCTGCTTACCTGCCTGCTAGCCTGAGGTCCGACGGTCTGCCTACCGACTCCTGTCAGTCTGTCTAAGGACCAGCTTGCCCGCTCACCTGGGAGCGCTCCTCTGCTACCTGCCTGCTAGCCTGAGGTCCGACGGTCTGCCCTCCAACTCCTGTCAGTCTGTCTATGGACCAGCTTGCCCGCTCACCTGGGAGCGCACATCTGCTACCTGCCTGCTAGCCTACCTGGAGGCTCCGCCGTCACGTGCTGTGACCACCTGCCATTCCAGAGACTCCTGCCCGCTCACCTGGGAGCGCACACCTGTTACCTGCCTGCTAGCCTACCTGGAGGCTCCGCCGTCATGTGCTGTGACCACCTGCCATTCCAGAGACTCCTGCCCGCTCACCTGGGAGCACACACCTGTTACCTGCCTGCTAGCCTACCTGGAGGCTCCGCCGTCACGTGCTGTGACCACCTGCCATTCCAGAGACTCTCGCTTGCTCACCTGGGAGCACACATCAACCATCTGCCTGCTAGCCTACCTGGAGGCTCTGCCATCACAGGTCGTACCTACCCTTTACCCAGAGACTGCCCCGGTCACTTGCCGTGACCTCCTGCCCGTTCATCCAGAGACTGCCCCGGTCACTTGCCGTGACCTCCAGCCCGTTCACTCAGAGACTGTCCCGGTCACCTGCTGTGACTGCCTGCCCGTCTTCCCTGGTCGCCACCCGCTCCCTTACAAGGACCGCCCCCTTGTATAGTAGCTCAGAGGTTCCGCCTCCCAGAGCCGTTACAGTGCCCTGTGCTCTTCACAGATGAAAGCAGGTTCACACTGAATACATGTGACAGACGTGACAGAGTCTGGAGATACCATGGAGAGCGATCTGCTGCCTGCAACATCCTTAAGCCTGACCGGTTTGGCAGTGGGTCAGAAATGGTGTGGGGTGGCATTTCTTTGGAGGGCCGCACAGCCCTCCATGTGCTCACCAGAGGTAGCCTGAATGCCATTAGGTACCGAGATGAGATCCTCAGACCCCCTGTGAGACCATATGCAGGTGCGGTTGGCCCTGGGTTCCTCCTAATGCAGGACAATGCCATACTTCATGTGGCTGGAGTGTGTCAGCAGTTCCTGCAAGATGAAAGCATTGAATCTATGGACTGGCTCGCCCGTTCTTCAGACCTGATCCGATTGAGCACATCTGGGACATCATGTCTTGCTCCATCCACCAACGTCACGTTGCACCACAGACTGTCCAGGAGTTGGCGGATGCTTTAGTCCAGGTCTGGGAGGAGATCCCACAGGAGACCATCTATAACCTCATCAAGAGCATGCCCAGGCGTTGTAGGGAGGTCATACAGGCACATGGAGGCCACACACAATACTCAGCCTCATCAGGAACCTGCCCAGGTGTTGTAGGGAGGTCATACAGGCACGTGGAGGCCACACACAATACTGAGCCTCATTAGGAGCATGCCCAGGTGTTGTAGGGAGGTCATACAGGCACGTGGAGGCCACACACAATACTGAGCCTCATCAGGAGCATGCCCAGGCGTTGTAGGGAGGTCATACTGGCATGTGGAGTAGTGTTGAGCCACCCCCGTAGTGTTCGGGTTCGGTTCGGTTCGTCGAACACCGGGATGTTCGAGGAACTGTTCTTCGAACTGTTCGTCGAACACCTTAGAACACCGTCGAACACCGTTAAAACCAATGACAGGCAAACAAAAACACATAGAAACACATAGAAAACACCTTCAAAGGTGTCCAAAAGCTGACAAACTGCTCAGAAGACGCTTTCTTTAAAAAAGCCGGTCGGCAATTCAGCAGCGGCATACACCGGTACCCGACAATTTAGACAAGAAGGAATAGAGCATCACACATAGATTAGATAGATAGAAACATGTCAGTCACACATATAAGAAGCACAGTGACAGTGTTGGTTACTGTACTTGTCATTTAGTGTAAAGGATTTATTAAAAAATATAATAGTGTTTTCGTGCACCGTCTCTTTAAAAAAGCCGGCCGGCAATTCAGCAGCGGTACCCGACAATTTAGACAAGAAGGAATAGAGCATCACACATAGATTAGATAGATAGAAACATGTCAGTCACATATATATGAAGTACAGTGACAGTGTTGGTTACTGTACTTGTCATTTAGTGTAAAGGATTTATTAAAAAATATAATAGTGTTTTCGTGCACCGTCTCTTTAAAAAAGCCGGCCGGCAATTCAGCAGCGGTACCCGACAATTTATAACAGACAGAATAGAGCTTCACACATAGATTAGATAGATAGAAACATGTCAGTCACATATATAAGAAGTACAGTGACAGTGTTGATTACTGTACTTGTCATTTAGTGTTAAAATAAAGGATTTATTATTAAAAAAATTGGCGTGGGGTTCCCCGTAATTTTAGTCTCTAGCGGAGGTTAAGCAGACGGTTGGGGCAGATGTTTGAAGCCTGGGAAGGGGGTAATACCCACGGAGCTTCCCAGGCTACTAATATCAGCCCCCAGCTGAATACCTAGCCTTTACTAGCTATTAAAATAGGGGACCCCCCCCCAAAAAAAAATGACGTGGGGTCCCCCCTATTTTAATAGCTAGCAAAGGCTAGGCAGACAGCTGGGGGCTGATATTAATAGCCCAGGAAGGGTGCCATGAATATTGGCCCCCTCCCAGGCTAGAAACACCATCCGTCAGCTGTCCCAGTATTGGCGCATCCTTAGGATGCGCCAATTCTGGCACTTAGCCTCGCTCTTCCCACTGCCCTGTAGCGGTGGCAGTGGGGTAATAGGGCTGGGGTTGATGTCAGCTTATAATGCCAGCTGACATCAAGCCCAGGTTAGTAATGGAGAGGCGTCTATAAGACACCCCCATTACTAACCCCATAGTCAAAGTTAAAAAAAAAAACACAAACACCCAGAATAAAATCCTTTAATTGAAATAAAGACACAATTCTTTATTGTTCTAAATTAAACCATACTTACCATCACGCCCATTCCAGCTGAAGCCAACGATCTCCTGCAATAAAAGTAAAATAATAAAGCAACCTCATCCTTACCTTTCCATGGTTCCCACGACAGCTTCAGCTCTGCTACATCGAGATGACAGGCTGGACCGCAGCAGAACGCTGCCATCCAGCCTGTCATCCCGCAGACACTGAGAAGCGCAGGCTTGCTTGCGCTCCTCAGTGTCTCGCTGTGACGGCATAAAGATGAGCCGAGGTCATGTCCAATGAACTCGGCTCACCTCATGCACGTCACTGACAGCATGGGAGAATTCTCACGCTGAAGCGCTGAGTGCAGGAGAATTTTCCCATGCTGTCAGTGACGTGCATGAGGCTGATATTTAAATTTGGCGCACAAATCGGTGATTGGTCGCGGGCAGCGTCCGCGACCAATCAGCACAGTAGTGTTTAACTTTGGCGGCAAGATCAGTGATTGGTCGCGCGCCAAGACCGCGACCAATCACCGATTTGGGCGCCACATTTAAATATCGGCCGCGACCAATCAGCACAGTGTTGTTTAAATGTGGATCCAAGATCGGTGATTGGTCGCGGCCGATATTTAAATTTGGCGCACAAATCTGTGATTGGTCGCGGGCAGCATCCGCGACCAATCAGCACAGTAGTGTTTAACTTTGGCGGCAAGATCAGTGATTGGTCGCGGTCAAGACGGCGACCAATCACCGATTTGTGCGGCACATTTAAATAGCGGCCGCGACCAATTGGATGTCAGCGCCGCTCCCCGGTCCTCCCTTCACACCCTAGCCGCTGATGTCCCCACAGTATCCGCATGGTGTTACAAAGGTCCGGACATTTGTGTTAAAAATCGCTGATTGGTCGCTGGCGCTGCCCGCGACCAATCACCGATTTGGGCGCCAAATTTAAATATCGGCCGCGACCAATCACCCATCTTGGCTCCACATTTAAACACCGCTGTACTGATTGGTCGTGGACGCTATTTAAATGTGGCGCCAAAATCGGTGATTGTTCGCGCCCAGCGTCGGCGACCAATCAGCCCAGCGGTGTTTAAATGTGGAGCCAAGATCGGTGATTGGTTGAGGCTGATATTTAAATTTGGCGCCCAAATCGGTGATTGGTCGCGGGCAGCACCAGCGACCAATCAGCGATTTTTAACACAAATGTCCGAATCTTTGTAACACCATGCGGATACTGTGGGGACATCAGTGGCTAGGGTGTCAAGGGAGGACCGGGGAGCGGCGCTGCGGGTCGGGATACTTCTGCTGCGAGCAGTCGCTCATCTCCCGGCTTCTCGCAGCGGAAGTATCCGACCAGGCAGCGGCGCTCCCCGATCCTCACCAATACGATTCGCTGATTGGTCGCGCTCTCCGCACGCGACCAATCAGTGATCTTGGCGCTAAAGTTAAACACCGCTCTGCTGATTGGTCGCGGATGCTGCCCACGACCAATCACCGATTTGGGCGCCACATTTAAATTGCGGCCGCTACCAATCAGCGAGCTTGGCGCCAAATTTAAACCCCGCTCTGCTAATTGGTCGCGGATGCCGGCCGCGACTAATCAGAATTATTGGCGCCAAATTTAAACACTGCTCTGCTGATTGATCGCGGTCGCCGTCCGCGACCAATCAGCAGTATTGGCGCCAAATTTAAACCCTGCTCGGCTGATTGGTCACGGTTGCCGGCCGCGACCAATCAGCAGTATTGGCGCCAAATTTAAAACCCGCTCTGCTGATTGGTCACAGTTGCCGGCCGCGACCAATCAGTGATTTTGGCGCCAAATTTAAACCCCGCTCTGCTGATTGGTCGCGACCGCCGGCCGCGACTAATCAACATTGTTACCGCCAAATTTAAACACCGCTCTGCTGAATGGTCGCGGTCGTGACCAATCACCATTATTGGCGCCAAATTTAAACACCGCTTTGCTGATTGGTCGCGACCGCAACCAATCAGCATTATTGACGCAAAATTTAAACCCCGCTCTGCTGATTAGTCGCGACCGCCGGCCGTGACCAATCAGCGATATAGTCGCCAAACTTCAACACCGCTTTGCTGATTGGTCGCGGTTGCTGGCCGCGACCAGTCAGCGATTTTGGCGCCAAATTTAAACACCGCTCTGCTGATTGCGCCGGGTCTGCCGCATACATATTCTAGAATACCCGATGCGTTAGAATCGGGCCACCATCTAGTTTCATGAAATAATTAAAAAAAAAATTGACGTGGGGCTTCGCACTATATTTGTGTCCAGCCAGGTACAGCAGGCAGGAGCCGGCTGCCCCCAACCACCAGCTGCCTATTTGTACTTGGTTTGGATCCAGTTGGATAAACACGTAGCTGGGCTGCGCTGCTGAAGTGAATCAGTTCTTCAGAGATGATGATGATGATGAAAAGGCTTTTTATTAGCAATGCGTTTCAACGCCGTACTGGCGTCTTTTTCAAGTAAAAAAAACAAATGTTTGTACTTGGTTTGACACAACAATATAGGGAAGCCCTTTTTTCTTAATTATTTCATGAATTTCATGAAATAATTTTAAAAAAAAATGCGTGGGGCTTCGCCCTATTTTTGTGTCCAGCCAGGTACAACTAGGCAGCTGGGGGCTGGAATCCGCAGCGCAGGGAGGCCCAAGCTTTCTGGGTCCCCCCCGCTGCAAAATGCAGTCCGCAGCCGCCCCGGAAAATGGCGCATTCATAGAAGCGCCATCTTCTGGCGCTGTACCCAACTCATCCAGGGCCCTGGTGCGGTGGCTCACTGGGTAATAAAGGGGTTAGGGCCAGCTTGGCATTATCAGCTGGCCCTAAGCCCGAAATTCATGGGGTCACGCCAATATTAGACATGACCGCCATGAATTTCTAGTAAAGTATTTAAAAAAAAACACAACACCCAGAATAAAGTCCTTTAATTGAAATAAACACACAATTCTTTATTGTTCTAAATTAAACCATACTTACCACCACGCCCATTCCAGCTGAAGCCAACGATCTCCTGCAATAAAAGAAAAATAATAAAGCAACCTCATCCTTACCTTTCCATGGTTCCCACGACAGCTTCAGCTCTGCTACATCGAGATGACAGGCTGGACCGCAGCAGAACGCTGCCATCCAGCCTGTCATCCCGCGGACACTGAGAAGCGCAGGCATGCTTGCGCTCCTCAGTGTCTCGCTGTGACGGCATAAAGATGAGACGAGTTCATGTCCAATGAACTCAGCTCACTTCATGTACGTTACTGACAGCGTGGGAAAATTCTCCTGCACTCAGCGCTTCAGCGTGAGAATTCTCCCACGCTGTCAGTGACGTGCATGAGGTGAGCTGAGTTCATTGGACATGAACTCGTCTCATCTTTATGCCGTCACAGCGACACACTGCAGAGCGCAAGCATGCCTGCGCTTCTCAGTGTCTGCGGGATGACAGGTTGGATGGCAGCGTTCTGCTGCAGTCCAGCCTGTCATCTCGATGTAGCAGAGCTGAAGCTGTCGTGGGAACCATGGAAAGGTAAGGATGAGGTTGCTTTATTATTTTTCTTTTATTGCAGGAGATCGTTGGCTTCAGCTGGAATGGGCGTGGTGGTAAGTATGGTTTAATTTAGAACAATAAAGGATTGTGTCTTTATTTCAATTAAAGGACTTTATTCTGGGTGTTTGTGTTTTCTTTTAACTTTGACTATGGGGTTAGTAATGGGGGTGTCTTATAGACGCCTCTCCATTACTAACCTGGGCTTGATGTCAGCTGGCATTATAAGCTGACATCAACCCCAACCCTATTACCCCACTGCCACCGCTACAGGGCAGTGGGAAGAGCGAGGCTAAGTGCCAGAATTGGCGCATCCTAAGGATGCGCCACTTCTGGGGCGGCTGACGGCTGGTATTTCTAGCCTGGGAGGGGGCCAATATTCATGGCACCCTTCCTGGGCTATTAATATCAGCCCCCAGCTGTCTGCCTAGCCTTTTCTAGCTATTAAAATAGGGGGGACCCCACGTCATTTTTTTGGGGGGGTCCCCCATTTTAATAGCTAGTAAAGGCTAGGTATTCCGCTGGGGGCTGATATTAGTAGCCTGGGAAGCTCCGTGAGTATTACCCCCTTCCCAGGCTTCAAACATCTGCCCCAGCCGTCTGCTTAACCTCCGCTAGAGCCTAAAATTATGGGGACCCCCACGCCAATTTTTTTTTAAATAAATCCTTTATTTTAACACTAAATGACAAGTACAGTAATCAACACTGTCACTGTACTTCATATATATGTGACTGACATGTTTTTATCTATCTAATCTATGTGTGAAGCTCTATTCTTTCTGTTATAAATTGTCGGGTACCGCTGCTGAATTGCCGGCCGGCTTTTTTAAAGAGACGGTGCATGAAAACACTATTATTTCTTTTAATAAATCCTTTACACTAAATGACAAGTACAGTAACCAACACTGTCACTGTACTTCTTATATATGTGGCTGACATGTTTCTATCTATCTAATCTATGTGTGAAGCTCTATTCTTTCGGTTCTAAATTGTCGGGTACCGGTATATGCCGCTGCTGAATTGCCGGCTTTTCATGTTTCACTGTTGGCACTGTTCCCATCGATTTGGGCAATCACTGTAATGCCACAACCACCATGGCTGTGGCATTACAGTGAGTGGCAGACAATCCCTGCATGATTGGTGCTCTAAATAGCGCCAGACATGCAGGACACGCTTTTGGTGCACGAACAGTTATCGAACATAACCTCGAACAGCCGAATTTTTTGCAAATCGTTCGGGTTCGTCGAACAACTCGAACACCGCCCAAAACAGCTCGAATTTGAGATTGGCGAACAGTTCTAGTCGAACACCACTCATCTCTAATGTGGAGGCCACACACAATACTCAGCCTCATTGTGACTTGTTTTAAGGACATTACATCAAAGTTGGATCAGCCTGTAGTGTGTTTTTCCACTTTCATTTTGGGGGTGACTCCACATCCAGGCCTCCATTGGTTAATAAATGTGATTTCCATTGATGATTTTTGTGTGATTTTGTTGTCAGCACATTCAACTCTGTACAGAACAAAGTATTCAATGAGAAGATTTCATTCATTCAGATCTAGGATGTGTTATTTCAGTGTTCCCTTTATTTTTTGAGCAGTGTATATTCTTTGCCATGCTTAGAACCTGTTATACGGATTTGCAGACTCCACGATTTGCTGATACCAAATGCATTATAATGGAGACAATACATTAAGTTAAAAAAAGTTTAAAAGTTTCAAATTAAATTTTTCTGAGTTAAAGGATAAAAAAAAAGTTGTTTTAGACTTGTTCTATGAATAGAACAACAATGTAGCAGAAGACCCATCCCGGGCGGATATGTAAACTCGGAGCACTCGCTTTACCCTCGGCTGGTGTCTATGACAAGGGTAATAATCACAAAGTATTACATTGCTGTCTTCTTCGTGATAATGATTTGCAAAGGAAAACTTGAGTTTGTTTTGAATGTTCCTGAATTTCACAGTGGTTCATTGATTTCATGCTCCTTTCTTGGAGAACATTTAAATCTATATTTCAAATAAATTCTGTAATTTGTGAATGACATTGACTGATTTATGTCCCCGGTGAAGTTCCAAACTGACATCTTGTGTCCCCGTATTAGACTTCCAATTCAATATGGTTCTACCTAATCATCAGTCCTAAAAACTTTATATAAAAATTCCATACACAATAAATGAAGGTTTTCAAGCCCTTAGATTACAATGGGACTGGCCAACCACTTACTGGGACTTCCTCACCCTTCAACATTAAATGTCGGGAGAGAAGGATCAGACTGTTGGAATTTCAATGATTGATCCATTTGTTCTCAAGGGAGATAAGCCAAAGACAAAGGTGGAATTGAGTGAATCTCCTGAAAATCACTAATTTCAGGGAAGGGGGAGGATTTCAAGTCACATTAAATAAATTCAATGTGAATGGAATCAGTCAGGAAGTGATTAAAAAACATTTACACTCCCGTCTTCTTGACTTTCCTTGAACCTGTCGGACTGCCATTGGTCCTCCAATCAGCTTTTTAATTATTATCTTTTATTTTCCTTACATATGGGTCTTCTGTTAGGCCCAATATTACGACATGGAGTGTATTCAGTTGGAAGTCATAAGCAGAAGGAAGATTGAGAAAATAACAGAGAAGAAAGAGGATTGAAATAGAAGAGTTCATCAAAGGACCATCGGCAATAAGGCAGATATGTGGAGAGTCAAGAAGTGAGTTTGAGATTTTCTTTTAAGTCGTGGCCAGCCACTATATTGTTGGATTTGTCCAAAGTTAATCACAATTTAATTAGCATTCCGGTAAATCCAAATCGTTTTGTAAAAATTAGCTTGGATTTATTTATTTTTCTCACTTATATTATCGGCACTGTCACCATTGGGGCTCACAATCTACATTTCCTATCAGTCTTTGAAATGTGGGAGGAAACTGGAGAACCCGGAGGAAACCCACGCAAACACAGGGAGAACATGCTAACTGCTGGCAGATATTGTCCCTGGTCACCATTACCACCATGCTGCCCTTGAATTTGATTTTCATCAAATCAACTTGCCCATTTCTACTATCTGGCAGCAGCTTTGTCCTCTCTCCCAGTTGAAAACACACAATTGCTTAACCAAGCACAGCATTTATGTGTATGGGGGAGTTGGGGGAGTTAACTGTCTCCCTATCATTTGACCATTCATCAACTATCTCATGTGTATGGACAGCTTCAATCATCAATATCAGTTTTCTCAAATTGGACAGTAATATAAATTGCCTTTTCATCGTCAGATTTTTGATTGTCCCACGTTGTACTGGAACTTTGAACCTCATAAAAAAGCCAAAATGGAAAATGGAAATATATTCTCCATTGTCATATTGATAGTATCAAGCCATCGGGTTGCTGGTCTTCCTCTTCGCCTTGTTCCCTCTATTCTTCAGACCATGATGTCCTTCTCCAGTGATCGCTCTCTTTGTATGATGTGTCCACAAGTCGTAGTTTGGTGATTCTTGCTTCAAGTGACATGTCCGGCTTGATTTGTTCCAAAATTGATTTGTTTTCTCTTCTTGTCGTCCATGATATTGATAACATTCTTCTTCAGCACCACATTATGAAGGCGTCAGTTGTTTTTCTAGAAAAACTGATTAATAGTCTATTTTGGAGAAGAAGAGGTTAAATAGAAGGGAAAAATCTCCCCTATTGACTAATTATGTCTCAATCCATCTGTTGGTAGACCCCAAAATAGCATGAGAGGGATTTGAATGAAAAATGTATACATTTTATTAGAAAATATAAAAATTACATAGAAACATTAAATAGAAGAAAGGGGGAGGGGGAGGAGATGGTAGGACAGCTATGAGGGCAGGATTAGAAGGAACAGACCCTGAAAGGAGACTAACATCCCTGAACCAGCATGAGGGATAAAGCAGATGTAAATATAGGCTGCCAATCAAAAGATATTGATGCAAAGACTAGCATAAATTCAAGTCAATTTGTCCCTTCGCTAGCAATGACATCAATGGCAAAAAGTAAAATATGGAATACAATACTCAAGGTAATAGCCTTATAAGGTAAACCAGTGACAGAGTAACATAACATAGGGCATAAGAAAAAACAGCAAATGATACATTTATAAATTAATGAGTAGTGCTATGCAGATAACGTCACTGTCAGGTCAAAAGCAGCAGCTCTATACCTTGTGCCATATGAAAAAAAGTTTAAGGCAGCGTGTCCTGAGATGCTGGGGGAATGTATAGCAGCCTCGACGCGCGTTTCGCCCTGGGAGTGGCTTCGTCAGGAGGCGTGTCTGTCGTAAGGGAAACAAACACCCTTTATATGGGAGATGGCCAATCAAAACTCGCTCGCGTAATGAAACCCCGCCCCCGGTGATGACGCGGTCGGACATTCATGCCGCACGCAGCTGGTGAGAGGAAATCCTCTCTGTTGCCGCGGCTAGATGCCATCGGGGCAGAAGTTCACACGCGAGCGATGAGTGATGCTGAATGATGGTATGTGAGGGAAAAGCAGTATAAGGGGCCTAAATGCTACACAAAGTACAGTGCAACAAGGACACACAGAGTGGCAATCTCACTGTGCCATGAAGCACTGCAAATACATGAGCAGAAGGTAACAGACATAGTTGCAGTGAATAGCAGGAGATAGGGGACATATATGGTTAAGGGGGAAGGGATGGATAAATATGTAAAATACAAAAGTACAGAAATTTACATCTTCTATGGACAGAGTAGTTATGTAGATTATAAGGGTTATAAATCAGAAACGTATATAAGTCACCCCAAATTCATATATATACATATATTTATCCACAATGAACAAAGTTGTACAAGTTATAAGTCCATCAATAAACATATAAGAGAAGCCATAGAAATGTATATCACGGTCAGGACATCATTTAAAAAAGATAATCCGTCATTGACAGAGTTAAATAGATTACACATCCGTCAATGCGCATAGAAGGAGCCACAGATAAGTGGCTCATAATTGAGGCGTCATGAAAGGGGATGGTGGGGAAGGGGAAGAATGGGAGGAAAAGGGGGGGGGAGAAAAGGAGGAGGGGAGGTGGGAGAAAGGGGAGGGGGGTGGGGAAGAGAAAAGGGGGGGGGGAAAGGAAAGAAGGGAGGGATAGGAAGGGAAAGGGGTAAATGTCTAAAAGATGATGTCTGAGAGGACAGATAGTTGGAAATTGCTAGACAGTGGCCCCTCGTGATTTGTTTCGGCAATTGTTCAAATACAAAATATATATTAAATTTTAACACATGTAGGAGATCAAAAAAGCAGACAAAAATACATGTAAAATCGCTCTCTTTCACAATTTGAAGCTTGAGTCAAGCATCTCAGGATGCCGAACACCATCCTCTGGACTAAACAAATTCTTTGCTTTTTCTTAAAGAGTAGATGGACCAAGTTTGTTGTTCAGTGTAATTTCCCCCTGGAACATATGTCCCGCTAGATAGATGTACAAATGTGTCTCCATGTAGTCACAGCATAGCAAATCTGAATCAAATAAACAGTCAAAAAAGAAAAGTAAGATAAAAGCATATAACTTAGAGATTAACAGCACCACCGGGATAGGTAAAAAAGAGCAAAGGGTGTCCCATTAAAAACAGCGCAGCATTTTTACAAAAAAGACTTGAAACTGACCATATCGTTCAGCCCTTTAGGGGAAATAGTGTCTAGTATTACAATCCACCGAGTCTCTCTCTGAAGTAGTTTCTTTTTAACATTTCCTCCCCTAATACCCAGGTGTATATGGTCAATGCCCCGGACGGTTAAGCCTCGTCGGTTACCTCTGTGTCTTTCCAGGAAATGCTTAGGTATTGTTTTGAGAGATGTTCGGTCAGTACATACCGAGGCATTATTAATGTCTCTGATGTGTTCTTGAATACGTACTTTTAGGGCTCTGGTGGTCATGCCTATGTAGATTAATCCACACGGGCAGGTAAGATAATAGACAACTGCTTCAGTATTACATGTAATATGATGGACGATGCAAAGCGACTTCTCTCCATTAGAATTTTGAAAATGTGACACTTTTGGAACAAATCTACACACCGAACATCTGCCACATGAAGAGCTTCCCCAAGGGGGACCTTTATTTCCAGTCAAAAAGGTGTTTTTAGGTGGTTTATAGTGACTATTAGTTAATAGATCACCTAGCATATTTGACTTCTGCCAGGTCATGGCTGGGCGGGTAGGAAGCTGGCTTTTTAGATCTTTATCGGTCAATAGTATTGGCCAGTGTTTGGTAAGGATATTCCTAATGTCTATCCAGTTGTTGTTAAACGTGCTGATAAATCTAGGATACGTATTTCCTAAAGATTTCCTTTCCTTGTTTAGATTTCTGGCCAGGAGGTTTTGTCCATTCGAGTTTTTTGCTCTAAAATATGCCTTATTGATGTCATTAGTTTTATAACCTCTGTTAAGAAATCTTTTAGAGAGGTCTTGTGCCTGAAGATCAAAGCCATCGTCGCTCGAACATATACGACGAGCTCTTAGGTATTGTCTGATAGGGATAGAGCTTTTAAGTTTTGGAGGATGTGATGACGTAAAATGTAATAAAGAATTCGTAGAGGTATCTTTTCGAAAAATGTCTGTACTTATTCTTCCATTCTCCGTTCTGGTAATGGATAGATCCAAGAAGTCTATGTGGGACTGACTATATTTATAGGTTAATTTGATATTAAGCTTATTGTTATTGAGATGGTAAAGGAATTTTTCTAGTTGCGACGTGGAGCCCTGCCAGATAAAGAGAACATCATCTATGTAGCGTGACCAAGAGATGACTGATTCATGGCCAAGTGTTTAAAAGACCGTATCCCTTTCCCACAGCCCCAGGAGCAGATTAGCGTATGAAGGTGTGACACCCCAGGGGTCTGGTTGCCACAGTGATAGAGATATTATGTCTGAGAGCAGGTGGGAGGTCCTTTGGTCAGGGATCCTGTGCATGCCACACCTCCTGCCCAGTCTTGGGAGGGGAAGAACTTCCCCTATATAAACCCGGGGCTGAAGCAGGGTGAGCAGTCAAGGAGAGTAGAGACAAGAAACAGCAGAAGCAATACTACTACGAGTCAGGGGCTGGCAGCTGCAGAGCTCGCCCTGACTGAGAAGCTTTCTTACCGGACCCGGCGTCCGAGGCTGTGGGGACTAACTCTTACCCAGCAGCAGAAGCCGACCGGCAGGGGATTTCAGGTCCTCAGGCCCAGAAACCCGAAGGCACGGTCACACGCGTGGGACCAGCACCGCCATCGTGGAGCGGAAGCCATTAGAAGGCCCCGAGTCACCGGCCATATGGGTGAGCACCACACGGTACACTCAGGGACGTGGGCTACTTATATCCGCTTCTAGCAAGGTAGCCAGAAGAGTACAGTCAGTTTGGGAGGCCTACAACTCCGCCTGGCCAGGGGAGATCCCATCTGCTCAAGGACTGACCAGGCCCCGTTCACTAGCAAGTACTCCGGGAGGGTCTATCGTTGTTACCAGTAAAGACCCTGAATTACACCGCACCGTCTCTGAGTGGTTCCTGCTACCCCCATCATCCACATCTGCTGCCCTGAGGCCATACCCCTCCCGTTGGGGGTTATACCATCTACGCTGCACCATCCATCCACCGGCCTCAGCGGACTGTCCTGCAGCGGCAGCTCCATAGCTGCATTCAACGGGTGGCGTAGTCGTCCTGCATCTACCGCTGTTACATCGCCGCTCCGTTTGACTCCCTGGGCACGGACCGGGTCACCGCCACGGGACTACAACCCTCAAGAGATCCGGCTCCGTGTAAGCTCCCGCGTGCGCAGCGCAGCGCGACACAGGCCCAGGGGCGCGTCAACTTTGGCGTAGTCGGCAGGATTTCGTGCCCGCAACCACCGGGTACTGCGTGCCTGAAAAAGAGACTTTTCAAACTTACCTGTGGTGAAGATTCCCGCCATCCGGCGCCATCTTCAGCCTTCTTCCCGCCATCGGTGAAGTTTCCCGCAATCCGGCGCCATCTTCTGCCTTCTTCCCGCCATCCGTGGAGTTTTCCCGCCATTGGACGCCATCTTGAGGACGCCGCGCGGGAAGAAGAGGGGCGTGGACTCCGAAAGCGCGCGAGAACTGAAGCCCCGCCTCACGTCCGGACGTTGCGTAAGGTCCTGGAAGGAGCCCAGCAGACGCCGACGTCACAGGAGCGCGACGGAAGGTCCTCAACCCTGACGATCCACTGCGGAGCCGCGGCCTACAGAACAGGATCATCGCAAGGTAGGCCACGGTCCACTAGGGGGGAGGAAGATGTCGGATACGGAGGAGAGCTTCACTGCCTCAACCCCCGCCAGCGCTACCGCTGCTGCAGTTATGCCCTTCACCATGCCCTATATCCCGGGAGCAGCTTGGCTACCCCAGTACTCAGGGGAGTCACATACCCTGCATGACTTTAGAGAAAAGCTGGATAGCCTCTTCCAGGTGTACCCCCTCACAGAAGAGCAAAAAGTGAGCATCCTGGTGGCCCAACTAACCGGGGCAGCCAAAAGGGAAGTAAAATCCTGGCCACCTGGGAGGAAGACTGTCGCAGGGATACTAACCCGGCTGAAGGACACCTTTGATACCCGCACCTCAGCCGAGATTAAGCTTAGATTCTACGGGTGCAAGCAGCGAGCGCATGAGAGTATAAGGGACTATGCCCTGAACCTACAAGAGGCCCTGAGGGCCATTAAGCAGACTGACCCTGATGGAGTGGGAAACGAGGACAGGCTGTTGACCGAACAGTTTATAGAGGGACTGTATTGTAATACCCACCGAACCCAGTTGCGGGCAATGGCCTTACAGGATCCCCATCTGGGCTTTGCACAGTTCAAGGACAGAGCCATCCGGGTGCTCCGAGAACCGGCACCGGGTGGCGTTGTGACCCACAAGCGCCCTGCTATCACTTACCACAAGGAGGCGGCGCCCTTGTCGGCAGGGCCTGTGGGAGCTGATGCGCAGGCTTTGGACAATGACCCGGCTCCAGACCTACACCATCAGGTCCAAGAGCTAGTTAAGAGCATTGCTGCGCTAACCCGAACTGTGCAGTCTTTACAGGCTTCCACCCCAGGGAAGATCCAGCTGGCATCCGGACCGGAGGACATCCCGTGGCGTCGACCAAGGAGGACCCCACCGGCCAGAGGAAGACCCAGTGACCGATACAGCGAGGACGGACGACCCATCTGCCGCCGCTGCAATCAACCTGGACATATGGCAAGGTACTGTTCTTTAAACGGGCACAACCTGGGGTAGAGGGCCAACCCCCAGGAAAAAGATCACCAGGCCCATCGAACTGGCGCGACAGATATGTGGGAGGACGTCCAGTCTTGCCTGTGGTACTGGATGGCATTCCCATGAGTGCCCTACTGGACACCGGGTCACAGGTCACCACCATCCCGTACGTGCTCTTTAAGCAGTACTGGAATGACTCGGATATTACCCGCTACCCTGACGACGACTTGAGTATCATCGCCAGCAATGGCCAGCCCGTGCCACAGATCGGATTTAAAGAGGTGACCATCAAAATCGGTAGAGTCGAACTGGCAGCACAGGGACTGATCATTGTAGAAATTGACAAACATGAGAGTCACCCAAAAATAACTCTAGGAACTAATGTAATTGAAAATTGTCTTGCAGAGGTGATTTTCCTTTTACAGCATGTTGCCAAGAACCCCAGCTCCGGCGAGCAGCGGGTGCTCCAGAAAGAGATCCGGGCACTGATGCGACGGCAACAGGTGGAACTCTCCGGCGGTGAGATTGGTAGCGTAAGAATGTGTGACCCTTTTCCTATTGCCATGCCCCCAAAAAGTGAAATGATGATTTGGTGCCGGGCAGCTATTGGTCTGAGAGGTAGAGATTACCAGGCAATGGTAGAACCAGTTTACTCGGACAGTAGGCCCACCATTTTGACAGCACGGGGGGTGCTTGATGTACGCCATGGGAGGGTGCCCGTTCGCATAATAAATATCGGGGAGAGGGAAGTGTACCTGCCCCGGTATGCCACGCTAGCCAAATAATATACCATTAACCAAAATTCTATACAATCTGTGGAACCCTTGCCTCCATCTCACCCGGAGGAAGGTAACGGCTCTAAGAAAAACATGGAGGACTGGTGTCAGCAACTACATCTGGGTACTGACTCCACTCCCGCACACCAGAAACAAGGAGTCTATCGGGTGGTTCAGGAGTACGAGAGAGTGTTCAGTAAACACCCGTTAGACTTCGGGCGAGTCAAGGGGGTAGAACACCACATCCCCACGGGAGACCATCCTCCTATAAAAGAGAGGTATCGACCCGTACCCCCTGCCCACTACCAACACGCCAAGGGGATGCTTAAAGACATGAAGAAGGCTGGGGTGATCAGGGATAGCTGTAGCCCCTGGGCAGCTCCACTAGTCTTAGTCCGAAAGAAAGACAACACCATGAGGATGTGTGTAGATTACCGGAAAATCAATCGTATCACACACAAGGATGCGTACCCCTTACCAAGGATAGAGGAGTCATTGGCTGCTTTAAGATCTGCTAACTTCTTCTCTACCTTGGATCTCACTAGCGGGTACTGGCAGGTTCCTGTAGCAGAGGCGGACCGGGAGAAGACCGCATTCACCACCCCGATGGGACTTAGCGAGTTCACCTGCATGCCGTTCGGACTCTGCAACGCACCGGGAACCTTCCAACGACTAATGGAGTGTTGTCTGGGCCACAGAAACTTCGAGATGGTCCTGTTGTACCTGGACGATGTCATCGTATATTCCAAGACGTATGAGGACCACCTGAAACACCTGGCGGAAGTGTTCGAAGCTCTGGCAAGTTACAGCCTAAAGGTGAAACCCTCCAAGTGTCACCTCCTGAAACCAAAGGTGCAGTACCTGGGACACGTGGTGAGTGCTGACGGAGTGGCTCCCGACCCTGATAAGATCACCGCAATTAAGGAATGGCCAAGCCCCTCCAGCGTAAAAGAAGTGCGGCAGTTCCTCGGGTTGGTAGGCTACTACCGAAGGTTTATTCCCGGTTTCACCAAAAAGGCAGCACCTATGCAGGACCTCCTGATAGGCCAGTCCCGGAAGGCCAAGAACCAGAAGCCGCCCTTCAAATGGGAGGAGCTGGAAGAAGAGTCCTTCCGCCAGCTGAAGATGGCCCTCACGGGGGACGAAATCCTGGCGTACCCGGATTATAGCCAGCCCTTTATCCTCTACACCGACGCCAGTAACATCGGGCTAGGAGCCGTACTGTCCCAGATCCAGCAGGGGAAGGAACGAGTAATCGCCTACGCCAGCCGAAAACTGCGACCCACCGAAAGGAACCCCGAGAATTACAGCTCATTTAAGTTAGAGTTCCTGGCCGTAGTATGGGCAGTCACCGAGCGCTTTAAGCATTACCTCGCTTCTTCCCGGTTCACCGTGTACACGGATAACAACCCGTTGACACACCTGGACACGGCAAGACTCGGTGCCCTAGAGCAGAGGTGGATGGCCCGTCTGTCCAACTACGAGTTCACAATCAAATACCGGGCAGGACGCTCCAATACCAACGCGGACGCCCTGTCCAGGATGCCCAACCTGCCGGACGGAGGAGAAGATCCGGAGGGACTGGAAGAAGTTGAACTCCCTGCGTTCCACCGTCATGGGACTATCCAGTATTCCCACCGGGTAAGGAGTAAGCAGGCTGCTACGTTGAACCCCTTACCCCACTACAACTGGGCGGAAACGCAAGACAGCGACCCTGCCGTCCGACTGGTGAAGGAGATGCTGACTCGGCCGGAGGCTCGCCTTGAACCAGACGCTCCGGAGGAAGCCAAACAACTATGGACAGAGAAGAGTCGACTGTTCCTTTACAAAGGGAAGTTGTGCCGCAGAATGGTTAACTCCCGGACGCATGAATTACTCTGGCAAGTAGTGGTGCCACGAAGAGACGCAGCCATGGTGATGGAGGCATACCACGACGGAGCTGGACACTTCGGGTGGAAGAAGCTGGAGTTCCTGCTGCGCGAGCGGTTCCACTGGGTAGGCATGAGGGGAACCATCGAGAAGTGGTGCAGAGACTGTGGCCCGTGCAACCTGAGAAGGAAGGACCGTGCCAGCCAGAAGACTCCCCTTCAGTCCATCGTCACCCGGCAACCGTTGGAACTGGTAGCCTTGGATCATGTAAAACTGACCCCAAGCAGAAGTGGCTACGTCTACGCGTTAACCATCGTGGATCATTACTCCCGGTTTCTGGTTGTCGTCCCCGTCAAGGACTTAACGGCTCAAACAGCAGCTAGAGCCTTCCAGCAGCACTTTTGCCGTCCACACGGGTACCCGGACCAAGTGCTGACGGACCAGGGACCTGCCTTTGAAGCGGAGGTCTTCCAGGAATTCTGCAATCTGTATGGCTGCCGGAAGATAAGGACGACACCCTACCATCCGCAAACTAATGGACTTTGTGAGAAAATGAACCAGGTGGTAATGGATCTTCTAAAAACGTTGCCCCTGGAAGAACGCAGTCTGTGGCCTGAGAAGTTGCCCGATCTGGTGGACCTATACAACCACATCCCGGTAGGTTCCACCAACTGTACCCCGGCTTACCTAATGAGGGCAAGACCTGGTAAGTTACCTGTTGACCTGGAAATGGGAGTCCTGACACCCGAGGACACTTCACCAGAAACAGACTGGGACACAGAGAGGCAGCAGCAGTACCGGAGAGTACAGGAGAGCGTGGAGCGAAGTCTCTGTCAGGCTAGGGAAAGACAAGAGAAAACTTACAACCAGTATGCTCCCGCTGTTCCCCTGGTACCCGGAGAGCAGGTCTTGAAGAGGAAGAGACGGCTCCACAAGTTGGATGACCAGTGGGAGAAGGACCCGTACACCGTACTGCCCTCAAGCCACGAGAACCCGAAGGTTTGTACCATCAGTAAAGACGGAGGGGAAACCACAGCCATTGTATCCCGGGACCACCTGAAGAAGTGTCCCGAACAACTGAGGAACCCTGAAGAGGAACAAGAAGACCATCGACCCGTAGAGGAAAGGGAAGATATGGTTAGTACTGTGCTCGGGGACTTCCCTCGGTCTTGGACTCAAGTCAATGGTGCAGTTGTGGTACCCGTACTCACCTTCCTCCAACCAGCATCCCAAGCACCTACGGAGCAACAGGTAGAGCTGGAAGAACAGCCGGTCCAGGAGGCAGAAGACTCCACACAAGCAGAACAGGAGGATCAACCCTCTGCTTATAGTGAGCCTGCCGTACCCCTAGTGAGACAAAGAGCCGGTAGACAGCTGCCCAGTTTACCCTTGACAGCTCCTACACCCTGTAGTTCAGGGCCAGACAGTCAGCTCCGTAGGTCCACTAGGGCCACTAGAGGCCAGTTACCCGCACGCTGGAGGATTTGAAGTGTATAAATTGTTTTATTTATGTTTATCTGTGTATTGTTGCTTGTGTATAATTTTGTGTTTCCAGTTATTTTTAGGAATCCTTGGTGGATTTACCGGGAATCCTTGTACATAGTTGGAGCGTAACCCAGGATGGACTAGAGACTGTTAAGGACTCGGGGTAGGACAGACCCCTACCTGGTTACGTCTCCCTGTTTTGGTGAAATGGACACCTTGCTTTCTTCAAAGACTGCACCCGGTTACGGACATGCCGTGACCACCTTTATGTGTTTCTTTATTGTATTGTTATTGTTATATCTTGTTATGTTTTTCTAAAATATGTTTAGTCCCGGAGTACTAAATTTCACTAGGGGGGAATGTGACACCCCAGGGGTCTGGTTGCCACAGTGATAAAGATATTATGTCTGAGAGCAGGTGGGAGGTCCTTTGGTCAGGGATCCTGTGCATGCCACACCTCCTGCCCAGTCTTGGGAGGGGAAGAACTTCCCCTATATAAACCCGGGGCTGAAGCAGGGTGAGCAGTCAAGGAGAGTAGAGACAAGAAACAGCAGAAGCAATACTACTACGAGTCAGGGGCTGGCAGCTGCAGAGCTCGCCCTGACTGAGAAGCTTTCTTACCGGACCCGGCGTCCGAGGCTGTGGGGACTAACTCTTACCCAGCAGCAGAAGCCGACCGGCAGGGGATTTCAGGTCCTCAGGCCCAGAAACCCGAAGGCACGGTCACACGCGTGGGACCAGCACCGCCATCGTGGAGCGGAAGCCATTAGAAGGCCCCGAGTCACCGGCCATACGGGTGAGCACCACACGGTACACTCAGGGACGTGGGCTACTTATATCCGCTTCTAGCAAGGTAGCCAGAAGAGTACAGTCAGTTTGGGAGGCCTACAACTCCGCCTGGCCAGGGGAGATCCCATCTGCTCAAGGACTGACCAGGCCCCGTTCACTAGCAAGTACTCCGGGAGGGTCTATCGTTGTTACCAGTAAAGACCCTGAATTACACCGCACCGTCTCTGAGTGGTTCCTGCTACCCCCATCATCCACATCTGCTGCCCTGAGGCCATACCCCTCCCGTTGGGGGTTATACCATCTACGCTGCACCATCCATCCACCGGCCTCAGCGGACTGTCCTGCAGCGGCAGCTCCATAGCTGCATTCAACGGGTGGCGTAGTCGTCCTGCATCTACCGCTGTTACATCGCCGCTCCGTTTGACTCCCTGGGCACGGACCGGGTCACCGCCACGGGACTACAACCCTCAAGAGATCCGGCTCCGTGTAAGCTCCCGCGTGCGCAGCGCAGCGCGACACAGGCCCAGGGGCGCGTCAAAGGCGCACAAGACGCCCCCATCGCTGTCCCCTGGAGCTGTAGGTAGGGGCGGTCCTTGAACACAAAAAAAATTATGTGTCAAAATAAACTCTAGAAGTTGCAAAATAAATTCAATGAGTACCAGTTCAAGATTGGTCATTCCCAGAAAAAAACTGGCGGCTGTGATGCCATCAGTATGTTGTATGGAAGTATACAGGGACTCCACGTCACAAGTAACGAACCACATATCAGCTTCTAAAGTAATCCCATCTAGCTTCCTGAGAACATCAGTTGTATCTTGTACAAATTATGGAATTGTCTCAACACATTGAGAAAAAAATCCACAAATTGGCATATAGGTTCACAAAGACCCCCTATGCCGGAGACAATGGGTCTCCCCGTTGGGCAGAGGGGGTCTTTGTGAACTTTTGGGAGCAAATAGAAAGTGGGAACCACTGGAAATTCAGGTAATAAAGCCCCCTTCATTTTAACAGATATGGCGGTCGACTCGACTCCATCATCCAGTAAATTGGTCAATTCTTTTCCTGTCTTTTGTTTTGCCTTTCAGGTTTCGCATCCGTATGTTACTGCAGAAAAGATCAAACTATGTACGAGCCGTATCTTGATCACCAGTGAAATGTTCCTGAAGACCTTTTCCAGTGACTCCATTGTTGATTTGCCCATAGCTATTCTCCTATTGACTTATATAGTGTCGGCACTACATCTTGAGTGATCATGGATCCGAGTAGGATAAAATCCTGTACAATTTCTAGTTCATCACCATCCATCTCAAATGTGTCCTTGTCATACTAGGCAGTGGTCAATATCTTTGTCCTCTTTGTGTTGAGTAGTATCTTCATGTTTGAGCTTTACATCTTGACACTCCGTAATAAGTTCTTCATTCCATCTTCGTTTGTTTCTATCAATGTTGTATCATCTGCATATTTAAAGAAGTATTCCTGCCATCAAAATGTTTATCCTCTTAAAATACTGCAGTCATCCTATTATATAGCACAGTCTACTTACAATTGCTCAATTTGCCCCTCTGCCCACTTAATTTTTCTGTTTTCCATTAGCTCTATGACATCACATGATTAAAAACTGACTAGCTGAATCCTTCTTAGAGCTATGCAAAAACAGGAGGTCAATTTTCACTGTACAAGTCATATTTACTGCAAAAGTCAAGGCAGGGGGGAGGAGTAAATCAGCTGGGTCAGGAGTTGAAGAGAGGAATGATTTCTGAAGGCACAAGAGACTTCCTGTTTGTACATAGAGCTGAGAAAACAGAAGACTTTATTGGGTAGAAAGGCAAAATGAGCAATTGTAAGCACACAGTGCTATATAATATGATGACTGCAATACATTAGGAGGATAAAAACTTTGATGTGAGGAGGAGGAGAGTTTCTTTATGATTGTTGTTGATTTGTACAAAAATTTGATTTCTTCTTCCTTTTCAGCAAGTCCAGACTTCCTGAAAATAGCTCCTGCATATAAATTGAAGAGAAATGGTGACAGGATGCCACCTTGTCTGACTCCTCGCTTTGAACCATGATGTGTCGCTGTGTTCCAGTCGGACTGTCGCTTCTTTGTCGATGTAAAGGTTCCGAATGAAGCTGATCAGATGGTTCGGCACACCCATGGACTTTATGGTATTCCCAAGCATCTGTTGACCAACACAGCTGAAGGTTTTGCTGTAGTCAATGAAGCAAGAATTGATCTTGTTGTATTCTTTGGCTTTTTCCATTATCCATCTGATGTTAGCAATCACATCTCTTGTTCCTCTGTCTTCTCTGAATCTTGATGTTCCTTTGGCAGCTTTTGTCAAAGTAAGGCTGTAACTGTCTTTGGGGGCAGGACCACATGTTCCTCTTATCTGCCACATCATAATATGTAAGTACTTTACCACTGATATTGTCCCATAGACAGTCCTGTCCTCCCACTAGGGGTGTTATATACAGGTAATCAGATCTCACATTGGTATTCACATGTTACCTGTAAAGAGGCTGCTTATACACACTCACTCGCATGTTTTGCACACAGCACTTTGGATAGCTCAGTCTTTTTCTGGCAGTATACATAGTAAACTCATCAGCACTTTGCCCTAGGAAGGTTGACAACTGTATTAATCTATACATATATCTAATACAGAATACGCAACTTTTCATGCGGTCCTCCATTGGGGATTTCTCTGTTCTACTCTTTATTCATGTTTTTATTTTGTATTACTTCAATAAAGTTACATTTTATGAGATTTATCTGCACCATTTGGTTCTTGTGTTGATAGTTTGCATATGGAGTTCGCCTCTGGTTATATTTAATGCGCATTTCCATGCTCCTTTCATGTTGGCCCTAACTCGTAACTGTTGATGTAGGATCTTCAGTAATATATTGCTGGCATGAGGTATAAGATGAATAGTCCAATAAATTCCACTGTCGGTAGCATCTCCCTTCTTTGGAATAGAAATAAACACGGATCTTGTCCAGTCCTTGGGCCATTTACCAGTTGTCCATATCGGGTGACACAGGCATGTGAAGACATCAACTGCGGCTTCAGAAGACTTTATTAGCTCTACTGGAATATTGTCACATCCAGGTGCTTTGTTGTTTGACAGAAGCTTTATCATAGCAAGACTTCTTCTTTCAGAACGTTCAGTTCGCTATTACCTCCAGTCTCCCATATCACTTAGTCATTCTTGTAGAGGTGCTCCTTGTCCTCTCTCCATCTTTCCTTGATCTATTCTCGCTCAGTTAGTTTGTTCCCATTGGCGTCCTTCAACATTCCCTCTCTTGGTTGAAACGTTTGTCGTATCTCTTTGATCTTTTGGTGTGCCTTCCTTGTGCCCTTCAGATGTTTTCTTTCTATCTCTGTACATATCTTTTGATAACAAATTTCTTTGTCTGCTTGAATGGCTCTCTTTAGTCTTTTACTGATGTTGTCTGCGTCCTGCTTTTTACCTTTACCATTTACCTTTACCATTAGATAAGCATCAAAGGAAATTAAAGTATGGAACTCAAAGGATAAAGAGATATTATGACAAAACAAACGGTGCTTTTAATAGAAATGGAAATGGGACTTGCAACACCCCCCCCCCCAAATTATTAAAATTAATAATAATAATACTTTTTATTTATATAGCGCCGACATATTCGGCAGCACTTTACAATTAAGCGGTAACATATACAGACATTAAAGGAACATATAAAGACAAGAAAAAATTGCCCAAAAGGAATTAGAACTTGTCCTTTAAAGACGCTATGGACTTGATTTAGAAATCATATAGATGCAGCATAAATATTGGGTGAAAGAAGCACTCCAGCATGTTTCACCCGTATACTGAAGCATTAATTAATACTGTAAAAGCTCATATGTGTACCTGTTATATTTGATGTTCCTCCTATAGGCTTTATCCAGTGATGTCTATACAACAGTTTCAGTGTTTCCTATGTGATATATATATTGCAGAGTCTCTGCGTTTTTTAAGAGATGATGTTTGGCGCTACTTTCACTTGACAGAGATAAAACTATCATTCATAAGCAGGAGACAGCATAAAGTAATATGAGTCTAGGATGATAAGAGTTATACATACCCTGACAGGCTTCTTTTCTTTTATAAGTGAAAGTTGTTCAAAGCATCTCTGGTGCCGCTTATGAGATGCAGTTTAAATCTTTTCTTCTCCGCCTCCTGCTTGTGATATATTTCTTCCTGTCAACTTTTATTAGCTATCTAACGCTGAGATGGAAATATCTATTTTTCTGCAGCAGTCTGTGATACTATGCTAATGTAGCTGCCACAGAAGAATTGTTAGCCATTTTACACACACTGTATTAAATGTTCATTATTTTTATGCTAAAAGTGTGGTTATTGTAGTCTTTCAGTGCACTTGACATATTCCTTGACAAACTTTTAAGTTGGTTCAGTTATTAGCACTGGATCCTGGGGTCCTGGGTTCAAATCCCACCAAGAAAAACGAAAAACATCTGCAAGGAGTTTGTATGTTCTCCCCGTGTTTTCATGAGTTTCCTCCGGATTCCATCCACTCTCCAAAAACTGATAAGGAATTTAAATAGTGAGCACCAATGGGAACAATGAAGATTATGTCTGTAAAATGCTGTGAAATTATATAAGTGAGAACAATAAAAATTTATGAATGTCTTATGTATGTGAAGTTTGAGTGAAAGTATAATACAAGTCGTGGGGGCTATCACATATATGTAATCAGCAAACGTTTCATTATCTCATTGGGACAAAACGGAGCTGTTTCTAAAAACGTTTCAAATAATCAACACAAAAAATTGTAATTAAGCCAGAAAAAAAGACTAAACTTCCACCAAAGGTATGACATGAGTGATGAGATCCTCAAGCTTTAATTTCATTACAGATAATCAGATCTCAAATTTACAATTTTTAAAAAATAAAAAACAAAGACAAAAAAGTCACCTATATGGTAAGGAAGTGTGTAATGTCAAGACATATAAAACAAGAACCATGTTCAAATCCAATTTCAGCCTGAAAATCTTTCCTGCACTTTGGATGGAGACCCACAGATGAGACGCTCAATGAAAGCAGAATTTTATTTCTTGCGCTCAGATGTTATTTTCAAGAATGGAGTTAAAAATTGCGAACAGAGTGAAGGAGATTGTCACCATCCCGACCACAGCCTCAATCGTCAGGAGTAAAAAAAAAGACCACATAACCACCATTAATGAGTAGGCAATGAGAGTTCTCGAAAAAAACTGATTCTCCCAGTTACTGGATAAAACTAAAACCATCGATGGGTATCCATATAATATAAATTCTCAGCAGTGTTCACAGCGTGTACCAGCTGCAGGAGCCGATGACTCCTTATTAATAGAGGACAACATCTTTATCACATGTCACTGGAAACAAAATTTGCATTTCAGTTCTGGCTGACAGGGAAGAAAGATTTGCAAACAACATTTTTGGCTCGATTTTTATATGGATAATTTGTAGAGTTGAGCAAAAAAGATTCAAAAGACCCTGTTCCAGCAGCTATATCGGTAATCTATGGCCACCGGACTAGAGTCCTGCAAGCCTCAGCCTACTTGCTAGCATCTTTAGCTACTCTTTTGATAAGGTTGTATTTCGCATGTTCAGTAGTTATTTTTGTTTTTGGATCCATTTTGGGATCGTATGTGCGACACCATCATTTAAGTGTGAAGCAGTCATCATGTTAAGACAGCAGAAGAAGTGTTTAGCATGTCGTCATGTAGGGTGAGGTTCTGAGGACCCCTGGTCTAGCAGCAAGTGTCGGTCTAGCAGCAGAAGAAGTGTTTAGCATGTCGTCATGTAGGGTGAGGTTCTCAGGACCCCTCGTCTAGCAGCAAGAGTCGGTCTAGCAGCAGAAGAAGTGTTTAGCATGTCGTCATGTAGGGTGAGGTTCTCAGGACTCCTGGTCTAGCAGCAAGAGTCCTGTGAATCTTTTTGCTTAACCCTACTCATTTGATGTTTCTTGATAAATCTTTTCGTTCTGTTCTTTGAATATTCAGAACATGTAAAACCTTCTACCATTGAGATCTTAGTTACAATTGTCTTTTCTGGGTGATACATTCAGTCACTGTGTGCTGTATCTGTGTGAGATGTGTGTCGGTTCACCAGAGGGATATAATTGTGTAAATCTGTATCCACACCAGTATAACACTGGACTTGTTGTAAATAGAATTGCTTCTTTACAAAAATGTTGCTGTTGTCTAAGTATTGTTGAAGGACTGTGTGTATATTGATGTGGTGTTTTAACTCTGTGAATGATTTATAATGCATTGTATTACATGATTATATAGGGTGAATGGGCAGCTAACATATTGATGATAGGGAGTTCAGTGCAACTGTTACAGGGTAGTAATGGTGAAATTTGCCCAACAACCAAAGAAGAGTTGGTGATTGGTCTAGCTGACACACCCCCTGGGGCCGTGGGGTACTCGGCAGCCGGGCAGGTCCTTTTCGGGGTAGTCGCGGTAGCAGTGACCCGGTCCGTGGCCCCGGGCAGACAAATACAAAAAGAGAGAAGGGAAATAGAGTTTTTGGGGATAATGTTCGTGACGCCACCCGTGGTATGCGGCTATATGGGGCCGCCGCTACGGTGCAGATCCACTGGGGTTGATGGTGATGCAGCAGAGTTGGTTCAGCTCTCCACAAGCCGAGCTTAGCCCCAGGGCAGGATATGGGGATTTGATGAGGTAGATGTTGTCAGTGCAGTGTAGTGCAGGGCAGGTGATGCAGTAATTAGCCAAGGACACAGTGGGGTGCAGTCTTCATGTTTTACTCACAGTTCTTAAGTTATCCAGGTTACAGTTACCGGTCTGTAACCGCCCACGTCGTCCTATATCCTCCGGGAAAGTGATCCAGCAAACTTTCAGGTACGTAAGGAGCCCTTGAACGGGACCCCATTCTATGTACCTCTCCAGGTCGTCTCACTGCGCTGGCTCTCGCCCTCCTGCCCTGCACCTCACACTCAGTGTCCCAAGCCAGTGGTCGCGGGCCTTGTTGGGCGACGTCCACACTGTCCCCTTTGCCCTATATGGCCACCTTTTCGACGATTAAGTGTAGAGTGTGGTCACAGCACCTGAAATGCTGCAACCTTCGGTTTGCTAGCTGAGCTCTAAAGTACTCCACTAGGCTGGGGCCGGTCCCCTACTGCGGCCTGATCCCTTCACGTCAGCGTGAATTCGAGTGCACGGGTGGCATCCACAATCGCCGTACCCTTGGGATCCCTTCTGTCTCTCTGGAGCCCTCCTCACTGCTCCGGTCTTCTCTCCTCACTGGGCCCTTTTGCACTGCTCTCCTGAGCAGAACTGACCTCCTGCTCCAAGCACTGGAACAGGAGACTGGCTGAACTGCTCCCCTTGCTCCCCTGAGCAGAACTCTCTCTAGAACTTTCTACCCTTGCTTTTATACTCCTACCCTCTGTGCTCCCCTGATACTCTTACTCCACCCACCTCCTCCACTTAGTTCCACCCTCCTGACAGGGACACGGACTGTGCTCTCCCTCATGAGCAATCTCGCTCTTCCCTCAGGAATGATGTGTGTTGGGTGTGAGTGTGTGGGTCCCGGGTAGTGCTCTCTCCTTACCTGAGAGTGGGGTGCCACACCTCTGGATGAGATGCCGTACCTCTGTGGCAACTGGACCTGCAGGGGCTCCAAACTAGCTCCAGTGTGGGAGGGGCTTAGTTACTGTGCTCAGTGGATTTTCCAGTGGACAGTTGAAAGTACCTGACAGGAATAAGTGGAACGGCCATCTTGTAGGTAGTCTGGAATATATCCTGAGCAGGAGAGGACGCGCTGGAAGGGAATTCAGCAGCATCTGCTTGTGAGAACACCTCAATGACACCAGAGAAGCGGCATATTGCAGCTGAGCTTGCTCACAACCAGAACCTGTCCAGCTTTGAGGAGATTCCTGTCAGAAACGGTGTCCAGAGACGATAAAGGCCATGAGCTACAGTGAAGAGGTGTTGGACACCGCTGAGGAATTAAGCTACAAGCATTAATGGTACCACTCACCTGTTGGAGTTGCCCCTCAGTGAGTAACTGTTTACACATAGGATAACATTTTGGCGCCAAAATATTCAAGGCTAAGATATAGCCTGTAGTTAGTTAGGTAAATTAACTTCTTCACACAACGTTTGTTGCTAATATCAGTGACCAGAACTTTCGGATTCGCTGCCACGGTTTATGCTGGTTTAATAATTAAGAAAATCCCAATCCACTTTGAGGTACCGACACGGTCCACAATGGACTCCGGATCATACTTGAACTCCATTTTGTTACAGGGGGAAGTTTCTGCTCAGCATCTTAATACTGGACGGTTATTTAACTGCGTACGACTATATTTACGGCTAAACTGACAATACCATAGATTTTTGGATATCTTCGATACAGTTGAGGACGGACTGTTCCTCTGTAAACACTACGGGAAGGGAGAGGGAAATTTGGTTGGGGAAATAGAGGAAATATTTGTAAGATTGTAAACTTCAGTGCTGTACCGCAGGCGAGCCTGTACGTTACACGCATATAATTAATCCAATTCTTAAGGTGTAAAACGGAATAGGCGGCCGGTTTAGACAGGTACGCCAGCAGGTAAATCTATAAAGAAAGATGGTAAATACAGATTGCTTAGGTGCTGCGCTGTACAGCACTGAGGTTCAGCTGTTGGCTAATATTTACATAATAGTTAAATGTTTTGTATTATCTGGGTGAAAATATTCACTTAAATAAGTAAAATAGTTCTTTAGGGATCAAACTGTGTAGGAGTTGGTTTTCTCTCCCGTGGCTCCGCCGTGTCCCGAAGAACACTTCCGGTACATGACTTACATCTGAACCACATTCTTGACACTTGGTCTGTCATTGGGTAATGTGTATACAAATACTGGATCGGTAATCTTTACATATTGTTAATGTTGTCATAAAATTATAAATCCATATTTTTGGATACTACATTGATATTTGTGGTAATTAGTGTTGAGCGAGCATGCTCGACACTGCTCGTTACTCGCCTGAGCATCTCACTACTCGGGATGTTTGGCGAGCACCGAGCATTTCCGGGTTACTCTGGCGGGAGCTCGGGTCTCCGCCCTGCACGTTTGGCGCTCTTTACAGAGCCAATGAACATGCAGGGTTTGCCAGTCAGTCACTGTAATGCCGCAGCCATGTTGGTTGTGGGCATTACAGAGATTGGCTGGCCGCACAGCGTCACCTCGAGCGTTTAAAACCGGGCGCCGCCATCTTGGACACAGTCACTCTGGATCAGACAGTGTAGGGACAGCGCTGCTGAGCTAGGGAGAGATTTATACAGCAAAATAGTTAGTGTAGGGTCTCTAGAGCCTGCCAAATCAAACAAACAGTTCTTCTCAGCACTAATATCCATCCCGGATATCAGGCAGGCAGGCAGGCAGGCTGTATAGGAGACGCAGTGGTTATACCAACAAACACTGCATTACAGTCCTGTGTGCTTCTGTTGGTCAAATTTCTAGACTTAGCCCCAGGTCTCAGGGGCCAGGAAAAATCCTTTTTTTTCATCTAAATCCTGTTGTTGTTTTTTTCCTCAGTCAGACTGTCCAAATACGCGTCTTACTAACCTTTTAGTATTCCCCCCTAAAAAAAAAAAAATTGAGTGTGTCGCTGACTGTTAAGACACAAATATATCTATTTTAATAAGTCTGGTAGACACAAAGGAAATTATAACTGGTTTTGCAGTTCCACTGTTCAAATCTCTGTATTATCCACTTTTTTGTGTTTTTTGCATAAAAAAAACAGTTTCAGTGTCTCGCTGACTGTTCAGACACCAATATATCTGTTTAAATGAGTCTGGTGTAGGCCAGAGAACTAGAACTGTAGTTTTCCTCTTCCACGGTTCTAATCTCCTTTTTATTACCCTTTTTCCATTGATAGTGCAAGTGTAAGCTATTTTACTTCATTTACAATGGGCAAGGCGCGTGGCAAGGAACGTGGAACTGGACGTTCTGGTGATGGTGCGTGTAGAGGACGGGGCCGTGGCCAAGGTGAAAATGTGCCACAACCAACAGCCACATCTTCTCGCTTCCAGTTCTTGACTGAATTACTAGGGAAGCACACAACAACACCAGTATTGCGAACTGATCAGTGTGAACAGGTGATTAATTGGATAGAAGATAATACTTCCAGTCACCTGGGCACCACCACCTCCGGTCTGTCTTCCACACGGTCAAGTGTTAGTAGCCATGAGTCTCAACTGCATACTCCTCCTCACCCTGATGTTCCTTCCTCCCACCATGCCGAGTGTCGTCAGACAGCAACTGATCCCACAGTTGGACACTCTGAAGAGCTGTTCACTGGTCCATTTCCATATTTGTGCCACTCGCCTGCTCCGCTTGAAGCTCCCGTAACACCAACACGAGGGACGCTGTCAGTACAACCGGTAGGTCTTCCAGAGTCTGGAATTTTTTTAAGGACTCTGCTGATAACTCCAAAAAGGCCATTTGTACCACCTGCCAGGCCAGCATCAGCAGGGGTGACAAAACTAACAGCCTGACCACAACCAGCATGATCAGGCAAATGGCAGCAAAGTACCCGACTTTGTGGATCGAACCCCAGAGTCCACGACTAGTGTCAGCGGGTGTCACCACTGCTTCTTCCGCTGTTGTGCGTGCAAGAGAACCCCCTGTTGTGCATGCAAGGCTATCCCCTGTCCATACTGCATGCAAAGATGCCCCCTCCTCTCAGTCTTCACTTGTCATGGCAGTTTCTCAAGAAACAGCATCAACGTCCAAGTCCACGTCCCACCGCAGTGTTCAATTGTCCATTTCCCAGAGCTTTGAATGAAAGCGCAAATTCGCATCCAATGCCCCACAGGCCACAGTCCTAAATTCGCACATTTCACGACTGCTTGCATTGAAATGCTGCCTTTTAGGCTGGTGGAGACGGAATTCTTCCACAACCTTATGGCGGTGGCCATCCCTCGGTACTCGGTCCCCAGCCGACACTATTTTGCACCGTGTGCCATCCCCGCACTACACAAGCACGTGTCCCAAAACATCTGCCGTGCCCTCAACAACGCAGTTGCTGGGAGAGTCCACCTGACAATGGACACGCAGACAAGTGCTTGTGGCCAGGGATGGTACATCTCCCTGATGGCACACTGGGTAAACATAGTGGAAGCCGGGACCCAGTCGAACCTTGGGACGGAACACATCCTCCTCACACAGAGGATTGCGGGCCCTATGTCAGTCAGAGTTGCCCGCACAGTGTAAAGCTCCTGCGCATCATACTCCTCCTCCTCCTCATGTTCAGCCTCCAACTCAGAAATCACCACATCAGTTACAAGCTGGAAGCACTGCAGTACTGCCTCAGCCAAGCGGCAAGAGGCTGTGCTGAAACTCATAAGCTTAGGAGATAAACCTCACACTGCTTGCGAGTTTTGGACAGCTATGAAAGAGCAGGCAGATCTGTTGCTGAGACTGCAGAACCTACAGCCAGGCATGGTCGTGTGTGACAATGGCCATAACCTGGTGGCGGCTCTGAGGCGAGGCGAGATCACACACGTACCATGCCTGGCTCATGTGCTTAACCTCGTGGTTCAGCGGTTTCTTAAATCGTACCCCGAATTGCCAGATCTTCTCGTCAAAGTATGCCGCCTTTCAGCTCATTTTCGGAAGTCGGCTACAGCTTCCGCTGCCCTTGCTGTGTTGCAGCAGCGTTTGCAGCTTCCGGCACACCGACTGGTGTGTGATGTCCCCACACGTTGGAACTCTACCCTCCATATGTTGCAAAGGATTTGTGAGCAGAAGAGAGCAGTTGTGGAGTATCAGCTGCAACAAGGCCGTCGATATTCAGGTCATACTCCACACATAAGACCTCAGGAGTGGACCTGGATGTCTGACATATGTACCATCCTGACAAACTCTGAGGAGTCCACCAAGATGGTGAGTGGCGATGACGCCATCATTAGCATCAGCATCCAACTTGTCTGTCTTTTGCAACGCTCTCTGCAGAGAATTAAAGAGGAGGCATTGCAGCCAGAGTATGATGAGATGGATCAAGAAGCCGTAGCGGGCGATTACACGCAGCCCAGCCTCATCTCATCCTAACGTGCATTGGGGGACAATGAGGGAGAGGAGGAGGAGGAGGAGGAAGAACAGGAGCTGGTATCATTCGCTGTAGACGGTAGTACCTGCACAACTGTCATACCGTCGGTTCAGCGTGGGTAGCCTGAGGACAGGAGGAAGGAGGAGGAGGAGGAGAGCATGGTCAGTTGTCATCTTGGTGATGACACGGAAGTCTTGCCCGTTAACAGTCTGGCATGCATGGCTGACTTTATGTTACGCTGCCTTAACCGTGACCCTCGCGTTGTCAAAATGTTGGGTGACAGTCATTACTGGTTGGTGATACTTTTAGACCCCTGCTACAAGGAGTACTTTCACTCTCTTATTACTGAGGTGGAGAGGTCTACAAAAATGGGGCAGTACCAGAAGGCCCTTGCTGCAGAACTGTTAAAAAAAATTCCCACCTGAACATGCTAGCAGCAGAGGTCATAGTTTGTTGACCAACCAAGGCGTACAGGTAAGAGAGACGCAACTCCAATCCAGCAGAGGCAGGGGAACACTCTCAACGTTCTGGGACAGTTTTCTGAGACCCGCCCAGCTTACAGGCCCTGAGGCGCGGGGTACTCTCACAAGGAGTGGAAAGTTTCAAAAGATGGTAAGGGAGTACCTTGCCGACCGTACCAGCGTCCTCCGTGATTCCTCTGTGCCTTTTAATTATTGGGTATCCAAGCTGGACACTTGGAATGAACTCGCTCTGTACGCCTTGGAGGTCCTGGTCTGCCCTGCCGCTAGCATATTTTTAGTGCCGCTGGGGGAATTATAACTGATAAGCACACTCGCCTGTCAACTGACAATGCTGACAATCTGACCCTTATCAAAATGAACAAGGTCTGGTTTGGGCCAGACTTCTCATCACTACAAAATGACAGCAGAGTAACATTAACTGAAATCCACTGTGTTGTTTCGGGAGGTGCATTCCCATGCACGGCTTCACACCCACACATGGGTATACGCTTCCTCATTTCGGCTGTTTTTTGCTCTTCTCCTTATCCTCAGCCTCCACCACCACTATACCACCAGGGTGACCGTGGTCCGTGTTGCCAGCATTGCAAGTTCCTCCGTCCTAATTTATGGCAGCTTTTGCTTGGAAGGCATAGGCAAAGACTATGGGAGACCCACTCCCCAATAATGGAAATAATGTTTTTAATATGCTGAACTGCTTGGCTTTTGTAAGGGGCATTAAAATCGTCCTGTTAAGCTACTGTGACCTCCACGTCTCTTCCACGGGGCATTGTTATTGTCTTTTTATTCCAAGGCCACCTCCACCACTCCTCCAAGGGGCATTAAAACTGTCTTGTTAAGCTACTGCTACCTCCACCACTCTTCCAAGGGGCATTGATATTGTCTTTTTATTCCACTGCGACCTCCACCACTCTTCCAAGGGGCGTTAAAACCGTCTTGTTAAGCTACTGTGACCTCCACGTCTCTTCCAAGGGACATTAAAATCGTCTTTTTAAGCTACTGCAACCTCCACCACTCTTCCAAGGGGCATTGAAATTGTCTTTTTATTCCACTGTGACCTCCACGTCTCTTCCAAGGGGCATTTAAACCATCTTGTCAAGCTACTGTTCCTCCACGTCTCTTCCAAGGGGCATTAAAACCATCTTGTTAAGCTACTGTTACCTCCACGTCTCTTCCAAGGAGCATTAAAACCATCTTGTTAAGCTACTGCGACCTCAACGTCTCTTCCAAGGGGTATTAAAACCATCTTGCTAAACCACTCTGCACTCCACAGCTCTTCCAAGGGGCATTGAAATTTTGTTTTTAATTAACTCAAACCTCCACGACTCTTCCATTGGGCATTGCATTTCCTCCTAATTTAAGTCAGCTTTTGCTTTTCAATGCATAGGCGAACACTAAGGGAGACCCACTCCCCAATAATGGGTATAAGTAGAAGCTTTTTAGCGCGCTGCAATCCACATCTGTTTCAAGGGGCATTGCAGTTCCTCATAATTTTTTGAAAGCCTTCCATTCACTGCTTAGGCCAACAGTGTACAGGAGACCCAGTTGCTATAAATGGAAAAAACGGTTTAGTTAATGCCCTCTGACCTCCATGTCACTTCCAAGGGGCATTGGAGTGCCTCGAAATTTTTGGTAGACATTGCACTCACTGTATGCCCTATAACTGTGTAGCCGAACCGCTCCTTTTGGTACAGAAACATATCCTACAAGACATGTGTGGTTGACTGGCCTGATATTGATGTGAATGGTGCCTGTTCCTCCTGCTCTTTCTACTTTGCCACCACCTCATCCATCATTCATCACCTGAAGCTTTGTTTTAAAAGGAGCCATAGAACTGGGATAGTAGCAGGAAAACATCCAGGAATCCTTGGAGGAGGTAGGATATGCGCCAAAACGCTGATCACCTCAGGCCTAGCCGCTACTACATATATGTGCTTGCATTCCAAGGAACAGAAAGCTAAGGAGATGGATGGCCTCATGATCATGAATAATTTACTCGTTGTGTAGGAGGCCGACCACTGCTGCTGTCTACCCTCTGAACTTTGTGTTGAAGCCTGATTGACCCAGGACCCGCAATCCTCTATGTCGGGAGGACGTGTTGCATCCCAGTGTCCAACTGTGTCCCGGCTTCCTCAATATTAACCCAGTGTGACGGTGTCAGTGAGATGGACCATCCCTTGCCACATTCACTTGTCCGCGTGTTTGTGGTTAGGCTGTCCTTGAAATAGGGGTGGCTGGGGACCATTTATGGACACTCGGCCACCCCCAGGTGGCTGGGGACCGTGTGTGGGCACCTTGCCGCGGGGCGGCTGGGTACCGAGTATGGACACTCGGCCGCCCCCTGGCGGCTGGGGACCGAGTGTGGACACCCGACCGCTGGGCGGCTGGGGACTGAGTATGGATACCAGGCCGTCGATGCAGCCATGACGTGGTGGCCAGATTCTGCCTCCACATGCCTAAAAGGCCTCATTTCAAGTGCAAGCAAGCTAGCAGTATGGTATTGCAGCCTGGGGGTGGGTGGGTGGCAGGCTGCACACTTACGCTTGCATTCCAAGAAAACAAAGCAGATGCTAACTTCTATCATCATCATCATACTCCTCACCTTGGCACTCTCAGCTTCCCTGATGGAGAAGCCAGGGCCCACCGGAGGAGTCTGGTTGTCTGGTGGGCTTGGCCAATGCTGCCCTAAAGCAGGCCAGGCTAAGAAAAGTGTGGGGAAGTTTACCGGGACAAATAGGGGCTGCCGGGGACCGAGTATGGACACCCGGCTGCCCCCTGGCGGCTGGGGACAAAGCGTGGACACCAGTCCACCCCCTGGCGGCTGGGGACCGGGTGTGGACACCCGGCCGCCAGGCGGCTGGGGACTGAGTACAGATACCAGGCCGCCGACGCAGCCATGACGTGGTGGACGGTGTCTGCCTCCACAAGCCTAAAAGGTCTCATTTCAAGTGCAAGCAAGCTAGCAGTATGTTATTGCAGCCTGGGGGTGGGTGGGTGGCAGGCTGCACACTTACGCTTGCATTCCAAGAAAACAAAGCAGATGCTAACTTCTATCATCATCATCATGCTCCTCACCTTGGCACTCTCAACTCCCCTGATGGAGAAGCCAGGGCCCACCGGAGGAGTCTGGTTGTCTGGTGGGCTCGGCCAATGCTGCCATAAAGCAGTCCAGGCTAAGAAAAGTGTGGGAAAGTTTACCGGGACAAATATTGGCGGCTGGGGATCGAGAATGGACACCCGGCCGCCCCCTGGCGGCTGGGGACCGAGTGTGGACACCCGGCCGCAGTGCGGCTGGGGACCGAGTATGGACACCCAGCCGTTCCCTGGCGGCTGGGGACAAAGCATGGACACCCGGCCACCCCCTGGCGGCAGGGGACCGAGTGTGGACACCCGGCCGCCGGGCGGCTGGGGACTGAGTGTGGATACCAGGCCGTCAACGCAGCCATGACATGGTGGCCAGATTCGGCCTCCACATGCCTAAAAGGCCTCATTTCAAGTGCAAGCAAGCTAGCAGTATGGTATTGCAGCCTGGGGGTCGGTGGCAGGCTGCACTCTTATGCTTGCATTCCAAGAAAACAAAGCAGATGCTAACTTCTATCATCATCATCATGCTCTTCACCTTGGCAGTCTCAACTCCCCTGATGGAGAAGCCAGTGCTCACCGGAGGAGTCTTGTTGTCTGGTGGGCTCGGCCAATGCTGCCCTAAAGCATGCCAGGCTAAGAAAAGTGTGGGGAAGTTTACCGGGACAAATAGGGGCGGCTGGGGACCGAGTATGGACACCCGGCCACCCCTTGGCGCCTGGGGACCAAACGTGGACACCTTGCCACCGGGCGGCTGGGGACTGAGTATGGATACCAGGCTGCCGACGCAGCCATGACGTGGTGGCCAGATTCCGCCTCCACGTGCCTAAAAGGCCCAATTTCAAATGCAAGCAAGCAAGAGGTATGGTATTGCAGCCTGGAGGTGGGTGGGTGGCTGGCTGCATACTTGCGCTTGCATTGCAAGGAATGGGGGAGGTACAATTGAACACTGCCCTGGGACAAGGACTTGCACGGGGATAGTTGCAAGTCTGCATCTTCTGATGCGGCAAGGATCACTTCTGATGAGCACTCTTTTAGGCAGTGACCTGGGTGTCAGAGATGGTTCCAGGGGTCTTCCCCATGCTGTTCCCATGTCTTTTCAGCACTGTATGCATGTGTCACACAGCACATGGCCAGATAAGGTTGTAAAATGTTAAAATGACATTTCCCGGTGAATGCATTTGTCACGGTTGAAAGCAATACAAAAGTCCAAAAACACATACAAAATGCTACTTGTGAACAGAGCCCAAGGTAAGGAGGAGAATTTTTGTTTTTGGTTATTTATTTTACCTTATACACAAGTCTTTACCCTGGAAAGGATGTTCCTTAACATATTTCACAGGAAAACCGTTTCAGTTTCGTTTTTGAACGTTTTATTGTGAGCCCGTAAAAGTGGCTTAATACCTCTGATCACGTTGTTGATAGCAGTGACCTGGGGGTCAGAAATGCTTCCTGGGGCGATCACCATGCTGTCCCCATGTCGTTTGAGTACTGTCACTATCGTTTTGGGCACTTTTTAGCCTTTCTACAGACTGCCGGGGGTGCCGCCGCAAAAATGCTCAAGTCTCCCATAGACTAACATTGGGCTCGTTGCTCGGGTCGAGCACCCGAGTATCACGATGAGGTCGGTCCAAGCTTCAAGCACCCCAACATTTTAGTGCTCGCTCAACACTGGTGGTAATATATTTGCTCATGGTAATGGCAGACTGGTTACTATATACAGTACAGACCAAAAGTTTGGACACACCTTCTCATTTAAAGATTTTTCTTTATTTTCATGACTATGAAAATTGTACATTCACACTGAAGGCATCAAAACTATGAATTAACACATGTGGAATTATATACTTAACAAAAAAGTGCGAAACAACTGAAAATATGTCTTATATTCTAGGTTCTTCAAAGTAGCCACCTTTAGCTTTGATGACTGCTTTGCACACACTTGGCATTCTCTTGATGAGCTTCAAGAGGTAGTCACTGGAAATGGTTTTCACTTCACAGGTGTGCCCTGTCAGGTTTAATAAGTAGGATTTCTTGCCTTATAAATGGAGTTGGGACCATCAGTTGTGTTGTGAAGAAGTCTGGTGGATCCACAGCTGATAGTCCTACTGAATAGACTGTTAGCTGTTTTTTTCTTGCCATAATACAAATTCTAAGTAAAGAAAAATGAGTGGCCGTCATTACTTTAAGAAATGAAGGTCAGTCAGTCTGAAAAATTGGGAAAACTTTGAAAGTGTCCCCAAGTGCAGTTGCAAAAACCATCAAGCGCTACAAAGAAACTGGCTTACTGAGGACCGCCCCAGGAAAGGAAGACCAAGAGTCATCTCTGCTTCTGAGGATAAGTTTATCCGAATCACCAGCTTCAGAAATCACAGGTTAACAGCAGCTCAGATTAGAAACCAGATCAATGCCACACAGAGTTCTAGCAGCAGACACATCTCTTCAACAGAGAGGAGATTTTGTGCAGCAGGCCTTCATGGTAAAATAGCTGCTAGGAAACCACTGCTAAGGACAGGCACCAAGCAGAAGAGACTTTTTGGGCTAAAGAACACAAGGAATGGACATTAGACCAGTGGAAATCTGTGCTTTGTTCTGGTGAGTCCAAATTTGAGATCTTTGGTTCCAACCACCGTGTCTTTGTGCGACGCAGAAAAGGTGAACGGATGGACTCTACATGCCTGGTTTCCACCGTGAAGCATGGAGGAGGAGATGTGATGGTGTGGGGGTGCTTTGCTGGTGACATTGTTGGGGATTTATTCAAAATTGAAGGCATACTGAACCAGCATGTCTGCCACAGCATCTTATAGCGGCATGCTATTCCATCCAGTTTGCGTTTAGTTAGATCATCATTTATATTTCAACAGGACAATGACCCGAAACACACCTCCAGGCTGTGTAAGGGCTATTTGACCAAGAACGAGAGTGATGGGGTGCTACACCAGATGACCTGGCCTCCACAGTCACCAGACCTGAATCCAATCGAGATGGTTTGGGGTGAGCTGGACCGCAGATGAAGGCAAAAGGGCCAACAAGTGCTAAGCATGTCTGGGAACTCCTTCAAGATTGTTGGAAGACCATTTCCGGTGACTACCTCTTGAAGCTCATCAAGAGAATGCCAAGAGTGTGCAAAGCAGTCATCAAAGCAAAAGGTGGCTACTTTGAAGAACCTAGAATATAAGACATATTTTCAGTTGTTTCACACTTTTTTGTTAAGTATATAATTCCACATGTGTTAATTCATAGTTTTGATGCCTTCAGTGTGAATATTCAATTTTCATAGTCATGAAAATACAGAAAAATCTTTAAATGAGAACGTGTGTCCAAACTTTTGGTCTGTACTGTATAGTCTATATCTGCATAACATGCCAGAAATTTATCTTCAATTTTTCTTTTTTATTCTGAAAGAATTTGATGTCAGGGAAATCAGAAAGACATCCCACCGTTGCCACTAATTGCCAACAGGATAATCACACAATGGACAAGGATATTAGTGGCAGCAGTGGGATGTTTTTCTGATTTCCCTGACATCAAATTCTTTCTTTCCTCGTTCATCTATACTCAAATTTATGGATGAGGCACGGCTACTATTGCTTCCAGGCAGGTCATTGGGCGCTTTCACAGTGAACGCATGGTATATGCACATCCTGTTGCATCCTTGACCATATATATATTTTGGACTGGTCACCGCCAAGCTCCACAATAATCCAAGCATAACTGGCTGCCACCACCAATTGTTTATTATAGGTCGATTGGACGTTCGTTACTGGTAACGTTGAGCCTCACGAGACTTCAAGGGTGTGGTTTATAAAGGAGCAAAGCTGTTAAATGTTTTATATTTAATCCAACATTTAGGCCGTGCTTATAAAAATATATATAAATATTACAAAGGGGGACAAGAGTATACAGTATATACAGTCACATAAAAATAAAAGAGATGAACAAAAGAAACTTACTAGACCTGATGTCACAGGAATGGCACAGATCTTGTGAAGGGGAGTACTCTGTTTAGAAAATGGCGCAGTCCTTAGAGCATGCTGTATGTCTCAGCACTGAACATGCGATCTAGGTCAGAACCTGCTTTATCAGGTACCAGTCACTCCCACCTACCTCACCTGGTGACCTCAGATGGGGACTGGTAAATGAAAGGCAGGTTCAAGTACCAAAAATGATGAGATCCCCTATCTTAATGATATCTTTTCCCCTGGAGGACCCAGGTGGAATATAATAATGCTATAGTTCCTATCACAATTTTAGCTCTCCATACATATGAGACATGGCATTTACACCTTTATCCACCTGGCCGATATTAATTCTGACCTAATGGGCAGGCTGCACAGCAATGCAAGTGAATGAATGTGATTTGGTAAATTCGAATTTTGTCAGTTCCGCTCATCTCTAACATTAATCAGATTACCCAGTAATGATTAAAATCAATAAAATATTTTACGCACCTTCCCCTCAGTGGTGCTTGCCTTCGCAGAACCCTTTCTGCTAGCTTCTTTAGGCACCCGCTTTGCTCCAGCGCCGTTTTCCATTTCACTCTTCGTTGGTGCTTCTGATGCCAATGAAAGTTCTGACATTATAATGTCATGACGTGTCGTTCCACCCAGTCATATGAGGTGGTGGAGGTCATGACGGCATAACATGCCACTAAGCTTAATTCATATCGATAGTGCGGAGAAGAGGAGATAAGATGCCTAAGAATTCTCGCAATAGACTGAAGTGGCATTGTGGTGGAAGGGACAAGTTGGTGGCAAGGTGAGTATAACATTTTATTGTATTTTAACCCATCCATGGGCAAAACAAATCCAGCAAAATGCCGGCTGGCTTGGTTATTTCACACAAACTGAATTCCCCAAAATTTGGATTCAATAGAATCTGCAAATTTTGGAAAATTCTAAATTAATTTGAATAATTTACAATCAAGTCTCTTATCCTTGGAAGTTTACTTGTATGTTTCGGAAAGTGTCACTCTCCTGAGTCTGTACAAGTGAGGAAGCTGATTAGCTTATTCAAAATTTGCCTTAATTTTGGGTTACTATAGATAAGAAGAGTGGACTGCCCCGTGGGAAATGACAGCAGTGCCATTGCACATATCCAGTATTCTTCACTTCCATCAGCAAATATTTCTATTGCAAGACAGATTGCAGCAATAATAACCAACAGATATAAGATTAGAAGACCGGTCATCGTCTGGACTGCCGTTCGATAATCCTTCACATTGGTGTTGACTAAAGTCCCGCTATTCTTCCTTATCTGGCAGTTGTACCATCTGAGGAACCAAGCGCTGGCAAAAGTCATCACTATGGTGAGAGCGAAGGGCAGACAATTGAGCATCATGATGGCACTGGTAAATTTCAGTCTTCGGCTTCTCTTTTCTACCATTGCTTCGACATTCATAGTTGAGTTTTTTCCATTCGGAGTTTGAAGAGATAAAAGTGTTGATAAAAAACTTCCAGAAAAAGACACAATCTGAGCCATCAATATCAACCTCCAGACAATGGCACTAATTCTATTCCTAATCTTCATGACAACTCCAGGATGGGAAGGTACGATCTTCATGAAGTAGAAGAAGCAGAGAGTGCCGGTGAGCCATGCAGTGGATGTAATGGTGTACAAGCTCATGGTGGAGAGGAAGTAAAAGACAAAACTATCGCTGTAGAAATACGGCCATAAGTTTCTGACGAGGAAGTATGCCGACATGAACATGGTGTACAACACATTGGTGGTGTTCAGAGAGATCAAGATCCTGTTCAGTGGAGCAAAATTTGTCTTTTGAAATCCAGTTAAAGAAAGACAAGTGATTATGAAGATACTGGAGGACAAGCCGGTAAAGGTCTCCAGAAGAAGAACGAAAGGAAAAATGTCCATGTTAGAATTATGGATATAAGAAATTTTATACCAAAACGTTTAAACTTCTAAGGATGTATTTTCACAAGTGGTCCTGGTTGTAAGCTACAATGACTCAATACATTTCAGAACATACCTCCTCCTTGCCGATATCTTGGTTGGGTAGAAGTTGCTGATTTTCAATTCCAAACCTCAAAACAAACTACTTAAAAATCTAAGTATAAAGATGAAGATATCGGGATGATGATCTTATTCCAGATCTGAGGAAAACACAGTTCTGGGTTAGAGGTTGATGTGTCCTCCAACCAAAGTAATGGTCAAATGATAACAATTCATGATGTATGACCAGTATAAGCTTTCTGATATTTTCATAAATGCAAACTCCTGTAGAAACAGTATTAGGTAACCATTTCATTGCTGAACATTGAACTCATATTCTCTTTCAGCTGTTTAGCCATTATTTCCTCTGTGTTTTCCATCATTTCAAGGATCATTATAAAAAAGTGCACATGCCATTCTTTGGAAGGCACATTGTTTTTTTAAAACAGTTACTAAGTGGAATCTCATTGTCAAAATTATGACATCATAAAAGATTGTGACATGATTATGATTATGACAGATTCAAATGATAAAAATAATGAAAAAAATAATAATCAAATTTTTTTTTTATCGTAGATTTAGATAACTTTATTTGCCATTAATCCCACTTGTGATGCTACAAAAATTTTCTAAAATTCACCAAAAATATAATACTTACTGGTCACTTACCTGTCTTCATTGGTTTGGTCACTGGGAGATGCTGAAGATGGTCAGTGATGACCACACTGGTGACAGAACGCAAAAAGACGAGGATATTTATTTAATTTTTGTACATATGTTTATTATACTATATTAATAAATGCTCCTGCTTTTACATATAGTTACATAGACAGAAAAAAGACCTCGGTCCATCAAGTTCAACCTCCCTCCACCAATTGTACATTTTGTCACTATCAATTTAACTGTAACCCACAATGTTACGTGTATGGAGGAAATCCTCCGGCCCTTTTATAAAGCTGTTATAGTGTCGGCCCTTGTATACAGGTGTTGTAGTGTCGGCCCCTGTTTAAAGCTGTTATAGTGTCGGCCCTAGTATACAGCTGTTACAGTGTCGGCCCTAGTATACAGCTGTTATAGTGTTGGCCCTAGTAAAAAAGCTGTTATAGTGTGGACCATCACTACCTCTTGTGGTCGCCATTCCACAGTCGAACTGCTCTGACTGTAAAGAACCCTTTCCTGTTTATCTGCCCGAATCACCTTTCTTCCAACCGTAATGAGCGCCCCCTGGTCCTTAGTATGGTCTTTGGAAGGAATAAGTCAAGTGCTTATTCCTCTGAGGCATTCTTCTGCCTCCTCTGCGGTGTTGTTTTTCTAAGCTAAACAGACTCAACTTTTTCAACCTCCCATCATATAAGAGGCCTCCATCCTGAATAATATAGGAGAGGCCTTCATCCAATGTAATATAGGAGCGGCCTCCGTCCCGTGTAATATAGGAGAGGCCTCCATCCCGTGTAATATAGGAGAGGCCTCCATCCGTGAAATATAGGAGAGGTCTCCATCCCGTGTAGTAGATTACAGATTTCCATACCGTGTAATATAAGAGAAGCCTCCATCCCGTACAATAGAGGAGAGGCCTCCATACCGTGTAATATAGGAGAGGCCTCCTTCCCGTGTAAAGTACTGTAGGAGAGGTCTCCATCCCGCGTAATATAGGAGAGGCCTCCATCCCATTTAATAGAGGAGAGGCCTTCAACCCATTTAATAGAGGAGAGGCCTCCATCCTGTGTAATAGAGGAGAGGCCTCCATACCATGTAATATAGGAGAGGCCTCCATCCCGTGTACTAGAGGAGATGCCACCATACCGTGTAATATGGGAGAGGCCTCAATCCCGTGTAATAGAGGAGAGGTCTCCATCCTGTGTAATATAGAAGAGGCCTCCATCCCTTGTAATATAGGAGAGGCCTCCATCCCATGTAATATATGAGAAGCCTCCATCCCGTTTAATAGAGGAGAGACCTCCATCCTGTGTAATATATTAGAGGCCTCCATTCTGTGTAATATAGTAGATGCCAATGTGACGCCCAGCTGCGCTTGGTATCACAGATCCTGGAAGTGTGCATTGATGGATTCCTCCACAAGAGGCCCCCATAACCATTCACACATCTCCACCTTCCACCTCAGACCACCAGAGGGAGCCCATTAGGGAAGGTGGAGCCAGGCAGCAGTTAGTCTAGACTGGAGTCGACAGAGAGCAAACCTGTTGAGAGAGTTCCTGCAGTAGAGACACCGGAGAGAGGTCAGTCTGCAGTGGAGCACAGTCAAGACTCAGTTGTAGCTCAGAGTAGTGAGCTTTAGGTGTGCCGGCGCCATAAGATCGGTGAAGCGCGTCAAGCTGCCATTAGTGTGTGTAGCCTAGTGAGGGACCGAGTAGGCCGAAGGTGAGTGGAGAGTTAGTACATAGGGGGCAGAGGAGCTTAACTAGCTCACCCTAAAGCTTTTACCGGACACCAGGTCCGAAGTTTACTGGGATCTCTATGACCCAGTAAGGCATAACCGGAATCCCTGGAGAACTACAAGTCCCAGGATCGCTAAAGTGCTGATACGTAACAGAGCCAGGAAACGCATAGACCCCGCAAGCTGAGGAGCGTGTATTCCAAGAAAAGGCCCTACCACAAGGTCAGCCAGCGCAGGACAGAGACAAAGTTAGGCCTAGCTCCAGGCAGGTCAGAAACTTACTATGCAGAGGCAAGTAACAGGAGGCCCTACACCCGCTCATTGGGGAGGATCCTGATAGGCACCCTTCACCCTACAGTGCTCCGGGACGTGCCTGAATTTCCATGAGTAAAAGGTACTGAAGTGACTATCGTGTCTGTCCCTGTTCTTGCTCTGACCCGACTGGGTCTCGCCTGTCCTGCATTCCCCTTTCCATACCCTGCCCTGAGGCCTAGCTCCACCTGTGGGGAGCTATACCATCCAGCTGCCTTATCATCGGCCTCAGTGGACTGCGCAGAGCTGGTGATTCTCACCAGAAGCCACAGGTGGTGTCACGACCTTTTATAAAATAAACAAAGCATCAACCCTTTTAAAGAGAGACCCCAGGGTATGGGCCCGGGAGCCGACCACCGCGACATCCCCAAGGCAAAGGCCCGGGTACCGAGTTATCCCCATCTCCTGGGCTAGTCACCTACGTCCCGTGTAATAAAGGAGATGCCTCCCTCCCATGTAATATAGGAGAGGCCTCCATCCCATGTAGTATATGAGAGGCCTCATTCCTGTGTAATATAGGAGAGGCCTCCATCCTGTGTAATATAGGAGAGGCCTCCATCCCATGTAATATAGGAGAGGCCTCCATCCCGTGTAATATAGGAGAGGCCTCCATCCTGTGTAATATAGGAGAGGCCTCCATCCTGTGTAATATAAGAGAGGCCTCCATCCCGTGTAATATAGGAGAGGCCTCGATCTCGTGTAATATAGGAGAGACCTCCATCTCGTGCAATAATCTAGTTGCTGCCTTTGAACTCATTCTAACTTCTGAATATCCTTTTTAAAATGTGGAGCCCAAAAATGGATTCCATATTCCAGATGTGGCCTCACCAGTGATTTATAAACGGGTAACAATACAGTGGGATTGCAGGATTTTATTTCTCTTTTTATCCACCCTAAAATCTTGTTTGCTTTTGCTGCTGCTGCCTGACATTGCTGCTCAGCTTACTTGTAACCAGAATCCCCCGTCCTTCTCCTGTTCTGTAGTCCCGAGTTTACTCCCATTTACTGTATATGCAGCAATAGGATTACTCCGTCCGCGGTGCATTACTCTACATCTATCTACATTAAACCTCATCTGCCGAGTGTTTCCCATTCAGTCTCTTATCCACATCATTCTGCAATATCATAATGTCAAGATCAGATTGTAATATTCTACATAGTTTGGTGTCCTCAGCAAAGACTGAGACTTTACTATAAATCCCATCGCTAAGGTAATTAAAAAGAGGCTAAATACAATCGGTCCTAGCACAGATCCCTGCAGTCCCCACCGCTCCCAGTACAGATAATTGCGGTCCCCACCGCTCCCAGTACAGATGCCTGTGGTCCCCACTGCTCCCGGTACAGATCCCTGTGGTCCCCACCGCTCCCAGTACAGATCCCTGCGGCCCCCACTGCTCCCGGTACAGATCCCTGCAGTCCCTACTGCTTTCAGTACAGATCCCTGCAGTTCTCATTGCTCCCACTTCAGATCCCTGCTGTCGCCATTGCTCCCATTACAGATCCCTGCTGTCCCCACTGCTCCCAGTACAGATCCCTGCGGCTCCCACTGCTCCCAGTACAGATCACTGTGGCCCCCACTGCTCCCAGTACAGATCCCTGCAGTCCCTACTGCTCTCAGTACAGATCCCTGCTGTCCCCACTGCTCCCAATACAGATCCCTGTGTGGCGCCCCTGAGGGTTCAGTCGCCACAGAGGTACTGCACCTCACCCCGAGGTGTGGTGTCTCCCTTCTCTCAGGTAAGATGGGAGTGCTGCCCGGAACCCCAAAACACCTGCATCCATCACTACACTGCTCCAGGCCGGCTAGAGGGGCAACATGCAAAGCGCAGCTGCATAGGCCTGTCCCTGGCTGGAGTCCGAGGAACCCAAAGATAGGGGGAAACAATAGTGGGTGTGGATGGAGGAAGCAGATACAGTAAGCACTTATACAGTAGATATAAAAGAGAAACCATTAGTAGGGGAAGTAGAATTAAGTTTTAGTCAGGGCTGTTCAGAGGAACAGTCCGGGAGCAGAGGCTCATCAGGAGCTCTGCTCCACAGGTTAGGGCCTAGAATAGAGGCCCCGGAGGGGAGCAGGGAGTAGGCTCTGTTCTAAGGAAAGGATCCCATGGGGTACGGCGCGTGCAGGGTAGCTCCAGGGCAGGGTAGATGTAGATGGTGATGATGGGCATTGTAGTGCAGGGGGCGATGGCGCAGGCAATCATCACAGAGACAGTTGGGTGCAGTCTTCTGAGTTTACTCACAGTTCTTAAGTTCCTCAGGTTACAGGTTCCGGACTACAACCTCCCACGTCGTGCTGCGCTTACTCAGGGAGGGGTTCAGTCTCCCCTCAGATACCTCCGGAGTACTTAGCAGGACCCCCTTCTGTGTCCTCTCTCTGGCTGTCTCCCTGTACCTCATACCTAGTGTCCCAATTAGGTACCTGCGGGCCTTGTCGGGCGACGTCTGTTCCGTCCCCTGGGTCCTCTATAGCTACCTTCTTGGTGAGACTGATATGGAATGTTGGCTGCAGGACTTGAAATACTGCAGCCTCCGGTTTCTAGTTAAAACATAAAGTCTTCTGCTAGTTGAGGGACCGGTCCCCTTTGTGTGGCCTGACCCCTCCACCTCCTGGTAGATTCGGGCGTACGGGTGGCCTCCAGCACTGCCCGTACCCCTGGGGTCCCTTCTTCCATTCCTGGAGCCCTTCCTGCTCCTCTCCTTCTCCTTCAGTCCTGGGCCTCTCCTCATGCACTCAGCCTGAGCAGAGCTCCTGCAGAGCGTCTGCCCAAAACTCCTCTCAGTGTAGACTGTTCATTCTCACTGCTCACTGTTCTGATTTAAACTGAACAAGATGGCTTCTCTATTTATACCTTCCTCTCATGTGCTCCCCTTAGCTACTTCCTCCACCCACACCCACTACATAGTCCCTCCCCACAGCTAGGGACTCGGGACTGTGCTCTCCCTTAGAAGCAATCTCGCCCTACCCCCACTGTGGTTATGTGTTGGATGCAGGTGTTAGGGTCCTGAGCTGTACTCCTTCCTTACCTGAGAGTAAGATACCACATCTCTGGGTGAGATGCAGTACCTCTGTGGTGACTGAATCCTCAGGGGCGCCACATAAGCATACTTACACACCGCAGCTGGAGGGGGTTAATATTGAATCCACTTGGCTAAATTGTATGCAGTGGTTAACAAAAGAAAGCTGGGAACTAGATGAGAAAAGGTCATTAGGGAAAGATATTAGCCAAACAGTGGCTTTGTGTAAGAGAGTTATAGCTTTCGATCAGTCCATTGATAGATTTCCTGCAAGACAGCATGTTAATGTGATCACCCAGGGAGGGGCAGCGTTCAAAGAGAGAGTAGAAAAGCTGGATGAAACTCTATAGGAAGCAGAGATAGTACAGAGAGATGGGTATGAATACTGGGCTATGCAAATAGTCATTCACGAGATGGGAGGGGTAACAGAGGAGCAGGAGATTGACAGGGATACGATTGAGGACTGGAGACTTAGAATAGAAGAATGGACAAGAGAACATTTAGAGAAACAGAATGTGGCAACAAGACATCTTGAAAACATGGAGGAACAATTTTGGAAAGAATTTATGCTATTATGGAATAGTTTATATAGAAAATACCCTTCGAGTCAGGACTCTTGCAGGATGCTGAATCTATTGATCATGTTGTAGAGACTTTGTTAACCAATGTTATGAACGATGCAGTCTGAGATGAAAAGTGATGAGTTTAATGTTTTTACATACCATTCGCCTCGAGTTGCATCTGCTGATTCAAGGAGACCAGGAATTCCTGGGGGGGTATGGCCAACTACCGAGAATGGACAGGTCCCAGTCAGCAGATTTCCCTCCTGAAATCCCAATAGAGGTACTCCTGCATGTTTCCTTTGTGGAGCTTGGACACATTAGACATTTGTGTCTTCATCTTGTGCCAGGGAACAAACCCCGGGTGCCATTCAATTCCCCACAGCCACAGCCATTCAATTCCCCAATTCCCCACAGCTTGGATAGTTATGAGTCTTTTGGGTTGATTGAGAACATAGTTGTTGATCAATAATAAAATTAATCCTCTAAAATATAACTTGCCTAATAATTCTGCACACAGTGTATATGCCCTCGTATGGTCACTGCCAGCTTCACGATAGCCCAATTAATATTATTCACTGCCACCGCAGATCAATTTTAAAATATAATACAGGCCTGATCGGATGCCTGCTTTCTGGTAGCATATATGGCTTCGGGGGAGGAACGATTACAGGACAAAAGAAACAGGACTATTAAATGTTATATTTTGTCCAAAATGGGAGGCAGTGTTTATGAAAAATATACAAAAGGTTTTACAAAGGGAGATATTAAAATGCAGAATATACAGTTATACAAAGAAAATGGGATTAAAGAAAAATTTCTAAAAAGCTGGAGGGGAGGCGAATCCAATGCCCGTTCAGCGAACGTGACCCCTGCTATATGAAATATATACTCCCGGAATGAGTACTGACCCATCCTCGGCTGGGTCTTTTATGTTGAAGGTGGGACCTGCCCACACATCCCCTGTGATAACATCATGTGGGCTGGGCTCCAATCTTCATATTTTTATTAATATGTCTAACTTTGTGATAACTTACCACTGGTTGATCACAGAAGCTTGCAAGTGACACCATATTCTTTATTACGAATTTACCTTTCCTTAGAGACTACACATGGCATAGTTGCGGTCCGTAATTCTGGTACTTTTGTGCCACAGCTCATGGGAGGGGCCAACAGCTACGGAAAACTATGCATATTGTTCCTTAGCTGACCCTGCTGCTAAAAATGTGTCCCATTATTATTGGAAGTATAGAATTTACGATATTCCATAGTTCGTGTTGGCGCCCGCGAGACTGAAGATTTCTGTTAAGCAAATGGGGGATGCCCTGGGGGTGAGAGAGAAGTCTTTTGAAGCCAGGCTTGCATCCTTCTCACCTAGGTGTATATTTGTCACAGGCCGGCGTCACTAGAAAATACACTCGTATGTTAATTGGGTTAGTAGCTACGTTTGTACTAGCATTTGCCGATTAGCCACTTCTCCTGTGTGTGCTAATTTGCATAGAGACAGCTCCATAGATTGCCAGCTTTTCTGCTCTGACAGATGGTCAATAAGGGAGAAGGGAAGAGTGGTTTGGGAGAAATTCTTAATGTTTCTATGACAAAGACCCTATTGCTTTTTGTATCTAGCAATGTGTCTTCTGTAAGCGTCATACACTGTCTGCCTCTTGTAGGATAGTTTGTCGCGCTATGTCAGTTGGTTTTAGTAAGCGCTTCTTGTTCTACAGGTAGAGACATTTGTTGTCTGCACTGTCAGGAGTTTATTTGTGAGATATTTTTCCTGTTATTATTTTTTATTTTCTCTAATGTATCTTGTACACACATTGCAGATTGCATTTATACCAGTGATGAGAAATCTGCTGAAATTTGATTTGGCAGATTCGCTTGAATTTGGTTAAGAAATTTGATTTGCACTAAATTTTCATGACATTTATTCTTTGAAAATTGAATGTGTATTACTGAATGTTATCAGATATTTCCAGAGCAGAAAGCAAAGTAAACACAGATTAAAACAAAACTATATCAATATATCAAGTTTCCATATTTCTCCACGATGAAATTCCACACATATTGTACATTTTGTAATTTTGTTTCTCATTATTTCTTTCAATCATTTCCTTTACCAAAGATTCTGTTGTTACATTATTTTTCTGCTTTTCATAAAGTATACATTTCATTGAAGCTGTAATGTGCAAATATGTAACATGTCTGCAATAAGCCAGATAATCTCATTTAGCTACATATTAATTATTGTTTGACACCTCATATCTAAGAAGAACCCATAATAACATTTAATGACAACTGTCTGATGGTGGAAAACATTGAAATATTTTATAAAATGCCAGACATAGCTTGGAATTTCCAATTATTAGTACCGAGGACATTGCTGGAGAGGTGGAGAGTGAGACCCACACAGTGATCCAGTAACAAATATCGAAATTATTAGAGGAAAACAATGTAGTCATCAAGACATACGTTGTATAAAATGCAATGTAGATGAGAAGAAGAGATGATACAGTCCGGGCAGCTCTTCGATGAGTCCTTATTCGAGAATACTCTTCACTGGACATGGTCTTCTTCATCCTATAAGAGTGTTTACAAAGAGACCAAACTATACAGACTGTGGAAACTACAACAATGAACAAAGAAGAAAAGCTACTAAAGCCAAGAGCAAACATATAATACATGTTGTTGATCTGGAAGGGAGACACTGGGCAGGTTTCATTACATGATGTGGAGTTGAGAGGTAAGACCCTGATGAAGGACCATATCATGGGGAAAGCACTGGAGAAAGCCACAACCCAAGAGAACAAAATGAGCCACGGAACTGCCGCATCTATTGTCAACTTGAGTTTGACAAGATACTGTTATGCACACGCCCGGGCTGAGCGGCGTGTGCGTGTGATTGTAGTGATTCCACTGGACCATGAACCAGAGAGTGCCTGGAGGGGCGTGACTAAGTATCTGGCCGATCCGACCAAGATGGCACGACGGCATACGACGCCAGTGCACCAGGGAGAAACCGGGCAGAGGGACCAGATGCTACTCCAGGTCAAACTCCGGACACGGGGGTTGACCCACACAGGGATTACTGGATCAGGCTGGTTAGGCTGGCGCACAGACTGGAGGGTATAGGCAGGCACGACTGGTATGCAGGCAGGCGGGTAAAGGCAAGCGCAGCTAGAGTGCAGACAGGGAGGCACTAGCAGGTAGGAACACAGGCGGGATAGGACCCAGTACACACTGGGACTCAGGAACAATACAGGTAGAGGGGTACAGGCAAGCACAGCTAGAGTGCAGACAGGGAGGCACTAGCAGGTAGGAACACAGGCGGGATAGGACCCAGTACACACTGGGACTCAGGAACAGGCAGGTTAGGCTGGCACAGACTGGTGGATATAAGCAAACACGGCAGGTATGCAGATGGGTGGATACAGGCGAGTATGCAGGCAGGGAGGTACTGGCCGAAAGGACGGGCTGGAGCACAGAAAGGTTAAGACCCAGTACAGACTGGGTCACAGAACCGCAGATGCGGTAGACAACCACAGCAGAGAGGGAACGCCCGAAGCGGTGGGCAAGAACAGAGCAGGACGGGGCTGCAGGAGCAGCGAGCACAAGCAGGGCAGGACAGGACTGCCGGAGCAGTGGGCAGAAGCAGGGCAGGACAGGACTGCCGGAGCAGCGGGCAGAAGCAGGGCAGGACAGGACTGCCGGAGCAGCGGGCAGAAGCAGGTCAGGACAGGACTGCCGGAGCAGCGGGCAGAAGCAGGGCAGGACAGGACTGCCGGAGCAGCGGGCAGAAGCAGGGCAGGACAGGACTGCCGGAGCAGCGGGCAGAAGCAGGGCAGGACAGGACTGCCGGAGCAGCGGGCAGAAGCAGGGCAGGACAGGACTGCCGGAGCAGCGGGCAGAAGCAGGGCAGGACAGGACTGCCGGAGCAGCGGGCAGAAGCAGGGCAGGACAGGACTGCCGGAGCAGTGGGCAGAAGCAGGGCAGGCTAGAACCGCCGGAGCGGTAAGCAAAGGAGTCAGAGCAGACTAGAACCGCCGGAGCGGTGAGCAAAGGAGTCAGAGCAGGCTAGAACCACCGGAGCGGTGAGCAAAGGAGTCAGAGCAGGCTAGGCTGAGTAGGGGGGACAGGGCTCTGTTCACACGGAACAGACAGGAAGGAAAAGGCAGAGCCAGACACCCACAGGGTACTAGCAGAGAAGTAGCGAGTGGACCACAAACTCACAAACGGGAGTACAGAGACAACAAGCAGGAGTTAGGTACGAGTTCAGACTCTGCAGAAAAAGGAAGGGAACGGACATAGAGGCAAAACAGGTAAAGGATAGGAGAGAGTTCAGACTGGAACTGAGTGTACGGAGGAGACCGACACTGCAGCGGAATACAGGAGCGGGTCTGGGAATACGGCCCCCAGAGAGGCAGGACGAACAGGCAAGGTGCGTGTTCAGACAGGACAGACAAGATACAGGAGCAGGTCTAGGTAATCGGCCCCTAGAAGGCGGGAGGAACAGGCTAGGAGCGTGTTCAGACAGGTCAGACAAGATACAGGAACGGGTCTAGGTAATCGGCCCCTAGAAGGCAGGAGGAACAGGCTAGGAGCGTGTTCAGACAGGCCTGGAAATACAGCCTCCAGGATAGGCAGACAAGAGAACACAGAACGGGACCTGGCACCTTCAGAGTGCAAGCACACACTGAATGAAACACTATGCTCAGGCAGGGATAGATGGGAGCAGCTGAGCTATATACCAGGTGACAGACAGCAATAGGCTGAGGACGCACAAGGGGTGTGACCCACAGCAGGTACAAAAAGCAGGAAGTGATCGGGCGCCGCCCTTAAGCAGCAGAAACAGACACAAACAGACAGCATGGAGGGAAGCCAGAGAGACATTCTGGACAGGAGATCAAGTGCGCGCTCTTGCACAGTGGGAGATGGACCACTATGCAAGGACGCCGCCAGGTATGTTACAGATACAAAGACTTGAAATGAATAATCTTAGCAAAAAAGTAAAGAGAAAGCCAAGCAGTGAGCCATGAGCTGGAGAGGGTCAGGAAAATCATAGCAGAAAACACTATTGTAAATGCATAGCCCACTAACAAGAACCTTGGCCAAAGAAACATAAAGAAAATATAATTTCCAAAACTGTAGGCCAGTCCAGAACTAGAGATGCTGAGGGCCACCAGGATCTGGTCCACAGGATTAAGGTTTCTGCTCTTCAACCAGTCCCGGATATTCACAGTTGCTATAAAGCCACTCGTTAGTATAGAAACAGCAACTAATATGACAACCACAGTTAGGTAGAATCCCAGAGGATTCAGATTATAGAGGCTATCCATGAAGTCTAATATTCTTGATGTAATGAAGATGTCGTTGACTTTTGTTTTCTCCAGTCTTAGTTTTTGTGTCTGAGCCGTGAACGCAACAAACTCCAGAGATTCAATTCACAGAGACATTGTGTAAGGTCCTTGGTGTAGAGGTTTGAATAGATGCAAACATATGTCTCTCCTTCATTACATTACAGTTTGTTTAACCAATAGGATAGACTGAAACAGGATATTTAGGTGCCCTGGTCGATGATGCCGTTGGCACCCCTGACCCAGCAAATGAATGGGTCAGAAGGTAAGGTAACATGACCCCTAATACATACCATCCCCCAGATGGGTTAGGTCACAAGCTCTGATGATAATAACTTCTACTAATATTGTTACTTTTTTTCACCAGAAAATACCAGTAAAAGTAAAACAGTAGTGTACTTTAGGGGGTGGCTTAAAATGGGGTGCAATTTTACAATTACATATAGGAATTACATATTGTTTGCAGACCATTTACATCATATCACGAACACTTAGTGATATTCATCCCTAATGTCCTATATTTTATAGTTATGGATAGCCATGGAAACTAATATAGCTTAACTGTATCGGGGACTGTTTCGTTTCAGTTAGGTAGATATCCTAATGGAAACTAAACAGCCTCTATTATAACTAATGGGGTACTTCTCATGGTGTTTGCAGTAGTCAACAAGCACAGTTTGCAACAAAACTGATGGTGGTTCTGGTGATGTATTCATGTACTGATGGTGGGTTTGGGGCAGTTTTCATATACTAATGATGGTTCATGTACTGATGGTCTGTTTCTGCTAATATTCCTAGTCAGCGCATCTTTGTCTAATAAAAAAAAATCATAAGAATCTTGTGTTTGTTACAAATTCTCCTTAATTGTTTTCAGTTTGCTCACATGGGTCTCTCCCACTGCCATTCTCCTCTTTTTGCCAGTTGCATACTCTGTTACTCGTATAAACCTCCATATGCCAGGTTCCCCTTGCAACGTTTGGTTTCCTCTAGCTCCTATTGCATCTTCTTTACATGTGTTACAAGTGTCATTTGTCCGACATAGGGTTAAGGGGAACTTATTGATCTGATCTTATATGAATTCAGGTTTAAGAATGCAGGATGGTCTCCAATTGGCGGGAAAGAAGAGCTTTCTTCATGAATCGCGGCTTTGGCACAACAGTAGGGCTCTTATTAGTGCCTTTGCCACATTTCATCTATAAGGTTTCTCTTTCCTCTATTGTGTGATCATGTGATCACTATTGGACTAAGTCTTTTAAGCTATTCGACTTCATTGTGATGATTTTTGATGTTGTTAATATATTTTTGAATCTACATTCGGCAAGTGGAAAGAATATTGCCATTCTACAGAATTATTATTGCTAAAGATGCACCTTACAATAGTTATGATAGTAAAGATATTGATGTCTACTTTTACCTCTAATGGTGACGTCACACATACTAACTGTCCACTGGTCTTCCATGTGATCACAAACCTGTGACGCGTATTGAATCATGCGTTAAAGAGGGTTAATAAATACAGTACCCATACCAATAGAGGTCAGTAACACAAGGGCTTGAGTATTGGGCGCTATTCCCATAATTACTATGGCGCTCTCCATCTCTAATGCTCGGTCGATCTACTTGATCTGAACTCTTTGATTATGATATCTATTGTCTAGACATGCACAATAGGGAATTATCAACACCGAGTATGGCATCCTCAGTCTATATAAGGGGCTGTATAGAGAAATATAGCAGAAGGCAGCACTCGAAAATACAATTGAGTTCTTAGAAAAACTGCACTTTATTGAGCCCAAATGGCGACGTTTCGGTTCATGGAACCTTTTTCAAGCCTGTATAGGGGGGCTGTATAGGTATATTTTGCTCAGATGAGCCATTATCATGTGGATTAGATTTCACTTGTATACACATTTAATATACTTATATGTAATTGCACTTTTTATGTATTTATGACATAAGATGGACACTTTATAACCATGTTCACACTTTGTTTTATTCACTTTGAGACTTTCATGATCTATATGTAAATTAATAATAAAATAAATGACCCTGCACTATTAGAATCATGTGTTTATTATGTAGAAGATTAGATGATGGAAAACCCTTTCTCAGGATTCTTATGGCACCATTTTGTACCCTGGAAAAAGCCTCAGTGCTTGAGCCAACACATTGCATACCTTGAGCATGGAATACATTTTTCACCCTTTTTTGTAATATGAGGGAGCTCTGATCCTGTGTTCCAGAAAATAAGAATTTTTTGTAAAATTTGAGAATTCGATTCTGCTTGAATAAATTCGATCATCTTTAGTCAGGAGTATATTTGTGATATATTTTTCCTGTTTTCTGTTCTTATTCGCCTTTACTTTTTTTGTACGTGCAGTGCAGCTTAAACCTAAGAAAAAAACAAAATGAGCATATACCCTATAGTAAGTAAGAGAACAGTAACAATATATGTAAATAGAATAGGGTATTTAGTAGTGATGAGCGAGCATGCTCGCCACTCCTCGGTGCTCGTCCGAGCATCTCAGTACTCGAGATGCTCGGGCGGGAGCTCGGGTCCCCGTCCTGCATGTTTGGCGCTATTTACAGAGCCAATCAACATGCAGGGATTGCCAGCCAGTCACTGTAATGCTGCAGCCATGTTGGTTGTGGCATTACAGTGATTGCCCAAATCGATGGGAACAGTGCTCACAGTGAAACATGAAAAGCCGGCAATTCCTCAGCGCCATACACCGGTACCCGACAATTTATAACAGAAAGAATAGAGCTTCACACATAGATTAGATAGATAGAAACATGTCAGTCACATATATAAGAAGTACAGTGACAGTGTTTGTTACTGTATTTGTCATTTAGTGTTAAAAAAAAGGACTTATTAAAAATAAAAATTGGCGTGGGGTTCCCTCGTAATTCTAGTCTCTAGCGGAGGTTAAGCAGACGGCTGGGGCAGATGTTTGAAGCCTGGGAAGGGGGTAATACCCACGGAGCTTCCAAGGCTACTAATATCAACCCCCAGCTGAATACCTAGCCTTTACTAGCTATTAAAATGGGGGACCCAAGAAAAAGATGACGTGGGGTCCCCCCTATTTTAATAGCTAGCAAAGGCTAGGCAGACAGCTGGGGGCTGATATTAATAGCCTATGAAGAGGCCATGAATATTGGCTCCCACCGAGGCTAGAGACAGGAGCCCTCAGCCGCCCCAGAAATGGCGCATCCATAGGATGCGCCAATTCTGGCACTTAGCCTCGCTCTGCCCACCTCCCTGTAGCGGTGGCAGTGGTGTTATAGGGTTGGGGTTGATGTCAGCTTATAATGCCAGCTGACATCAAGCCCAGGTTAGTAATGGAGAGGCGTCTATAAGACACCCCCATTACTAACCCCATAGTGAAGGTGAAATGTAAAATAAAAACACCCACACTCGCTCATCACTAGTATTTAGTTAACTCTACTTTGATTAAGAAAGCTTAAAAACCATCCCACCATGAGAAGGTGTACTCAGTCGGGATGGTCCTATCCTCTAGTATTAAAACCTCACCTTGTGTCAGTGGACCTCAATGTAGGTATAGACTAGGACGGGGCACGACTGTTGAGCCACCTGCCCCTGGGAAGCTATATAAATGAAATGTCTAGCTCAAAAGAGGTAGCCACACCCCGGATTATACAAAGTGCAAGAAACTATAGCAAAACCAAAGAAATGAGCCGGAGCATAAGTTTTTATACATTCACACTTTGGCCATTTATCAGACACATTGCAGTTTGTATTGACACTAGTTATCTGTGAATCTGCTGAAGTTCAGTTCTGCAGATCTGTTCAAATTCTGCCTGAAAATTCAAATTCCATCTCATTTGTTCTGTATAAATTAAATGTAATGAATTACAATATGCTGAGATTCCTCTCCAGACCCCATAACATAATAAATATCGGTTAAAAAAAGCTTAGACTCACCTCGCCCTGGTACCTCTGTGTGCAGCTGCACAACCCCTTTGCTCTGTTCCATGCTTCACTCCAGCCTTCAGTCATCTTCTCCCATCGTGTTCTGTCATCTTCAGCTCTGGACCAATGTCAAGACATAGCATGAAACTAATCAATGATGTTTTGAAGCCTAGTAAGTGCAGAAAGGAACAGGACATCCAAGAGAAGATGACTGAAGACTGGCGCTGATCGCGGACAGAAGCGTAAAGGAGTTGATCAACTGAATAAATGAGGACAGGGGTGAACATAACTTTGTATTTATTTTTTAAACCTGTTTGACGAGAAGTGATTTGGAAAAAATTTTGATACACTTGAAGATAGGAAATTTTGAAATTCCAAATAAATGTGAATCATTCTACTATAATTGATACCAAATTGATGTCCATGTAATACGCTACAATGTTTTGTTTGTTCTAATGGTTGAACAAACTATAATGTAATGAAGTAGATGAACATGTTTGCATCTATTCAAACTTGTTGACCAAGAACTCTACATGAGCTGAATATCTGGACTTGTTCACAGCTCACGTGCAAAAACTGAGTCTGGAGGACACGAGAGTCTGCAACATCTTCATTGTTCATAAAGAACGTTAGACTTCATGGATAACCTCTATAATCTGAATCCTCTGGGATTCTACCTCTCAGTGGTCATCCTATTAGTTACTGTCTCCATGCTAATGAATGTTTTTATAGTTACTGTGAATATCCGTGACTGGTTGGAGAGCAGAAACCTTAATCCTGTGAATCAGATCCTGGTGGCCCTCAGCATCTTCAATTCTGGACTGACCTACATTTTTGCAAACTATATTTTCTTTATGTTCCTTTGGCTAAGGTTCTTGTTAGTGGGCTATGCATTTAAATTAGTTTTTGCTTTGATGCTTTTCCTGACCCTCTCCAGCTCATGGCTCACTGCTTAGCTCTGTCTTTACTTTTTAGCTAAGATTTCAAGTCTTCGTATCTTGTCAAACTAAAGTTGACAATAGATGCGACAGTTCCGTGGCTCAATGTGTTCTCTGAAGTTGTGACTTTCTCCAGTACTTTCCCCACGATATGGTCCTTCATCAGGGTCTTTCCCCTCAACTCCACATGATGTAATGAAACCTGCCCAGTGTCTTCTTTCCAGATCAACAACATGTATTATATGTTTGGTCTTGGATTTAGTAGCTCTTCTTCTTTGCTCATTGTTATAGTTTCCACAGTCTGTATAGTTTGGTCTCTTTGGAAACACTCTTATAGGATGAAGAAGACCATGACTAATGATGAGTATTCTCGAATAAGGACCCATCGGAGAGCTGCCCGTACAGTGGCATCTCTTCTTCTCATCTACATGGTATTTTATAAAATGTATGTCTTGATGACTTCTTTGTTTTCCTCTAATAATTTCAGCATTTATTATTATTCGATCACTGCGTGGGTCACACTCTCCACCTCTCCAGCGATGGCCCACCTCTCTAGCGATGGTGCTGATACTTGGTAATTCCAAGCTATCCCTGGCAGTCAATAAGTTACTTTGTTGCTTTCTGCCATCAGACAGTTGTCAGTAGAGGAATCTTCTGAGATATGAGTTGTATGAGATAAAGTGATTTATTATTTGTACATTACAACTAGAAATGTATACATTACTTAATGCAGAAAAATAATTTAGCAACAAAACTTTGGTAAAGGACACAAATTAAAAATAGGAGAAAAAAATAGAAAAAATGTGCTAAATGCGTTGATTTTGCTATAGAGAATTCTTGTAACCTGTAATTAACTTTGTTGAAAACAATTAAGAACAAAAAATTAGCTTACCACGTTTTTTTATTTGAAAAAGTCCTGTAACCAAAATACGATGGGTGTCGCATCCTGCTGGTGATGAACCGCAAAAATATGCAATGAAGAAAAGGGGATTTTTGGGCACAACCATCGATAAAATTGACTATTTTATTTTATTGGTAATTTATTAAAATCAGATCCCTCATGAATAGGAAAAAACTGATGTGTTTCTGACGCAAATGGTGCCCATAGTAGTAGTATATCACAAAGGATCATGGAAACAACATTTATATTGGTGAAAACCAATCACATGGTAGAACATCTATGAAACTTCTGAATATAAGCAAACAAACATATATTAGTATCATTATAATTAAGAATATATATTATTAGCCCCTCCTCACATCTTCTCAATCCTCATCCTCCAAAACCAGCTTCTCCACCAATACGGAAGATCAACTTTCCTCTTTACTCTCCAAATCACACCTCACTACCTGTGAACTTGACCCAATCCCGTCCCACCTCAACCCCAACCTTACCACTATCCTCAACAAAACCCTAACCCCCCTTTTCAACCTGTCACTAACAACTGTTGTATTCCCCTCATGCTTAAAACATGCCTCGATCACACCCATCCTCAAAAAGCCCTCCCTTAACTCATTCTCTCTGGCTAGCTACCGCCCCATATCACTTCTCCCCTATGCCTCAAAACTACTGGAATAACACGTCCAGTCTGAACTGTCCTCCCACCTATCCTCTTGCTCTCTCTTCGACCGCCTCCAATCTGGCTTCCGACTTCACCATTCTACTGAAACTGCCCTGACTAAAGTCACCAACGACCTACTAACCACCAAATCCAAGCGACCATACTCTGTCCTCCTCCTACACCTGTCATCTGCCTTGGACACAGTGGACCATTCCCTCTTACTACAGACTCTCTCATCTCTCAGCATCAAAGACTTAGACCTATCTTGCATCTCCTCATACCAAACAGATCGGGCATTCAGTGTCTCCCACTCACACACCATCTCCTCATCTCTCCCCCTTTCTGTCGGTGTCCCCCAAGGATCAGTTCTAGGACCCCTGCTTTTCTCCATCTATACCTTTGGCCTGGGATAGCTCAGAGTCTCACGGCTTTCAGTATCACCTCTATGCTGATGACACACAGATCTACCTCTCTGGACCCGATATATCCTCCCCACAATGGATATCCGCTATTTCATCCTTCTCTGCTAGATTTTTAAAACTTAACATGGATAAAAGCTCGCTGCCTTGGGGTAACACTGGACTCTGATCTCTCCTTCAAATCACATATCCAAGCCTTTTCCACTTCCTGCTGACTCCAACTCAAAAACATCTCCCAGATCCGCACATTCCTCAACCACGAATCTGCAAAAACACTAATGCACGCCCTCATCATCTCCCGCCTCGACTACTGCAACCACCTGTTCTGTGGCCTCCCTTCCAACACTCTCGAACCTCTCCAATCCATCCTAAATTCTACTGCCCGACTAATCCACCTGTCCCCCCGCTACTCCCTGGCCTCTCCTCTCTGTCAATCCCTTCACTGGCTCCCCATTACCCAGAGACTCAAGTTTAAGACCCTAACCATGCCATCCACAATCTATCTCCCCCATACATCTGTTACCTAGTCTCATGGTGCATACCTGCACGCAACCTCCGATCCTCACAAGATCTCCTTCTCTACTCCCCTCTTATCTCCTCTTCCCACAATCGCATACAAGATTTTTCCCGTGCATCCCCCCTACACTGGAACTCTCTACCCCAAAATATCAGACTCTCGCCTACCATGGAAACCTTCAAAAAGAGCCTGAAGACCCACCTCTTCCGACAAGCAAACAACCTGCAGTAAACCCTCGCTCCACCATACCGCTGCACGACCAGCTCTACCCTCACCTACTGTATCCTCACCCATCCCTTGTAGATTGTGAGCCCTCGCGGGCAGGGTCCTCGCTCCACCATACCGCTGCACGACCAGCTCTACCCTCACCTACTGTATCCTCACCCATCCCTTGCAGTCTGTTCTCCCTCACAGACAGGGTCCTCGCTCCTCCTGTACCAGTCACCGTCACGTTCTGTTCAAGATTATTGTAATTATTTTTGTATGTTTACCCCTTTCACATGTAAACTGCTATGGAATAAATGGCTTTATAATAATAAATAATAATAATAATTAGTAGGGATTAATTTACACTGAATCTAATTTGTATTATTCTCCCCATATGTTTATCAGAATCACAAGTTTTTGTGGTTCAGTTCATACAAATCTGATCCAATTGGCTGCCAACTAGCAACAATATTAATTTCTTTTGCCACCAGGAGGTGGTTAAAAAAAACTTGCACAGGCCTGTCGTCATCCCTCGTCACAGGACTCCTGCCACTGCCGGTCCGTGTAATTGCTTTTTCTGTCTTCTCTCTTTTGTCTTCAAACTTCTACCTTCTTTTGGTTGTCCTTCACCAGGACCCAAGTCCCACTTGAGCTCAACATGTGGCGCAGCATACGTTATTAATGTCAATGAAGTACGTCATGCCGCACATGACAGCATGGAGGCTAGCAAAAGAACGGCAGGGCCAGAGGTGCAAAAAAAGTACATAGAATAGACCGGCGAGCCCAATGGAGGACTAACGGTGGCAGATATAAGTATGAGTATAATGTTTCTTAGAATCTCTTACCGGCAGATTCTATTTGCAGAAAATAACATTTCTTGGATAAATTCCAGGAAATCTGACAAATTTGAACTTTGCAAGTTTTGCTTTTCTTGAATTCATTTTTTGGTGAGATACTGCATGCAAATTAAGCAAAATAGTGGACGGCTACCATTTTGCTGTTTTGTAAAGGGTCTGGAGAAGGTGTTAAAAAATACACAAGTTTTTACACCTCTGTCCTGATCCTTAGCACAGTTCACTTATGGCGCCGAGCGTGCAGCTTCTTTAAGCATCTTCACTCATCGCCAAGTTGACCTGTGATGGCACAACATCTTAATGTTTGTCATGTTTCTGAAGTCATGATGCACGTCTCTCGAGGCCTCGTCACCGTCTAGGATGATGCACATTCAGACTTCATAAAGGCGTGTTGGGACATCAGAGACCAACTCCGCAAGAAGAAAGATGCTGAAAAAGCCAAAAAGGACATCGGCTGTACTGTTGGAGGGACTTTGCACTGGACGGGGGTTATGACGGTGGAAGAAATCCCAGAACGTAGCATGGAAATTTTGATTGCCTTTGAATAACTTTAAAATTATATTTTCCTGGTCAACTTAGAAAAAAAACCTTGGATTTTGGTAAATGAACTCATCAATACTGCAAACCAAACTTTATTTGTGTTAAAAATTAAATTGAATAATCAAGCCTAAAATTATTTTATTGAATTTATATATAACAGAGAAATTATATATGTTATACGATGTGTGCGGCATTTATTCTTTCATCTTAGAATCACTTTACTGCAAAAAAAGCCCAAAACTTGTCAAAATGTAAAGAAAAAATATTCATATATTTAATGCTAATAACAACCTTAACGCTATCATCACACATCAGAGATATCTGCGACGTATGTATTCACAGTACATAGGTAAAATAAGTGAGATGGAAACCTAAGGCCTGGGCCACATGGTGACTTTTTGTAGCGCTAATGATTGATTTTAACTCTTTAGCTGCAGTCCAGAGCCGTACATTGAGTTGTTTGCAACTAAACCTGCCACTTAATAGTTAAAAATCAGTCACTAGTGATAGAAAAGTCGCAGTGGGACTTTAGCCCAAACTTGCAGAATTTGCTAAAATTTACTGTTATTGTTCATCTACTTAACTAAACTTAATAAAAAGTGAATTTAAATAAAAAATAAATATAAAATATTCTGCTAAAGATGCAGACAGCTGAGATGGTTCATTAAAGGGGTTGTCTCATGAAGCCAATGGCAAGCTGGGAGAAGTCACACAAATATATTCCCAGAAGGGGAGTCCTAAAATTACATGGTAGCCATTGAAATAATTTGAGATCTATGTGAAGTATTAATAATAACACCTGTGTTGGCAATCTCAGGAACTGCTCCTGCTAAATGTTTTTCTTTTCTGGCACATGGAGAGAACCTAAAGTTGCATATCACCTCTATGATATCCAAATGTTCTAATAGGGTATATGGACAGAGGCGGCCAACTTATAGCAGATCTATCAATAGATTTCACAGTACAAACTGCATTTACTATGACACAGATCTATCAGACTTGATGAGGTTGGTGTATTTACTTTGAAATTCCACAACAGGAGAGCTGCATAATCCTGATTTTAAGATAAGCACTTTATGAATTCAGTTATAAAATGAAATAGCTCATGAGTTCAAATGTATTCCGTCTCCAGCCACCTATTCAATCCCTACCAATCCCACCGACTGACAGCTGTTCAGTTCCCACCAACCCACCCAGCCTGACTGACAACTATTCAATCTCCAACCACTCACTCACCACCCAGCCAATTGAAAGCTGTTCAATCTCCTTGCAATCACCTAGCCTGAATGACAGCTATCAATCTCCTCCCACTCATCCACCCAGCCTGAATGACAGCTGTTCAATCTCCTCCCACTCACTCACCACCCAGCCTGAATGACCTCTGTTCAATCTCCTCCCATTCACTCACCCACCTAGCCTGAAAGCTGTTCAGTCTCCTCCCATTCACTCACCACCTAACATGAATGACAGCTGTCCAATCTCCTTTCACTCACTCACCTAGCCTCAATGACAGCTGTTAAATCTCCTCCCACTCACTCACCACCCAGTCTGAATGAGCACTGTTCAATCTCATCCCACTCACCCACCCAGCCTGAATGACAGCTGTTCTATCTCCTCTCACCCACCCAGCCTGAATGACAGCTGTTCAATCTCTTCCCACTTACTCACCACCCAGCCTGAATGACCTCTGTTCAATCTCCTCCCACTCACCCACCCAGCCTGAGTGACAGCTATTTAATCTCCTCCCACTCATCCACCCAGCCTGAATGATCGCTGTTCAATCTCATCCCACTCACCCACCCAGCCTGAATGACAGCTGTTCTATCTCCTCTTACCCACCCAGCCTTAATGACCGCTGTTCAATCTCCTCCCACTCACTCACCACCCAGCCTGAATGACCACTGTTCAATCTCCTCCCACTCACCCACCCAGCCTGAATGACTTCTGTTCAATCTCCTCCCACTCACCCATCCAGACTGAATGACAGCTGTTTAATCTCCTGTCACCCACCCAGCCTGAATGACCACTGTTCAATCTCCTCCCACTCACTCACACACCTAGCCTGAATGACCTCTGTTCAATCTCCTCCCACTCACTCACACACCTAGCCTGAATGACCTCTCTTCAATCTCCTCCCACTCACCCACCCAGCCTGACAGAAAGCTGTTCAATCCCTATAAACTCAGAATGATTGACAGCTATTCAATATCTGACCACCCAGCCTGTTCAAACTCCAAAGCCTGTTATTTCATTCTGTAGCTAGATTCATAAAATGCTTATCTTAATATCAGGATGACACTCCCCTTCTGACATGGATTTTCACATGGATCTGCTTCATAAGTTGGGAAGAAGAAGCAGCCATCAAATATATAAAATAATTTATGTAATGTTTCTACTTTCTCTACTACTTTGTAACATTATTTTATACTTATAGTAAAGCAGGAGTGTAATATGGAATATAATGGAAAATGTAGATAATAAAAGAACATAAAAAAACATTTTCTATTCCCTTCTCCTCATCATCCTGCTCCAAGGAAATAAGTTTGTCTTTAGTTTGGGATTTCCTAGAATGAATATAATGGACTGAAGAGTAGAATATAGCATTAAGAATAGCCAGCAAATTAAGTCCAACTCTATGTTCACACGTAGCTTTGATATTAATAAACTCACTGACACCAAGAAAAGAATCAAGTCTAGAATCAGTCGCGTGACCATTGCTTTCACTGCTCCACCATGTGCCTTTAGCTGAGGCCTCCTGAAGTTATTCTCGCCATTCTTCATCTTCATGATGTGACTCAGGAGGGAACGGATGCTGAGCACAATCGATGTGAAAGTTATAAGAAAGGGGAAGAAGCAACCAAACATTAAGTTAAAGATTATATGTGGATAATCAATTTCAAGCATATGACCAGTCATATTGGGATAAAAGGCTATCTGTAGAGTCCAAAAAAGTGGTATATTAATTACAAGGGAGCCTATGAGGGATCCTATGAGTAGCAGAGGAACACAAGGAGAGAACCAAAGCTTCAGCTGGATGAAGAACTGGTTGGGAAGGTTGACCAGTTTCAGGCAGTAGTAGATGGAGAGCCAGGTGGCATGCCAGAAACTCATTTCTATCAGGAAATACAGAATTGTCAAGTCCAAGATGTAGACTTCTTGTACAAACCTGACATAACTAAAAAATAGATACAGGAAACCATCAAGAGTGATGGAGCACTGGAGGAGGAGATGAGTTACCGTTGTGGAGAAGAGAATGTAACCAGCAGGTTGATGCTTCTGGCTCCAGGTTCTGCAGTATTCGATGATTATTGATGAGTTCATCGAGAGCCCAGATATCAGGGTCATGACTAAAATGATTGTCTTGATGATCTTTACCGACAGCAGCATGGTAGCATGAAGGATGGTTTCAGGAGGATGATGGATGAAGGAGTGGCGGGCGCCAGCAGAAAAAAATCAACATAACACATAATTGATGCAAATCTGTACAATATCTTGTTTCTGTTTGTATTTTGTGTTTGCTCTTTCTTCAAAGCAGCAAAAATATGTCCATAAGAAATGACTGAAACAATGACATGTATCTTTGATACCAACAATGACTGATATACATGCTGTGTTTACCCAACATTGTACTGTTTCTACTAAACTTTAATTTTCATGTTAATGTGCAGCTCAAGTTGGTAAAGTATGATTGGTCTAAGGAAAGATAAAAACAGACGGGTGCTTCATAGAGGTAGTAAATGAGTGGTAAAGTGAGGGAAAGTCACTCCATTATGAAGTACTCACCTTGTCAGGTTGTGCAAGGATACCCTCAACACTATGGAGAACTTGAATAAACAGGGTATGCTTCTCCTCGGGAAGCCAGCCGAAGAGGGATTCCACTGGTGTATCATTGAGTAGTGTTGAGCGAATTTGTTCAAAAGTTTCAAATTCGGCCCAAATATGGCACATTCGGATTCGTGATCGCAAAAGCGAGCAAATTTTCTTAAAATCGGAAAAGTTTGACGAATTAGCGCGTGACCGTGAATACAGGGCAACCACAGTGTTTTGAACAGTTTGGTTACCATAGTGCAAGTGTATGATGAGCGGTGACATGTGCCAGGAGATTGTGGGGGGGTGTGGAGAGCTTACAAAAAGTCAGATCAGCGGCGCACTGTTTTTTGTTTTTTTCCTGTGGGCGGTAACTTTAACTGAGGAAAGTGCAGCCAGCCAATCATAGCGCAGGAAACATCTACACTGTCCAGGCATAAGGGCTTCTGCAATTGGCTGCAGAAATCACATGTCCTCTCAATATGAAAGGCGGCCATGTTCCCTCAGAGCCATTATATCCATGTCACTGCTGGAGACAGACGCAGCTCAGTGTTCTCCTGTGTAATGAGAGATATTAGCTAGATAGATGGACGCTTGTGTGGTAGTCAGATAGTGTAGATAAGTCCTGGCCTGTGTGCCTCATCAACCGCTGGTGCAGCACATTTTTGGTGTTCTTGTGCAAGTACTGAGATTCTGACAGAAACAGATGCCATACAATAGTGCTGTGCACCGCTGGTATAGAGCTCCATGTCTCAGTATTCCTTCAATCTTGTTTTGCACCTGCTAATGTGATCAAGTAAGCGCAGTGCACCTTTTCATTTACTGGGGTTGAAATTGTGCTCTGCGCAGTCTGCAGAGCTTCTTATTGCAGAGCACAAAATCTGTTTTTTTTCTGTTGCTATTGTGATATTCAAAGCTGTGTGCACTAAAGGTTTTTTTAGTGTCAGATACTATTTTAGTGGAGTTGAACTTCCGGTGGTTTCAGAGTAGAAAAATACATTTTTTCTCTTGCTACGCCCAGTCCAAAAAATATTTTTTCCTGTGCCAAAAGTCATGCAGTGCTATAAGCCAGCTACTACGTCAGTGGTGGTAAAAGTCAGCTTGTACACATAGTCAAACCTATATATATTTTTGGCTGGCAGGCAGAGTCCACCAAAGGTTTTTTACTATGGCAAAGTCTGCTAAAAGGCAGATCCTATTTTAGTGGCGTTGAACTAAAAAAAAAAAAAACTTCTCCTGCTACGCCCAGTCCAAAAAATGTTTTTTCCTGTGCCAAAAGTCATGCAGTGCTATAAGCCAGCTACTACGTCAGTGGTGGTAAAAGTCAGCTTGTACACATAGTCAAACCTATATATATTTTTGGCTGGCAGGCAGAGTCCACCAAAGGTTTTTTACTATGGCAAAGTCTGCTAAAAGGCAGATCCTATTTTAGTGGCGTTGAACTAAAAAAAAAAAAAATTCTCCTGCTACGCCCAGTCCAAAAAATGTTTTTTCCTGTGCCAAAAGTCATACAGTGCTATAAGCCAGCTACTACATCAGTGGCGGTCAAATTCAGCTTTTATGCACAGTCAAACCTATATATATTTTTGGCTGGCAGGCAGAGTCCACCAAAGGTTTTTTACTGTGGCAAAGTCTGCTAAAAGGCAGATCCTATTTTAGTGGCGTTGAACTAAAAAAAAAAAAACTTCTCCTGCTACGCCCAGTCCAAAAAATGTTTTTTCCTGTGCCAAAAGTCATACAGTGCTATAAGCCAGCTACTACGTCAGTGGCGGTCATAGTCAGCTGGACGCAGAGCTTATGCAGAGGAACCCAAAAATATTTTTTGCTCCGAGTAAAGTGATACAACCGGCTAGATCTGAGTGTGAAATATATTGGAGCATATATTCTACGTCATACTGACCTCATCCACATTCCAAAAAAACATGTCTTCTGTTCCTAAAGTAATACAGCAGGGGACATCTCAGTTTGAAATTATTTGGAGAATATCTCATAGGTTTTATGGGCCTCATGCACACTAACAAATTTATTTTGTCTGAAATTCAGGTGTGTGCTGAGCTATTGCACAGGAAAAAAACGTATTTTTCTTTAGTTAATTGCATGCTCCTACCACTGTATCTGACCAACATGAGTGGGAAAAAGCGAGGGCGTGGTGGATGGAGGAATAGACTTGGTGTTCAAGGTGTACGTGGGGTATGTGGTAATGTAAGTGAAAGCACTAGTGAATCAACACAAACAGGTCCTATCCAAAGACAACTGACAACTTATGTTAGTGGACGGCCTACTCCATTCCATTCCTTTGGCAGCCGCACAGCGAAACACCTCGTTGATATGGCCCAGAAAGAGCAGGTGCTCCAGTGGATGGCAAGCTCTGCTTCCAGTGGCCTCTCCTCTTCTTCCTCCACCTCAACATCACACACAGTACAGTCCACAGAGGTGGCACCCCAATTACCAAGGCTTCTCCCCGCGTCACAACTGGCCAACTGCCAAACTGACTAGTGAACCACAAATGGGTGAGTCTGTAGAACTCTTCACCCTTTCTACACCATGGACATCAGAAGTGTACTCCAAACAGTCACAGAGTCAAGGGGAGGAAAGCATCTGCACCGATGCCCAAAATAATTTTAGATTGGATTCGAGGCAGGACGAAGTAGGGTCCGAGCAGGTTCCTGACCCTCGTCACCAGACGTTAACTGCAGGAGAGGGAGGTGATCCGATGAGACTCAGATACCTGAGGCTCATGCGGACTGTACTGTGCTGTCAGGGCAACAAGAGGAGAGGGGTCACTCTGAGGGCGAAAAATGGGATAACACTTTGGATGATGACGAGGTTGAAGATCCTACTTTGTGTGAACCCAGAGTCACGCAGCTGAGTAGCTCATCTGGGGAGGTGGAGGAGGAAGATGAGGAGGTTACATTTCACCTTACAGCGCAGACACGAAGTGATGCGAGCACGAGGAGCACTGCATCCTTAGCCACAACTGTAGCTGTGGCCAGCAGCGGTCACGGATCTGCAGCTCGCAGGAGCAGCAAGGGTTGTCTAGCATGGGTCTTTTTTGTCACTGCAAAGGATGAGTCAACTCATGTTACCTGCAAACTTTGCAATAAAAAAAACTCAGTAGACGGAAGAACTGCAATAATTTGACCACTACATGCATGAATGTTCACATGCTTAAACAACTTTCTTTACGCTGGGAATCTTACCGCGCTGAAATGCGGACCAGCGGACCTCAACAACCATCATCTGCCCCATCAAATGCATTCGCTGATTCTTCCTCCTCCTCTCTAACTATGCCAAGTATTGTCACGCAGGTCTCCCATCTCAGAAACTCCAGTTCTTTACATGCTCCAGTGAGGCTGAGTAAGAGACCGTCAGCTGTAACAGAAGCGGACATGCCTGCTCTGTTTGTTTCACTGAGCACACCGCATGTTTCTCAATCCACTGTAACATCTGCACCTCACTCACGCGCCACGAGTTTTTCCAGTTCACCATACTCCACCCTCTCTCTGCACCTTAGCCACCCCTTGGTCTCGCAGTCGTGGTCACGTAAAAGATTGTTTCATCCTATGCATGACAAAGCTAAGAGGTTTAACTCCACCATCTCCATTCTGTTGGCCACGGAAATGCTGCCTTTCCACCTGGTAGATACAGAAGGTTTCCAAAAACTGATGGCCGTCGCAGTCCCCCAGTAACAGTTTCCTAGTCGCCATTACTTTTCTAAGAGAGCTGTGCCTGCGCTACACCAACATGTCACAGACAACATCACCCATTACTTGTCTAAATCTACGTGTGCCAGAGTGCATTTCACCACAGACACCTGGACGAATAAGCATGGCCAAGGGCATTCCATCTTGCTGACTGGGCACTGGGTGACTCTGGTATCTGTGGAGGGAAGGGACTGCTCTACAAATCTTGGAATCCTCAAGGCTTGCAGAAGAAACCTCTGTATTTCCCACTTCCTCCGGTGCTTCTGCATCCTCCACCTCCTTTAGGGCGTCAGCCTACATACCCAACCTTTGCCTTAATGAGACACACATTCCAAGGGTGCGGAGCGAATACACACCACCTCCGTCCTGCGCAGTCTGGGCTCAGCGTAATCAGGCAGTCTTCAAATTAACATGCCTTGGAGATCGAGTTGTGGGCAGCTCTCCAGGCTCAGTTTGAGCAATGGCTGTCGCTGCTGAACCTGAGCCAAGGAAGGCCATGTGCGATAACGGTGCGAACCTGTTAGTGGCCCTAGGCCGAGGCAAGCTTGCACACATGCCTTGTATGACTCACATCCTCAACCTGGTGGTACAGCGATTTCTCCACCACTATCCTGGCCTGGATGAGCTGCTTCACAAAGTACGGAAGCTGTATGCGCACTTCTGTCATTCACACCCCTCATGTCATCGACTTGCATCAATACAGAGGTCTTTGTGTGGGCCAGTTAACAGGTTGATCTGCGATGTGCCAACATGGTAGAATACCACTCTGCACATGTGGCAGCAACTGAGTCATCAACGAGCTCTGACGCAGTATGTCATGACATATAGCATGGGGCAACATAGTACGGACTTGGGGCATATCATATTTGTGGAGTGGGAACCGATTAAGGATCTCTCCACCCTTCTGCATGGTTTTGAAATAGCTACTAAACTGGTCAGAGCTGATGATGCTGTCATCAGCATCACTCTTCCGGTCATACCCTTGCTGGAGCAAACTTTGAATAACCTGCTGCAGCAGGTGGTGGCTCCAGAAGAAGAGGAGGATGCGTTAGGGATACCAATGTCTCAGATTTCAAGACTGTTGTCTTACAGGCGGATGCCAAGTGACGGTGGATTACAGCGATCGAGGGGGTTTCGTGATACCAGTCAAACTGTTAGTGAAGGTGCAAGAGCTGAGGAACTAATGGAGGAGGAAGAGGTGATGGGCGAGCAGCTGTCAGAGGATGAAGAGGATAATTATCCCCTCTCATTTCAAAGTGGTTGGCAGGAGGGGATGGAGGAAACAAGCTTCAGTGTCATGCAGCCCACAATACAGCCTGGCTTTGGACCTCCTGGAAGAACCCAACATATGAGTGCCTTCTTGATGCACTATCTGCAACATGATTCCCGTATAGTTAGGATTCAAAATAATGCTGACTTCTGGGTTGCCACTCTGTTAGATCCACTTTATAAGAGTCAATTTTGCCAGATGCTTCCCGCTCTGGAAAGGGACTTGCGAATGCTGGAGTATCGAAACAAGCTTTTAAGCAACCTTAATAAAGGTTTCCCCAAGATAGCAGTGAGGCACACAGTGTGCATCACAGCTGTAGTCTTTCAACCTCCGGCACGTCAGTTCGTCAATGCCAAAACATCAGCAGAAGCAGCAGAGTAAGTGGCAGAAGCAATTTCTGTGAGCCCTTTCACACATTTTTTGCACCAGCTTGTACACCAGCACAACAGAGTACAAGTCTGACAGGTGGTGAATGACTGGAGAGGATGGTGGAGGAGTATCTAGAGCTTAATATGAATACCATCAGGGAGGATTTTGACCCTTTTACATTTTGGTCTTCAAAAATGGATGAATGGCCTAAGCTCGCCTGTCACACCTTGGAGGTTTTATCATGCCCGGCAGCCATCTTTCTCTGAATGTGTCTTCAGCGCTGGTGGTAGTGTCTTGATGGATAAGCGTACCCGGCTGTCCCCTGAAAGTGTAGACCACTTTACTTTCATCAAGATGAGCAAGTCATGAATCTCCAAAGACTTTTGCACCCCACTTGCAGACTGTACAGAGTAGGCGATGTTGTCGTTTTGAGTGTGCTGCACTGATCTCTTGCAGTCTGTGATATGGCTTCTGTGCCTGCTCTTGCTGCCCCTGCTGATGCTGCTGCTGAAGGTTTTAGGCCCTAATTTTGGGAAATGTGGAGAATTCTGATTGTATCTCCATCCATTGGGTTGGCTGTAGTGGGACAGGTTTGGGTCTGCGTTAAACTGCTTATAGTCTGATGACATTGATGCCACTTCGGTGGTGTTAGGCCCTCATTTAGGGCAATGTGAACACTCCTGGTTAGGTCTTCATCTCCTGGGTTGGCTGTACTGGAAGAGGTGTGGGTCTTATTTACATTATTTCTACTGTAGTGAAATTGATTAGACATTGCCAGTGTCTGCCACTAATTTTTTGAGATGTGGAGAATCATGATCGGGTCTCCATCTATTGGATTGGCTGTAGTGGAAGAGGTTTGGGTCTCCATTCATTTCTACAGTTATACTGTAGTGAAATTGAGCATTTGGTGCAGATATTGTTCTCCCCAAATGGGTATGCAAACGTGATAAACTCTAAATTGATTTTCAATAAACAACCATCAGCCGCCCCATCAAACGCCTCTGGTGCTTCTTCCTCCTCCTCTGTTGCCATGCAAAGTTGTGTCCCGCAGGTGTCCGACAGAACCAGCTGTATACCCACTGCAGTTAGGCTGAGCGAGAGCCCGTCAGCTGTAAGTGTTGCGGACATGCCTGCTGTGTTTGTCTCTCTGAGCACACCACACGTTTCTCAATCCACCGTAACATCTCCGCCTGCACCTCACTCACGGTCTATCGCTTTGTCCGTTTCACCATATTCCACCCTCTCTCAGCACTGCAGCCAACCCTCAATCACACAGTTGTGGTCACGTAAAGATTCTTTCATCCTACACATGACAAAGCTAAGAGATTGAACTCCATCATCTCCAATCTGATGGCCACGGAAATGGTGGTCTTAGGCCAGGGGTCTCAAACACGTGGCCCGCGGGCTGCATGCGGCCCCTCCAGCTGCTTCTTGTGGCCCACAGACACATAGACCCCGTAACGATCGCGGCTCTCTCCAGCAGCCGCCGACGTCAGGGCTGTAATGCAGTGTATTGCCGCGCAGAGACCGGCTCTCTGCACAGCAATACCAGTGTCAGCCGCCGACCTATCAGAGGCCAGCAGCTGACATCTGTGTCCCAGCGCACCGGTGTATGACGTCATTGCCATGCGCAGATGTCAGCTGCTGGCCTCTGATAGGCCGGCGGCTGACACTGGTATTGCTGTGCAGAGAGCCGGTCTCTGTGTGGCAATACACTGCATTACAGCCCTGATGTCGGCAGCTCCTGGACGGGGCCGCGATCGTTACCAGGTCTATGTTCTGCGAGCCACAGGTGCAGAAAGGACGCAGAGGGAACGAAGGACAGGTGAGAATCTTTTTTTTTTCTCTGTCATGTGAAATACAGCACAGGGCTCAGTATGGGGGGGCACTGTGCGCTGTATGGGGGGACGGGGACCCAGAGCGCTGTATGGGGGGGACGGGGACCCTGAGCACATTATGTGGGGACGTGGACCCTGAGTACAGTATGGGGGGACAGGGACCCTGAGCGCAGTATGGGGGGATGGGGTGCCTGTGCAGAGTATTGGGGGAGGGGACCCTGTGCGCAGTATGGGGGGACAGGGACGGACCCTGTGCGCAGTATGGGGGGGACCCTGTGTGCAGTATGGGGGGGTGGGACCCTGTGCGCAGTATGGGGGTGGGACCTGGATGGGGGACATGTCTGCAAGACAAGGACCAGGATGGGGGACCATGTCTGCAATATGGGGGACCATGTCTGCAATATGGGGGACCTGGATGGGGAACCATGTCTGCAAAATGGGGGACCTGGATGGGAGACCATGTTTGCAATATGGGGACCATGTCTGTAATATGGGGACCATGTCTGCAATATGGGGGACCTGGATGGGGGACCATGTCTGCAATATGGGGGACCATGTCTGCAATATGGGGGACCTGGATGGGAGACCATGTCTGCAATATGGGCGACCATGTCTGCAATATGGGGGACCATGTCTGCAATATGGAGGACCTGGATGGTAGACCATGTCTGCAATATGGGGGACCTGAATGGGAGACGATGTCGGCAATATGGGGGACCTGAATGGGAGACCATGTCTGCAATATGGGGGACATGGATGGGAGACCATGTCTGCAATATGGGGGACCTGGAGGGGATACCATGTATGCAATATGGGGGACCTGGATGGGAGACCATGTCTGCAATATGGGGGACCTGGATGGGAGACCATGTCTGCAATATGGGGGACCTGGATGGGAGACCATGTCTGCAATATGGGGGACCTGGATGGGGGACCATGTCTGCAAGATGAGGACCAGTTCAAAAGGTGTATAGAAAATAAAGTGGTATCACTAAAAATGTCACTTTGTCATGCAAATAATGCAGCCCCCCCAAATTAAATGTTTTTCCGTGTGCGGCCCATAAGCTTAGCTGAGTTTGAGACCCCTGTCATAGGCCCTATTTTTTTTAATGTAAACACTTACGATTGAGTCGGCATCTCCTGGGTTGGCTGTAGTGGGACAGGTTTGAGTCTGCGTTAAACTACTTGTAGTCTGATGACATTGATGCCACTTCTGTAGTGTTAGGCCATCATGTAGGGCAATGTGAACACTCCTAGTTAGGTCTCCATCGCCTGCTGCACTCCTGATACAGACTCTGCCTGCTGCATTCCTGATACAGACTCTGCCTGCTGCACTCCTGATACAGACTCTGCCTGCAGCACTCCTGATATAGACTCTGCCTGCTGCACTCCTGATACAGACTAAGCCTGCTGCACTCCTGATACAGACTCTGCCTGCTGCACTCCTGATACAGACTCTACCGGCTGCACTCTGATACAGACTCTGCCTGCTGCACTCCTGATACAGACTCTGCCTGCTGCACTCCTGATACAGACTCCGCCTGCTGCACTCCTGATACAGACTCTGCCTGCTGCACTCCTGATACAGACTCTACCGGCTGCACTCCTGATACAGACTCTGCCTGCTGCACTCCTGATATAGACTCTGCCTGCTGCATTCCTGATACAGACTCTGCCTGCTGCACTCCTGATATAGACTCTGCCTGCTGCATTCCTGATACAGACTCTGCCTGCTGCACTCCTGATATAGACTCTGCCTGCTGCATTCCTGATACAGACTCTGCCTGCTGCACTCCTGATACAGACTCTGCCTGCTGCACTCCTGATACAGACTCTGCCTGCAGCACTCCTGATATAGACTCTGCCTGCTGTACTCCTGATACAGACTCTGCCTGCTGCACTCCTGATACAGACTCTGCCTGCTGCACTCCTGATACAGACTCTGCCTGCTGCACTCCTGATACAGACTCTGCCTGCTGCACTCCTGATACAGACTCTGCCTGCTGCACTCCTGATACAGACTCTGCCTGCTGCACTCTGATACAGACTCTGCCTGCTGCACCCCTAATACAGACTCTGTCTGCTGCACTCCTGATACAGACTCTGCCTGCTGTACTCCTGATACAGACTCTGCCTGCTGCACTCTGATACAGACTCTGCCTGCTGCACTCCTGATATAGACTCTGCCTGCTGCATTCTGATACAGACTCTGCCTGCTGCACTCCTGATACAGACTCTGCCTGCTGCACTCCTGATACAGACTCTGCCTGCTGCACTCCTGATACAGACTCTGCCTGCTGCACTCTTGATAAAGACTCTGCCTGCTGCACTCTGATACAGACTCTGACTGCTGCACTCTGATACAGACTCTGCCTGCTGCACTCCTGATACAGACTCTACCTGCTGCACTCTGATACAGACTCTGCCTGCTGCACTCCTGATACAGACTCTGCCTGCTGCACTCCTGATACAGACTCTGCCTGCTGCACTCTGATACAGACTCTGCCTGCTGCTCTCTGATACAGACTCTGCCTGCTGCACTCCTGATACAGACTCTGCCTGCTGCACTCTGATACAGACTCTGCCTGCTGCACTCCTGATAAAGACTCTGCCTGCTGCACTCTGATACAGACTCTGCCTGCTGCACTCTGATACAGAATCTGCCTGCTGCACTCCTGATACAGACTCTGCCTGCTGTTCTCTGATACAGACTCTGCCTGCTGCACTCCTGATACAGACTCTTCCTGCTGCACTGCTGATACAGACTCTGCCTGCTGCACTCTGATACAGACTCTGCCTACTGCACTCCTGATACAGACTATGCCTGCTGCACTCCTGATACAGACTCTGCCTGCTGCACTCTGATACAGACTCTGCTTGCTGCACTCTGATACAGACTCTGCCTGCTGCACTCCTGATACAGACTCTGTCTGCTGCACTCTGATACAGACTCTGCCTGCTGTACTCCTGATACAGACTCTGCCTGCTGCACTCTGATACAGACTCTGCCTGCTGCATTTCTGATACAGACACTGCCTGCTGCACTCCTGATACAGACTCTGCCTGCTGCACTCCTGATACAGACTCTACCTGCTGCACTCCTGATACAGACTCTGCCTGCTGCACTCTGATACAGACTCTGCCTGCTGCACTCTGATACAGACTCTGCTTGCTGCACTCCTGATACAGACTCTGCCTGCTGCACTCCTGATAAAGACTCTGCCTGCTGAATTTCTGATACAGACACTGCCTGCTGCACTCCTGATACAGACTCTGCCTGCTGCACTCCTGATACAGACTCTGCCTGCTGCACTCTGATACAGACTCTGCCTGCTGCACTCTGATTCAGACTCTGCCTGCTGCATTTCTGATATAGACTCTGCCTGCTGCATTCTGATACAGACTCTGCCTGCTGCACTCTGATACAGACTCTCCCTGCCGCATTCTGATACAAACTCTGCCTGCTGCACTCCTGATACAGACTCTGCCTGCTGCACTCTGATACAGACTCTGCCTGCTGCAATCTGATACAGACTTTGCCTGCTGCACTCCTGATACAGACTCTGCCTGCTGCACTCCTAATACAGACTCTGTCTGCTGCACTCCTGATATAGACTCTGCCTGCTGCACTCCTGATACAGACTCTGCCTGCAGCATTCCTGATACAGACTCAGCCTGCTGTACTCCTAATACAGACTCTGCCTGCTGCACTCTGATACAGACTCTGCCTGCTGCACTCCTGATACAGACTCTGCCTGCTGCACTCCTGATACAGAATCTGCCTGCTGCACTCCTGATACAGACTCTGACTGCTGCACTCCTGATACAGACTCTGCCTGCTGCACTCCTGATACAGACTCTGCCTGCTGCACTCTGATACAGACTCTGACTGCTGCACTCTGATACAGACTCTGCCTGCTGCACTCCTGATACAGACTCTAACTGCTGCACTCCTGATACAGACTCTGCCTGCTGCATTCCTGATAAAGACTCTGCCTGCTGCACTCTGATACAGACTCTGCCTGCTGCACTCTGATACAGACTCTGCCTGCTGCACTCCTGACACAGACTCTGCCTGCTGCATACTGATACAGACTCTGCCTGCTGCACTCCTGATACAGACTCTGCCTGCTGCACTCTGACACAGACTCTGCCTGCTGCACTCTGATACAAACTCTGCCTGCTGCACTCCTGATACAGACTCTGCCTGCTGCACTCCTGATACAGACTCTGCCTGCTGCACTCTGATACAGACTCTGCCTGCTGCACTCCTGATACAGACTATGCCTGCTGCACTCCTGATACAGACTCTGCCTGCTGCACTGCTGATACAGACTCTGTCTGCTGCACTCTGATACAGACTCTGCCTGCTGCACTCTGATACAGACTGTGCCTGCTGCACTCTGATACAGACTCTGCCTGCTGCGCTCCTGATACAAACTCTGACTGCTGCACTCCTGATACAGACTCTGCCTGCTGCACTCCTGATACAGGCTCTGCCTGCTGCACTCCTGAAACAGACTCTGCCTGCTGCACTCTGATACAGACTCTGCCTGCTGCACTCTGATTCAGACTCTGCCTGCTGCACTCCTGATATAGACTCTGCCTGCTGCATTCTGATACAGACTCTGCTTGCTGCACTCCTGATACAGACTCTGCCTGCTGCACTCCTGATAAAGACTCTGCCTGCTGCATTTCTGATACAGACACTGCCTGCTGCACTCCTGATACAGACTCTGCCTGCTGCACTCCTGATACAGACTCTGCCTGCTGCACTCCTGATACAGACTCTGCCTGCTGCACTCTGATACAGACTCTGACTGCTGCACTCTGATACAGACTCTGCCTGCTGCACTCCTGATACAGACTCTGCCTGCTGTACTCCTGATACAGACTCTGCCTGCTGCACTCCTGATACAGACTCTGCCTGCTGCACTCTGATACAGACTCTGCCTGCTGCACTCTGATACAGACTCTGCCTGCTGCACTCCTGATACAGACTCTGCCTGCTGCACTCTGATACAGACTCTGCCTGCTGCACTCCTGATACAGACTCTGCCTGCTGCACTGCTGATACAGACTCTGCCTGCTGCACTCTGATACAGACTCTGCCTGCTGCACTCCTGATACAGACTGTGCCTGCTGCACTCTGATACAGACTCTGCCTGCTGCACTCCTGATACAGACTGTGCCTGCTGCACTCTGATACAGACTCTGCCTGCTGCACTGCTGATACAGACTCTGCCTGCTGCACTCTGATACAGACTCTGCCTACTGCACTCCTGATACAGACTATGCCTGCTGCACTCCTGATACAGACTCTGCCTGCTGCACTCTGACACAGACTCTGCCTGCTGCACTCTGATACAGACTCTGCCTGCTGCACTCCTGATACAGACTCTGTCTGCTGCACTCTGATACAGACTCTGCCTACTGCACTCCTGATACAGACTATGCCTGCTGCACTCCTGATACAGACTCTGCCTGCTGCTCTCCTGAAACAGACTCTGCCTGCTGCACACTGATTCAGACTCTGCCTGCTGCACTCCTGATATAGACTCTGCCTGCTGCATTCTGATACAGACTCTGCCTGCTGCACTCTGATACAGACTCTCCCTGCCGCATTCTGATACAAACTCTGCCTGCTGCACTCCTGATACAGACTCTGAATGCTGCTCTCCTGATATAGACTCTGCCTGCTGCACTCTGATACAGACTCTGCCTGCTGCAATCTGATACAGACTTTGCCTGCTGCACTCCTGATACAGACTCTGCCTGCTGCACTCCTAATACAGACTCTGTCTGCTGCACTCCTGATACAGACTCTACCTGCTGCACTCCTGATACAGACTCTGCCTGCAGCATTCCTGATACAGACTCTGCCTGCTGCACTCCTGATACAGACAATGCCTGCTGTACTCCTGATACAGACTCTGCCTGCTGCACTCTGATACAGACTCTGCCTGCTGCACTCCTGATATAGACTCTGCCTGCTGCATTCTGATACAGACTCTGCCTGCTGCACTCCTGATACAGACTCTGCCTGCTGCACTCCTGATACAGACTCTGCCTGCTGCACTCCTGATACAGACTCTGCCTGCTGCACTCCTGATACAGACTCTGCCTGCTGCACTCCTGATACAGACTCTGCCTGCTGCACTCTGATACAGACTCTGACTGCTGCACTCTGATACAGACTCTGCCTGCTGCACTCCTGATACAGACTCTACCTGCTGCACTCTGATACAGACTCTGCCTGCTGCACTCCTGATACAGACTCTGACTGCTGCATTCCTGATAAAGACTCTGCCTGCTGCACTCTGATACAGACTCTGCCTGCTGCACTCTGATACAGACTCTGCCTGCTGCACTCCTGATACAAACTCTTCCTGCTGCATACTGATACAGACTCTGCCTGCTGCACTCCTGATACAGACTCTGCCTGCTGCACTCTGATACAGACTCTGCCTGCTGCACTCTGATACAGACTCTGCCTGCTGCACTCCTGATACAGACTCTGCCTGCTCCACTCTGATACAGACTCTGCCTGCTGCACTCCTGATACAGACTGTGCCTGCTGCAATCCTGATACAGACTCTGCCTGCTGCACTGCTGATACAGACTCTGTCTGCTGCACTCTGATACAGACTCTGCCTGCTGCACTCTGATACAGACTCTGCCTACTGCACTCTGATACAGACTCTGCCTGCTGCGCTCCTGATACAAACTCTGACTGCAGCACTCCTGATACAGACTCTGCCTGCTGCACTCCTGAAACAGACTCTGCCTGCTGCACTCTGATACAGACTCTGCCTGCTGCACTCTGATTCAGACTCTGCCTGCTGCACTCCTGATATAGACTCTGCCTGCTGCATTCTGATACAGACTCTGCCTGCTGCACTCTGATACAGACTCTCCCTGCCGCATTCTGATACAGACTCTGCTTGCTGCACTCCTGATACAGACTCTGCCTGCTGCACTCCTGATAAAGACTCTGCCTGCTGCATTTCTGATACAGACTCTGCCTGCTGCACTCCTGAAACAGACTCTGCCTGCTGCACTCTGATACAGACTCTGCCTGCTGCATTCTGATTCAGATTCTGCCTGCTGCACTCCTGATATAGACTATGCCTGTTGCATTCTGATACATACTCTGCCTGCTGCACTCTGATACAGACTCTCCCTGCCGCATTCTGATACAAACTCTGCCTGCTGCACTCCTGATACAGACTCTGCCTGCTGCACTCTGATACAGACTTTGCCTGCTGCACTCTGATACAGACTTTGCCTGCTGCACTCTGATACAGACTCTGCCTGCTGCACTCTGATACAGACTTTGCCTGCTGCACTCCTGATACAGACTCTGCCTGCTGCACTCCTATTACAGACTCAGTCTGCTGCACTCCTGATACAGACTCTGCCTGCTGCACTCCTGATACAGACTCTGCCTGCTGCATTCCTGATACAGACTCTGCCTGCTGTACTCCCGATACAGACTCTGCCTGCTGCACTCCTGATACAGACTCTGCCTGCTGCACTCCTGATACAGACTCTGCCTGCTGCACTCCTGATACAGACTCTGCCTGCTGCACTCCTGATACAGACTCTGCCTGCTGCACTCCTGATACAGACTCTGCCTGCTGCACTCCTGATACAGACTCTGCCTGCTGCACTCCTGATATAGACTCTGCATGCTGCATTCTGATACAGACTCTGCCTGCGCACTCCTGATACAGACTCTGCCTGCTGCACTCCTGATACAGATTCTGCCTGCTGCACTCCTGATACAGACTCTGCCTGCTGCACTCCTGATACAGACTCTGCCTGCTGCACTCCTGATACAGACTCTGCCTGCTGCACTCTGATACAGACTCTGACTGCTGCACTCTGATACAGACTCTGCCTGCTGCACTCCTGATACAGACTCTGCCTGCTGCACTCCTGATACAGACTCTGCCTGCTGCACTCCTGATACAGACTCTGCCTGCTGCACTCTGATACAGACTCTGCCTGCTGCACTCTGATAGAGACTCTGCCTGCTGCACTCCTGATACAGACTCTGCCTGCTGCAATCTGATACAGACTCTGCCTGCTGCACTCCTGATACAGACTCTGCCTGCTGCACTCTGATACAGACTCTGCCTGCTGCACTCTGATACAGACTCTGCCTGCTGCACTCCTGATACAGACTGTGCCTGCTGCACTCCTGATACAGACTCTGCCTGTTGCACGGCTGATACAGACTCTGCCAGCTGCACTCTGATACAGACTCTGCCTACTGCACTCCTGATACAGACTATGCCTGCTGCACTCCTGATACAGACTCTGCATGCTGCACTCTGATACAGACTCTGCCTGCTGCACTCTGATACAGACTCTGCCTGCTGCACTCCTGATACAAACTCTGTCTGCTGCACTCTGATATAGACTGTGCCTACTGCACTCCTGATACAGACTCTGCCTGCTGCACTCTGATACAGACTCTGCCTGCTGCACTCTGATACATACTCTGCCTGCTGCATTTCTGATACAGACACTGCCTGCTGCACTCCTGATACAGATTCTGCCTGCTGCACTCCTGATACAGAGTCTGCCTGCTGCACTCCTGAAACAGACTCTGCCTGCTGCACTCTGATACAGACTCTGCCTGCTGCACTCTGATTCAGACTCTGCCTGCTGCACTCCTGATATAGACTCTGCCTGCTGAATTTCTGATACAGACTCTGCCTGCTGCACACTGATACAGACTCTCCCTGCCGCATTCTGATACAGACTCTGCCTGCTGCACTCCTGATACAGACTCTGCCTGCTGCACTCCTGATAAAGACTCTGCCTGCTGCATTTCTGATACAGACACTGCCTGCTGCACTCCTGATACAGACTCTGCCTGCTGCACTCTGATTCATACTCTGCCTGCTGCACTCCTGATAAAGACTCTGCCTGCTGCATTCTGATACAGACTCTGCCTGCTGCACTCTGATACAGACTCTCCCTGCCGCATTCTGATACAAACTCTGCCATCTGCACTCCTGATACAGACTCTGAATGCTGCTCTCCTGATATAGACTCTGCCTGCTGCACTCTGATACAGACTCTGCATGCTGCACTCTGATACAGACTTTTCCTGCTGCACTTCTGATACAGACTCTGCCTGCTGCACTCCTAATACAGACTCTGTCTGCTGCACTCCTGATACAGACTCTGCCTGCTGCACTCCTGATACAGACTCTGCCTGCTGCATTCCTGATACAGACTGCCTGCTGCACTCTGATACAGACTCTGCCTGCTGCACTCCTGATACAGACTCTGCCTGCTGCACTGCTGATACAGACTCTGCCTGCTGCACTCTGATACAGACTCTGCCTACTGCACTCCTGATACAGACTTTGCCTGCTGCACTCCTGATACAGACTCTGCCTGCTGCACTCTGATACAGACTCTGCCTGCTGCACTCTGATACAGACTCTGCCTGCTGCACTCCTGATACAGACTCTGTCTGCTGCACTCTGATATAGACTCTGCCTACTGCACTCCTGATACAGACTCTGCCTACTGCACTCCTGATACAGACTCTGCCTGCCGCACTCTGATACAGACTCTGCCTGCTGCACTCTGATACAGACTCTGCCTGCTGCGCTCCTGATACAAACTCTGACTGCTGCACTCCTGATACAGACTCTGCCTGCTGCACTCCTGATACAGACTCTGCCTGCTGCATTTCTGATACAGACACTGCCTGCTGCACTCCTGATACAGACTCTGCCTGCTGCACTCCTGATACAGACTCTGCCTGCTGCACTCCTGATACAGACTCTGCCTGCTGCACTGCTGATACAGACTCTGCCTGCTGCACTCTGATACAGACTCTGCCTGCTGCACTCCTGATACAGACTGTGCCTGCTGCACTCTGATACAGACTCTGCCTGCTGCACTCCTGATACAGACTGTGCCTGCTGCACTCCTGATACAGACTCTGCCTGCTGCACTGCTGATACAGACTCTGCCTGCTGCACTCCTGATACAGACTATGCCTGCTGCACTCCTGATACAGACTCTGCCTGCTGCACTCTGACACAGACTCTGCCTGCTGCACTCTGATACAGACTCTGCCTGCTGCACTCCTGATACAGACTCTGTCTGCTGCACTCTGATACAGACTCTGCCTACTGCACTCCTGATACAGACTATGCCTGCTGCACTCCTGATACAGACTCTGCCTGCTGCTCTCCTGAAACAGACTCTGCCTGCTGCACTCTGATTCAGACTCTGCCTGCTGCACTCCTGATATAGACTCTGCCTGCTGCATTCTGATACAGACTCTGCCTGCTGCACTCTGATACAGACTCTCCCTGCCGCATTCTGATACAAACTCTGCCTGCTGCACTCCTGATACAGACTCTGAATGCTGCTCTCCTGATATAGACTCTGCCTGCTGCACTCTGATACAGACTCTGCCTGCTGCAATCTGATACAGACTTTGCCTGCTGCACTCCTGATACAGACTCTGCCTGCTGCACTCCTAATACAGACTCTGTCTGCTGCACTCCTGATACAGACTCTACCTGCTGCACTCCTGATACAGACTCTGCCTGCAGCATTCCTGATACAGACTCTGCCTGCTGCACTCCTGATACAGACAATGCCTGCTGTACTCCTGATACAGACTCTGCCTGCTGCACTCTGATACAGACTCTGCCTGCTGCACTCCTGATATAGACTCTGCCTGCTGCATTCTGATACAGACTCTGCCTGCTGCACTCCTGATACAGACTCTGCCTGCTGCACTCCTGATACAGACTCTGCCTGCTGCACTCCTGATACAGACTCTGCTTGCTGCATTCCTGATACAGACTCTGCCTGCTGCACTCCTGATACAGACTCTGCCTGCTGCACTCTGATACAGACTCTGATTGCTGCACTCTGATACAGACTCTGCCTGCTGCACTCCTGATACAGACTCTACCTGCTGCACTCTGATACAGACTCTGCCTGCTGCACTCCTGATACAGACTCTGACTGCTGCATTCCTGATAAAGACTCTGCCTGCTGCACTCTGATACAGACTCTGCCTGCTGCACTCTGATACAGACTCTGCCTGCTGCACTCCTGATACAAACTCTTCCTGCTGCATACTGATACAGACTCTGCCTGCTGCACTCCTGATACAGACTCTGCCTGCTGCACTCTGATACAGACTCTGCCTGCTGCACTCTGATACAGACTCTGCCTGCTGCACTCCTGATACAGACTCTGCCTGCTCCACTCTGATACAGACTCTGCCTGCTGCACTCCTGATACAGAGTGTGCCTGCTGCACTCCTGATACAGACTCTGCCTGCTGCACTGCTGATACAGACTCTGTCTGCTGCACTCTGATACAGACTCTGCCTGCTGCACTCTGATACAGACTCTGCCTACTGCACTCTGATACAGACTCTGCCTGCTGCGCTCCTGATACAAACTCTGACTGCAGCACTCCTGATACAGACTCTGCCTGCTGCACTCCTGAAACAGACTCTGCCTGCTGCACTCTGATACAGACTCTGCCTGCTGCACTCTGATTCAGACTCTGCCTGCTGCACTCCTGATATAGACTCTGCCTGCTGCATTCTGATACAGACTCTGCCTGCTGCACTCTGATACAGACTCTCCCTGCCGCATTCTGATACAGACTCTGCTTGCTGCACTCCTGATACAGACTCTGCCTGCTGCACTCCTGATAAAGACTCTGCCTGCTGCATTTCTGATACAGACTCTGCCTGCTGCACTCCTGAAACAGACTCTGCCTGCTGCACTCTGATACAGACTCTGCCTGCTGCATTCTGATTCAGATTCTGCCTGCTGCACTCCTGATATAGACTATGCCTGTTGCATTCTGATACATACTCTGCCTGCTGCACTCTGATACAGACTCTCCCTGCCGCATTCTGATACAAACTCTGCCTGCTGCACTCCTGATACAGACTCTGCCTGCTGCACTCTGATACAGACTTTGCCTGCTGCACTCTGATACAGACTTTGCCTGCTGCACTCTGATACAGACTCTGCCTGCTGCACTCTGATACAGACTTTGCCTGCTGCACTCCTGATACAGACTCTGCCTGCTGCACTCCTATTACAGACTCTGTCTGCTGCACTCCTGATACAGACTCTGCCTGCTGCACTCCTGATACAGACTCTGCCTGCTGCATTCCTGATACAGACTCTGCCTGCTGTACTCCCGATACAGACTCTGCCTGCTGCACTCCTGATACAGACTCTGCCTGCTGCACTCCTGATACAGACTCTGCCTGCTGCACTCCTGATACAGACTCTGCCTGCTGCACTCCTGATACAGACTCTGCCTGCTGCACTCCTGATATAGACTCTGCATGCTGCATTCTGATACAGACTCTGCCTGCGCACTCCTGATACAGACTCTGCCTGCTGCACTCCTGATACAGATTCTGCCTGCTGCACTCCTGATACAGACTCTGCCTGCTGCACTCCTGATACAGACTCTGCCTGCTGCACTCTGATACAGACTCTGACTGCTGCACTCTGATACAGACTCTGCCTGCTGCACTCCTGATACAGACTCTGCCTGCTGCACTCCTGATACAGACTCTGCCTGCTGCACTCCTGATACAGACTCTGCCTGCTGCACTCTGATACAGACTCTGCCTGCTGCACTCTGATAGAGACTCTGCCTGCTGCACTCCTGATACAGACTCTGCCTGCTGCAATCTGATACAGACTCTGCCTGCTGCACTCCTGATACAGACTCTGCCTGCTGCACTCTGATACAGACTCTGCCTGCTGCACTCTGATACAGACTCTGCCTGCTGCACTCCTGATACAGACTGTGCCTGCTGCACTCCTGATACAGACTCTGCCTGTTGCACGGCTGATACAGACTCTGCCAGCTGCACTCTGATACAGACTCTGCCTACTGCACTCCTGATACAGACTATGCCTGCTGCACTCCTGATACAGACTCTGCATGCTGCACTCTGATACAGACTCTGCCTGCTGCACTCTGATACAGACTCTGCCTGCTGCACTCCTGATACAAACTCTGTCTGCTGCACTCTGATATAGACTGTGCCTACTGCACTCCTGATACAGACTCTGCCTGCTGCACTCTGATACAGACTCTGCCTGCTGCACTCTGATACATACTCTGCCTGCTGCATTTCTGATACAGACACTGCCTGCTGCACTCCTGATACAGATTCTGCCTGCTGCACTCCTGATACAGAGTCTGCCTGCTGCACTCCTGAAACAGACTCTGCCTGCTGCACTCTGATACAGACTCTGCCTGCTGCACTCTGATTCAGACTCTGCCTGCTGCACTCCTGATATAGACTCTGCCTGCTGCATTTCTGATACAGACTCTGCCTGCTGCACACTGATACAGACTCTCCCTGCCGCATTCTGATACAGACTCTGCCTGCTGCACTCCTGATACAGACTCTGCCTGCTGCACTGCTGATACAGACTCTGTCTGCTGCACTCTGATACAGACTCTGCCTGCTGCACTCTGATACAGACTCTGCCTACTGCACTCTGATACAGACTCTGCCTGCTGCGCTCCTGATACAAACTCTGACTGCAGCACTCCTGATACAGACTCTGCCTGCTGCACTCCTGAAACAGACTCTGCCTGCTGCACTCTGATACAGACTCTGCCTGCTGCACTCTGATTCAGACTCTGCCTGCTGCACTCCTGATATAGACTCTGCCTGCTGCATTCTGATACAGACTCTGCCTGCTGCACTCTGATACAGACTCTCCCTGCCGCATTCTGATACAGACTCTGCTTGCTGCACTCCTGATACAGACTCTGCCTGCTGCACTCCTGATAAAGACTCTGCCTGCTGCATTTCTGATACAGACTCTGCCTGCTGCACTCCTGAAACAGACTCTGCCTGCTGCACTCTGATACAGACTCTGCCTGCTGCATTCTGATTCAGATTCTGCCTGCTGCACTCCTGATATAGACTATGCCTGTTGCATTCTGATACATACTCTGCCTGCTGCACTCTGATACAGACTCTCCCTGCCGCATTCTGATACAAACTCTGCCTGCTGCACTCCTGATACAGACTCTGCCTGCTGCACTCTGATACAGACTTTGCCTGCTGCACTCTTATACAGACTTTGCCTGCTGCACTCTGATACAGACTCTGCCTGCTGCACTCTGATACAGACTTTGCCTGCTGCACTCCTGATACAGACTCTGCCTGCTGCACTCCTATTACAGACTCTGTCTGCTGCACTCCTGATACAGACTCTGCCTGCTGCACTCCTGATACAGACTCTGCCTGCTGCATTCCTGATACAGACTCTGCCTGCTGTACTCCCGATACAGACTCTGCCTGCTGCACTCCTGATACAGACTCTGCCTGCTGCACTCCTGATACAGACTCTGCCTGCTGCACTCCTGATACAGACTCTGCATGCTGCATTCTGATACAGACTCTGCCTGCTGCTCTCCTGATACAGACTCTGCCTGCTGCACTCCTGATATAGACTCTGCATGCTGCACTCCTGATACAGACTCTGCCTGCTGCACTCCTGATACAGACTCTGCCTGCTGCACTCCTGATACAGACTCTGCCTGCTGCACTCTGATACAGACTCTGCCTGCTGCACTCTGATAGAGACTCTGTCTGCTGCACTCCTGATACAGACTCTGCCTGCTGCACTCCTGATACAGACTCTGCCTGCTGCACTCCTGATATAGACTCTGCATGCTGCATTCTGATACAGACTCTGCCTGCGCACTCCTGATACAGACTCTGCCTGCTGCACTCCTGATACAGATTCTGCCTGCTGCACTCCTGATACAGACTCTGCCTGCTGCACTCCTGATACAGACTCTGCCTGCTGCACTCTGATACAGACTCTGACTGCTGCACTCTGATACAGACTCTGCCTGCTGCACTCCTGATACAGACTCTGCCTGCTGCACTCCTGATACAGACTCTGCCTGCTGCACTCCTGATACAGACTCTGCCTGCTGCACTCTGATACAGACTCTGCCTGCTGCACTCTGATAGAGACTCTGCCTGCTGCACTCCTGATACAGACTCTGCCTGCTGCAATCTGATACAGACTCTGCCTGCTGCACTCCTGATACAGACTCTGCCTGCTGCACTCTGATACAGACTCTGCCTGCTGCACTCTGATACAGACTCTGCCTGCTGCACTCCTGATACAGACTGTGCCTGCTGCACTCCTGATACAGACTCTGCCTGTTGCACGGCTGATACAGACTCTGCCAGCTGCACTCTGATACAGACTCTGCCTACTGCACTCCTGATACAGACTATGCCTGCTGCACTCCTGATACAGACTCTGCATGCTGCACTCTGATACAGACTCTGCCTGCTGCACTCTGATACAGACTCTGCCTGCTGCACTCCTGATACAAACTCTGTCTGCTGCACTCTGATATAGACTGTGCCTACTGCACTCCTGATACAGACTCTGCCTGCTGCACTCTGATACAGACTCTGCCTGCTGCACTCTGACACATACTCTGCCTGCTGCATTTCTGATACAGACACTGCCTGCTGCACTCCTGATACAGATTCTGCCTGCTGCACTCCTGATACAGAGTCTGCCTGCTGCACTCCTGAAACAGACTCTGCCTGCTGCACTCTGATACAGACTCTGCCTGCTGCACTCTGATTCAGACTCTGCCTGCTGCACTCCTGATATAGACTCTGCCTGCTGCATTTCTGATACAGACTCTGCCTGCTGCACACTGATACAGACTCTCCCTGCCGCATTCTGATACAGACTCTGCCTGCTGCACTCCTGATACAGACTCTGCCTGCTGCACTCCTGATAAAGACTCTGCCTGCTGCATTTCTGATACAGACACTGCCTGCTGCACTCCTGATACAGACTCTGCCTGCTGCACTCTGATTCGTACTCTGCCTGCTGCACTCCTGATAAAGACTCTGCCTGCTGCATTCTGATACAGACTCTGCCTGCTGCACTCTGATACAGACTCTCCCTGCCGCATTCTGATACAAACTCTGCCATCTGCACTCCTGATACAGACTCTGAATGCTGCTCTCCTGATATAGACTCTGCCTGCTGCACTCTGATACAGACTCTGCATGCTGCACTCTGATACAGACTTTTCCTGCTGCACTTCTGATACAGACTCTGCCTGCTGCACTCCTAATACAGACTCTGTCTGCTGCACTCCTGATACAGACTCTGCCTGCTGCACTCCTAATACAGACTCTGCCTGCTGCACTCCTGATACAGACTCTGCCTGCTGCATTCCTGATACAGACTGCCTGCTGCACTTTGATACAGACTCTGCCTGCTGCACTCCTGATACAGACTGTGCCTGCTGCACTCCTGATACAGACTCTGCCTGCTGCACTGCTGATACAGACTCTGCCTGCTGCACTCTGATACAGACTCTGCCTACTGCACTCCTGATACAGACTTTGCCTGCTGCACTCCTGATACAGACTCTGCCTGCTGCACTCTGATACAGACTCTGCCTGCTGCACTCTGATACAGACTCTGCCTGCTGCACTCCTGATACAGACTCTGTCTGCTGCACTCTGATATAGACTCTGCCTACTGCACTCCTGATACAGACTCTGCCTACTGCACTCCTGATACAGACTCTGCCTGCCGCACTCTGATACAGACTCTGCCTGCTGCACTCTGATACAGACTCTGCCTGCTGCGCTCCTGATACAAACTCTGACTGCTGCACTCCTGATACAGACTCTGCCTGCTGCACTCCTGATACAGACTCTGCCTGCTGCATTTCTGATACAGACACTGCCTGCTGCACTCCTGATACAGACTCTGCCTGCTGCACTCCTGAAACAGACTCTGCCTGCTGCACTCTGATACAGACTCTGCCTGCTGCACTCTGATTCAGACTCTGCCTGCTGCACTCCTGATACAGACTCTGCCTGCTGCACACTGATACAGACTCTCCCTGCCGCATTCTGATACAGACTCTGCCTGCTGCACTCCTGATACAGACTCTGCCTGCTGCACTCCTGATAAAGACTCTGCCTGCTGCATTTCTGATACAGACACTGCCTGCTGCACTCCTGATACAGACTCTGCCTGCTGCAATCCTGATACAGACTCTGCCTGCTGCACTCTGATTCAGACTCTGCCTGCTGCACTCCTGATAAAGACTCTGCCTGCTGCATTCTGATACAGACTCTGCCTGCTGCACTCTGATACAGACTCTGCCTGCTGCACTCCTGATACAGGCTCTGCCTGCTGCACTCTGATACAGACTCTGCCTGCTGCACTCCTGATACAGACTCTGCCTGCTGCACACATGATACAGACTCTGCCTGCTACACTCTGATACAGACTCTGCCTGCTGCACTCCTGATATAGACTCTGCCTGCTGCACTCCTGATACAAACTCTGCCTGCTGCACTCTGATACAGACTCTGCCTGCTGCACTCTGATACAGACTCTGCCTGCTGCACTCCTGATACAGGCTCTGCCTGCTGCACTCTGATACAGACTCTGCCTGCTGCACTCCTGATACAGACTCTGCCTACTGCACTCCTGATACAGACTCTGCCTGCTGCACTCTGATACAGACTCTGACTGCTGCACTCTGATACAGACTCTGCCTGCTTCACTCCTGATACAGACTATACCTGCTGCACTCTGATACAGACTCTGCCTGCTGCACTCCTGATACAGACTCTGCCTGCTGCATTCCTGATACAGACTCTGCCTGCTGCACTCTGATACAGACTCTGCCTGACGCACTCTGATACAGTCTCTGCCTACTGCATTCCTGATACAGACTCTGCCTGCTGCACTCATGATACAGACTCTGCCTGCTGCACTCTGATACAGACTCTGCCTGCTGCACTCTGATACAGACTCTGCCTGCTGCACTCCTGATATAGACTCTGCCTGCTGCACTCCTGATACAAACTCTGCCTGCTGCACTCTGATACAGACTCTGCCTGCTGCACTCTGATACAGACTCTGCCTGCTGCACTCTGATACAAACTCTGCCTGCTGCACTCCTGATACAGACTCTGCCTGCTGCACTCCTGATACAGACTCTGCCTGCTGCACTCTGATACAGACTCTGCCTGCTGCACTCCTGATACAGACTATGCCTGCTGCACTCCTGATACAGACTCTGCCTGCTGCACTGCTGATACAGACTCTGTCTGCTGCACTCTGATACAGACTCTGCCTGCTGCACTCTGATACAGACTCTGCCTGCTGCACTCTGATACAGACTCTGCCTGCTGCGCTCCTGATACAAACTCTGACTGCTGCACTCCTGATAGAGACTCTGCCTGCTGCACTCCTGATACAGGCTCTGCCTGCTGCACTCCTGAAACAGACTCTGCCTGCTGCACTCTGATACAGACTCTGCCTGCTGCACTCTGATTCAGACTCTGCCTGCTGCACTCCTGATATAGACTCTGCCTGCTGCATTCTGATACAGACTCTGCCTGCTGCACTCTGATACAGACTCTCCCTGCCGCATTCTGATACAGACTCTGCTTGCTGCACTCCTGATACAGACTCTGCCTGCTGCACTCTTGATAAAGACTCTGCCTGCTGCATTTCTGATACAGACACTGCCTGCTGCACTCCTGATACAGACTCTGCCTGCTGCACTCCTGATACAGACTCTGCCTGCTGCACTCCTGATACAGACTCTGCCTGCTGCACTCTGATACAGACTCTGACTGCTGCACTCTGATACAGACTCTGCCTGCTGCACTCCTGATACAGACTCTGCCTGCTGTACTCCTGATACAGACTCTGCCTGCTGCACTCCTGATACAGACTCTGCCTGCTGCACTCTGATACAGACTCTGCCTGCTGCACTCTGATACAGACTCTGCCTGCTGCACTCCTGATACAGACTCTGCCTGCTGCACTCTGATGCAGACTCTGCCTGCTGCACTCCTGATACAGACTCTTCCTGCTGCACTGCTGATACAGACTCTGCCTGCTGCACTCTGATACAGACTCTGCCTGCTGCACTCCTGATACAGACTGTGCCTGCTGCACTCTGATACAGACTCTGCCTGCTGCACTCCTGATATAGACTCTGCCTGCTGCACTCCTGATACAAACTCTGCCTGCTGCACTCTGATACAGACTCTGCCTGCTGCACTCTGATACAGACTCTGCCTGCTGCACTCCTGATACAGGCTCTGCCTGCTGCACTCTGATACAGACTCTGCCTGCTGCACTCCTGATACAGACTCTGCCTACTGCACTCCTGATACAGACTCTGCCTGCTGCATTTCTGATACAGACACTGCCTGCTGCACTCCTGATACAGACTCTGCCTGCTGCACTCCTGATACAGACTCTGCCTGCTGCACTCCTGATACAGACTCTGCCTGCTGCACTCTGATACAGACTCTGACTGCTGCACTCTGATACAGACTCTGCCTGCTGCACTCCTGATACAGACTCTGCCTGCTGTACTCCTGATACAGACTCTGCCTGCTGCACTCCTGATACAGACTCTGCCTGCTGCACTCTGATACAGACTCTGCCTGCTGCACTCTGATACAGACTCTGCCTGCTGCACTCCTGATACAGACTCTGCCTGCTGCACTCTGATGCAGACTCTGCCTGCTGCACTCCTGATACAGACTCTTCCTGCTGCACTGCTGATACAGACTCTGCCTGCTGCACTCTGATACAGACTCTGCCTGCTGCACTCCTGATACAGACTGTGCCTGCTGCACTCTGATACAGACTCTGCCTGCTGCACTCCTGATACAGACTGTGCCTGCTGCACTCCTGATACAGACTCTGCCTGCTGCACTCCTGATACAGACTCTGCCTGCTGCACTCTGATACAGACTCTGCCTACTGCACTCCTGATACAGACTATGCCTGCTGCACTCCTGATACAGACTCTGCCTGCTGCACTCTGACACAGACTCTGCCTGCTGCACTCCTGATACAGACTCTGTCTGCTGCACTCTGATACAGACTCTGCCTACTGCACTCCTGATACAGACTATGCCTGCTTCACTCCTGATACAGACTCTGCCTGCTGCTCTCCTGAAACAGACTCTGCCTGCTGCACTCTGATTCAGACTCTGCCTGCTGCACTCCTGATATAGACTCTGCCTGCTGCATTCTGATACAGACTCTGCCTGCTGCACTCTGATACAGACTCTCCCTGCCGCATTCTGATACAAACTCTGCCTGCTGCACTCCTGATACAGACTCTGAATGCTGCTCTCCTGATATAGACTCTGCCTGCTGCACTCTGATACAGACTCTGCCTGCTGCAATCTGATACAGACTTTGCCTGCTGCACTCCTGATACAGACTCTGCCTGCTGCACTCCTAATACAGACTCTGTCTGCTGCACTCCTGATACAGACTCTACCTGCTGCACTCCTGATACAGACTCTGCCTGCAGCATTCCTGATACAGACTCTGCCTGCTGCACTCCTGATACAGACAATGCCTGCTGTACTCCTGATACAGACTCTGCCTGCTGCACTCTGATACAGACTCTGCCTGCTGCACTCCTGATATAGACTCTGCCTGCTGCATTCTGATACAGACTCTGCCTGCTGCACTCCTGATACACACTCTGCCTGCTGAACTCCTGATACAGACTCTGCCTGCTGCACTCCTGATACAGACTCTGCCTGCTGCACTCCTGATACAGACTCTGCCTGCTGCACTCCTGATACAGACTCTGCCTGCTGCACTCTGATACAGACTCTGACTGCTGCACTCTGATACAGACTCTGCCTGCTGCACTCCTGATACAGACTCTACCTGCTGCACTCTGATACAGACTCTGCCTGCTGCACTCCTGATACAGACTCTGACTGCTGCATTCCTGATAAAGACTCTGCCTGCTGCACTCTGATACAGACTCTGCCTGCTGCACTCTGATACAGACTCTGCCTGCTGCACTCCTGATACAGACTCTTCCTGCTGCATACTGATACAGACTCTGCCTGCTGCACTCCTGATACAGACTCTGCCTGCTGCACTCTGATACAGACTCTGCCTGCTGCACTCTGATACAGACTCTGCCTGCTGCACTCCTGATACAGACTCTGCCTGCTCCACTCTGATACAGACTCTGCCTGCTGCACTCCTGATACAGACTGTGCCTGCTGCACTCCTGATACAGACTCTGCCTGCTGCACTGCTGATACAGACTCTGTCTGCTGCACTCTGATACAGACTCTGCCTGCTGCACTCTGATACAGACTCTGCCTACTGCACTCTGATACAGACTCTGCCTGCTGCGCTCCTGATACAAACTCTGACTGCAGCACTCCTGATACAGACTCTGCCTGCTGCACTCCTGAAACAGACTCTGCCTGCTGCACTCTGATACAGACTCTGCCTGCTGCACTCTGATTCAGACTCTGCCTGCTGCACTCCTGATATAGACTCTGCCTGCTGCATTCTGATACAGACTCTGCCTGCTGCACTCTGATACAGACTCTCCCTGCCGCATTCTGATACAGACTCTGATTGCTGCACTCCTGATACAGACTCTGCCTGCTGCACTCCTGATAAAGACTCTGCCTGCTGCATTTCTGATACAGACTCTGCCTGCTGCACTCCTGAAACAGACTCTGCCTGCTGCACTCTGATACAGACTCTGCCTGCTGCATTCTGATTCAGACTCTGCCTGCTGCACTCCTGATATAGACTATGCCTGTTGCATTCTGATACATACTCTGCCTGCTAGACTCTGATACAGACTCTCCCTGCCGCATTCTGATACAAACTCTGCCTGCTGCACTCCTGATACAGACTCTGCCTGCTGCACTCTGATACAGACTTTGCCTGCTGCACTCTGATACAGACTTTGCCTGCTGCACTCTGATACAGACTCTGCCTGCTGCACTCTGATACAGACTTTGCCTGCTGCACTCCTGATACAGACTCTGCCTGCTGCACTCCTATTACAGACTCTGTCTGCTGCACTCCTGATACAGACTCTGCCTGCTGCACTCCTGATACAGACTCTGCCTGCTGCATTCCTGATACAGCCTCTGCCTGCTGTACTCCCGATACAGACTCTGCCTGCTGCACTCCTGATACAGACTCTGCCTGCTGCACTCCTGATACAGACTCTGCCTGCTGCACTCCTGATACAGACTCTGCCTGCTGCACTCCTGATACAGACTCTGCCTGCTGCACTCCTGATATAGACTCTGCATGCTGCATTCTGATACAGACTCTGCCTGCGCACTCCTGATACAGACTCTGCCTGCTGCACTCCTGATACAGACTCTGCCTGCTGCACTCCTGATACAGACTCTGCCTGCTGCACTCCTGATACAGACTCTGCCTGCTGCACTCCTGATACAGACTCTGCCTGCTGCACTCTGATACAGACTCTGACTGCTGCACTCTGATACAGACTCTGCCTGCTGCACTCCTGATACAGACTCTGCCTGCTGCACTCCTGATACAGACTCTGCCTGCTGCACTCCTGATACAGACTCTGCCTGCTGCACTCTGATACAGACTCTGCCTGCTGCACTCTGATAGAGACTCTGCCTGCTGCACTCCTGATACAGACTCTGCCTGCTGCACTCTGGTACAGACTCTGCCTGCTGCACTCCTGATACAGACTCTGCCTGCTGCACTCTGATACAGACTCTGCCTGCTGCACTCTGATACAGACTCTGCCTGCTGCACTCCTGATACAGACTGTGCCTGCTGCACTCCTGATACAGACTCTGCCTGTTGCACGGCTGATACAGACTCTGCCAGCTGCACTCTGATACAGACTCTGCCTACTGCACTCCTGATACAGACTATGCCTGCTGCACTCCTGATACAGACTCTGCATGCTGCACTCTGATACAGACTCTGCCTGCTGCACTCTGATACAGACTCTGCCTGCTGCACTCCTGATACAAACTCTGTCTGCTGCACTCTGATATAGACTGTGCCTACTGCTCTCCTGATACAGACTCTGCCTGCTGCACTCTGATACAGACTCTGCCTGCTGCACTCTGATACAGACTCTGCCTGCTGCATTTCTGATACAGACACTGCCTGCTGCACTCCTGATACAGAGTCTGCCTGCTGCACTCCTGAAACAGACTCTGCCTGCTGCACTCTGATACAGACTCTGCCTGCTGCACTCTGATTCAGACTCTGCCTGCTGCACTCCTGATATAGACTCTGCCTGCTGCATTTCTGATACAGACTCTGCCTGCTGCACACTGATACAGACTCTCCCTGCCGCATTCTGATACAGACTCTGGCTGCTGCACTCCTGATACAGACTCTGCCTGCTGCACTCCTGATAAAGACTCTGCCTGCTGCATTTCTGATACAGACACTGCCTGCTGCACTCCTGATACAGACTCTGCCTGCTGCACTCTGATTCATACTCTGCCTGCTGCACTCCTGATAAAGACTCTGCCTGCTGCATTCTGATACAGACTCTGCCTGCTGCACTCTGATACAGACTCTCCCTGCCGCATTCTGATACAAACTCTGCCATCTGCACTCCTGATACAGACTCTGAATGCTGCTCTCCTGATATAGACTCTGCCTGCTGCACTCTGATACAGACTCTGCATGCTGCACTCTGATACAGACTTTTCCTGCTGCACTTCTGATACAGACTCTGCCTGCTGCACTCCTAATACAGACTCTGTCTGCTGCACTCCTGATACAGACTCTGCCTGCTGCATTCCTGATACAGACTGCCTGCTGCACTCTGATACAGACTCTGCCTGCTGCACTCCTGATACAGACTGTGCCTGCTGCACTCCTGATACAGACTCTGCCTGCTGCACTCTGATACAGACTCTGCCTGCTGCACTCTGATACAGACTCTGCCTGCTGCACTCCTGATACAGACTCTGTCTGCTGCACTCTGATATAGACTCTGCCTACTGCACTCCTGATACAGACTCTGCCTACTGCACTCCTGATACAGACTCTGCCTGCCGCACTCTGATACAGACTCTGCCTGCTGCACTCTGATACAGACTCTGCCTGCTGCGCTCCTGATACAAACTCTGACTGCTGCACTCCTGATACAGACTCTGCCTGCTGCACTCCTGATACAGACTCTGCCTGCTGCACTCCTGAAACAGACTCTGCCTGCTGCACTCTGATACAGACTCTGCCTGCTGCACTCTGATTCAGACTCTGCCTGCTGCACTCCTGATACAGACTCTGCCTGCTGCACACTGATACAGACTCTCCCTGCCGCATTCTGATACAGACTCTGCCTGCTGCACTCCTGATACAGACTCTGCCTGCTGCACTCCTGATAAAGACTCTGCCTGCTGCATTTCTGATACAGACACTGCCTGCTGCACTCCTGATACAGACTCTGCCTGCTGCACTCCTGATACAGACTCTGCCTGCTGCACTCTGATTCAGACTCTGCCTGCTGCACTCCTGATAAAGACTCTGCCTGCTGCATTCTGATACAGACTCTGCCTGCTGCACTCTGATACAGACTCTCCCTGCCGCATTCTGATACAAACTCTGCCATCTGCACTCCTGATACAGACTCTGAATGCTGCTCTCCTGATATAGACTCTGCCTGCTGCACTCTGATACAGACTCTGCCTGCTGCACTCTGATACAGACTATTCCTGCTGCACTCCTGATACAGACTCTGCCTGCTGCACTCCTAATACACACTCTGTCTGCTGCACTCATGATACAGACTCTGCCTGCTGCACTCCTGATACAGGCTCTGCCTGCTGCATTCCTGATACAGACTCTGCCTGCTGCACTCTGATACAGACTCTGCCTGCTGCACTCGTGATACAGACTCTGCCTGCTGCACTCCTGATACAGACTCTGCCTGCTGCACTACTGATACAGACTCTGCCTGATGCACAGTGATACAGACTCTGCCTGCTGCACTCTGATACAGACTCTGCCTGCTGCACTCTGATACAGACTCTGCCTGCTGCACTCCTGATACAGACTCTGCCTGCTGCACTCTGATACAGACTCTGCCTGCTGCACTCCTGATACAGACTGTGACTGCTGCAATGCTGATACAGACTCTGCGTGCTGCACTGCTGATACAGACTCTGCCTGCTGCACTCCTGATACAGACTTTGCCTGCGGCGCTCCTGATACAAACTCTGACTGCTGCACTCTGATACAGACTCTGCCTGCTGCACTCCTGATACAGACTCTGCCTGCTGCACTCTGATACAGACTCTGCCTGCTGCACTCCTGATACAGACTGTGACTGCTGCAATCCTGATACAGACTCTGCGTGCTGCACTGCTGATACAGACTCTGTCTGCTGCACTCTGATACAGACTCTGCCTGCTGCACTCTGATACAGACTCTGCCTGCTGCACTCTGATACAGACTCTGCCTGCTGCACTCCTGATACAGACTCTGCCTGCTGCACTCCTGATACAGACTTTGCCTGCTGCGCTCCTGATACAAACTCTGACTGCTGCACTCCTGATACAGACTTTGCCTGCTGCACTCCTGATACAGACTCTGCCTGCTGAATTTCTGATACAGACACTGCCTGCTGCACTCCTGATACAGACTTTGCCTGCTGCGCTCCTGATACAAACTCTGACTGCTGCACTCCTGATACAGACTCTGCCTGCTGCACTCCTGATACAGACTCTGCTTGCTGCACTCCTGAAACAGACTCTGCCTGCTGCACTCTGATACAGACTCTGCCTGCTGCACTCTGATTCAGACTCTGCCTGCTGCACTCCTGATATAGACTCTGGCTGCTGCATTCTGATACAGACTCTGCCTGCTGCACTCTGATACAGACTCTCCCTGCCGCATTCTGATACAGACTCTGCTTGCTGCACTCCTGATACAGACTCTGCCTGCTGCACTCCTGATAAAGACTCTGCCTGCTGCATTTCTGATACAGACACTGCCTGCTGCACTCCTGATGCAGACTCTGCCTGCTGCACTCCTGAAACAGACTCTGCCTGCTGCACTCTGATACAGACTCTGCCTGCTGCACTCTGATTCAGACTCTGCCTGCTGCACTCCTGATATAGACTCCGAATGCTGCTCTCCTGATACAGACTCTGAATGCTGCTCTCCTGATATAGACTCTGCCTGATGCACTCTGATACAGACTCTGCCTGAAGCACTCTGATACAGTCTCTGCCTACTGCATTCCTGATACAGACTCTGCCTGCTGCACTCATGATACAGACTCTGCCTGCTGCACTCTGATACAGACTCTGCCTGCTACACTCTGATACAGACTCTGCCTGCTGCACTCCTGATATAGACTCTGCCTGCTGCACTCCTGATACAAACTCTGCCTGCTGCACTCTGATACAGACTCTGCCTGCTGCACTCTGATACAGACTCTGCCTGCTGCACTCCTGATACAGGCTCTGCCTGCTGCACTCTGATACAGACTCTGCCTGCTGCACTCCTGATACAGACTCTGCCTGCTGCACTCCTGATACAGACTCTGCCTGCTGCACTCTGATACAGACTCTGACTGCTGCACTCTGATACAGACTCTGCCTGCTTCACTCCTGATACAGACTATACCTGCTGCACTCTGATACAGACTCTGCCTGCTGCACTCCTGATACAGACTCTGCCTGCTGCATTCCTGATACAGACTCTGCCTGCTGCACTCTGATACAGACTCTGCCTGACGCACTCTGATACAGTCTCTGCCTACTGCATTCCTGATACAGACTCTGCCTGCTGCACTCATGATACAGACTCTGCCTGCTGCACTCTGATACAGACTCTGCCTGCTGCACTCTGATACAGACTCTGCCTGCTGCACTCCTGAAATAGACTCTGCCTGCTGCACTCCTGATACAAACTCTGCCTGCTGCACTCTGATACAGACTCTGCCTGCTGCACTCTGATACAGACTCTGCCTGCTGCACTCCTGATACAGGCTCTGCCTGCTGCACTCTGATACAGACTCTGCCTGCTGCACTCCTGATACAGACTCTGCCTGCGGCACTCCTGATACAGACTCTGCCTGCTGCACTCTGATACAGACTCTGACTGCTGCACTCTGATACAGACTCTGCCTGCTTCACTCCTGATACAGACTATACCTGCTGCACTCTGATACAGACTCTGCCTGCTGCACTCCTGATACAGACTCTGCCTGCTGCATTCCTGATACAGACTCTGCCTGCTGCACTCTGATACAGACTCTGCCTGCTGCACTCTGATACAGACTCTGCCTGCTGCACTCCTGATACAGACTCTGCCTGCTGCATACTGATACAGACTCTGCCTGCTGCACTCCTGATACAGACTCTGCCTGCTGCACTCTGATACAGACTCTGCCTGCTGCACTCTGATACAGACTCTGCCTGCTGCTCTCCTGATACAGACTCTGCCTGCTGCACTCTTATACAGACTCTGCCTGCTGCACTCCTGATACAGACTGTGCCTGCTGCACTCCTGATACAGACTCTGCCTGCTGCACTGCTGATACAGACTCTGTCTGCTGCACTCTGATACAGACTCTGCCTGCTGCACTCTGATACAGACTCTGCCTGCTGCACTCTGATACAGACTCTGCCTGCTGCACTCTGACACAGACTCTGCCTGCTGCACTCCTGATACAGACTCTACATGCTGCATACTGATACAGACTCTGCCTGCTGCACTCCTGATACAGACTCTGCCTGCTGCACTCTGATACAGACTCTGCCTGCTGCACTCTGATACAGACTCTGCCTGCTGCTCTCCTGATACAGACTCTGCCTGCTGCACTCTGATACAGACTCTGCCTGCTGCACTCCTGATACAGACTGTGCCTGCTGCACTCCTGATACAGACTCTGCCTGCTTTACTCTGATACAGACTCTGCCTGCTGCACTCTGATACAGACTCTGCCTGCTGCACTCTGATACAGACTCTGCCTGCTGCGCTCCTGATACAAACTCTGACTGCTGCACTCCTGATACAGACTCTGCCTGCTGCATTTCTGATACAGACACCGCCTGCTGCACTCCTGATACAGACTCTGCCTGCTGCACTCCTGATACAGACTCTGCCTGCTGCACTCCTGAAACAGACTCTGCCTGCTGCACTCTAATACAGACTCTGCCTGCTGCACTCTGATTCAGACTCTGCCTGCTGCACTCCTGATATAGACTCTGCCTGCAGCATTCTGATACAGACTCTGCCTGCTGCACTCTGATACAGACTCTCCCTGCCACATTCTGATACAGACTCTGCTCGCTGCACTCCTGATACAGACTCTGCCTGCTGCACTCCTGATACAGACTCTGCCTGCTGCACTACTGATACAGACTCTGCCTGCTGCGCTCCTGATACAAACTCTGACTGCTGCACTCCTGATACAGACTCTGCCTGCTGCATTTCTGATACAGACACTGCCTGCTGCACTCCTGATACAGACTCTGCCTGCTGCACTCCTGATACAGACTCTGCCTGCTGCACTCCTGAAACAGACTCTGCCTGCTGCACTCTAATACAGACTCTGCCTGCTGCACGCTGATTCAGACTCTGCCTGCTGCACTCCTGATATAGACTCTGCCTGCAGCATTCTGATACAGACTCTGCCTGCTGCACTCTGATACAGACTCTGCCTGCTGCACTCCTGATACAGACTCTGCCTGCTGCACTACTGATACAGACTCTGCCTGATGCACTCTGATACAGACTCTGTCTGCCGCACTCTGATACAGACTCTGCTGGCTGCACTCCTGATACAGACTCTGCCTGCTGCACTACTGATACAGACTCTGCCTGATGCACTCTGATACAGACTCTGCCTGCCGCATTCTGATACAGACTCTGCTGGCTGCACTCCTGATACAGACTCTGCCTGCTGCACTCCTGATACAGACTCTGCCTGCTGCACTCCTGATACAGACTCTGCCTGCTGCACTCTGATACAGACTCTGCCTGCTGCACTCCTGATACAGACTCTGCCTGCTGCACTACTGATACAGACTCTGCCTGATGCACTCTGATACAGACACTGCCTGCCGCATTCTGATACAGACTCTGCTGGCTGCACTCCTGATACAGACTCTGCCTGCTGCACTCCTGATACAAACTCTGCCTGCTGCACTACTGATACAGACTCTGCCTGATGCACTCTGATACAGACTCTGTCTGCCGCACTCTGATACAGTCTCTGCCTACTGCACTCCTGATACAGACTCTGCCTGCTGCACTCATGATACAGACTCTGCCTGCTGCACTCTGATACAGACTCTGCCTGCTGCACTCCTGATACAGACTCTGCCTGCTGCACTCCTGATACAAACTCTGCCTGCTGCACTCTGATACAGACTCTGCCTGCTGCACTCTGATACAGACTCTGCCTGCTGCACTCCTGATACAGGCTCTGCCTGCTGCACTCTGATACAGACTCTGCCTGCTGCACTCCTGATACAGACTCTGCCTGCTGCACTCCTGATACAGACTCTGCCTGCTGCACTCTGATACAGACTCTGCCTGCTGCACTCTGATACAGACTCTCCCTGCCGCATTCTGATACAGACTCTGCTTGCTGCACTCCTGATACAGACTCTGCCTGCTGCACTCCTGATACAGACTCTGCCTGCTGCACTCCTGAAACAGACTCTGCCTGCTGCACTCTGATACAGACTCTGCCTGCTGCACTCTGATTCAGACTCTGCCTGCTGCATTCTGATACAGACTCTGCCTGCTGCACTCCTGATACACACTCTGCCTGCTGAACTCCTGATACAGACTCTGCCTGCTGCACTCCTGATACAGACTCTGCCTGCTGCACTCCTGATACAGACTCTGCCTGCTGCACTCCTGATACAGACTCTGCCTGCTGCACTCTGATACAGACTCTGACTGCTGCACTCTGATACAGACTCTGCCTGCTGCACTCCTGATACAGACTCTACCTGCTGCACTCTGATACAGACTCTGCCTGCTGCACTCCTGATACAGACTCTGACTGCTGCATTCCTGATAAAGACTCTGCCTGCTGCACTCTGATACAGACTCTGCCTGCCGCACTCTGATACAGACTCTGCCTGCTGCACTCCTGATACAGACTCTTCCTGCTGCATACTGATACAGACTCTGCCTGCTGCACTCCTGATACAGACTCTGCCTGCTGCACTCTGATACAGACTCTGCCTGCTGCACTCTGATACAGACTCTGCCTGCTGCACTCCTGATACAGACTCTGCCTGCTCCACTCTGATACAGACTCTGCCTGCTGCACTCCTGATACAGACTGTGCCTGCTGCACTCCTGATACAGACTCTGCCTGCTGCACTGCTGATACAGACTCTGTCTGCTGCACTCTGATACAGACTCTGCCTGCTGCACTCTGATACAGACTCTGCCTACTGCACTCTGATACAGACTCTGCCTGCTGCGCTCCTGATACAAACTCTGACTGCAGCACTCCTGATACAGACTCTGCCTGCTGCACTCCTGAAACAGACTCTGCCTGCTGCACTCTGATACAGACTCTGCCTGCTGCACTCTGATTCAGACTCTGCCTGCTGCACTCCTGATATAGACTCTGCCTGCTGCATTCTGATACAGACTCTGCCTGCTGCACTCTGATACAGACTCTCCCTGCCGCATTCTGATACAGACTCTGATTGCTGCACTCCTGATACAGACTCTGCCTGCTGCACTCCTGATAAAGACTCTGCCTGCTGCATTTCTGATACAGACTCTGCCTGCTGCACTCCTGAAACAGACTCTGCCTGCTGCACTCTGATACAGACTCTGCCTGCTGCATTCTGATTCAGACTCTGCCTGCTGCACTCCTGATATAGACTATGCCTGTTGCATTCTGATACAAACTCTGCCTGCTGCACTCCTGATACAGACTCTGCCTGCTGCACTCTGATACAGACTTTGCCTGCTGCACTCTGATACAGACTTTGCCTGCTGCACTCTGATACAGACTCTGCCTGCTGCACTCTGATACAGACTTTGCCTGCTGCACTCCTGATACAGACTCTGCCTGCTGCACTCCTATTACAGACTCTGTCTGCTGCACTCCTGATACAGACTCTGCCTGCTGCACTCCTGATACAGACTCTGCCTGCTGCATTCCTGATACAGCCTCTGCCTGCTGTACTCCCGATACAGACTCTGCCTGCTGCACTCCTGATACAGACTCTGCCTGCTGCACTCCTGATACAGACTCTGCCTGCTGCACTCCTGATACAGACTCTGCCTGCTGCACTCCTGATACAGACTCTGCCTGCTGCACTCCTGATATAGACTCTGCATGCTGCATTCTGATACAGACTCTGCCTGCGCACTCCTGATACAGACTCTGCCTGCTGCACTCCTGATACAGACTCTGCCTGCTGCACTCCTGATACAGACTCTGCCTGCTGCACTCCTGATACAGACTCTGCCTGCTGCACTCCTGATACAGACTCTGCCTGCTGCACTCTGATACAGACTCTGACTGCTGCACTCTGATACAGACTCTGCCTGCTGCACTCCTGATACAGACTCTGCCTGCTGCACTCCTGATACAGACTCTGCCTGCTGCACTCCTGATACAGACTCTGCCTGCTGCACTCTGATACAGACTCTGCCTGCTGCACTCTGATAGAGACTCTGCCTGCTGCACTCCTGATACAGACTCTGCCTGCTGCACTCTGGTACAGACTCTGCCTGCTGCACTCCTGATACAGACTCTGCCTGCTGCACTCTGATACAGACTCTGCCTGCTGCACTCTGATACAGACTCTGCCTGCTGCACTCCTGATACAGACTGTGCCTGCTGCACTCCTGATACAGACTCTGCCTGTTGCACGGCTGATACAGACTCTGCCAGCTGCACTCTGATACAGACTCTGCCTACTGCACTCCTGATACAGACTATGCCTGCTGCACTCCTGATACAGACTCTGCATGCTGCACTCTGATACAGACTCTGCCTGCTGCACTCTGATACAGACTCTGCCTGCTGCACTCCTGATACAAACTCTGTCTGCTGCACTCTGATATAGACTGTGCCTACTGCTCTCCTGATACAGACTCTGCCTGCTGCACTCTGATACAGACTCTGCCTGCTGCACTCTGATACAGACTCTGCCTGCTGCATTTCTGATACAGACACTGCCTGCTGCACTCCTGATACAGATTCTGCCTGCTGCACTCCTGATACAGAGTCTGCCTGCTGCACTCCTGAAACAGACTCTGCCTGCTGCACTCTGATACAGACTCTGCCTGCTGCACTCTGATTCAGACTCTGCCTGCTGCACTCCTGATATAGACTCTGCCTGCTGCATTTCTGATACAGACTCTGCCTGCTGCACACTGATACAGACTCTCCCTGCCGCATTCTGATACAGACTCTGGCTGCTGCACTCCTGATACAGACTCTGCCTGCTGCACTCCTGATAAAGACTCTGCCTGCTGCATTTCTGATACAGACACTGCCTGCTGCACTCCTGATACAGACTCTGCCTGCTGCACTCTGATTCATACTCTGCCTGCTGCACTCCTGATAAAGACTCTGCCTGCTGCATTCTGATACAGACTCTGCCTGCTGCACTCTGATACAGACTCTCCCTGCCGCATTCTGATACAAACTCTGCCATCTGCACTCCTGATACAGACTCTGAATGCTGCTCTCCTGATATAGACTCTGCCTGCTGCACTCTGATACAGACTCTGCATGCTGCACTCTGATACAGACTTTTCCTGCTGCACTTCTGATACAGACTCTGCCTGCTGCACTCCTAATACAGACTCTGTCTGCTGCACTCCTGATACAGACTCTGCCTGCTGCATTCCTGATACAGACTGCCTGCTGCACTCTGATACAGACTCTGCCTGCTGCACTCCTGATACAGACTGTGCCTGCTGCACTCCTGATACAGACTCTGCCTGCTGCACTCTGATACAGACTCTGCCTGCTGCACTCTGATACAGACTCTGCCTGCTGCACTCCTGATACAGACTCTGTCTGCTGCACTCTGATATAGACTCTGCCTACTGCACTCCTGATACAGACTCTGCCTACTGCACTCCTGATACAGACTCTGCCTGCCGCACTCTGATACAGACTCTGCCTGCTGCACTCTGATACAGACTCTGCCTGCTGCGCTCCTGATACAAACTCTGACTGCTGCACTCCTGATACAGACTCTGCCTGCTGCACTCCTGATACAGACTCTGACTGCTGCATTTCTGATACAGTTTCTGCCTGCTGCACTCCTGATACAGACTCTGCCTGCTGCACTCCTGAAACAGACTCTGCCTGCTGCACTCTGATACAGACTCTGCCTGCTGCACTCTGATTCAGACTCTGCCTGCTGCACTCCTGATACAGACTCTGCCTGCTGCACACTGATACAGACTCTCCCTGCCGCATTCTGATACAGACTCTGCCTGCTGCACTCCTGATACAGACTCTGCCTGCTGCACTCCTGATAAAGACTCTGCCTGCTGCATTTCTGATACAGACACTGCCTGCTGCACTCCTGATACAGACTCTGCCTGCTGCACTCCTGATACAGACTCTGCCTGCTGCACTCTGATTCAGACTCTGCCTGCTGCACTCCTGATAAAGACTCTGCCTGCTGCATTCTGATACAGACTCTGCCTGCTGCACTCTGATACAGACTCTCCCTGCCGCATTCTGATACAAACTCTGCCATCTGCACTCCTGATACAGACTCTGAATGCTGCTCTCCTGATATAGACTCTGCCTGCTGCACTCTGATACAGACTCTGCCTGCTGCACTCTGATACAGACTATTCCTGCTGCACTCCTGATACAGACTCTGCCTGCTGCACTCCTAATACAGACTCTGTCTGCTGCACTCATGATACAGACTCTGCCTGCTGCACTCCTGATACAGGCTCTGCCTGCTGCATTCCTGATACAGACTCTGCCTGCTGCACTCTGATACAGACTCTGCCTGCTGCACTCGTGATACAGACTCTGCCTGCTGCACTCCTGATACAGACTCTGCCTGCTGCACTACTGATACAGACTCTGCCTGATGCACAGTGATACAGACTCTGCCTGCTGCACTCTGATACAGACTCTGCCTGCTGCACTCTGATACAGACTCTGCCTGCTGCACTCCTGATACAGACTCTGCCTGCTGCACTCTGATACAGACTCTGCCTGCTGCACTCCTGATACAGACTGTGACTGCTGCAATGCTGATACAGACTCTGCGTGCTGCACTGCTGATACAGACTCTGCCTGCTGCACTCCTGATACAGACTTTGCCTGCGGCGCTCCTGATACAAACTCTGACTGCTGCACTCTGATACAGACTCTGCCTGCTGCACTCCTGATACAGACTCTGCCTGCTGCACTCTGATACAGACTCTGCCTGCTGCACTCCTGATACAGACTGTGACTGCTGCAATCCTGATACAGACTCTGCGTGCTGCACTCTGATACAGACTCTGCCTGCTGCACTCTGATACAGACTCTGCCTGCTGCACTCTGATACAGACTCTGCCTGCTGCACTCCTGATACAGACTCTGCCTGCTGCACTCCTGATACAGACTTTGCCTGCTGCGCTCCTGATACAAACTCTGACTGCTGCACTCCTGATACAGACTTTGCCTGCTGCACTCCTGATACAGACTCTGCCTGCTGAATTTCTGATACAGACACTGCCTGCTGCACTCCTGATACAGACTTTGCCTGCTGCGCTCCTGATACAAACTCTGACTGCTGCACTCCTGATACAGACTCTGCCTGCTGCACTCCTGATACAGACTCTGCTTGCTGCACTCCTGAAACAGACTCTGCCTGCTGCACTCTGATACAGACTCTGCCTGCTGCACTCTGATTCAGACTCTGCCTGCTGCACTCCTGATATAGACTCTGGCTGCTGCATTCTGATACAGACTCTGCCTGCTGCACTCTGATACAGACTCTCCCTGCCGCATTCTGATACAGACTCTGCTTGCTGCACTCCTGATACAGACTCTGCCTGCTGCACTCCTGATAAAGACTCTGCCTGCTGCATTTCTGATACAGACACTGCCTGCGGCACTCCTGATGCAGACTCTGCCTGCTGCACTCCTGAAACACACTCTGCCTGCTGCACTCTGATACAGACTCTGCCTGCTGCACTCTGATTCAGACTCTGCCTGCTGCACTCCTGATATAGACTCTGAATGCTGCTCTCCTGATACAGACTCTGAATGCTGCTCTCCTGATATAGACTCTGCCTGATGCACTCTGATACAGACTCTGCCTGAAGCACTCTGATACAGTCTCTGCCTACTGCATTCCTGATACAGACTCTGCCTGCTGCACTCATGATACAGACTCTGCCTGCTGCACTCTGATACAGACTCTGCCTGCTACACTCTGATACAGACTCTGCCTGCTGCACTCCTGATATAGACTCTGCCTGCTGCACTCCTGATACAAACTCTGCCTGCTGCACTCTGATACAGACTCTGCCTGCTGCACTCTGATACAGACTCTGCCTGCTGCACTCCTGATACAGGCTCTGCCTGCTGCACTCTGATACAGACTCTGCCTGCTGCACTCCTGATACAGACTCTGCCTGCTGCACTCCTGATACAGACTCTGCCTGCTGCACTCTGATACAGACTCTGACTGCTGCACTCTGATACAGACTCTGCCTGCTTCACTCCTGATACAGACTATACCTGCTGCACTCTGATACAGACTCTGCCTGCTGCACTCCTGATACAGACTCTGCCTGCTGCATTCCTGATACAGACTCTGCCTGCTGCACTCTGATACAGACTCTGCCTGACGCACTCTGATACAGTCTCTGCCTACTGCATTCCTGATACAGACTCTGCCTGCTGCACTCATGATACAGACTCTGCCTGCTGCACTCTGATACAGACTCTGCCTGCTGCACTCTGATACAGACTCTGCCTGCTGCACTCCTGATATAGACTCTGCCTGCTGCACTCCTGATACAAACTCTGCCTGCTGCACTCTGATACAGACTCTGCCTGCTGCACTCTGATACAGACTCTGCCTGCTGCACTCCTGATACAGGCTCTGCCTGCTGCACTCTGATACAGACTCTGCCTGCTGCACTCCTGATACAGACTCTGCCTGCGGCACTCCTGATACAGACTCTGCCTGCTGCACTCTGATACAGACTCTGACTGCTGCACTCTGATACAGACTCTGCCTGCTTCACTCCTGATACAGACTATACCTGCTGCACTCTGATACAGACTCTGCCTGCTGCACTCCTGATACAGACTCTGCCTGCTGCATTCCTGATACAGACTCTGCCTGCTGCACTCTGATACAGACTCTGCCTGCTGCACTCTGATACAGACTCTGCCTGCTGCACTCCTGATACAGACTCTGCCTGCTGCATACTGATACAGACTCTGCCTGCTGCACTCCTGATACAGACTCTGCCTGCTGCACTCTGATACAGACTCTGCCTGCTGCACTCTGATACAGACTCTGCCTGCTGCTCTCCTGATACAGACTCTGCCTGCTGCACTCTTATACAGACTCTGCCTGCTGCACTCCTGATACAGACTGTGCCTGCTGCTCTCCTGATACAGACTCTGCCTGCTGCACTGCTGATACAGACTCTGTCTGCTGCACTCTGATACAGACTCTGCCTGCTGCACTCTGATACAGACTCTGCCTGCTGCACTCTGATACAGACTCTGCCTGCTGCACTCTGACACAGACTCTGCCTGCTGCACTCCTGATACAGACTCTACATGCTGCATACTGATACAGACTCTGCCTGCTGCACTCCTGATACAGACTCTGCCTGCTGCACTCTGATACAGACTCTGCCTGCTGCACTCTGATACAGACTCTGCCTGCTGCTCTCCTGATACAGACTCTGCCTGCTGCACTCTGATACAGACTCTGCCTGCTGCACTCCTGATACAGACTGTGCCTGCTGCACTCCTGATACATACTCTGCCTGCTTTACTCTGATACAGACTCTGCCTGCTGCACTCTGATACAGACTCTGCCTGCTGCACTCTGATACAGACTCTGCCTGCTGCGCTCCTGATACAAACTCTGACTGCTGCACTCCTGATACAGACTCTGCCTGCTGCATTTCTGATACAGACACCGCCTGCTGCACTCCTGATACAGACTCTGCCTGCTGCACTCCTGATACAGACTCTGCCTGCTGCACTCCTGAAACAGACTCTGCCTGCTGCACTCTAATACAGACTCTGCCTGCTGCACTCTGATTCAGACTCTGCCTGCTGCACTCCTGATATAGACTCTGCCTGCAGCATTCTGATACAGACTCTGCCTGCTGCACTCTGATACAGACTCTCCCTGCCACATTCTGATACAGACTCTGCTCGCTGCACTCCTGATACAGACTCTGCCTGCTGCACTCCTGATACAGACTCTGCCTGCTGCACTACTGATACAGACTCTGCCTGCTGCGCTCCTGATACAAACTCTGACTGCTGCACTCCTGATACAGACTCTGCCTGCTGCATTTCTGATACAGACACTGCCTGCTGCACTCCTGATACAGACTCTGCCTGCTGCACTCCTGATACAGACTCTGCCTGCTGCACTCCTGAAACAGACTCTGCCTGCTGCACTCTAATACAGACTCTGCCTGCTGCACGCTGATTCAGACTCTGCCTGCTGCACTCCTGATATAGACTCTGCCTGCAGCATTCTGATACAGACTCTGCCTGCTGCACTCTGATACAGACTCTGCCTGCTGCACTCCTGATACAGACTCTGCCTGCTGCACTACTGATACAGACTCTGCCTGATGCACTCTGATACAGACTCTGTCTGCCGCACTCTGATACAGACTCTGCTGGCAGCACTCCTGATACAGACTCTGCCTGCTGCACTACTGATACAGACTCTGCCTGATGCACTCTGATACAGACTCTGCCTGCCGCATTCTGATACAGACTCTGCTGGCTGCACTCCTGATACAGACTCTGCCTGCTGCACTCCTGATACAGACTCTGCCTGCTGCACTCCTGATACAGACTCTGCCTGATGCACTCTGATACAGACTCTGCCTGCTGCACTCCTGATACAGACTCTGCCTGCTGCACTACTGATACAGACTCTGCCTGATGCACTCTGATACAGACTCTGCCTGCCGCATTCTGATACAGACTCTGCTGGCTGCACTCCTGATACAGACTCTGCCTGCTGCACTCCTGATACAAACTCTGCCTGCTGCACTACTGATACAGACTCTGCCTGATGCACTCTGATACAGACTCTGTCTGCCGCACTCTGATACAGTCTCTGCCTACTGCACTCCTGATACAGACTCTGCCTGCTGCACTCATGATACAGACTCTGCCTGCTGCACTCTGATACAGACTCTGCCTGCTGCACTCCTGATACAGACTCTGCCTGCTGCACTCCTGATACAAACTCTGCCTGCTGCACTCTGATACAGACTCTGCCTGCTGCACTCTGATACAGACTCTGCCTGCTGCACTCCTGATACAGGCTCTGCCTGCTGCACTCTGATACAGACTCTGCCTGCTGCACTCCTGATACAGACTCTGCCTGCTGCACTCCTGATACAGACTCTGCCTGCTGCACTCTGATACAGACTCTGCCTGCTGCACTCTGATACAGACTCTCCCTGCCGCATTCTGATACAGACTCTGCTCGCTGCACTCCTGATACAGACTCTGCCTGCTGCACTCCTGATACAGACTCTGCCTGCTGCACTCCTGAAACAGACTCTGCCTGCTGCACTCTGATACAGACTCTGCCTGCTGCACTCTGATTCAGACTCTGCCTGCTGCACTCCTGATATAGACTCTGCCTGCTGCATTCTGATACAGACTCTGCCTGCTGCACTCTGATACAGACTCTCCCTGTCGCATTCTGATACAAACTCTGCCTGCTGCACTCCTGATACAGACTCTGAATGCTGCTCTCCTGATATAGACTCTGCCTGCTGCACTCTGATGCAGACTCTGCCTGCTGCACTCTGATACAGACTTTGCCTGCTGCACTCCTGATACAGACTCTGCCTGCTGCACTCCTAATACAGACTCTGTCTGCTGCACTCCTCATACAGACTCTGCCTGCTGCATTCCTGATAGACTCTGCCTGCTGCACTCTGATACAGACTCTGCCTGCTGCACTCCTGATACAGACTCTGCCTGCTGCACTCCTGATATAGACTCTGCCTGCTGCACTCTGATACAGACTCAGCCTGCGGCACTCGTGATACAGACTCTGCCTGCTGCACTCCTGATACAGACTCTGCCTGCTGCACTACTGATACAGACTCTGCCTGATGCACTCTGATACAGACTCTGCCTGCCGCACTCTGATACAGTCTCTGCCAACTGCACTCCTGATACAGACTCTGCCTGCTGCACTCATGATACAGACTCTGCCTGCTGCACTCTGATACAGACTCTGCCTGCTGCACTCCTGATACAGACTCTGCCTGCTGCACTCCTGATACAAACTCTGCCTGCTGCACTCTGACACAGACTCTGCCTGCTGCACTCTGATACAGACTCTGCCTGCTGCTCTCCTGATACAGACTCTGCCTGCTGCACTCTGATACAGACTCTGCCTGCTGCACTCCTGATACAGACTGTGCCTGCTGCACTCCTGATACAGACTCTGCCTGCTGCACTCTGATACAGACTCTGCCTGCTGCACTCTGATACAGACTCTGCCTGCTGCGCTCCTGATACAAACTCTGACTGCTGCACTCCTGATACAGACTCTGCCTGCTGCATTTCTGATACAGACACTGCCTGCTGCACTCCTGATTCAGACTCTGCCTGCTGCACTCCTGATATAGACTCTGCCTGCTGCACTCCTGAAACAGACTCTGCCTGCTGCACTCTAATACAGACTCTGCCTGCTGCACTCTGATTCAGACTCTGCCTGCTGCACTCCTGATATAGACTCTGTCTGCAGCATTCTGATACAGACTCTGCCTGCTGCACTCTGATACAGACTCTCCCTGCCGCATTCTGATACAGACTCTGCTCGCTGCACTCCTGATACAGACTCTGCCTGTTGCACTCCTGATACAGACTCTGCCTGCTGCACTACTGATACAGACTCTGCCTGCTGCGCTCCTGATACAAACTCTGACTGCTGCACTCCTGATACAGACTCTGCCTGCTGCATTTCTGATACAGACACTGCCTGCTGCACTCCTAATACAGACTCTGCCTGCTGCACTCCTGATACAGACTCTGCCTGCTGCACTCCTGAAACAGACTCTGCCTGCTGCACTCTAATACAGACTCTGCCTGCTGCACGCTGATTCAGACTCTGCCTGCTGCACTCCTGATATAGACTCTGCCTGCAGCATTCTGATACAGACTCTGCCTGCTGCACTCTGATACAGACTCTCCCTGCCGCATTCTGATACAGACTCTGCTCGCTGCACTCCTGATACAGACTCTGCCTGCTGCACTCCTGATACAGACTCTGCCTGCTGCACTACTGATACAGACTCTGCCTGATGCACTCTGATACAGACTCTGTCTGCCGCACTCTGATACAGTCTCTGCCTACTGCACTCCTGATACAGACTCTGCCTGCTGCACTCATGATACAGACTCTGCCTGCTGCACTCTGATACAGACTCTGCCTGCTGCACTCCTGATACAGACTCTGCCTGCTGCACTCCTGATACAAATTCTGCCTGCTGCACTCTGATACAGACTCTGCCTGCTGCACTCTGATACAGACTCTGCCTGCTGCACTCCTGATACAGGCTCTGCCTGCTGCACTCTGATACAGACTCTGCCTGCTGCACTCCTGATACAGACTCTGCCTGCTGCACTCCTGATACAGACTCTGCCTGCTGCACTCCTGATACAAATTCTGCCTGCTGCACTCTGATACAGACTCTGCCTGCTGCACTCTGATACAGACTCTGCCTGCTGCACTCCTGATACAGGCTCTGCCTGCTGCACTCTGATACAGACTCTGCCTGCTGCACTCCTGATACAGACTCTGCCTGCTGCACTCCTGATACAGACTCTGCCTGCTGCACTCTGATACAGACTCTGCCTGCTGCACTCTGATACAGACTCTCCCTGCCGCATTCTGATACAGACTCTGCTCGCTGCACTCCTGATACAGACTCTGCCTGCTGCACTCCTGATTCAGACTCTGCCTGCTGCACTCCTGATATAGACTCTGCCTGCTGCATTCTGATACAGACTCTGCCTGCTGCACTCTGATACAGACTCTCCCTGTCACATTCTGATACAAACTCTGCCTGCTGCACTCCTGATACAGACTCTGAATGCTGCTCTCCTGATATAGACTCTGCCTGCTGCACTCTGATACAGACTCTGCCTGCTGCACTCTGATACAGACTTTGCCTGCTGCACTCCTGATACAGACTCTGCCTGCTGCACTCCTAATACAGACTCTGTCTGCTGCACTCCTCATACAGACTCTGCCTGCTGCATTCCTGATACAGAATCTGCCTGCTGCACTCTGATACAGACTCTGCCTGCTGCACTCCTGATATAGACTCTGCCTGCTGCACTCCTAATACAGACTCTGTCTGCTGCACTCCTCATACAGACTCTGCCTGCTGCATTCCTGATACAGAATCTGCCTGCTGCACTCTGATACAGACTCTGCCTGCTGCACTCCTGATATAGACTCTGCCTGCTGCATTCTGATACAGACTCAGCCTGCGGCACTCGTGATACAGACTCTGCCTGCTGCACTCCTGATACAGACTCTGCCTGCTGCACTCCTGATACAGACTCTGCCTGCTGCACTAGTGATACAGACTCTGCCTGATGCACTCTGATACAGACTCTGCCTGCCGCACTCTGATACAGTCTCTGCCAACTGCACTCCTGATACAGACTCTGCCTGCTGCACTCATGATACAGACTCTGCCTGCTGCACTCTGATACAGACTCTGCCTGCTGCACTCCTGATACAGACTCTGCCTGCTGCACTCCTGATACAAACTCTGCCTGCTGCACTCTGACACAGACTCTGCCTGCTGCACTCTGATAAAGACTCTGCCTGCTGCACTCCTGATACAGGCTCTGCCTGCTGCACTCCTGATACAGACTCTGCCTGCTGCACTCCTGATACAGACTCTGCCTGCTGCACTCCTGATACAGACTCTGCCTACTGCACTCTGATACTGACTCTGACTGCTGCACTCTGATACAGACTCTGCCTGCTGCACTCCTGATACAGACTCTACCTGCTGCATTCTGATACAGACTCTGCCTGCTGCACTCCTGATACAGACTCTGCCTGCTGCATTCCTGATACAGACTCTGCCTGCTGCACTCTGATACAGACTCTGCCTGCTGCACTCTGATACAGACTCTGTCTGCTGCACTCCTGATACAGACTCTGCCTGCTGCATACTGATACAGACTCTGCCTGCTGCACTCCTGATACAGACTCTGCCTGCTGCACTCTGATACAGACTCTGCCTGCTGCACTCTAATACAGACTCTGCCTGCTGCGCTCCTGATACAAACTCTGACTGCTGCGCTCCTGATACAGACTCTGCCTGCTGTACTCCTGATACAGACTCTGCCTGCTGCATTTCTGATACAGACACTGCCTGCTGCACTCCTGATACAGACTCTGCCTGCTGCACTTCTGATACAGACTCTGCCTGCTGCACTCCTGAAACAGACTCTGCCTGCTGCACTCTGATACAGACTCTGCCTGCTGCACTCCTGATATAGACTCTGCCTGCGGCACTGCTGATACAGGCTCTGCATGCTGCACTCCTGATATAGACTCTGCCTGCTGCATTCTGATACAGACTCTGCCTGCTGCACTCTGATACAGACTCTCCCTGCCGCATTCTGATACAGACTCTGCTTGCTGCACTCCTGGTACAGACTCTGCCTGCTGCACTCCTGATAAAGACTCTGTCTGCTGCATTTCTGATACAGACACTGCCTGCTGCACTCCTGATACAGACTCTGCCTGCTGCACTCCTGAAACAGACTCTGCCTGCTGCACTCTGATACAGACTCTGCCTGCTGCACTCTGATTCAGACTCTGCCTGCTGCACTCCTGATATAGACTCTGCCTGCTGCATTCTGATACAGACTCTGCCTACTGCACTCTGATACAGACTCTCCCTGCCGCATTCTGATACAAACTCTGCCTGCTGCACTCCTGATACAGACTCTGCCTGCTGCACTCCTGATACAGACTCTGAATGCTGCTCTCCTGATATAGACTCTGCCTGCTGCACTCTGATACAGACTTTGCCTGCTGCACTCCTGATACAGACTCTGCCTGCTGCACTCCTGATACAGACTCTGCCTGCTGCAGTCCTCATAGAGACTCTGCCTGCTGCACTCCTGATACAGACTCTGCCTGCTGCATTCCTGATACAGACTCTGCCTGCGGTACTCCTGATACAGACTCTGCCTGCTGCACTCTGATACAGACTCTGCCTGCTGCACTCCTGATATAGACTCTGCCTGCTGCATTCTGATACACACTCTGCCTGCTGCACTCCTGATACAGACTCTGCCTGCTGCACTCCTGATACAGACTCTGCCTGCTGCACTCCTGAAACAGACTCTGCCTGCTGCACTCCTGATACAGACTCTGCCTGCTGCACTCGTGATACAGACTCTGCCTGCTGCACTCTGATACAGACTCTGACTGCTGCACTCTGATACAGACTCTGCCTGCTGCACTCCTGATACAGACTCTGCCTGCTGCACTCCTGATACAGACTCTGTCTGCTGCACTCCTGACACATACTCTGCCTGCTGCACTCTGATACAGACTCTGCCTGCTGCACTCTGATACAGACTCTGCCTGCTCCACTCCTGATACAGACTCTGCCTGCTGCACTCTGATACAGACTCTGCCTGCTGCACTCCTGATACAGACTCTGCCTGCTGCACTCTGATACAGACTCTGCCTGCTGCAGTCTGATACAGACTCTGCCTGCTGCACTCCTGATACAGACTGTGCCTGCTGCACTCTGATACAGACTCTGCCTGCTGCACTCCTGATACAGTCTGTGCCTGCTGCACTCCTGATACAGACTCTGCCTGCTGCACTCTGATACAGACTCTGCCTGCTGCACTGCTGATACAGACTCTGCCTGCTGCACTCTGATACAGACTCTGCCTGCTGCACTCCTGATACAGACTATGCCTGCTGCACTCCTGATACAGACTCTGCCTGCTGCACTCTGATACAGACTCTGCCTGCTGCACTCTGATACAGACTCTGCCTACTGCACTCCTTATACCGACTCTGTCTGCTGCACTCTGATACAGACTATGCCTACTGCACTCCTGATACAGCCTCTGCCTGCTGCACTCTGATACAGACTCTGCCTGCTGCACACTGATACAGACTCTGCCTGCTGCACTCTGATACAGACTCTGCCTGCTGCGCTCCTGATACAAACTCTGACTGCTGCACTCCTGATACAGACTCTGCCTGCTGCACTCCTGATACAGACTCTGCCTGCTGCATTTCTGATGCAGACACTGCCTGCTGCACTCCTGATACAGACTCTGCCTGCTGCACTCCTGATACAGACTCTGCCTGCTGCACTCCTGAAACAGACTCTGCCTGCAGCACTCCTGATACAGACTCTGCCTGCTGCACTCCTGAAACAGACTCTGCCTGCTGCACTCTGATACAGACTCTGCCGGCTGCATTCCTGATAAAGACTCTGCCTGCTGCATTCTGATACAGACTCTGCCTGCTGCACTCTGATACAGACTCTCCCTGCCGCATTCTGATACAAACTCTGCCTTCTGCACTCCTGATACAGACTCTGAATGCTGCTCTCCTGATATAGACTCTGCCTGCTGCACTCTGATACAGACTCTACCTGCTGCACTCTGATACAGACTTTACCTGCTGCACTCCTGATACAGACTCTGCCTGATGCACTCCTAATACAGACTCTGTCTGCTGCACTCCTGATACAGACTGTGCCTGCTGCACTCCTGATACAGACTCTGCCTGCTGCATTCCTGATACAGACTCTGCCTGCTGCACTCTGATACACACTCTGCCTGCTGCACTCCTGATACAGACTCTGCCTGCTGCACTCCTGATATAGACTCTACCTGCTGCACTCTGATACAGACTCAGCCTGCTGCACTCGTGATACAGACTCTGCCTGCTGCACTCCTGATACAGACTCTGCCTGATGCACTCTGATACAGACTCTGCCTGCCGTACTCTGATACAGTCTCTGCCTACTGCACTCCTGATACAGACTCTGCCTGCTGCACTCATGATAAAGACTCGGCCTGCTGCACTCTGATACAGACTCTGCCTGCTGCACTCTGATACAGACTCTGCCTGCTGCACTCCTGATACAGACTCTGCCTGCTGCACTCCTGATACAAACTCTGCCTGCTGCACTCTGATACAGACTCTGCCTGCTGCACTCTGATACAGACTCTGCCTGCTGCACTCCTGATACAGACTCTGCCTGCTGCATACTGATACAGACTCTGCCTGCTGCACTCCTGATACAGACTCTGCCTGCTGCACTCTGATACAGACTCTGCCTGCTGCACTCTGATACAGACTCTGCCTGCTGCACTCCTGATACAGACTCTGCCTGCTGCACTCTGATACAGACTCTGCCTGCTGCACTCCTGATACAGACTGTGCCTGCTGCTCTCCTGATACAGACTCTGCCTGCTGCACTGCTGATACAGACTCTGTCTGCTGCACTCTGATACAGACTCTGCCTGCTGCACTCTGATACACACTCTGCCTGCTGCACTCTGATACAGACTCTGCCTGCTGCTCTCCTGATACAAACTCTGACTGCTGCACTCCTGATACAGACTCTGCCTGCTGCACTCCTGATACAGACTCTGCCTGCTGCACTCCTGAAACAGACTCTGCCTGCTGCACTCTGATACAGACTTTGCCTGCTGCACTCCTGATACAGACTCTGCCTGCTGCACTCCTAATACAGACTCTGTCTGCTGCAGTCCTCATAGAGACTCTGCCTGCTGCACTCCTGATACAGACTCTGCCTGCTGCATTCCTGATACAGACTCTGCCTGCTGTACTCCTGATACAGACTCTGCCTGCTGCACTCTGATACAGACTCTGCCTGCTGCACTCCTGATATAGACTCAGCCTGCTGCATTCTGATACACACTCTGCCTGCTGCACTCCTGATACAGACTCTGCCTGCTGCACTCCTGATACAGACTCTGCCTGCTGCACTCCTGAAACAGACTCTGCCTGCTGCACTCCTGATACAGACTCTGCCTGCTGCACTCGTGATACAGACTCTGCCTGCTGCACTCTGATACAGACTCTGACTGCTGCACTCTGATACAGACTCTGCCTGCTGCACTCCTGATACAGACTCTGCCTGCTGCACTCCTGATACAGACTCTGTCTGCTGCACTCCTGACACAGACTCTGCCTGCTGCACTCTGATACAGACTCTGCCTGCTGCACTCTGATACAGACTCTGCCTGCTCCACTCCTGATACAGACTCTGCCTGCTGCACTCCTGATACAGACTCTGCCTGCTGCACTCTGATACAGACTCTGCCTGCTGCACTCTGATACAGACTCTGCCTGCTGCACTCCTGATACAGACTCTGCCTGCTGCACTCTGATACAGACTCTGCCTGCTGCACTCCTGATACAGACTGTGCCTGCTGCACTCCTGATACAGACTCTGCCTGCTGCACTGCTGATACAGACTCTGTCTGCTGCACTCTGATACAGACTCTGCCTGCTGCACTCTGATACAGACTCTGCCTGCTGCACTCTGATACAGACTCTGCCAGCTGCGCTCCTGATACAAACTCTGACTGCTGCACACCTGATACAGACTCTGTCTGCTGCACTCTGATACAGACTCTGCCTGCTGCACTCTGATACAGACTCTGCCTGCTGCACTCTGATAAAGACTCTGCCAGCTGCGCTCCTGATACAAACTCTGACTGCTGCACACCTGATACAGACTCTGCCTGCTGCACTCCTGATACAGACTCTGCCTGCTGCACTCCTGATAAAGACTCTGCCTGCTGCATTTCTGATAGAGACACTGACTGCTGCACTCTGATTCAGACTCTGCCTGCTGCACTCCTGATATAGACTCTGCCTGCTGCATTCTGATACAGACTCTCCCTGCCGCATTCTGATACAAACTCTGCCTGCTGCACTCCTGATACAGACTCTGAATGCTGCTCTCCTGACATAGACTCTGCCTGCTGCACTCTGATACAGACTCTGCCTTCTGCACTCTGATACAGACTTTGCCTGCTGCACTCCTGATACAGACTCTGCCTGCTGCACTCCTAATGCAAACTCTGTCTGCTGCACTCCTGATACAGACTCTGCCTGCTGCACTCCTGATACAGACCCTGCCTGCTGCATTCCTGATACAGACTCTGCCTGCTGTACTCCTGATACAGACTCTGCCTGCTGCACTCTGATAGAGACTCTGCCTGCTGCACTCCTGATATAGACTCTGCCTGCTGCATTCTGATACAGACTCTGCCTGCTGCACTCCTGATACAGACTCTGCCTGCTGCACTCCTGATACAGACTCTGCCTGCTGCACTCCTGATACAGACTCTGCCTGCTGCACTCCTGATACAGACTCTGCCTGCTGCACTCTGATACAGACTCTGACTGCTGCACTCTGATACAGACTCTGCCTGCTGCACTCCTGTTACAGACTCTGCCTGCTGCACTCCTGATACAGACTCTGCCTGCTGCACTCCTGATACAGACTCTGCCTGCTGCACTCTGATACAGACTCTGCCTGCTGCACTCTGATAGAGACTCTGCCTGCTGCACTCCTGATACAGACTCTGCCTGCTGCACTCTGATACAGACTCTGCCTGCTGCACTCCTGATACAGACTTTGCCTGCTGCACTCTGATACAGACTCTGCCTGCTGCACTCTGATACAGACTCTGCCTGCTGCACTCCTGATACAGACTGTGCCGGCTGCACTCTGATACAGACTCTGCCTGCTGCACTCCTGATACAGACTGTGCCTGCTGCACTCTTGATATAGACTCTGCCTGCTGCACTGCTGATACAGACTATGCCTGCTGCACTCCTGATACAGACTCTGCCTGCTGCACTCTGATACAGACTCTGCCTGCTGCACTCTGATACAGACTCTGCCTGCTGCACTCCTGATACAGACTCTGTCTGCTGCACTCTGATACAGACTCTGCCTGCTGCACTCTGATAAAGACTCTGCCTGCTTCACTCTGATACAGACTCTGCCTGCTGCACTCCTGATACAGACTCTGCCTGCTGCACTCCTGATACAAACTCTGCCTGCTGCACTCTGATACAGACTCTGCCTGCTGCACTCTGATACAGACTCTGCCTGCTGCACTCCTGATACAGACTCTGCCTGCTGCATACTGATACAGACTCTGCCTGCTGCACTCCTGATACAGACTCTGCCTGCTGCACTCTGATACAGGCTCTGCCTGCTGCACTCTGATACAGACTCTGCCTGCTGCACTCCTGATACAGACTCTGCCTGCTGCACTCTGATACAGACTCTGCCTGCTGCACTCCTGATACAGACTGTGCCTGCTGCACTCCTGATACAGACTCTGCCTGCTGCACTGCTGATACAGACTCTGTCTGCTGCACTCTGATACAGACTCTGCCTGCTGCACTCTGATACAGACTCTGCCTGCTGCTCTCCTGATACAAACTCTGACTGCTGCACTCCTGATACAGACTCTGCCTGCTGCACTCCTGATACAGACTCTGCCTGCTGCACTCCTGATACAGACTCTGCCTGCTGCACTCCTGAAACAGACTCTGCCTGCTGCACTCTGATACAGACTCTGCCTGCTGCACTCTGATTCAGACTCTGCCTGCTGCACTCCTGATATAGACTCTGCCTGCTGCATTCTGATACAGACTCTGCCTGCTGCACTCTGATGCCGCATTCTGATACAAACTCTGCCTGCTGCACTCCTGATACAGACTCTGAATGCTGCTCTCCTGATATAGACTCTGCCTGCTGCACTCTGATACAGACTCTGCCTGCTGCACTCTGATACAGACTTTGCCTGCTGCACTCCTGATACAGACTCTGCCTGCTGCACTCCTAATACAGACTCTGTCTGCTGCACTCCTGATACAGACTCAGCCTGCTGCACTCCTAATACAGACTCTGTCTGCTGCACTCCTGATACAGACTCTGCCTGCTGCACTCCTGATACAGACTCTGCCTGCTGCATTCCTGATACAGACTCTGCCTGCTGTACTCCTGATACAGACTCTGCCTGCTGCACTCTGATACAGACTCTGCCTGCTGCACTCCTGATAGAGATTCTGCCTGCTGCACTCCTGATATAGACTCTGCCTGCTGCATTCTGATACAGACTCTGCCTGCTGCACTCCTGATACAGACTCTGCCTGCTGCACTCCTGATACAGACTCTGCCTGCTGCACTCCTGATACAGACTCTGCCTGCTGCACTCCTGATACAGACTCTGCCTGCTGCACTCTGATACAGACTCTGCCTGCTGCACTCCTGATACAGACTCTGCCTGCTGCACTCCTGATACAGACTCTGCCTGCTGCACTCTGATACAGACTCTGCCTGCTGCACTCTGATACAGACTCTGCCTGCTGCACTCTGATACAGACTCTGCCTGCTGCACTCTGATACAGACTCTGCCTGCTGCACTCCTGATGCAGACTCTGTCTGCTGCACTCTGATACAGACTCTGCCTACTGCACTCCTGATACAGACTCTGCCTGCTGCACTCTGATACAGACTCTGCCTGCTACACTCCTGATATAGACTCTGCCTGCTGCATTCTGATACAGACTCTGCATGCTGCACACTGATACAGACTCTCCCTGCCGCATTCTGATACAGACTCTGCCTGCTGCACTCCTGATACAGACTGTGCCTGCTGCACTCCTGATACAGACTCTGCCTGCTGCACTCCTGATACAGACTCTGCCTGCTGCACTCCTGATACAGACTCTGCCTGCTGCACTCTGATACAGACTCTGCCTGCTGCACTCTGATACAGACTCTGCCTGCTGCACTCCTGATACAGACTCTGCCTGCTGCACTCTGATACAGACTCTGCCTGCTGCACTCCTGATACAGACTCTGCCTGCTGCACTCTGATACAGACTCTGCCTGCTGCACTCTGATACAGACTCTGCCTGCTGCACTCCTGATACAGACTGTGCCTGCTGCACTCTGATAGAGACTCTGCCTGCTGCACTCCTGATACAGACTGTGCCTGCTGCACTCCTGATATAGACTCTGCCTGCTGCACTGCTGATACAGACTCTGCCTGCAGCACTCTGATACAGACTCTGCCTGCTGCACTCTGATACCGACTCTGCCTGCTGCACTCCTGATACAGACTCTGTCTGCTGCACTCTGATACAGACTCTGCCTACTGCACTCCTGATACAGACTCTGCCTGCAGCACTCTGATACAGACTCTGCCTGCTGCACTCTGATACCGACTCTGCCTGCTGCACTCCTGATACAGACTCTGTCTGCTGCACTCTGATACAGACTCTGCCTACTGCACTCCTGATACAGACTCTGCCTGCTGCACTCTAATACAGACTCTGCCTGCCGCACTCTGATACAGTCTCTGCCTACTGCACTCCTGATACAGACTCTGCCTGCTGCACTCATGATACAGACTCTGCCTGCTGCACACCTAATACAGACTCTGTATGCTGCACTCATGATACAGACTCTGCCTGCTGCACTCCTGATACAGACTCTGCCTGCTGCATTCCTGATACAGACTCTGCCTGCTGTACTCCTGATACAGACTCTGCCTGCTGCACTCTGATACAGACTCTGCCTGCTGCACTCCTGATACAGATTCTGCCTGCTGCTCTCCTGATATAGACTCTGCCTGCTGCATTCTGATACAGACTCTGCCTGCTGCACTCCTGATACAGACTCTGCCTGCTGCACTCCTGATACAGACTCTGCCTGCTGCACTCCTGATACAGACTCTGCCTGCTGCTCTCCTGATACAGACTCTGCCTGCTACACTCCTGATACAGACTCTGCCTGCTGCACTCCTGATACAGACTCTGCCTGCTGCACTCTGATACAGACTCTGACTGCTGCACTCTGATACAGACTCTGCCTGCTGCACTCCTGATACAGACTCTGCCTGCTGCACTCCTGATACAGACTCTGCCTGCTGCACTCCTGATACAGACTCTGCCTGCTGCACTCTGATACAGACTCTGCCTGCTGCACTCTGATACAGACTCTGCTTGCTGCTCTCCTGATACAGACTCTGCCTGCTGCACTCTGATACAGACTCTGCCTGCTGCACTCTGATACAGACTCTGCCTGCTGCACTCTGATACAGACTCTGCCTGCTGCACTCTGATACAGACTCTGCCTGCTGCACTCCTGATGCAGACTCTGTCTGCTGCACTCTGATACAGACTCTGCCTACTGCACTCCTGATACAGACTCTGCCTGCTGCACTCTGATACAGACTCTGCCTGCTACACTCCTGATATAGACTCTGCCTGCTGCACTCCTGATACATACTCTGCATGCTGCACAATGATACAGACTCTCCCTGCCGCATTCTGATACAGACTCTGCCTGCTGCACTCCTGATACAGACTGTGCCTGCTGCACTCCTGATACAGACTCTGCCTGCTGCACTCCTGATACAGACTCTGCCTGCTGCACTCCTGATACAGACTCTGCCTGCTGCACTCTGATACAGACTCTGCCTGCTGCACTCTGATACAGACTCTGCCTGCTGCACTCCTGATACAGACTCTGCCTGCTGCACTCTGATACAGACTCTGCCTGCTGCACTCCTGATACAGACTCTGCCTGCTGCACTCTGATACAGACTCTGCCTGCTGCACTCTGATACAGACTCTGTCTGCTGCACTCCTGATACAGACTGTGCCTGCTGCACTCTGATAGAGACTCTGCCTGCTGCACTCCTGATACAGACTGTGCCTGCTGCACTCCTGATATAGACTCTGCCTGCTGCACTGCTGATACAGACTATGCCTGCTGCACTCCTGATACAGACTCTGCCTGCTACACTCTGATACAGACTCTGCCTGCTGCACTCTGATACCGACTCTGCCTGCTGCACTCCTGATACAGACTCTGTCTGCTGCACTCTGATACAGACTCTGCCTACTGCACTCCTGATACAGACTCTGCCTGCTGCACTCTAATACAGACTCTGCCTGCCGCACTCTGATACAGTCTCTGCCTACTGCACTCCTGATACAGACTCTGCCTGCTGCACTCATGATACAGACTCTGCCTGCTGCACTCTGATACAGACCCTGCCTGCTGCACTCTGATACAGACTCTGCCTACTGCACTCTAATACAGACTCTGCCTGCCGCACTCTGATACAGTCTCTGCCTACTGCACTCCTGATACAGACTCTGCCTGCTGCACTCATGATACAGACTCTGCCTGCTGCACTCTGATACAGACCCTGCCTGCTGCACTCTTGATACAGACTCTGCCTGCTGCACTCCTGATACAGACTCTGCCTGCTGCACTCTGATACAGACTCTGCCTGCTGCACTCTAATACAGACTCTGCCTGCCGCACTCTGATACAGTCTCTGCCTACTGCACTCCTGATACAGACTCTGCCTGCTGCACTCATGATACAGACTCTGCCTGCTGCACTCTGATACAGACCCTGCCTGCTGCACTCTTGATACAGACTCTGCCTGCTGCACTCCTGATACAAACTCTGCCTCCTGCACTCTGATACAGACTCTGCCTGCTGCACTCTGATACAGACTCTGCCTGCTGCACTCCTTATACAGACTCTGCCTGCTGCACTCTGATACAGACTCTGCCTGCTGCACTCTGATACAGACTCTGCCTGCTGCACTCCTGATACAGACTCTGCCTGCTGCACTCTGATACAGACTCTGCCTACTGCACTCTTGATACAGACTCTGCCTGCTGCACTCCTGATACAAACTCTGCCTCCTGCACTCTGATACAGACTCTGCCTGCTGCACTCTGATACAGACTCTGCCTGCTGCACTCTGATACAGACTCTGCCTGCTGCACTCTGATACAGACTCTGCCTGCTGCACTCTGATACAGACTCTGACTGCTGCACTCCTGATACAGACTCTGCCTGCTGCATTCCTGATACAGACTCTGCCTGCTGCACTCTGATACAGACTCTGCCTGCTGCACTCTGATATAGATTTTGCCTGCTGCACTCCTGATACAGACTCTGCCTGCTGCATACTGATACAGACTCTGCCTGCTGCACTCCTGACATAGACTCTGCCTGCTGCACTCTGATACAGACTCTGCCTGCTGCACTCTGATACAGACTCTGCCTGCTGCACTCCTGATACAGACTCTGCCTGCTGCACTCTGATACAGACTCTGCCTGCTGCACTCCTGATACAGACTGTGCCTGCTGCACTCCTGATACAGACTATGCCTACTGCACTGCTGATACAGACTCTGTCTGCTGCACTCTGATACAGACCCTGCCTGCTGCACTCTGATACAGACTCTGCCTACTGCACTCTTGATACAGACTCTGCCTGCTGCACTCCTGATACAAACTCTGCCTCCTGCACTCTGATACAGACTCTGCCTGCTGCACTTCTGATACAGACTCTGCCTGCTGCACTCCTGATACAGGCTCTGCCTGCTGCACTCTGATACAGACTCTGCCTGCTGCACTCTGATACAGACTCTGCCTGCTGCACTCTGATACAGACTCTGCCTGCTGCACTCCTGATACAGACTCTGCCTGCTACACTCCTGATATAGACTCTGCCTGCTGCACTCCTGATACAGACTTTGCCTGCTGCACTCTGATACAGACTCTGCCTGCTGCTCTCTGATACAGACTCTGCCTGCTGCACTCCTGATAAAGACTCTGCCTGCAGCACTCTGATGCAGACTCTGCCTGCTGCAATCTGATACAGACTCTGCCTGCTGCACTCTGATACAGACTCTGCCTGCTGCACTCCTGATATAGACTCTGCCTGCTGCACTCATGATACAGACTCTGCCTGCTGCACTCTGATACAGACTCTGCCTGCTGCACTCTGATACAGACTCTGCCTGCTGCACTCCTGATACAGACTCTGTTGCTGCACTCCTTATACAGGCTCTGCCTGCTGAACTCTGATACAGACTCTGCCTGCTGCACTCTGATACAGACTCTGCCTGCTGCACTCTGATACAGACTCTGACTGCTGCACTCTGATACAGACTCTGCCTGCTGCACTCCTGATACAGACTCTACCTGCTGCACTCTGATACAGACTCTGCCTGCTGCACTCCTGATACAGACTCTGCCTGCTGCATTCCTGATACAGACTCTGCCTGCTGCACTCTGATACAGACTCTGCCTGCTGCACTCTGATACAGACTCTGCCTGCTGCACTCCTGATACAGACTCTGCCTGCTGCATACTGATACAGACTCTGCCTGCTGCACTCCTGATACAGACTCTGCCTGCTGCACTCTGATACAGACTCTGCCTGCTGCACTCTGATACAGACTCTGCCTGCTGCACTCCTGATACAGACTCTGCCTGCTGCACTCTGATACAGACTCTGCCTGCTGCACTCCTGATACAGACTGTGCCTGCTGCACTCCTGATACAGACTCTGCCTGCTGCACTGCTGATACAGACTCTGTCTGCTGCACTCTGATACAGACTCTGCCTGCTGCACTCTGATACAGACTCTGCCTGCTGCACTCTGATACACACTCTGCCAGCTGCGCTCCTGATACAAACTCTGACTGCTGCACACCTGATACAGACTCTGTCTGCTGCACTCTGATACAGACTCTGCCTGCTGCACTCTGATACAGACTCTGCCTGCTGCACTCTGATACAGACTCTGCCAGCTGCGCTCCTGATACAAACTCTGACTGCTGCACACCTGATACAGACTCTGCCTGCTGTACTCCTGATACAGACTCTGCCTGCTGCACTCCTGATAAAGACTCTGCCTGCTGCATTTCTGATAGAGACACTGCCTGCTGCATTCTGATACAGACTCTGCCTGCTGCACTCTGACACAGACTCTCCCTCCCGCATTCTGATACAAACTCTGCCTGCTGCACTCCTGATACAGACTCTGAATGCTGCTCTCCTGACATAGACTCTGCCTGCTGCACTCTGATACAGACTTTGCCTGCTGCATTCCTGATACAGACTCTGCCTGCTGTACTCCTGATACAGACTCTGCCTGCTGCACTCTGATAGAGACTCTGCCTGCTGCACTCCTGATACAGACTCTGCCTGCTGCATTCTGATACAGACTCTGCCTGCTGCACTCCTGATACAGACTCTGCCTGCTGCACTCCTGATACAGACTCTGCCTGCTGCACTCCTGATACAGACTCTGCCTGCTGCACTCTGATACAGACTCTGACTGCTGCACTCTGATACAGACTCTGCCTGCTGCACTCATGATACAGGCTCTGCCTGCTGCACTCCTGATACAGACTCTGCCTGCTGCACTCCTGATACAGACTCTGCCTGCTGCACTCTGATACAGACTCTGCCTGCTGCACTCTGATAGAGACTCTGCCTGCTGCACTCCTGATACAGACTCTGCCTGCTGCACTCTGATACAGACTCTGCCTGCTGCACTCTGATACAGACTCTGCCTGCTGCACTCCTGATACAGACTTTGCCTGCTGCACTCTGATACAGACTCTGCCTGCTGCACTCTGATACAGACTCTGCCTGCTGCACTCCTGATACAGACTGTGCCGGCTGCACTCTGATACAGACTCTGCCTGCTGCACTCCTGATACAGACTGTGCCTGCTACACTCCTGATATAGACTCTGCCTGCTGCACTGCTGATACAGACTATGCCTGCTGCACTCCTGATACAGACTCTGCCTGCTGCACTCTGATACAGACTCTGCCTGCTGCACTCTGATACAGACTCTGCCTGCTGCACTCCTGATACAGACTCTGTCTGCTGCACTCTGATAAAGACTCTGCCTGCTTCACTCTGATACAGACTCTGCCTGCTGCGCTCCTGATACAAACTCTGACTGCTGCACTCCTGATACAGACTCTGCCTTCTGCACTCCTGATACAGACTCTGCCTGCTGCATTTCTGATACAGGCTCTGCCTGCTGCACTCCTGATACAGACTCTGCCTGCTGCACTCCTGATACAGACTCTGCCTGCTGCACTCCTGAAACAGACTCTGCCTGCTGCACTCTGATACAGACTCTGCCTGCTGCACTCTGATTCAGACTCTGCCTGCTGCACTCCTGATATAGACTCTGCCTGCTGCATTCTGATACAGACTCTGCCTGCTGCACACTGATACAGACTCTCCCTGCCGCATTCTGATACAGACTCTGCCTGCTGCACTCCTGATACAGACTCTGCCTGCTGCACTCCTGATAAAGACTCTGCCTGCTGCATTTCTGATACAGACACTGCCTGCTGCACTCCTGATACAGACTCTGCCTGCTGCATTTCTGATACAGACTCTGCCTGCTGCACTCCTGATACAGACTCTGCCTGCTGCACTCCTGATACAGACTCTGCCTGCTGCACTCCTGACACAGACTCTGCCTGCTGCACTCTGATACAGACTCTGCCTGCTGCACTCTGATTCAGACTCTGCCTGCTGCACTCCTGATAAAGACTCTGCCTGCTGCATTCTGATACAGACTCTGCCTGCTGCACTCTGATAGAGACTCTCCCTGCCGCATTCTGATACAAACTCTGCCTTCTGCACTCCTGATACAGACTCTGACTGCTGCACTCCTGATACAGACTCTGCCTGCTGCACTCCTGATACAGACTCTGACTGCTGCACTCCTGATACAGACTCTGCCTGCTGCACTCCTGATACAGACTCTGTCTGCTGCACTCTGATACAGACTCTGCCTGCTGCACTCAGGAGTGCAGCAGGCAGAGTCTGTATCAGGAGTGCAGCAGTCAGAGTTTGTATCAGTAGCGCAGCAGGCAGAGTCTGTATCATAGTGCAGCAGGCAGAGTCTGTATCAGAGTGCAGCAGGCAGAGTCTGTATCAGAGTGCAGCAGGCAGAGTCTGTATCAGGAGTGCAGTAGGCAGAGTCTGTATCAGAGTGCAGCAGACAGAGTCTGTATCAGGAGTGCAGCAGGCAGAGTCTGTATCAGAGTGCAGCAGGCAGAGTCTGTATCAGAGTGCAGCAGGCAGAGTCTGTATCAGGAGTGCAGCAGGCATAATCTGTATCAGCAGTGCAGCAGGCAGAGTCTATATCAGGAGTGCAGCAGGCACAGTCTGTATCAGGAGTGCAGCAGGCAGAGTCTGTATCAGAGTGCAGCAGGCACAGTCTGTATCAGGAGTGCAGCAGGCAGAGGCTGTATCATGAGTGCAGCAGGCAGAGTCTGTATCAGGAGTGCAGCAGGCAGAGTCTGTATCAGAGTGCAGCAGGCAGATTCTGTATCGGGAGTGCAGCAGGCAGAATCTGTATCAGAGTGCAGCAGGCAGAGTCTGTATCAGAGTGCAGCAGGCAGAGTCTGTATCAGGAGTTTAGCAGGCAGAGTCTGTATCAGGAGTGCAGCAGGCAGAGTCTGTATCAGAGTGCAGCAGTCAGAGTCTGTATCAGAGTGCAGCAGGCAGAGTCTATATCAGGAGTGCAGCAGGCAGAGTCTGTATCAGAGGGCAGCAGGCTGAGTTTGTATCAGGAGTGCAGCAGGTAGAGTCTGTATCAGGAGTGCAGTAGGCAGAGACTGTATCAGAGTGCGGCAGGCAGAGTCTGTATCAGAGTGCAGCAGGCAGAGTCTGTATCAGAAATGCAGCCGGCAGAGTCTGTATCAGGAGTGCAGCAGGCAGAGTCTGTATCAGAGTGCAGCAGGCAGAGTCTGTATCAGGAGTGCAGCAGGCAAAGTCTATATCAGGAGTGCAGCAGGCAGAGTCCGTATCAGAGTGCAGCAGGCAGAGTCTGTATCAGGAGTGCAGCAGGCAGAGTCTCTATCAGAGTGCAGCAGGCAGAGTCTGTATCAGAGTGCAGCAGGCAGAGTCTGTATCAGGAGTGCAGCAGGCAGAGTCTGTATCAGGAGTGCAGCAGGCAGAGTCTGCATCAGAGTGCAGCAGTCAGAGTCTGTATCAGGAGTGCAGAAGGCAGAGTTTGTATCAGAATGCTGCACTCTGATTCAGACTCTGCCTGCTGCACTCCTGATAAAGACTCTGCCTGCTGCATTCTGATACAGACTCTGCCTGCTGCACTCCTGATACAGACTCTGCCTGCTGCATTTCTGATACAGACACTGCCTGCTGCACTCCTGATACAGACTCTGCCTGCTGCACTCCTGAAACAGACTCTGCCTGCTGCACTCTGATACAGACTCTGCCTGCTGCACTCTGATTCAGACTCTGCCTGCTGCACTCCTGATATAGACTCTGCCTGCTGCATTCTGATACAGACTCTGCCTGCTGCACTCTGATACAGACTCTCCCTGCCGCATTCTGATACAGACTCTGCTTGCTGCACTCCTGATACAGACTCTGCCTGCTGCACTCCGATAAAGACTCTGCCTGCTGCATTTCTGATGCAGACACTGCCTGCTGCACTCCTGATACAGACTCTGCCTGCTGCACTCCTGAAACAGACTCTGCCTGCTGCACTCTGATACAGACTCTGCCTGCTGCACTCTGATTCAGACTCTGCCTGCTGCGCTCCTGATATAGACTCTGCCTGCTGCATTCTGATACAGACTCTGCCTGCTGCACTCTTATACAGACTCTCCCTGCCGCATTCTGATACAAACTCTGCCTGTTGCACTCCTGATACAGACTCTGAATGCTGCTCTCCTGATATAGACTCTGCCTGCTGCACTCTGATACAGACTCTGCCTGCTGCACTCTGATACAGACTTTGCCTGCTGCATTCCTGATACAGACTCTGCCTGTTGCACTCCTGATACAGACTCTGCCTGCTGCACTCTGATACAGACTCTGACTGCTGCACTCTGATACAGACTCTGCCTGCTGCACTCCTGATACAGACTCTGCCTGCTGCACTCCTGATACAGACTCTGCCTGCTGCACTCCTGATACAGACTCTGCCTGCTGCACTCTGATACAGACTCTGCCTGCTGCACTCTGATACAGACTCTGCCTGCTGCGCTCCTGATACAGACTCTGCCTGCTGCACTCTGATACAGACTCTGCCTGCTGCACTCCTGATACAGACTCTGCCTGCTGCTCTCTGATACAGACTCTGCCTGCTGCACTCCTGATACAGACTCTGCCTGCTGCACTCCTGATACAGACTCTGCCTGCTGCACTCCTGATACAGACTCTGCCTGCTGCACGCCTGAAACAGACTCTGCCTGCTGCACTCTGATACAGACTCTGCCTGCTGCACTCTGATACAGACTCTGCCTGCTGCACTCCTGATAAAGACTCTGCCTGCTGCATTCTGATACAGACTCTGCCTGCTGCACTCTGATACAGACTCTCCCTGCCGCATTCTGATACAAACTCTGCCTTCTGCACTCCTGATTCAGACTCTGAATGCTGCTCTCCTGATATAGACTCTGCCTGCTGCACTCTGATACAGACTTTTCCTGCTGCACTCCTGATACAGACTCTGCCTGCTGCACTCCTAATACAGACTCTGTCTGCTGCACTCCTGATACAGACTCTGCCTGCTGCACTCCTGATACAGACTCAGCCTGCTGCATTCCTGATACAGACTCTGCCTGCTGCACTCCTGATACAGACTCTGCCTGCTGCACTCTGATACAGACTCTGACTGCTGCACTCTGATACAGACTCTGCCTGCTGCACTCCTGATACAGACTCTGCCTGCTGCACTCCTGATACAGACTCTGCCTGCTGCACTCCTGATACAGACTCTGCCTGCTGCACTCTGATACAGACTCTGCCTGCTGCACTCTGATACAGACTCTGCCTGCTGCGCTCCTGATACAGACTCTGCCTGCTGCACTCTGATACAGACTCTGCCTGCTGCACTCTGATACAGACTCTGCCTGCTGCACTCCTGATACAGACTGTGCCTGCTGCACTCCTGATACAGACTCTGCTTGCTGCACTGCTGATACAGACTCTGCCTGCTGCACTCTGATACAGACTCTGCCTACTGCACTCCTGATACAGACTATGCCTGCTGCACTCCTGATACAGACTCTGCCTGCTGCACTCTGATACAGACTCTGCCTGCTGCACTCTGATACAGACTCTGCCTGCTGCACTCCTGATACAGACTCTGTCTGCTGCACTCTGATACAGACTCTGCCTACTGCACTCCTGATACAGACTCTGCCTGCTGCACTCTGATACAGACTCTGCCTGCTGCACTCTGATACAGACTCTGCCTGCTGCACTCTGATACAGACTCTGCCTGCTGCGCTCCTGATACAAACTCTGACTGCTGCACTCCTGATACAGACTCTGCCTGCTGCACTCCTGATACAGACTCTGCCTGCTGCATTTCTGATACAGACACTGCCTGCTGCACTCCTGATACAGACTCTGCCTGCTGCACTCCTGATGCAGACTCTGCCTGCTGCACTCCTGAAACAGACTCTGCCTGCTGCACTCTGATACAGACTCTGCCTGCTGCACTCTGATTCAGACTCTGCCTGCTGCACTCCTGATATAGACTCTGCCTGCTGCATTCTGATACAGACTCTGCCTGCTGCACTCCTGATACAGACTCTGTCTGCTGCACTCCTGATAAAGACTCTGCCTGCTGCATTTCTGATACAGACACTGCCTGTTGCACTCCTAATACAGACTCTGCCTGCTGCACTCTGATACAGACTCTGCCTGCTGCACTCTGATACAGACTCTGCGTGCTGCACTCCTGATACAGACTCTGCCTGCGGCACTCGTGATACAGACTCTGCCTGCTGCACTCCTGATACAGACTCTGCCTGCTGCACTACTGATATAGACTCTGCCTGCTGCACTCTGATACAGACTCTGCCTGCCGCACTCTGATACAGTCTCTGCCTGCCGCACTTTGATACAGTCTCTGCCTACTGCACTCCTGATACAGACTCTGCCTGCTGCACTCATGATACAGACTCTGCCTGCTGCACTCTGATACAGACTCTGCCTGCTGCACTCCTGATACAGACTCTGCCTGCTGCACTCCTGATACAAACTCTGCCTGCTGCACTCTGATACAGACTCTGCCTGCTGCACTCTGATACAGACTCTGCCTGCTGCACTCCTGATACAGACTCTGGGTGCTGCACTCCTGATACAGGCTATGCCTGCTGCACTCTGATAAAGACTCTGCCTGCTGCACTCTGATACAGACTCTGCCTGCTGCACTCTGATACAGACTCTGCCTGCTGCACTCCTGATACAGACTCTGCCAGCTGCACTCCTGACATAGACTCTGCCTGCTGCACTCCTGATACAGACTCTGCCTGCTGCACTCTGATACAGGCTCTGCCTGCTGCTCTCTGATACAGACTCTGCCTGCTGCACTCCTGATAAAGACTCTGCCTGCAGCACTCTGATGCAGACTCTGCCTGCTGCACTCTGATACAGACTCTGCCTGCTGCACTCTGATACAGACTCTGCCTGCTGCACACCTGATATAGACTCTGCCTGCTGCACTCATGATACAGACTCTGCCTGCTGCACTCTGATACAGACTCTGCCTGCTGCACTCTGATACAGACTCTGCCTGCTGCACTCCTGATACAGACTCTGTTGCTGCACTCCTTATACAGGCTCTGCCTGCTGCACTCTGATACAGACACTGACTGCTGCACTCTGATACAGACTCTGCCTGCTGCACTCTGATACAGACTCTGCCAGCTGCACTCTGATACAGACTCTGCCTGCTGCACTCCTGATATAGACTCTGCCTGCTGCACTCCTGATACAGACTCTGCCTGCTGCACTCCTGATACAGACTCTGCCTGCTGCACTCCTGATACAGACTCTGCCTGCTGCACTCTGATACAGACTTTGCCTGCTGCACTCTGATACAGACTCTGCCTGCTGCACTCTGATACAGACTCTGCCTGCTGCACTCCTGATACAGACTCTGCCTGCTGCACTCCTGATACAAACTCTGCCTGCTGCACTCTGATACAGACTCTGCCTGCTGCACTCTGATACAGACTCTGCCTGCTGCACTCCTGATACAGACTCTGCCTGCTGCACTCCTGATACAGGCTCTGCCTGCTGCACTCTGATACAGACTCTGCCTGCTGCACTCTGATACAGACTCTGCCTGCTGCACTCTGATACAGACTCTGCCTGCTGCACTCCTGATACAGACTCTGCCAGATGCACTCCTGACATAGACTCTGCCTGCTGCACTCCTGATATAGACTCTGCCTACTGCACTCTGATACAGGCTCTGCCTGCTGCTCTCTGATACAGACTCTGCCTGCTGCACTCCTGATAAAGACTCTGCCTGCAGCACTCTGATGCAGACTCTGCCTGCTGCACTCTGATACAGACTCTGCCTGCTGCACTCTGATACAGACTCTGCCTGCTGCACACCTGATATAGACTCTGCCTGCTGCACTCATGATACAGACTCTGCCTGCTGCACTCTGATACAGACTCTTCCTGATGCACTCTGATACAGACTCTGCCTGCTGCACTCCTGATACAGACTCTGTTGCTGCACTCCTTATACAGGCTCTGCCTGCTGCACTCTGATACAGACTCTGCCTGCTGCACTCTGATACAGACTCTGCCTGCTGCACTCTGATACAGACTCTGCCAGCTGCACTCTGATACAGACTCTGCCTGCTGCACTCCTGATATAGACTCTGCCTGCTGCACTCCTGATACAGACTCTGCCTGCTGCACTCTGATACAGACTCTGCCTGCTGCTCTCTGATACAGACTCTGCCTGCTGCACTCCTGATAAAGACTCTGCCTGCAGCACTCTGATGCAGACTCTGCCTGCTGCACTCTGATACAGACTCTGCCTGCTGCACTCTGATACAGACTCTGCCTGCTGCACTCCTGATATAGACTCTGCCTGCTGCACTCATGATACAGTCTCTGCCTGCTGCACTCTGATACAGACTCTGCCTGCTGCACTCTGATACAGACTCTGCCTGCTGCACTCCTGATACAGACTCTGTTGCTGCACTCCTTATACAGGCTCAGCCTGCTGCACTCTGACACAGACTCTGCCTGCTGCACTCTGATACAGACTCTGCCTGCTGCACTCCTGATACAGACTCTGCCTGCTGCACTCCTGATATAGACTCTGCCTGCTGCAGTCCTGATACAGACTCTGCCTGCTGCACTCCTGATATAGACTCTGCCTGCTGCACTCCTGATACAGACTCTGCCTGCTGCACTCTGATACAGACTCTGCCTGCTGCACTCTGATACAGACTCTGCCTGCTGCACTCTGATACAGTCTCTGCCTGCTGCACTCCTGATACAGACTCTGCCTGCTGCACTCTGATACAGACTCTGCCTGCTGCACTGTGATACAGTCTCTGCCTGCTGCACTCTGATACAGACTCTGCCTGCTGCACTCCTGATACAGACTCTGCCTGCTGCACTCCTGATATAGACTCTGCCTGCTGCACTCCTGATACAGACTCTGCCTGCTGCTCTCTGATACAGACTCTGCCTGCTGCACTCTGATACAGACTCTGCCTGCTGCACTCCTGATATAGACTCTGCCTGCTGCACTCCTGATACAGACTCTGCCTGCTGCACTGTGATACAGTCTCTGCCTGCTGCACTCTGATACAGACTCTGCCTGCTGCACTCCTGATACAGACTCTGCCTGCTGCACTCCTGATATAGACTCTGCCTGCTGCACTCCTGATACAGACTCTGCCTGCTGCACTCTGATACAGACTCTGCCTGCTGCACTCCTGATACAGACTCTGCCTGCTGCTCTCTGATACAGACTCTGCCTGCTGCACTCTGATACAGACTCTGCCTGCTGCACTCCTGATACAGACTCTACCTGCAGCACTCCTGATATAGACTCTGCCTGCTGCACTCCTGATACAGACTCTGCCTGCTGCACTCTGATACAGACTCTGCCTGCTGCACTCCTGATACAGACTCTGCCTGCTGCTCTCTGATAGACTCTGCCTGCTGCACTCTGATACAGATTCTGCCTGCTGCACTCTGATACAGACTCTGCCTGCTGCACTCTGATACAGACTCTGTCTGCTGCACTCCTGATACAGACTTTGCCTGCTGCTCTCTGATACAGACTCTGCCTGCTGCACTCTGATACAGACTCTGCCTGCTGCACTCCTGATACAGACTCTGCCTGCTGCACTCCTGATAAAGACTCTGCCTGCTGCACTCTTGATACAGACTCTGCCTGCTGCACTCCTGACACAGACTCTGCATGCTGCACTCTGATACAGACTCTGCCTGCTGCACTCTGATACAGACTCTGCCTGCTGCACTCCTGATACAGACTCTGTCTGCTGCACTCTGATACAGACTCTGCCTACTGCTCTCCTGATACAGACTCTGCCTGCTGCACTCTGATACAGACTCTGCCTGCAGCACTCTGATACAGACTCTGCCTGCTGCACTCTGATACAGACTCTGACTGCTGCGCTCCTGATACAAACTCTGACTGCTGCACTCCTGATACAGACTCTGCCTGCTGCACTCCTGATACAGACTCTGCCTGCTGCATTTCTGATACAGACACTGCCTGCTGCACTCCTGATACAGACTCTGCCTGCTGCACTCCTGATACAGACTCTGCCTGCTGCACTCCTGAAACAGACTCTGCCTGCTGCACTCTGATACAGACTCTGCCTGCTGCACTCTGATTCAGACTCTGCCTGCTGCACTCCTGATATAGACTCTGCCTGCCGCATTCTGATACAGACTCTGCCTGCTGCACTCCTGATACAGACTCTGCCTGCTGCACTCCTGATACAGACTCTGCCTGCTGCACTCCTAATACAGACTCTGTCTGCTGCACTCTTGATACAGACTCTGCCTGCTGCACTCCTGATACAGACTAAGCCTGCTGCATTCCTGATACAGACTCTGCCTGCTGCACTCCTGATACAGACTCTGCCTGCTGCACTCCTGATATAGACTCTGCCTGCTGCACTCTGATACAGACTCTGCCTGCGGCACTCGTGATACAGACTCTCCCTGCCGCATTCTGATACAAACTCTGCCTGTTGCACTCCTGATACAGACTCTGAATGCTGCTCTCCTGATTTAGACTCTGCCTGCTGCACTCTGATACAGACTCTGCCTGCTGCACTCTGATACAGACTTTGCCTGCTGCATTCCTGATACAGACTCTGCCTGTTGCACTCCTGATACAGACTCTGCCTGCTGCACTCTGATACAGACTCTGACTGCTGCACTCTGATACAGACTCTGCCTGCTGCACTCCTGATACAGACTCTGCCTGCTGCACTCCTGATACAGACTCTGCCTGCTGCACTCCTGATACAGACTCTGCCTGCTGCACTCTGATACAGACTCTGCCTGCTGCACTCTGATACAGACTCTGCCTGCTGCGCTCCTGATACAGACTCTGCCTGCTGCACTCTGATACAGATTCTGCCTGCTGCACTCCTGATACAGACTCTGCCTGCTGCTCTCTGATACAGACTCTGCCTGCTGCACTCCTGATACAGACTCTGCCTGCTGCACTCCTGATACAGACTCTGCCTGCTGCACTCCTGATACAGACTCTGCCTGCTGCACGCCTGAAACAGACTCTGCCTGCTGCACTCTGATACAGACTCTGCCTGCTGCACTCTGATACAGACTCTGCCTGCTGCACTCCTGATAAAGACTCTGCCTGCTGCATTCTGATACAGACTCTGCCTGCTGCACTCTGATACAGACTCTCCCTGCCGCATTCTGATACAAACTCTGCCTTCTGCACTCCTAATACAGACTCTGTCTGCTGCACTCCTGATACAGACTCTGCCTGCTGCACTCCTGATACAGACTCAGCCTGCTGCATTCCTGATACAGACTCTGCCTGCTGCACTCCTGATACAGACTCTGCCTGCTGCACTCTGATACAGACTCTGACTGCTGCACTCTGATACAGACTCTGCCTGCTGCACTCCTGATACAGACTCTGCCTGCTGCACTCCTGATACAGACTCTGCCTGCTGCACTCCTGATACAGACTCTGCCTGCTGCACTCTGATACAGACTCTGCCTGCTGCACTCTGATACAGACTCTGCCTGCTGCGCTCCTGATACAGACTCTGCCTGCTGCACTCTGATACAGACTCTGCCTGCTGCACTCTGATACAGACTCTGCCTGCTGCACTCCTGATACAGACTGTGCCTGCTGCACTCCTGATACAGACTCTGCTTGCTGCACTGCTGATACAGACTCTGCCTGCTGCACTCTGATACAGACTCTGCCTACTGCACTCCTGATACAGTTTATGCCTGCTGCACTCCTGATACAGACTCTGCCTGCTGCACTCTGATACAGACTCTGCCTGCTGCACTCTGATACAGACTCTGCCTGCTGCACTCCTGATACAGACTCTGTCTGCTGCACTCTGATACAGACTCTGCCTACTGCACTCCTGATACAGACTCTGCCTGCTGCACTCTGATACAGACTCTGCCTGCTGCACTCTGATACAGACTCTGCCTGCTGCACTCTGATACAGACTCTGCCTGCTGCGCTCCTGATACAAACTCTGACTGCTGCACTCCTGATACAGACTCTGCCTGCTGCACTCCTGATACAGACTCTGCCTGCTGCATTTCTGATACAGACACTGCCTGCTGCACTCCTGATACAGACTCTGCCTGCTGCACTCCTGATGCAGACTCTGCCTGCTGCACTCCTGAAACAGACTCTGCCTGCTGCACTCTGATACAGACTCTGCCTGCTGCACTCTGATTCAGACTCTGCCTGCTGCACTCCTGATATAGACTCTGCCTGCTGCATTCTGATACAGACTCTGCCTGCTGCACTCCTGATACAGACTCTGTCTGCTGCACTCCTGATAAAGACTCTGCCTGCTGCATTTCTGATACAGACACTGCCTGCTGCACTCCTAATACAGACTCTGCCTGCTGCACTCTGATACAGACTCTGCCTGCTGCACTCTGATACAGACTCTGCGTGCTGCACTCCTGATACAGACTCTGCCTGCGGCACTCGTGATACAGACTCTGCCTGCTGCACTCCTGATACAGACTCTGCCTGCTGCACTACTGATATAGACTCTGCCTGCTGCACTCTGATACAGACTCTGCCTGCCGCACTCTGATACAGTCTCTGCCTGCCGCACTTTGATACAGTCTCTGCCTACTTCACTCCTGATACAGACTCTGCCTGCTTCACTCATGATACAGACTCTGCCTGCTGCACTCTGATACAGACTCTGCCTGCTGCACTCCTGATACAGACTCTGCCTGCTGCACTCCTGATACAAACTCTGCCTGCTGCACTCTGATACAGACTCTGCCTGCTGCACTCTGATACAGACTCTGCCTGCTGCACTCCTGATACAGACTCTGGGTGCTGCACTCCTGATACAGGCTATGCCTGCTGCACTCTGATAAAGACTCTGCCTGCTGCACTCTGATACAGACTCTGCCTGCTGCACTCTGATACAGACTCTGCCTGCTGCACTCCTGATACAGACTCTGCCAGCTGCACTCCTGACATAGACTCTGCCTGCTGCACTCCTGATACAGACTCTGCCTGCTGCACTCTGATACAGGCTCTGCCTGCTGCTCTCTGATACAGACTCTGCCTGCTGCACTCCTGATAAAGACTCTGCCTGCAGCACTCTGATGCAGACTCTGCCTGCTGCACTCTGATACAGACTCTGCCTGCTGCACTCTGATACAGACTCTGCCTGCTGCACACCTGATATAGACTCTGCCTGCTGCACTCATGATACAGACTCTGCCTGCTGCACTCTGATACAGACTCTGCCTGCTGCACTCTGATACAGACTTTGCCTGCTGCACTCCTGATACAGACTCTGTTGCTGCACTCCTTATACAGGCTCTGCCTGCTGCACTCTGATACAGACACTGCCTGCTGCACTCTGATACAGACTCTGCCTGCTGCACTCTGATACAGACTCTGCCAGCTGCACTCTGATACAGACTCTGCCTGCTGCACTCCTGATATAGACTCTGCCTGCTGCACTCCTGATACAGACTCTGCCTGCTGCACTCCTGATACAGACTCTGCCTGCTGCACTCCTGATACAGACTCTGCCTGCTGCACTCTGATACAGACTTTGCCTGCTGCACTCTGATACAGACTCTGCCTGCTGCGCTCCTGATACAGACTCTGCCTGCTGCACTCTGATACAGACTCTGCCTGCTGCACTCTGATACAGACTCTGCCTGCTGCACTCCTGATACAGACTGTGCCTGCTGCACTCTGATACAGACTCTGCCTGCTGCACTCCTGATACAGACTGTGCCTGCTGCACTCCTGATACAGACTCTGCTTGCTGAACTGCTGATACAGACTCTGCCTGCTGCACTCTGATACAGACTCTGCCTACTGCACTCCTGATACAGACTATGCCTGCTGCACTCCTGATACAGACTCTGCCTGCTGCACTCTGATACAGACTCTGCCTGCTGCACTCTGATACAGACTCTGCCTGCTGCACTCCTGATACAGACTCTGTCTGCTGCACTCTGATACAGACTCTGCCTACTGCTCTCCTGATACAGACTCTGCCTGCTGCACTCTGATACAGACTCTGCCTGCTGCACTCTGATACAGACTCTGACTGCTGCGCTCCTGATACAAACTCTGACTGCTGCACTCCTGATACAGACTCTGCCTGCTGCACTCCTGATACAGACTCTGCCTGCTGCATTTCTGATACAGACACTGCCTGCTGCACTCCTGATACAGACTCTGCCTGCTGCACTCCTGATACAGACTCTGCCTGCTGCACTCCTGAAACAGACTCTGCCTGCTGCACTCTGATACAGACTCTGCCTGCTGCACTCTGATTCAGACTCTGCCTGCTGCACTCCTGATATAGACTCTGCCTGCCGCATTCTGATACAGACTCTGCCTGCTGCACTCCTGATACAGACTCTGTCTGCTGCACTCCTGATAAAGACTCTGCCTGCTGCATTTCTGATACAGACACTGCCTGCTGCACTCCTGATACAGACTCTGCCTGCTGCACTCCTGATACAGACTCTGCCTGCTGCACTCCTGATACAGACTCTGCCTGCTGCACTCCTAATACAGACTCTGTCTGCTGCACTCCTGATACAGACTCTGCCTGCTGCACTCCTGATACAGACTCTGCCTGCTGCACTCCTGATATAGACTCTGCCTGCTGCACTCTGATACAGACTCTGCCTGCGGCACTCGTGATACAGACTCTGCCTGCTGCACTCCTGATACAGACTCTGCCTGCTGCACTACTGATATAGACTCTGCCTGCTGCACTCTGATACAGACTCTGCCTGCCGCACTCTGATACAGTCTCTGCCTGCCGCACTTTGATACAGTCTCTGCCTGCTGCACTCCTGATACAGACTCTGCCTGCTGCACTCCTGATACAGACTCTGCCTGCTGCACTCATGATACAGACTCTGCCTGCTGCACTCTGATACAGACTCTGCCTGCTGCACTCCTGATACAGACTCTGCCTGCTGCACTCCTGATACAAACTCTGCCTGCTGCACTCTGATACAGACTCTGCCTGCTGCACTCTGATACAGACTCTGCCTGCTGCACTCCTGATACAGACTCTGCCTGCTGCACTCCTGATACAGACTCTGCCTGCTGCACTCTGATACAGACTCTGCCTGCTGCACTCTGATACAGACTCTGCCTGCTGCACTCTGATACAGACTCTGCCTGCTGCACTCTGATACAGACTCTGCCTGCTGCACTCTGATACAGACTCTGCCTGCTGCACTCCTGATACAGACTCTGCCAGATGCACTCCTGACATAGACTCTGCCTGCTGCACTCCTGATACAGACTCTGCCTACTGCACTCTGATACAGGCTCTGCCTGCTGCTCTCTGATACAGACTCTGCCTGCTGCACTCCTGATAAAGACTCTGCCTGCAGCACACTGATGCAGACTCTGCCTGCTGCACTCTGATACAGACTCTGCCTGCTGCACTCTGATACAGACTCTGCCTGCTGCACACCTGATATAGACTCTGCCTGCTGCACTCATGATACAGACTCTGCCTGCTGCACTCTGATACAGACTCTTCCTGCTGCACTCTGATACAGACTCTGCCTGCTGCACTCCTGATACAGACTCTGTTGCTGCACTCCTTATACAGGCTCTGCCTGCTGCACTCTGATACAGACTCTGCCTGCTGCACTCTGATACAGACTCTGCCTGCTGCACTCTGATACAGACTCTGCCAGCTGCACTCTGATACAGACTCTGCCTGCTGCACTCCTGATATAGACTCTGCCTGCTGCACTCCTGATACAGACTCTGCCTGCTGCACTCTGATACAGACTCTGCCTGCTGCTCTCTGATACAGACTCTGCCTGCTGCACTCCTGATAAAGACTCTGCCTGCAGCACTCTGATGCAGACTCTGCCTGCTGCACTCTGATACAGACTCTGCCTGCTGCACTCTGATACAGACTCTGCCTGCTGCACTCCTGATATAGACTCTGCCTGCTGCACTCATGATACAGTCTCTGCCTGCTGCACTCTGATACAGACTCTGCCTGCTGCACTCTGATACAGACTCTGCCTGCTGCACTCCTGATACAGACTCTGTTGCTGCACTCCTTATACAGGCTCAGCCTGCTGCACTCTGACACAGACTCTGCCTGCTGCACTCTGATACAGACTCTGCCTGCTGCACTCCTGATACAGACTCTGCCTGCTGCATTCCTGATATAGACTCTGCCTGCTGCAGTCCTGATACAGACTCTGCCTGCTGCACTCCTGATATAGACTCTGCCTGCTGCACTCCTGATACAGACTCTGCCTGCTGCACTCTGATACAGACTCTGCCTGCTGCACTCTGATACAGACTCTGCCTGCTGCACTCTGATACAGTCTCTGCCTGCTGCACTCCTGATACAGACTCTGCCTGCTGCACTCTGATACAGACTCTGCCTGCTGCACTGTGATACAGTCTCTGCCTGCTGCACTCTGATACAGACTCTGCCTGCTGCACTCCTGATACAGACTCTGCCTGCTGCACTCCTGATATAGACTCTGCCTGCTGCACTCCTGATACAGACTCTGCCTGCTGCACTCTGATACAGACTCTGCCTGCTGCACTCCTGATACAGACTCTGCCTGCTACTCTCTGATACAGACTCTGCCTGCTGCACTCTGATACAGACTCTGCCTGCTGCACTCCTGATACAGACTCTACCTGCAGCACTACTGATATAGACTCTGCCTGCTGCACTCCTGATACAGACTCTGCCTGCTGCACTCTGATACAGACTCTGCCTGCTGCACTCCTGATACAGACTCTGCCTGCTGCTCTCTGATAGACTCTGCCTGCTGCACTCTGATACAGATTCTGCCTGCTGCACTCTGATACAGACTCTGCCTGCTGCACTCTGATACAGACTCTGTCTGCTGCACTCCTGATACAGACTTTGCCTGCTGCTCTCTGATACAGACTCTGCCTGCTGCACTCTGATACAGACTCTGCCTGCTGCACTCCTGATACAGACTCTGCCTGCTGCACTCCTGATAAAGACTCTGCCTGCTGCACTCTTGATACAGACTCTGCCTGCTGCACTCCTGACACAGACTCTGCATGCTGCACTCTGATACAGACTCTGCCTGCTGCACTCTGATACAGACTCTGACTGCTGCACTCCTGATACAGACTCTGTCTGCTGCACTCTGATACAGACTCTGCCTACTGCTCTCCTGATACAGACTCTGCCTGCTGCACTCTGATACAGACTCTGCCTGCTGCACTCTGATACAGACTCTGCCTGCTGCACTCTGATACAGACTCTGACTGCTGCGCTCCTGATACAAACTCTGACTGCTGCACTCCTGATACAGACTCTGCCTGCTGCACTCCTGATACAGACTCTGCCTGCTGCATTTCTGATACAGACACTGCCTGCTGCACTCCTGATACAGACTCTGCCTGCTGCACTCCTGATACAGACTCTGCCTGCTGCACTCCTGAAACAGACTCTGCCTGCTGCACTCTGATACAGACTCTGCCTGCTGCACTCTGATTCAGACTCTGCCTGCTGCACTCCTGATATAGACTCTGCCTGCCGCATTCTGATACAGACTCTGCCTGCTGCACTCTGATACAGACTCTGCCTGCTGCACTCCTGATACAGACTCTGTCTGCTGCACTCCTGATAAAGACTCTGCCTGCTGCATTTCTGATACAGACACTGCCTGCTGCAATCCTGATACAGACTCTGCCTGCTGCACTCCTGATACAGACTCTGCCTGCTGCACTCCTGATACAGACTCTGCCTGCTGCACTCCTAATACAGACTCTGTCTGCTGCACTCCTGATACAGACTCTGTCTGCTGCACTCCTGATACAGACTCTGCCTGCTGCACTCTGATACAGACTCTGCCTGCGGCACTCGTGATACAGACTCTGCCTGCTGCACTCCTGATACAGACTCTGCCTGCTGCACTCCTGATACAGACTCTGCCTGCTGCACTACTGATATAGACTCTGCCTGCTGCACTCTGATACAGACTCTGCCTGCCGCACTCTGATACAGTCTCTGCCTGCCGCACTTTGATACAGTCTCTGCCTACTGCACTCCTGATACAGACTCTGCCTGCTGCACTCATGATACAGACTCTGCCTGCTGCACTCTGATACAGACTCTGCCTGCTGCACTCCTGATACAGACTCTGCCTGCTGCACTCCTGATACAAACTCTGCCTGCTGCACTCTGATACAGACTCTGCCTGCTGCACTCTGATACAGACTCTGCCTGCTGCACTCCTGATACAGACTCTGCCTGCTGCACTCCTGATACAGGCTCTGCCTGCTGCACTCTGATACAGACTCTGCCTGCTGCACTCTGATACAGACTCTGCCTGCTGCACTCTGATACAGACTCTGCCTGCTGCACTCCTGATACAGACTCTGCCAGATGCACTCCTGACATAGACTCTGCCTGCTGCACTCCTGATACAGACTCTGCCTACTGCACTCTGATACAGGCTCTGCCTGCTGCTCTCTGATACAGACTCTGCCTGCTGCACTCCTGATAAAGACTCTGCCTGCAGCACTCTGATGCAGACTCTGCCTGCTGCACTCTGATACAGACTCTGCCTGCTGCACTCTGATACAGACTCTGCCTGCTGCACACCTGATATAGACTCTGCCTGCTGCACTCATGATACAGACTCTGCCTGCTGCACTCTGATACAGACTCTTCCTGCTGCACTCTGATACAGACTCTGCCTGCTGCACTCCTGATACAGACTCTGTTGCTGCACTCCTTATACAGGCTCTGCCTGCTGCACTCTGATACAGACTCTGCCTGCTGCACTCTGATACAGACTCTGCCTGCTGCACTCTGATACAGACTCTGCCAGCTGCACTCTGATACAGACTCTGCCTGCTGCACTCCTGATATAGACTCTGCCTGCTGCACTCCTGATACAGACTCTGCCTGCTGCACTCTGATACAGACTCTGCCTGCTGCTCTCTGATACAGACTCTGCCTGCTGCACTCCTGATAAAGACTCTGCCTGCAGCACTCTGATGCAGACTCTGCCTGCTGCACTCTGATACAGACTCTGCCTGCTGCACTCTGATACAGACTCTGCCTGCTGCACTCCTGATATAGACTCTGCCTGCTGCACTCATGATACAGTCTCTGCCTGCTGCACTCTGATACAGACTCTGCCTGCTGCACTCTGATACAGACTCTGCCTGCTGCACTCCTGATACAGACTCTGTTGCTGCACTCCTTATACAGGCTCAGCCTGCTGCACTCTGACACAGACTCTGCCTGCTGCACTCTGATACAGACTCTGCCTGCTGCACTCCTGATAAAGACTCTGCCTGCAGCACTCTGATGCAGACTCTGCCTGCTGCACTCTGATACAGACTCTGCCTGCTGCACTCTGATACAGACTCTGCCTGCTGCACACCTGATATAGACTCTGCCTGCTGCACTCATGATACAGACTCTGCCTGCTGCACTCTGATACAGACTCTTCCTGCTGCACTCTGATACAGACTCTGCCTGCTGCACTCCTGATACAGACTCTGTTGCTGCACTCCTTATACAGGCTCTGCCTGCTGCACTCTGATACAGACTCTGCCTGCTGCACTCTGATACAGACTCTGCCTGCTGCACTCTGATACAGACTCTGCCAGCTGCACTCTGATACAGACTCTGCCTGCTGCACTCCTGATATAGACTCTGCCTGCTGCACTCCTGATACAGACTCTGCCTGCTGCACTCTGATACAGACTCTGCCTGCTGCTCTCTGATACAGACTCTGCCTGCTGCACTCCTGATAAAGACTCTGCCTGCAGCACTCTGATGCAGACTCTGCCTGCTGCACTCTGATACAGACTCTGCCTGCTGCACTCTGATACAGACTCTGCCTGCTGCACTCCTGATATAGACTCTGCCTGCTGCACTCATGATACAGTCTCTGCCTGCTGCACTCTGATACAGACTCTGCCTGCTGCACTCTGATACAGACTCTGCCTGCTGCACTCCTGATACAGACTCTGTTGCTGCACTCCTTATACAGGCTCAGCCTGCTGCACTCTGACACAGACTCTGCCTGCTGCACTCTGATACAGACTCTGCCTGCTGCACTCCTGATACAGACTCTGCCTGCTGCACTCCTGATATAGACTCTGCCTGCTGCAGTCCTGATACAGACTCTGCCTGCTGCACTCCTGATATAGACTCTGCCTGCTGCACTCCTGATACAGACTCTGCCTGCTGCACTCTGATACAGACTCTGCCTGCTGCACTCTGATACAGACTCTGCCTGCTGCACTCTGATACAGTCTCTGCCTGCTGCACTCCTGATACAGACTCTGCCTGCTGCACTCTGATACAGACTCTGCCTGCTGCACTGTGATACAGTCTCTGCCTGCTGCACTCTGATACAGACTCTGCCTGCTGCACTCCTGATACAGACTCTGCCTGCTGCACTCCTGATATAGACTCTGCCTGCTGCACTCCTGATACAGACTCTGCCTGCTGCACTCTGATACAGACTCTGCCTGCTGCACTCCTGATACAGACTCTGCCTGCTGCTCTCTGATACAGACTCTGCCTGCTGCACTCTGATACAGACTCTGCCTGCTGCACTCCTGATACAGACTCTACCTGCAGCACTCCTGATATAGACTCTGCCTGCTGCACTCCTGATACAGACTCTGCCTGCTGCACTGTGATACAGACTCTGCCTGCTGCACTCCTGATACAGACTCTGCCTGCTGCTCTCTGATAGACTCTGCCTGCTGCACTCTGATACAGACTCTGCCTGCTGCACTCTGATACAGACTCTGTCTGCTGCACTCCTGATACAGACTTTGCCTGCTGCTCTCTGATACAGACTCTGCCTGCTGCACTCTGATACAGACTCTGCCTGCTGCACTCCTGATACAGACTCTGCCTGCTGCACTCCTGATAAAGACTCTGCCTGCTGCACTCTTGATACAGACTCTGCCTGCTGCACTCCTGACACAGACTCTGCATGCTGCACTCTGATACAGACTCTGCCTGCTGCATTCCTGATACAGATCACTCGCACCCTGGGCCGTGGGGCACGCGGATCCGGGCAATAGGGAAATGATGGGAGTAGTAGTGGAAACCCGGTTCCGTGGCTCAGGGTGGTCAGACCAATGGTAGTCTGCTATGCTCTATTGATAATGTCCGACTACACCACCCGTGGATTGCGGTTATTAGGAACCGGCGCTGCATGCAGACCGCTGGGGCTGATGATGTGTGCAGCTGGGGTAGTGTGACTCCCCACGGGAAGAGTACGGCCTCAGGTCAGTATAATGGATGGTGGGAGTGATGGTGGTGAGAGTCCCAGTATCTGTAGTGCTGGAGGCGTGAAGGAGCACACAGACAACAGGTTGCAGTCCAGGGTCTTAACTAAAACAGGAACACTGACCCATAAACAGTCCCGGCTAGGAGGGGACCTGGATGTCTGAGAGCAATTGGGAGATTGGCCCTGGTCAGGGTGAGGGTGTAGGCCTCCGTGCTTTCTGCGCTCCTTCTGGCTATCTCCTCCTTATAGGGTAACAGCCCACGCTTCCGAGCTCTCCGTGTATTCTCGCCTGTATGGCCTGCGACGTGGGTTCCTTTCTGCTCCCGGCCAGTTACGGCTTTCCTGGTCCCTTCTGTTATGGCAGGGCCTTCAGGCTTCTTAGGCCAAGGAATATACAGTCCCCTGCGGACTGGTTATCTGCTGGAGGATGTGGAATCCTCCCAGCCTCTGACACCAAAGTCTGGAAAATTAAGTCCTTTATCTGCCAAGACAGGCTCAATTCGCCTCTTGTCTCTGGCTTGTGGCTCTCCTCCTGCCACACTTCCTCTTAGGTGCAATACAACTTTCTGTCTCTGCTCTGCTCCGGGACACGTCTCAGTGCTGAGACAGGTCATCCAGTTCTCTCTAACCCTGCCCCCATTACCAGCTTTTATAGGGGCACCCTACTCCCCCTACTGGCCTGAGACAGGAGGTACTGCATGCTAATGTTCCCCTGACTAGAGAACCTCCCCCTTGCTCTCAGACACAGCTTTATTACACTTGTGGCATCCAGGCCAGGGTGACACATTCCCCCCTAGTAGAATTTTAGTACTCCGGGACTAAACAATAAACAAAGACAATATACATGACTATAAAACATTTATAGACCAACGACGCACAGATTGAGTTCTTAAGGTCACAGTGTGGTCTGTGACCGGGTGTCCATATCACCAATACAACGGGGAGCCTTAACCAGGTGGGGGTCTGTCCTAACCCAAGTCCTTTACAGTCTTAATTCATTCCTGGGTTAGGCTTCAAACGCAGTCCATACAAGGTCCTGGTTATAAAAAGTCCATAACCTTTGAGTCCTTACGGTAGCTGCAAGAAACTGAAACACAGATTACCAAACATGCATGTAACTTTGCAAACATTTCAACATTTGGCAACAGGCTTATTTACAATTTTAGTACACTCTATATTTTCCAGCGAGCAGGTATCTGCCCCTTTGTGCTCCTGGTTGATCTCCTTAACCCACTGTCTGGTGGTGGACTGACCTGGCTTTCCCCACTAGCGTTATGGGTACAGCTACCAGCTGGGTGTACAGGTAGGGCAGGCAGCTGTCTGCGGGTCCTTTGGCTTACCGCAGGCATGGCAGGCTCACTGTCAGCAGAGGGTTGACTTTCCTGGGCTGCTGGTACAGGCTCTTCTGCCTCTGGAACCGCTTGCTCCTTTTCACCTTCCAGCTCTGGTGTTGGTTGTTGCTGTGCCGGTTGCAGGAAATGCAGGACGGGTACCACTATGGCATCATTTATGCGAGTCCAGGACTGAGGGAACTCTCCGAGAACGGTGCTGATCATTTCTTCCTTGTCCTCTGCAGGTTCAAGGTCACTCTGATCCTCTTCTGCACTACGGAGTTGCTCGGGGCACCTTTTGAGGTGGTCTCTTGAGACGGTACTAGTGGTTTCTCCTCCGTCCTTGGTGATCACGCACACCTTCGGGTTGTCGTGATCAGACTGCAGTACGGTGTAGGGTTCCCTTTCCCACTGGTCATCCAACTTATGTAGCCTTCTTTTTAGCTTTAGGACTTGCTCACCAGGTTCTAGGGGACCAGCAGGGGCATGTTGGTTGAAGAGTCTTTCTTGCCTTTCTCTCACCTGGGCCAGGCTCCTCTCCACACTCTCCTGTACCTTCTTGTACTGCAGTTGCCTTTCCGTATCCCTGTCCGCATCTGGGGAGTTGTCTTCAGGTGTTAGGACTCCCATCTCCAGGTCTACGGGCAGCTTACCCGGTCTGGCTCGCATCAGGTAAGCCGGGGTGCAGTTGGTAGCATTCACCGGGATATGATTGTATAAGTCTATAAGGTCCGGCAGTTTTTCTGGCCACAGGCTGCGTTCCTCCAGGGGCAACGTCTTCAGGAGATCAATGACTATGTTGTTCATCTTCTCACACATCCCGTTGGTTTGTGGGTGGTAAGGCGTCGTACGAATCTTCTTGCAGCCATAGAGGTTGCAGAACACCTGGAAGATTTCAGCTTCGAACGCTGGACCCTGGTCTGTCAGGACCTGTTCCGGATACCCGTGTGGATGGCAGAAGTATTGCTGGAAGGCTCTGGCCGCTGTTTGGGCTGTCAAGTCCTTTACCGGGACCACCACTAGAAAACGGGAATAGTGGTCCACGATTGTCAGGGCATAGATGCATCCTGACCGGCTGGGAGCCAATTTGACATGGTCCAGAGCTACCAGCTCAAGAGGCTGCGTGGTGACGATGGGCCTCAAGGGTGTCTTCTGGCTGGCACGGTCCTTCCTCCTTAGGTGACAAGGGCCACAGTCTCTGCACCATTTTTCTACAGCTCCTCTCATGCCGACCCAAAAGAACCTTCCTCTTAGCAGGAACTCCAGTTTCTTCCAACCGAAGTGCCCCGCTCTGTCATGGTAAGCCCCCAGGACCATAGCTGCATCCCGCCTTGGGACCACGACTTGCCAGGTCAGCTCGTGCGTCCGGTGGTTGACAATCCTTCTGCACAACTTGCCTTCGTAGAGGAACAGCTTGCTCTTCTCTTTCCATAGATGCTTGGCTTCCTCTGGGGCGTCCGGATCCATGCGGGAGTCTTCCTGGGTCAGCAGATCTTTCACCAGGCGGATGGCAGGGTCACTATCTTGGGTCTCGGCCCAGCTGTGGTGAGGTAGAGGATTGATCATCACGGTTGTTAGATCCTCCTCCTTCACGCGGTTGGAGTATTGAGCGGCTCCATACCGGTGGAACGCGGGGAGTTCTACCTCCTCCAGCTCTTCTGGGTCTTCGTCACCTTCAGGTAAGTGAGGCATTCTTGATAGGGCATCCACGTTGGCATTGGTTTTGCCTGCCCGGTACTTGATCACGAAGTCATAGTTGGAGAGACGGGCCATCCACCGCTGTTCCAGGGCACCCAGTCTTGCATTGTCCAGGTGTGTCAACGGGTTGTTGTCCGTGTACACGGTGAACTTCGCGGAGGCCAGGTAATGCTTGAAGCGTTCCGTCACGGCCCACACGACCTCCAAGAATTCTAGCTTGAAGGAGCTGTAATTCTCCGGGTTCCTCTCGGTGGGCCTCAGCTTCCGACTGGCATATGCGATCACCCGTTCTCTGCCCTGTTGGTTTTGGGACAGTACGGCTCCCAGTCCCACATTACTGGCGTCTGTGTGGAGAATGAAAGGCTGGCCATAATCAGGGTAGGCCAGGATCTCATCCCCCGTGAGGGCCATCTTTAGCTGGCGGAAGGACTCCTCTTCCGGTTTATCCCACTTGAAGGGTGGCTTTTGACTCCTGGACTTAGACTGTCCGATCAGGAGGTCCTGCATAGGAGCTGCATATCTTAGTGAACCCGGGGATGAACCTTCGGTAGTAGCCTACCAACCCGAGAAACTGTCTCACCTCTTTGATGTTCGAGGGGCTTGGCCAGCTCTTGATTGCCGTGACCTTGTCAGGGTCGGGGGCTACTTCTTCCGTGCTTACCACGTGCCCTAGGTACTGGACCTTTGGTTTCAGCAGGTGACACTTCGATGGTTTCACCTTCAGGCCGTAGCCTGCCAGTGCTTCGAACACCTCAGCCAGGTGCTTGAGATGGTCCTCGTAGGTAGTGTTGAGCCACCCCCGTAGTGTTCGGGTTCGGTTCGGTTCGTCGAACACCGGGATGTTCGAGGAACTGTTGTCGAACTGTTCGTCGAACACCTTAGAACACCGTCGAACACCGTTAAAACCAATGGCAGGCAAACAAAAACACATAGGAACACATAGAAAACACCTTCAAAGGTGTCCAAAAGCTGACAAACTGCTCAGAAGACGCTTTCTTTAAAAAAGCCGGCCGGCAATTCAGCAGCGGCATACACCGGTACCCGACAATTTAGACATGAAGGAATAGAGCATCACACATAGATTAGATAGATAGAAACATGTCAGTCACATATATATGAAGTACAGTGACAGTGTTGCTTACTGTACTTGTCATTTAGTGTAAAGGATTTATTAAAAAATATAATAGTGTTTTCGTGCACCGTCTCTTTAAAAAAGCCGGCCGGCAATTCAGCAGCGGTACCCGACAATTTATAACAGACAGAATAGAGCTTCACACATAGATTAGATAGAGAGAAACATGTCAGTCACATATATATGAAGTACTGTGACAGTGTTGCTTACTGTACTTGTCATTTACTGCAAAGGATTTATTAAAAAAAATAATAGTGTTTTCATGCACCGTCTCTTTAAAAAAGCCGGCTGGCAATTCAGCATCTTTACCCGACAATTTAGAATAGAAGGAATAGAGAATCACACATAGATTAGATAGATAGAAACATGTCAGCCACATATATACGAAGTACAGTGACAGTGTTGCTTACTGTACTTGTCATTTAGTGTAAAGGATTTATTAAAAAATATAATAGTGTTTTCGTGCACCGTCTCTTTAAAAAAGCCGGCCGGCAATTCAGCAGCGGTACCCGACAATTTATAACAGACAGAATAGAGCTTCACACATAGATTAGATAGATAGAAACATGTCAGTCACATATATATGAAGTACTGTGACAGTGTTGCTTACTGTACTTGTCATTTACTGTAAAGGATTTATTAAAAAATAATAGTGTTTTCGTGCACCGTCTCTTTAAAAAAGCCGGCCGGCAATTCAGCATCTGTACCCGACAATTTATAACAGACAGAATAGAGCTTCACACATAGATTAGATAGATAGAAACATGTCAGTCACATATATATGAAGTACAGTGATAGTGTTGATTACTGTACTTGTCATTTAGTATTAAAATAAAGGATTTATTATTAAAAAAAATTGGCGTGGGGTTCCCCGTAATTTTAGTCTCTAGCGGAGGTTAAGCAGACAGCTGGGGCAGATGTTTGAAGCCTGGGAAGGGGGTAATACCCACGGAGCTTCCCAGGCTACTAATATCAGCCCCCAGCTGAATACCTAGCCTTTACTACCTATTAAAATGGAGGACCCCCCCCAAAAAAATGATGTGGGGTCCCCCCTAATTTAATAGCTAGCAAAGGCTAGGCAGACAGCTGGGGGCTGATATTAATAGCCCAGGAAGGGAGCCATGAATATTGGCCCCCTCCCAGGCTAGAAACACCAGCCGTCAGCCGCCCCAGAAATGGCGCATCCATAGGATGCGCCAATTCTGGCACTTAGCCTCGCTCTTCCACGCTGCCCTGGTGCGGTGGCAGGGGGTAATAGGGTTGGGGTTGATGTCAGCTTATAATGCCAGCTGACATCAAGCCCAGGTTAGTAATGGAGAGGCGTCTATAAGACACCCCCATTACTAACCCCATAGTCAAAGTTAAAAAAAAACACAAACACCCAGAATAAAGTCCTTTAATTGAAATAAAGACACAATTCTTTATTGTTCTAAATTAAACCATACTTACCGTCACGCCCATTCCAGCTGAAGCCAACGATCTCCTGCAATAAAAGAAAAATAATAAAGCAACCTCATCCTTACCTTTCCATGGTTCCCAGGACAGCTTCAGCTCTGCTACATCGAGATGACAGGCTGGACCGCAGCAGAAAGCTGCCATCCAGCCTGTCATCCCGCAGACACTGAGAAGCGCAGGCTTGCTTGCGCTGCTCAGCGTCTCTCTGTGACGGCATCCAGATGAGCCGACAATGAACTCGGCTCACCTCATGTACGTCACTGACAGCGTGGGAAAATTCTCCTGCACTCAGCGCTTCAGCGTGAGAATTTTCCCACGCTGTCAGTGACGTGCATGAGGTGAGCCGAGTTCATTGGACATGACCTCGGCTCATCTGGATGCCGTCACAGCCAGACACTGAGTAGCGCAAGCAAGCCTGCGCTTCTCAGTGTCTGCGGGATTACAGGCTGGATGGCAGCGTTCTGCTGCGGTCCAGCCTGTCATCTCGATGTAGCAGAGCTGAAGCTGTCGTGGGAACCATGGAAAGGTAAGGATGATGTTGCTTTATTATTTTACTTTTATTGCAGGAGATCATTGGCTTCAGCTGGAATGGGCGTGGCGGTAAGTATGGTTTAATTTAGAACAATAAAGAATTGTGTGTTTATTTCAATTAAAGGACTTTTTTCTGGGTGTTTGTGTTTTTTTTAAATACTTTACTAGAAATTCATGGTGGTCATGTCTAATATTGGCGTGACCCCATGAATTTCGGGCTTAGGGCCAGCTGATAATGCCAAGCTGGCCTTAACCCCTTTATTACCCAGTGAGCCACCGCACCAGGGCCCTGGATGAGTTGGGTACAGCGCCAGAAGATGGCGCTTCTATGAACGCGCCATTTTCCGGGGCGGCTGCGGACTGCAATTTGCAGCGGGTGGGGCCCAGAAAGCTTGGGCCTCCCTGCGCTGCAGATTCCAGCCCCCAGCTGCCTATTTGTACCTGGCCGGACACAACAATATAGGGAAGCCCTTTTTTAAAAAAATTATTTCATGAAATAATTAAAAAAAAATTGATGTGGGGCTTCGCACTATATTTGTGTCCAGCCAGGTACAGCAGGCAGGGACGGGCTGCCCCCAACCACCAGCTGCCTATTTGTACCTGGTTGGACACAACAATATAGGGAAGCCCTTTTTTTCTTAATTATTCCATGAATTTCATGAAATAATTTTTAAAAAAAATACGTGGGGCTTCGCCCTATTTTTGTGTCCAGCCAGGTACAACTAGGCAGCTGGGAGCTGGAATCCGCAGCGCAGGGAGACCCAAGCTTTCTGGGCCCCACCCGCTGCAAATTGCAGTCCGCAGCCGCCCCAGAAAATGGCGCGTTCATAGAAGCGCCATCTTCTGGCGCTGTACCCAACTCATCCAGGGCCCTGGTGCGGTGGCTCACTGGGTAATAAAGGGGTTAGGGCCAGCTTGGTATTATCAGCTGGCCCTAAGCCCGAAATTCATGGGGTCACGCCAATATTAGACATGACCACCATGAATTTCTAGTAAAGTATTTAAAAAAACACAACACCCAGAAAAAAGTCCTTTAATTGAAATAAACACACAATTCTTTATTGTTCTAAATTAAACCATACTTACCATCACGCCCATTCCAGCTGAAGCCAATGTCTTCTGCAATAAAAGTAAAATAATTAAGCAACCTCATCCTTACCTTTCCATGGTTCCCACGACAGCTTCAGCTCTGCTACATCGAGATGACAGGCTGGACCGCAGCAGAACGCTGCCATCCAGCCTGTCATCCCGCGGACACTCAGAAGCGCAGGCATGCTTGCGCTCCTCAGTGTCTCGCTGTGACGGCATAAAGATGAGACAAGCTCATGTCCAATGAACTCGGCGCACCTCATGCACGTCACTGACAGCGTGGGAGAATTCTCCTGCACTCAGCACTTCAGCATGAAAATTCTCCCACGCTGTCAGTGACGTGCATGAGGTGAGCTCATTCATGTCCAATGAACTCAGCTGACCTCATGCACGTCACTGACAGCGTGGGAGAATTCTCACGCTGAAGTGCTGAGTGCAGGAGAATTCTCCCACGCTGTCAGTGACGTGCATGAGGTGCGCCGAGTTCATTGGACATGAACTCGTCTCATCTTTATGCCGTCACAGCCAGACACTGCAGAGCGCAAGCATGCCTGCGCTTTTCAGTGTCTGCGGGATGACAGGCTGGATGGCAGCGTTCTGCTGCGGTCCAGCCTGTCATCTCGATGTAGCAGAGCTGAAGCTGTCGTGGGAACCATGGAAAGGTAAGGATGAGGTTGGTTTATTATTTTTCTTTTATTGCAGGAGATCGTTGGCTTCAGCTGGAATGGGCGTGACGGTAAGTATGGTTTAATTTAGAACAATAAAGGAATGTGTCTTTATTTCAACTAAAGGACTTTATTCTGGGTGTTTGTGTTTTCTTTTAACTTTGACTATGGGGTTAGTAATGGGGGTGTCTTATAGACGCCTCTCCATTACTAACCTGGGCTTGATGTCAGCTGGCATTATAAGCTGACATCAACCCCAACCCTATTACCCCCTGCCACCGCACCAGGGCAGCGTGGAAGAGCGAGGCTAAGTGCCAGAATTGGCGCATCCTATGAATGCGCCATTTCTGGGGCGGCTGACGGCTGGTGTTTCTAGCCTGGGAGGGGGCCAATATTCATGGCTCCCTTCCTGGGCTATTAATATCAGCCCCCAGCTGTCTGCCTAGCCTTTGCTAGCTATTAAATTAGGGGGGACCCCACGTCATTTTTTGGGGGGGGGTCCTCCATTTTAATAGCTAGTAAAGGCTAGGTATTCAGCTGGGGGCTGATATTAGTAGCCTGGGAAGCTCCGTGGGTATTACCCCCTTCCCAGGCTTCAAACATCTGCCCCAGCTGTCTGCTTAACCTCCGCTAGAGACTAAAATTACGGGGAACCCCACGCCAATTTTTTTTAATAATAAATCCTTTATTTTAATACTAAATGACAAGTACAGTAACCAACACTGTCACTGTACTTCATATATATGTGACTGACATGTTTCTATCTATCTAATCTATGTGTGAAGCTCTATTCTGTCTGTTATAAATTGTCGGGTACAGATGCTGAATTGCCGGCCGGCTTTTTTAAAGAGACGGTGCATGAAAACACTATTATTTTTTTTAATAAATCCTTTGCAGTAAATGACAAGTACAGTAAGCAACACTGTCACAGTACTTCATATATATGTGACTGACATGTTTCTATCTATCTAATCTATGTGTGAAGCTCTATTCTGTCTGTTATAAATTGTCGGGTACCGCTGCTGAATTGCCGGCCGGCTTTTTTAAAGAGACAGTGCATGTAAACACTATTATATTTTTTAATAAATCCTTTACACTAAATGACAAGTACAGTAAGCAACACTGTCACTGTACTTCGTATATATGTGGCTGACATGTTTCTATCTATCTAATCTATGTGTGATTCTCTATTCCTTCTATTCTAAATTGTCGGGTACCGCTGCTGAATTGCCGGCCGGCTTTTTTAAAGAGACGGTGCATGAAAACACTATTATTTTTTTTGATAAATCCTTTACACTAAATGACAAGTACAGTAAGCAACACTGTCACTGTGCTTCTTATATGTGTGACTGACATGTTTCTATCTATCTAATCTATGTGTGAAGCTCTATTCTTTCTGTTCTAAATTGTCGGGTACCGGTGTATGCCGCTGCTGAATTGCCGGCTTTTCATGTTTCACTGTGAGCACTGTTCCCATCGATTTGGGCAATCACTGTAATGCCACAACCACCATGGCTGTGGCATTACAGTGAGTGGCAGACAATCCCTGCATGATTGGTGCTCTAAATAGCGCCAGACATGCAGGACACGCTTTTGGTGCACGAACAGTTATCGAACATAACCTCGAACAGCCGAATTTTTTGCAAATCGTTCGGGTTCGTCGAACAAGTCGAACACCGCCCAAAACAGCTCGAATTTGAGATTGGCGAACAGTTCTAGTCGAACACCGCTCATCTCTACTCGTAGGTCTTCGAATAGACGATCACGTCATCCAGGTAAAGGAGGACCGTCTCGAAGTTTCGGTGCCCTAGACAGCATTCCATCAGCCGCTGGAAGGTCCCTGGTGCGTTGCAGAGCCCAAAAGGCATACAGTTGAATTCGCTCAGTCCCTTCGGGGTGGTGAAGGCGGTCTTCTCCTTGTCAGCCTCTGCCACAGGAACCTGCCAGTACCCGCTAGTAAGGTCCAAAGTAGAAAAGAAGTTAGCAGATTTTAGTGCGGCTAAAGACTCCTCTATTCTAGGCAGCGGATATGCGTCTTTGTGGATGATACGGTTGATTTGTCTATAGTCCCCGCACATTCTCATGGTGCCGTCTTTCTTTTTCACCAGAACCAAGGGGGCTGCCCAGGGGCTACAGCTATCTCTAATGACCCCATCTTCCTTCATTTCTCTTAGCATGCCCTTTGTGTTCTGATAATGTGCAGGGGGTACAGGTCGGTGTCTTTCTTTTATCGGTGGGTGGCTCCCTGTGGGGATGTGGTGTTCTATCCCTTTTACGCTGCCGAAGTCTAGCGGGTGCTTACTAAAGACTCCCTCGTACTCCTGTACCACCCGGTAGACTCCTTGTTTTTGGTGCTGTTGAGTGGAGTCAGCACCCACGTGGAGTTTCTGGCACCAGTCCTCCTTTTTTTTCTGGGAGCCATTACCCTCCGCCTGAGGAGATGGAGACAAGGGCTTCACGACCCTGATAGCTTTGTGTTCGACAACAAACAGTTTGGCGAGTGTAGCGTACCTGGGTAAGTGTACTTCCCTCTCCCCAATGTTGAGGATGCGGACGGGCACCCTCCCATGACGGACATCAACCACCCGCCGGGCTGTCAAAATGGTGGGCCTGCTGTCTGAGTACACGGGTTCTACCATGGCTTGGTAGTCTCTACCTCTAAACCCGATTGCAGTCCGACACCAGATCATCATTTCACTTTTGGGAGGCATGGAAATGGGGAATGGGTCACTCAGTCTTACGCTACCGATCTCACCACCAGACAGTACTACCTGCTGCTGTCTCATCAGGGCTTTTATCTCCCTGTTGAGGACTCTCTGTTGGCTGGAACTAGCATTCACCGCCACCTGTTGTAGAATTACAATTACCTCTGAAAGACAATTTTCAATTACGTTAGTACCCACAGTTATTTTAGGGTGACTTTCACGTCAGTCAATGTCCACAATAATTACTCCCTGTGCCGGTAGTTCAACTTTACCAATTTTAATGGTCATCTCCTTGAACCCCATCTGCGGCACGGGTAAACCATTACTGGCGATGATGCTCAAGTTACTGTCTGGATACCGTGTGATATCAGCATCAGTCCAATACTGCTTAAAAAGTACATAAGGGATAGTGGTTACTTGCGACCCAGTATCCAGCAAGGCGCCCATGGGGATACCGTCCAGCACCACGGGTAAAGCCGGGCGCCCCCCAACGTACTTATCACACCAATTATAAGGGCCTGGTGATCTTATGCCTGGGGGTTGGCCCTCTGCCCCAGGTTGGACCCGTTTAAATTACAGTACCTGGAAATGTGTCCGGGCTGGTTGCATCGACGGCATATGGGCTGTCCATCCTCTGCGTAGCGGTCTGTGGGCCTCCCTCGGAACGACGGGATCCTCCTCTGTCGACGCCACGGGACATCCTCCGGACTTGAAGCCAACTCGATGGGTCTTGACGGGTCCACTTGCAACGCCTGAACGGTCCTGGTCAACGCCGCGATGCTCCTGGTCAGCTCCTGGACTTGGTGGTGCAGGTCTTTCGACGGGGCTTGATTCAGGGCCTGAGCATCCGCCCCCACAGAGTCCATAGAGGAGGGCGCCGCCTCCTGGTGGTAGGTGATAGCAGGGCGCCGGGGGTTTATAGCACCACTGGTTGCAGGCTCACGGAGCACCCTTATGGCCCTGTCCTTAAATTGGGCAAAGGTCAGGTCGGGGTTCTGAAAGAACATGAGGCGCAGCTGGGCCCTGTGGGCGATGGACAGCAGACCTTCTATGAATTGTTCTGTTAGCAGCTTATCCGTTTCCTGCACACTGCCAGGGTCAGTTTGTTGGATAGCCCTCAAGGCTTCCTGCAGATTTAGTGCATAGTCTCTGATGCTGTCCTGTGCCCGCTGCTTACATCCATAGAACCTCACTTTAATTTCAGCGGAGGCACGTGTGTCAAAGGTACCCCGCAGCCGGGCCAGAATACCCTTCACAGTCCTTTTCTCCTCAGTGGGCCATGACTTTATCTCCCTTTGGGCTGCGCCAGTTAACTGCCCTGTCAATATGCTGACCTTCTGTTCCTCTGTCAGGGAGTAAACATGGAACGAACTGTACAGCCTTTCCTTAAAGTCAGCTAGAGCATGGGGCTCCCCTGAATACTTGGGCAGCCAGGCCGCTCCAGGGATGTAAGGCAGGTAAAATGGCATCACCGCTGCTGCAGATGCGTTGGTGGTAGTGGGCGCCTCTGTATCCGACATCTTCCTCCACCCTAGTTAAGCGTGGCCTACCTTCCGACAATCCTCTTCTGTAGGCCGCGGCTCCGCTGCTGCTGCTCTGGACGAGGACCTTGCGTCGCGTCCTGATGACGTCAGCGTCGCTCTCTCTCCCTTCCAGGACCTTGCGCAGCGTCGGTGCGAGGGGCGGAGCTTCAGATCTCGCGCGGTTTGGACGTCCACGCCCCTCTTCTTCCCGCGCGGCATCCTGAAGATTGCATCCGATGGCGGGAAAGCGGCTGAAGATGGCGGGAACCAATGGAAGATGGCGGGAGACGGCTGGAAATGGCGGGAAATGGCGCCGGATGGCGGGAAACCTCTTTTCAGGTAAGTGCAAACCCTTTTTCAGGCGCGCAATACCCGTTTGTGGCGGGTTGGTTACAATCCTGCCGACTACGCCAAAGCTGACTCGCCCCCTGGGCCGTGGGGCACGCGGATCCGGGCAATAGGGAAACGATGGGAGTAGTAGTGGCAACCCGGTTCCGCGGCTCAGGGTGGTCAGACCAATGGTAGTCTGCTATGCTCAATTGATAATGTCCGACTACACCACCCGTGGATTGCGGTTATTAGGCACCGCCGCTGCATGCAGACAGCTGGGGCTGATGATGTGTGCAGCTGGGGTAGTGTGACTCCCCACGGGAAGAGTGCGGCCCCAGGGCAGTATAATGGATGGTGGGAGTGATGTTGGTGAGAGTCCCAGTACAGGTAGTGCTGGAGGCGCGAAGGAGCACACAGACAACAGGTTGCAGTCCAGGGTCTTTACTAAAACAGGTACACTGACCCATAAACAGCCCTGGCTAAGAGGGGACCTGGATGTCTGAGAGCAATTGGGAGATTGGCCCTGGTCAGGGTGAGGGTGTAGGCCTACCGTGCTTTCTGCGCTCCTTCTGACTATCTCCCCCTTATAGGGTAACAGCCCACGTTTCCGAGCTCTCCGTGTACTCTCGCCTGTATGGCCTGCAGTGTGGGTTCCTTTCTGCTCCCGGCCTGGTACGGCTTTCCTGGTCCCTTCTGTTGTGGCAGGGCCTTCAGGCTTCTTAGGCCAAGGAATATACAGTCCCCTGCGGACTGGTTATCTGCTGGAGGATGTGGAATCCTCCCAGCCTCAGACACCAAAGTCTGGAAAATTAAGTCCTTTATCTGCCAAGACAGGCTCACTTCGCCTCTTGTATCTGGCTTGTGGTTCTCTCTAACCCTGCCCCCAGTAAAAGCTTTTATAGGGGCAGCCTGCTCCCCCTACTGGCCTGAGACAGGAGGTACTGCATGCTAATGTTCCCCTGACTAGAGAACCTCCCCCTTGCTCTCAGACACAGCTTTATTACACTTGTGGCATCCAGGCCAGGGTGACACACAGACTCTGCATGCTGCATTCCTGATACAGACTCTGCCTGATGCACTCCTGATACAGACTCTGCCTGCTGCACTCTGATATATACTCTGCCTGCTGCATTCTGATAGAGACTCTGCCTGCTGCACTCTGATACAGACTCTGCCTGCTGCACTCTGATACAGACTCTGCCTGCGGCACTCCTGATACAGGCTCTGCCTGCTGCAATCCTGATACAGACTCTGCCTGCGGGATTCCTGATACAGACACTGCCTGCTGCACTCCTGATACAGACTATGCCTGCTGCACTCCTGATACAGACTATGCCTGATGCACTATTGACGCAGACTCTGCCTGCTGCACTCTGATACAGACTCTGCCTGCTGCACTCTGATACAGACTCTGCCTGCTGCACTCTGATACAGACTCTGCCTGCTGCACTCCTGATATAGACTCTGCCTGCTGCATTCTGATACAGACTCTGCCTGCTGCACTCTGATATAGACTCTACCTGCTGCACTCTGATACAGACTCTGCCTGCTGCACTCTGATACAGACTCTGCCTGCTGCACTCCTGATACAGACTCTGACTGCTGCACTCCTAATACAGACTCTGCCTGCTGCACACCTGATACAGACTCTGCCTGCTGCACTCCTGATACAGACTCTGCCTGCTGCACTCTGATACAGACTCTGCCTGCTACACTCCTAATACAGACTCTGCCTGCTGCACTCCTGGGGCAGATGTTTGAAGCCTGGGAAGGGGGTAATACCCACGGAGCTTCCCAGGCTACTAATATCAGCCCCCAGCTGAATACCTAGCCTTTACTACCTATTAAAATGGAGGACCCCCCCAAAAAAATGACGTGGGGTCCCCCCTAATTTAATAGCTAGCAAAGGCTAGGCAGACAGCTGGGGGCTGATATTAATAGCCCAGGAAGGGAGCCATGAATATTGGCCCCCTCCCAGGCTAGAAACACCAGCCGTCAGCCGCCCCAGAAATGGCGCATCCATAGGATGCGCCAATTCTGGCACTTAGCCTCGCTCTTCCACGCTGCCCTGGTGCGGTGGCAGGGGGTAATAGGGTTGGGGTTGATGTCAGCTTATAATGCCAGCTGACATCAAGCCCAGGTTAGTAATGGAGAGGCGTCTATAAGACACCCCCATTACTAACCCCATAGTCAAAGTTAAAAAAAAACACATCCTATGGATGCGCCATTTCTGGGGCGGCTGACGGCTGGTGTTTCTAGCCTGGGAGGGGGCCAATATTCATGGCTCCCTTCCTGGGCTATTAATATCAGCCCCCAGCTGTCTGCCTAGCCTTTGCTAGCTATTAAATTAGGGGGGACCCCACGTCATTTTTTTTGGGGGGGTCCTCCATTTTAATAGCTAGTAAAGGCTAGGTATTCAGCTGGGGGCTGATATTAGTAGCCTGGGAAGCTCCGTGGGTATTACCCCCTTCCCAGGCTTCAAACATCTGCCCCAGCTGTCTGCTTAACCTCCGCTAGAGACTAAAATTACGGGGAACCCCACGCCAATTTTTTTTAATAATAAATCCTTTATTTTAATACTAAATGACAAGTACAGTAACCAACACTGTCACTGTACTTCATATATATGTGACTGACATGTTTCTATCTATCTAATCTATGTGTGAAGCTCTATTCTGTCTGTTATAAATTGTCGGGTACCGCTGCTGAATTGCCGGCCGGCTTTTTTAAAGAGACAGTGCATGTAAACACTATTATATTTTTTAATAAATCCTTTACACTAAATGACAAGTACAGTAAGCAACACTGTCACTGTACTTCGTATATATGTGGCTGACATGTTTCTATCTATCTAATCTATGTGTGATTCTCTATTCCTTCTATTCTAAATTGTCGGGTACAGATGCTGAATTGCCGGCCGGCTTTTTTAAAGAGACGGTGCATGAAAACACTATTATTTTTTTTGATAAATCCTTTACACTAAATGACAAGTACAGTAACCAACACTGTCACTGTGCTTCTTATATGTGTGACTGACATGTTTCTATCTATCTAATCTATGTGTGAAGCTCTATTCTTTCTGTTCTAAATTGTCGGGTACCGGTGTATGCCGCTGCTGAATTGCCGGCTTTTCATGTTTCACTGTGAGCACTGTTCCCATCGATTTGGGCAATCACTGTAATGCCACAACCACCATGGCTGTGGCATTACAGTGAGTGGCAGACAATCCCTGCATGATTGGTGCTCTAAATAGCACCAGACATGCAGGACACGCTTTTGGTGCACGAACAGTTATCGAACATAACCTCGAACAGCCGAATTTTTTGCAAATCGTTCGGGTTCGTCGAACAAGTCGAACACCGCCCAAAACAGCTCGAATTTGAGATTGGCGAACAGTTCTAGTCGAACACCGCTCATCTCTACTCGTAGGTCTTCGAATAGACGATCACGTCATCCAGGTAAAGGAGGACCGTCTCGAAGTTTCGGTGCCCTAGACAGCATTCCATCAGCCGCTGGAAGGTCCCTGGTGCGTTGCAGAGCCCAAAAGGCATACAGTTGAATTCGCTCAGTCCCTTCGGGGTGGTGAAGGCGGTCTTCTCCTTGTCAGCCTCTGCCACAGGAACCTGCCAGTACCCGCTAGTAAGGTCCAAAGTAGAAAAGAAGTTAGCAGATTTTAGTGCGGCTAAAGACTCCTCTATTCTAGGCAGCGGATATGCGTCTTTGTGGATGATACGGTTGATTTGTCTATAGTCCCCGCACATTCTCCTGGTGCCGTCTTTCTTTTTCACCAGAACCAAGGGGGCTGCCCAGGGGCTACAGCTATCTCTAATGACCCCATCTTCCTTCATTTCTCTTAGCATGCCCTTTGTGTTCTGATAATGTGCAGGGGGTACAGATCGGTGTCTTTCTTTTATCGGTGGGTGGCTCCCTGTGGGGATGTGGTGTTCTATCCCTTTTACGCTGCCGAAGTCTAGCGGGTGCTTACTAAAGACTCCCTCGTACTCCTGTACCACCCGGTAGACTCCTTGTTTTTAGTGCTGTTGAGTGGAGTCAGCACCCACGTGGAGTTTCTGGCACCAGTCCTCCTTTTTTTTCTGGGAGCCATTACCCTCCGCCTGAGGAGATGGAGACAAGGGCTTCACGACCCTGATAGCTTTGTGTTCGACAACAAACAGTTTGGCGAGTGTAGCGTACCTGGGTAAGTGTACTTCCCTCTCCCCAATGTTGAGGATGCGGACGGGCACCCTCCCATGACGGACATCAACCACCCGCCGGGCTGTCAAAATGGTGGGCCTGCTGTCTGAGTACACGGGTTCTACCATGGCTTGGTAGTCTCTACCTCTAAACCCGATTGCAGTCCGACACCAGATCATCATTTCACTTTTGGGAGGCATGGAAATGGGGAATGTGTCACTCAGTCTTACGCTACCGATCTCACCACCAGACAGTACTACCTGCTGCTGTCTCATCAGGGCTTTTATCTCCCTGTTGAGGACTCTCTGTTGGCTGGAACTAGCATTCACCGCCACCTGTTGTAGAATTACAATTACCTCTGAAAGACAATTTTCAATTACGTTAGTACCCACAGTTATTTTAGGGTGACTTTCACGTCAGTCAATGTCCACAATAATTACTCCCTGTGCCGGTAGTTCAACTTTACCAATTTTAATGGTCATCTCCTTGAACCCCATCTGCGGCACGGGTAAACCATTACTGGCGATGATGCTCAAGTTACTGTCTGGATACCGTGTGATATCAGCATCAGTCCAATACTGCTTAAAAAGTACATAAGGGATAGTGGTTACTTGCGACCCAGTATCCAGCAAGGCGCCCATGGGGATACCGTCCAGCACCACGGGTAAAGCCGGGCGCCCCCCAACGTACTTATCACACCAATTATAAGGGCCTGGTGATCTTATGCCTGGGGGTTGGCCCTCTGCCCCAGGTTGGACCCGTTTAAATTACAGTACCTGGAAATGTGTCCGGGCTGGTTGCATCGACGGCATATGGGCTGTCCATCCTCTGCGTAGCGGTCTGTGGGCCTCCCTCGGAACGACGGGATCCTCCTCTGTCGACGCCACGGAACATCCTCCGGACTTGAAGCCAACTCGATGGGTCTTGACGGGTCCACTTGCAACGCCTGAACGGTCCTGGTCAACGCCGCGATGCTCCTGGTCAGCTCCTGGACTTGGTGGTGCAGGTCTTTCGACGGGGCTTGATTCAGGGCCTGAGCATCCGCCCCCACAGAGTCCATAGAGGAGGGCGCCGCCTCCTGGTGGTAGGTGATAGCAGGGCGCCGGGGGTTTATAGCACCACTGGTTGCAGGCTCACGGAGCACCCTTATGGCCCTGTCCTTAAATTGGGCAAAGGTCAAGTCGGGGTTCTGAAAGAACATGAGGCGCAGCTGGGCCCTGTGGGCGATGGACAGCAGACCTTCTATGAATTGTTCTGTTAGCAGCTTATCCGTTTCCTGCACACTGCCAGGGTCAGTTTGTTGGATAGCCCTCAAGGCTTCCTGCAGATTTAGTGCATAGTCTCTGATGCTGTCCTGTGCCCGCTGCTTACATCCATAGAACCTCACTTTAATTTCAGCGGAGGCACGTGTGTCAAAGGTACCCCGCAGCCGGGCCAGAATACCCTTCACGGTCCTTTTCTCCTCAGTGGGCCATGACTTTATCTCCCTTTGGGCTGCGCCAGTTAACTGCCCTGTCAATATGCTGACCTTCTGTTCCTCTGTCAGGGAGTAAACATGGAACGAACTGTACAGCCTTTCCTTAAAGTCAGCTAGAGCATGGGGCTCCCCTGAATACTTGGGCAGCCAGGCCGCTCCAGGGATGTAAGGCAGGTAAAATGGCATCACCGCTGCTGCAGATGCGTTGGTGGTAGTGGGCGCCTCTGTATCCGACATCTTCCTCCACCCTAGTTAAGCGTGGCCTACCTTCCGACAATCCTCTTCTGTAGGCCGCGGCTCCGCTGCTGCTGCTCTGGACGAGGACCTTGCGTCGCGTCCTGATGACGTCAGCGTCGCTCTCTCTCCCTTCCAGGACCTTGCGCAGCGTCGGTGCGAGGGGCGGAGCTTCGGATCTCGCGCGGTTTGGACGTCCACGCCCCTCTTCTTCCCGCGCGGCATCCTGAAGATTGCATCCGATGGCGGGAAAGCGGCTGAAGATGGCGGGAACCGATGGAAGATGGCGGGAGACGGCTGGAAATGGCGGGAAATGGCGCCGGATGGCGGGAAACCTCTTTTCAGGTAAGTGCAAACCCTTTTTCAGGCGCGCAATACCCGTTTGTGGCGGGTTGGTTACAATCCTGCCGACTACGCCAAAGCTGACTCGCCCCCTGGGCCGTGGGGCACGCGGATCCGGGCAATAGGGAAACGATGGGAGTAGTAGTGGCAACCCGGTTCCGCGGCTCAGGGTGGTCAGACCAATGGTAGTCTGCTATGCTCAATTGATAATGTCCGACTACACCACCCGTGGATTGCGGTTATTAGGCACCGCCGCTGCATGCAGACAGCTGGGGCTGATGATGTGTGCAGCTGGGGTAGTGTGACTCCCCACGGGAAGAGTGCGGCCCCAGGGCAGTATAATGGATGGTGGGAGTGATGTTGGTGAGAGTCCCAGTACAGGTAGTGCTGGAGGCGCGAAGGAGCACACAGACAACAGGTTGCAGTCCAGGGTCTTTACTAAAACAGGTACACTGACCCATAAACAGCCCTGGCTAAGAGGGGACCTGGATGTCTGAGAGCAATTGGGAGATTGGCCCTGGTCAGGGTGAGGGTGTAGGCCTACCGTGCTTTCTGCGCTCCTTCTGACTATCTCCCCCTTATAGGGTAACAGCCCACGTTTCCGAGCTCTCCGTGTACTCTCGCCTGTATGGCCTGCAGTGTGGGTTCCTTTCTGCTCCCAGCCTTGTACGGCTTTACTGGTCCCTTCTGTTGTGGCAGGGCCTTCAGGCTTCTTAGGCCAAGGAATATACAGTCCCCTGCGGACTGGTTATCTGCTGGAGGATGTGGAATCCTCCCAGCCTCAGACACCAAAGTCTGGAAAATTAAGTCCTTTATCTGCCAAGACAGGCTCACTTCGCCTCTTGTATCTGGCTTGTGGTTCTCTCTAACCCTGCCCCCAGTAAAAGCTTTTATAGGGGCAGCCTGCTCCCCCTACTGGCCTGAGACAGGAGGTACTGCATGCTAATGTTCCCCTGACTAGAGAACCTCCCCCTTGCTCTCAGACACAGCTTTATTACACTTGTGGCATCCAGGCCAGGGTGACACACAGACTCTGCATGCTGCACTCCTGATACAGACTCTGCCTGATGCACTCCTGATACAGACTCTGCCTGCTGCACTCTGATATATACTCTGCCTGCTGCATTCTGATAGAGACTCTGCCTGCTGCACTCTGATACAGACTCTGCCTGCTGCACTCTGATACAGACTCTGCCTGCGGCACTCCTGATACAGGCTCTGCCTGCTGCAATCCTGATACAGACTCTGCCTGCGGGATTCCTGATACAGACACTGCCTGCTGCACTCCTGATACAGACTATGCCTGCTGCACTCCTGATACAGACTATGCCTGATGCACTATTGACGCAGACTCTGCCTGCTGCACTCTGATACAGACTCTGCCTGCTGCACTCTGATACAGACTCTGCCTGCTGCACTCTGATACAGACTCTGCCTGCTGCACTCCTGATATAGACTCTGCCTGCTGCATTCTGATACAGACTCTGCCTGCTGCACTCTGATATAGACTCTACCTGCTGCACTCTGATACAGACTCTGCCTGCTGCACTCTGATACAGACTCTGCCTGCTGCACTCCTGATACAGACTCTGACTGCTGCACTCCTAATACAGACTCTGCCTGCTGCACACCTGATACAGACTCTGCCTGCTGCACTCCTGATACAGACTCTGCCTGCTGCACTCTGATACAGACTCTGCCTGCTACACTCCTAATACAGACTCTGCCTGCTGCACTCCTGATACAGACTCTGCCTGCTGCACACCTGATACAGACTCTGCCTGCTGCACTCCTGATACAGACTCTGCCTGCTGCACTCCTGATACAGACTCTGCCTGATGCACTCTTGACGCAGACTCTGCCTGCTGCACTCTGATACAGACTCTGCCTGCTGCACTCTGATACAGACTCTGCCTGCTGCACTCTGATACAGACTCTGCCTGCTGCACTCTGATATAGACTCTACCGGCTGCACTCTGATACAGACTCTGCCTGCTGCACTCTGATACAGACTCTGCCTGCTGCACTCCTGATACAGACTCTGACTGCTGCACTCCTAATACAGACTCTGCCTGCTGCACTCCTGATACAGACTCTGCCTGCTGCACACCTGATACAGACTTTGCCTGTTGCACTCCTGATACAGACTTTGCCTGCTGCACTCTGATACAGACTCTGCCTGCTGCACTCCTAATACAGACTCTGCCTGCTGCACTCCTGATACAGACTCTGCCTGCTGCACTCTGATACAGACTCTGCCTGCTGCACTCCTGATATAGACTCTGCCTGCTGCACTCTGATACAGACTCTGCCTGCTGCACTCCTGATATAGAGTCTCCCTGCTGCATTCTGATACAGACTCTGCCTGCTGCACTCTGATATAGACTCTACCGGCTGCACTCTGATACAGACTCTGCCTGCTGCACTCTGATACAGACTCTGCCTGCTGCACTCCTGATACAGACTCTGACTGCTGCACTCCTAATACAGACTCTGCCTGCTGCACTCCTGATACAGACTCTGCCTGCTGCACACCTGATACAGACTCTGCCTGCTGCACTCCTGATACAGACTCTGCCTGCTGCACTCTGATACAGACTCTGCCTGCTGCACTCCTAATACAGACTCTGCCTGCTGCACTCCTGATACAGACTCTGCCTGCTGCACACCTGATACAGACTCTGCCTGCTGCACTCCTGATACAGACTCTGCCTGCTGCACTCTGATACAGACTATGCCTGCTGCACTCCTGATACAGGCTCTGCCTGCTGCACTCCTGATACAGACTCTGCCTGCTGCACCCCTAATACAGACTCTGCCTGCTGCACTCCTGATGTAGACACTGCCTGCTGCACTCCTGATACAGACTCTGCCTGCTGCACTCCTGATACAGGCTCTGCCTGCTGCACTCCTGATACAGACTCTGCCTGCTGCACTCCTGATACAGACTCTGCCTTCTGCACTCCTGATACAGACTCTGCTTGCTGCACTCTGATACAGACTCTGCCTGCTGCACTCCTGATACAGACTCTGCCTGCTGCACTCATGATACAGACCCTGTCTGCTGCACTCTGATACAGACTCTGCCTGCTGCACTCTGATACAGACTCTGCCTGCTGCACTCCTGATGCAGACTCTGCCTGCTGCACTCCTGATACAGACTCTGCCTGCTGCACTCTGATACAGACTCTGCCTGCTGCACTCTGATACAGACTCTGCCTGCTGCACTCCTGATACAGACTCTGCGTGCTGCACTCCTGATATAGACTCTGCCTGCTGCACTCCTGATACAGACTCTGCCTGCTGCACTCTGATACAGATTCTGCCTGCTGCACTTCTGATACAGAATCTGCCTGCTGCACTCCTGATACAAACTCTGCCTGCTGCACTCTGATACAGACTCTGCCTGCTGCACTCCTGATACAGGCTCTGCCTGCTGCACTCTTGATACAGACTCTGCCTGCTGCACTCCTAATACATACTCTGCCTGCTGTACTCCTGATATAGACTCTGCCTTCTGCACTCTGATACAGACTCTGCATGCTGCACTCCTGATATAGCCTCTGCTTGCTGCACTCCTGATACAGACTCTGTTCGCAGCACTCCTGATACAGACTCTGCCTGATGCACTCCTGATACAGACTCTGCCTGCTGCACTCCTGATACAGACTCTGCCCAATGCACTCCTGATACAGACTCTGCCTTCTGCACTCTGATACAGACTCTGCCTGCTGCACTCTGATACAGACTCTGCCTGCTGCACTCCTGATACAGACTCTGCCTGCTGCACTCATGATACAGACTCTGCCTGCTGCACTCTGGTACAGACTCTGCCTGCTGCAGTCTGATAGAGACTCTGCCTGCTGCACTCTAATACAGACTCTGCCTGCTGCACTGCTGATATAGACACTGCCTGCTGCACTCCTGATACAGGCTCTGCCTGCTGCACTCCTGATACAGACTCTGCCCAATGGACTCCTGATACAGACTCTGCCTCCTGCACTCTGATACAGACTCTGCCTGCTGCACTCATGATACAGACTCTGCCTGCTGCACTCATGACACAGACTCTGCCTGCTGCACTCTGGTACAGACTCTGTCTGCTGCACTCTGATACAGACTCTGCCTGCTACACTCTGATACTGACTCTGCCTGCTGCACTCCTGATACAGACTCTGCCTGCTGCACTCTGATACAGACTCTGCCTGCTGCACTCTAATACAGACTCTGCCTGCTGCAATCCTGATACAGACTCTGCCTGCTGCGTTCTGTTACAGACTCTGCCTGCTGCACTCCTGAGACAGACTCTGCTTGCTGCACTCCTGAGACAGACTCTGCCTGCTGCACTCCTGATACAGACTCTGCCTGCTGCACTCCTGATACAGACTCTGCCTGCTGCACTCTGATGGAGACTCTCCCTGCTGCACTCCTGATACAGACTCTGCCTGCTGCGTTCTGATACAGACTCTGCCTGCTGCACTCTGATAGAGACTCTGCCTGCTGCACTCTAATACAGACTCTGCCTGCTGCACTCCTGATATAGACACTGCCTGCTGCACTCTGATACAGACTCTGCCTGCTGCACTCCTGATACAGGCTCTGCCTGCTGCACTCCTGATACAGACTCTGACTGCTGCACTCCTGATACAGACTCTGCCTTCTGCACTCCTGATACAGACTCTGCTTGCTGCACTCTGATACAGACTCTGCCTGCTGCACTCCTGATACAGACTCTGCCTGCTGCACTCATGATACAGACTCAGCCTGCTGCACTTTGATACAGAATCTGCCTGCTGCACTCTGATACAGACTCTGCCTGCTCCACTCCTGATGCAGACACTGCCTGCTGCACTCCTGATACAGACTCTGCCTGCTGCACTCTGATACAGACTCTGCCTGCTGCACTCTGATACAGACTCTGCCTGCTGCACTCTGATACAGACTCTGCTTGCTGCACTCCTGATATAGACTCTGCCTGCTGCACTCCTGATACAGACTTTGCCTGCTGCACTCTGATACAGACTCTGCCTGCTGCACTAATCTGCCTGCTGCACTCCTGATACAGACTGTGCCTGCTGCACTCTGATACAAACTCTGCCTGCTGCACCCCTGATACAAACTCTGCCTGCTGCATTCAGATACAGACGCTGCCTGCTGCACTCTGATACAGACTCTGCCTGCTGAACTCTTGATACAGACTCTGCCTGCTGCACTCCTAATACATACTCTGCCTGCTGCACTCCTGATATAGACTCTGCCTGCTGCACTCTGATACAGACTCTGCCTGCTGCACTCCTGACACAGACTCTGCCTTCTGCCTTCCTGATACAGACTCTGCCCAATGCACTCCTGATACAGACTCTGCCTTCTGCACTCTGATACAGACTCTGCCTGCTGCACTTCTGATATAGACTCTGCCTGCTGCACTCCTGATACAGACTCTGCCCGCAACACTCCTGAAACAGACTCTGCCTGATGCACTCCTGATACAGACTCTGCCTGCTTCACTCCTGATACAGACTCTGCCTGCTGCACTCTTGATACAGACTCTGCCTGATGCACTCTGATACAGTCTCTGCCTGCTGCACTCTGATACAGACTATGCCTGCTGCACTCTTGATACAGACTCTGCCTGCTGCACTCTGATACAGACTCTGCCTGCTGCACTCCTGATACAGACTATGCCTGCTGCACTCTGATACAGACTCTGCCTCCTGCAATCCTGATACAGACTCTGCCTGCTGCACTCTTGATACAGACTTTGCCTGCTGCACTCCTGATACAGACTCTGCCTGATGCACTCCTGATACAGACTCTGCCTGCTTCACTCCTGATACAGACTCTGCCTGCTGCACTCTTGATACAGACTTTGCCTGCTGCACTCCTGATACAGACTCTGCCTGATGCACTCCTGATACAGACTCTGCCTGCTGCACTCTTGATACAGACACTGCCTGCTGCACTCTGATACAGACCCTGCTTGCTACACTCTGATACAGACTCTGCCTGCTGCACTCCTGATACAGACTCTGCCTGATGCACTCTGATACAGTCTCTGCCTGCTGCACTCTGATACAGACTATGCCTGCTGCACTCTTGATACAGACTCTGCCAGCTGCACTCTGATACAGACTCTGCCTGCTACACTCTGATACAGACTCTGCCTGCTGCAATCCTGATACAGACTCTGCCTGCTGCACTCTGATACAGACTCTGCCTGCTGCACTCCTGATACAGACTCTGCCTGCAGCACTCCTGATACAGACTCTGCCTGCAGCGCTCCTGATACAGACTCTGCCTGCTGCACTCCTGATATAGACTCTGCCTGCTGCACTCTGATACAGACTCGGCCTGCTGCACTCCTGATACAGACTCTGCCTGCTGCACTCATGATACAGACTCTGCCTGCAGCACTCCTGATACAGACTCTGCCTGCTGCACTCCTGATACAGACTCTGCCTGCTGCACTCTGATACAAACTCTGCCTGCTGCACTCCTGATACAGACTATGCCTGCTGCACTCTTGATACAGACTCTGCCTGCTGCACTCTGGTACAGACTCTGCCTGCTGCACTCATGATACAGACTCTGCCTGCTGAACTCTGGTACAGACTCTGCCTGCTGCACTCCTGATACAGACTCTGCCTGCTGCACTCTGATACAGACTCTGCCTGCTATACTCTGATACAGACTCTGCCTGCTGCACTCCTGATACAGACTCTGCCTGCTGCACTCCTGATACAGACTCAGCCTGCTGCGTTCTGATACCGACTCTGCCTGCTGCACTCCTGATACAGACTGTGCCTGCTGCACTCTGATACAAACTCTGCCTGCTGCACCCCTGATACAAACTCTGCCTGCTGCATTCAGATACAGACTCTGCCTGCTGCACTCTGATACAGACTCTGCCTGCTGAACTCTTGATACAGACTCTGCCTGCTGCACTCCTAATACATACTCTGCCTGCTGCACTCCTGATATAGACTCTGCCTGCTGCACTCTGATACAGACTCTGCCTGCTGCAGTCCTGATACAGACTCGGCCTGATGCACTCCTGACACAGACTCTGCCTTCTGCCTTCCTGATACAGACTCTGCCCAATGCACTCCTGATACAGACTCTGCCTTCTGCACTCTGATACAGACTCTGCCTGCTGCACTCCTGATATAGACTCTGCCTGCTTCACTCCTGATACAGACTCTGCCTGATGCACTCTGATACAGTCTCTGCCTGCTGCACTCTGATACAGACTATGCCTGCTGCACTCTTGATACAGACTCTGCCTGCTGCACTCTGATACAGACTCTGCCTGCTGCACTCCTGATACAGACTATGCCTGCTGCACTCTGATACAGACTCTGCCTCCTGCAATCCTGATACAGACTCTGCCTGCTGCACTCTTGATACAGACTTTGCCTGCTGCACTCCTGATACAGACTCTGCCTGATGCACTCCTGATACAGACTCTGCCTGCTGCACTCCTAATACATACTCTGCCTGCTGCACTCCTGATATAGACTCTGCCTGCTGCACTCTGATACAGACTCTGCCTGCTGCACTCCTGATACAGACTCGGCCTGATGCACTCCTGACACAGACTCTGCCTTCTGCACTCCTGATACAGACTCTGCCCAATGCACTCCTGATACATACTCTGCCTGCTGCACTCCTGATATAGACTCTGCCTGCTGCACTCTGATACAGACTCTGCCTGCTGCACTCCTGATACAGACTCTGCCCAATGCACTCCTGATACAGACTCTGCCTTCTGCACTCTGATACAGACTCTGCCTGCTGCACTCCTGATATAGACTCTGCCTGCTGCACTCCTGATACAGACTCTGCCCGCAACACTCCTGATACAGACTCTGCCTGATGCACTCCTGATACAGACTCTGCCTGCTTCACTCCTGATACAGACTCTGCCTGCTGCACTCTTGATACAGACTCTGCCTGATGCACTCTGATACAGTCTCTGCCTGCTGCACTCTGATACAGACAATGCCTGCTGCACTCTTGATACAGACTCTGCCTGCTGCACTCTGATACAGACTCTGCCTGCTGCACTCCTGATACAGACTATGCCTGCTGCACTCTGATACAGACTCTGCCTCCTGCAATCCTGATACAGACTCTGCCTGCTGCACTCTTGATACAGACTTTGCCTGCTTCACTCCTGATACAGACTCTGCCTGCTGCACTCTTGATACAGACTTTGCCTGCTGCACTCCTGATACAGACTCTGCCTGATGCACTCCTGATACAGACTCTGCCTGCTTCACTCCTGATACAGACTCTGCCTGCTGCACTCTTGATACAGACACTGCCTGCTGCACTCTGATACAGACCCTGCTTGCTACACTCTGATACAGACTCTGCCTGATGCACTCCTGATACAGACTCTGCCTGCTGCACTCCTGATACAGACTCTGCCTGATGCACTCTGATACAGTCTCTGCCTGCTGCACTCTGATACAGACTATGCCTGCTGCACTCTTGATACAGACTCTGCCTGCTGCACTCTGATACAGACTCTGCCTGCTACACTCTGATACAGACTCTGCCTGCTGCAATCCTAATACAGACTCTGCCTGCTGCACTCTGATACAGACTCTGCCTGCTGCACTCCTGATACAGACTCTGCCTGCAGCACTCCTGATACAGACTCTGCCTGCAGCGCTCCTGATACAGACTCTGCCTGCTGCACTCCTGATATAGACTCTGCCTGCTGCACTCTGATACAGACTCGGCCTGCTGCACTCCTGATACAGACTCTGCCTGCTGCACTCATGATATAGACTCTGCCTGCTGCACTTTGATACAGACTCTCCCTGCTGCACTCCTGATACAGACTCTGCCTGCTGCACTCCTGATACAGACTCTGCCTGCAGCACTCCTGATACAGACTCTGCCTGCAGCACTCCTGATACAGACTCTGCCTGCTGCACTCCTGATACAGACTCTGCCTGCTGCACTCTGATACAAACTCTGCCTGCTGCACTCCTGATACAGACTCTGCCTGCTGCACTCATGATACAGACTCTGCCTGCTGCACTCTGGTACAGACTCTGCCTGCTGCACTCATGATACAGACTCTGCCTGCTGAACTCTGGTACAGACTCTGCCTGCTGCACTCCTGATACAGACTCTGCCTGCTGCACTCTGATACAGACTCTGCCTGCTATACTCTGATACAGACTCTGCCTGCTGCACTCCTGATACAGACTCTGCCTGCTGCACTCTGATACATACTCTGCCTGCTGCACTCTGATACAGACTCTGCCTGCTGCACTCCTGATACAGACTCAGCCTGCTGCGTTCTGATACCGACTCTGCCTGCTGCACTCCTGATACAGACTCTGCCTGCTGCACTCCTGATACAGACTCTGCCTGCTGCACTCCTGATACAGACTCTGCTTGCTTCACTCTGATACAGACTCTCCCTGCTTCACTCCTGATACAGACTCTGCCTGCTGCGTTCTGATACAGACTCTGCCTGCTGCACTCCTGATACAGACTCTGCCTGCTGCACTCATGATACAGACTCTGCCTGCTGCACTCTGATACAGACTCTGCCTGCTGCACTCTGATACAGACTCTGCCTGCTCCACTCCTGATGCAGACTCTGCCTGCTGCACTCCTGATACAGACTCTGCCTGCTGCATTCTTATACAGACTCTGCCTGCTGCACTCTGATACAGACTCTGCCTGCTGCACTCTGAAACAGACTCTGCGTGCTGCACTCTTGATATAGACTCTGCCTGCTGCACTCCTGATACAGACTCTGCCTGCTGTACTCTGATACAGACTCTGCCTGCTGTACTCTGATACAGACTCTGCCTGCTGCACTAATCTGCCTGCTGCTCTCCTGATACAGACTGTGCCTGCTGCACTCTGATACAAACTCTGCCTGCTGCACCTCTGATACAAACTCTGCCTGCTGCACTCTGATACAGACTCTGCCTGCTGCACTTTGATACAGACTCTGCCTCCTGCACTCTTGATACAGACTCTGCCTGCTGCACTCCTAATACATACTCTGCCTGCTGTACTCCTGATAGAGACTCTGCCTGCTGCACTCTAATACAGACTCTGCCTGCTGCACTCCTGATATAGACACTGCCTGCTGCACTCTGATACAGACTCTGCCTGCTGCACTCCTGATACAGGCTCTGCCTGCTGCACTCCTGATACAGACTCTGCCTGCTGCACTCCTGATACAGACTCTGCCTTCTGCACTCCTGATACAGACTCTGCTTGCTGCACTCTGATACAGACTCTGCCTGCTGCACTCCTGATACAGACTCTGCCTGCTGCACTCATGATACAGACTCTGCCTGCTGCACTCTGATACAGAATCTGCCTGCTGCACTCTGATACAGACTCTGCCTGCTCCACTCCTGATGCAGACTCTGCCTGCTGCACTCCTGATACAGACTCTGCCTGCTGCACTCTGATACAGACTCTGCCTGCTGCACTCTGATACAGACTCTGCCTGCTGCACTCTGATACAGACTCTGCTTGCTGCACTCCTGATATAGACTCTGTCTGCTGCACTCCTGATACAGACTTTGCCTGCTGCACTCTGATACAGACTCTGCCTGCTGCATTAATCTGCCTGCTGCACTCCTGATACAGACTGTGCCTGCTGCACTCTGATACAAACTCTGCCTGCTGCACCCCTGATACAAACTCTGCCTGCTGCACTCTGATACAGACTCTGCCTGCTGAACTCTTGATACAGACTCTGCCTGCTGCACTCCTAATACATACTCTGCCTGCTGTACTCCTGATATAGACTCTGCCTGCTGCACTCTGATACAGACTCTGCCTGCTGCACTCCTGATATAGGCTCTGCCTGCTGCACTCCTGATACAGACTCGGCCTGATGCACTCCTGATACAGACTCTGCCTGCTGCACTCTGATACAGACTCTGCCTGCTGCACTCCTGATACAGACTCTGCCTGCTGCACTGCTGATACAGACTCTGCCTGCTGCACTCTGATACAGACTCTGCCTGCTGCACTCCTGATACAGACTGTGCCTGCTGCACTCTGATACAGACTCTGCCTGCTGCACTCCTGATACAGACTGTGCCTGCTGCACTCCTGATACAGACTCTGCCTGCTGCACTCCTGATACAGACTCTGCCCGCAACACTCCTGATACAGACTCTGCCTGATGCACTCCTGATACAGACTCTGCCTGCTTCACTCCTGATACAGACTCTGCCTTCTGCACTCCTGATTCAGACTCTGCTTGCTGCACTCTGATACAGACTCTGCCTGCTGCACTCCTGATACAGACTCTGCCTGCTGCACTCATGATACAGACTCTGCCTGCTGCACTCTGATACAGAATCTGCCTGCTGCACTCTGATACAGACTCTGCCTGCTCCACTCCTGATGCAGACTCTGCCTGCTGCACTCCTGATACAGACTCTGCCTGCTGCACTCTGATACAGACTCTGCCTGCTGCACTCTGATACAGACTCTGCATGCTGCACTCTGATACAGACTCTGCTTGCTGCACTCCTGATATAGACTCTGCCTGCTGCACTCCTGATACAGACTTTGCCTGCTGCACTCTGATACAGACTCTGCCTGCTGCATTAATCTGCCTGCTGCACTCCTGATACAGACTGTGCCTGCTGCACTCTGATACAAACTCTGCCTGCTGCACCCCTGATACAAACTCTGCCTGCTGCACTCTGATACAGACTCTGCCTGCTGAACTCTTGATACAGACTCTGCCTGCTGCACTCCTGATATAGGCTCTGCCTGCTGCACTCCTGATACAGACTCGGCCTTCTGCATTTCTGATACAGACTCTGCCTGCTGCACTCTGATACAGACTCTGCCTGCTGCAGTCTGATACAGACTCTGCCTGCTGCACTCCTGATACAGACTCTGCCCGCAACACTCCTGATACAGACTCTGCCTGATGCACTCCTGATACAGACTCTGCCTGCTTCACTCCTGATACAGACTCTGCCTGCTGCTCTCTTGATACAGACTCTGCCTGCTGCACTCTGATACAGACCCTGCTTGCTACACTCTGATACAGACTCTGCCTGATGCACTCCTGATACAGACTCTGCCTGCTGCACTCCTGATACAGACTCTGCCTGATGCACTCTGATACAGTCTCTGCCTGCTGCACTCTGATACAGACTATGCCTGCTGCACTCTTGATACAGACTCTGCCTGCTGCACTCTGATACAGACTCTGCCTTCTACACTCTGATACAGACTCTGCCTGCTGCAATCCTGATACAGACTCTGCCTGCTGCACTCTGATACAGACTCTGCCTGCAGCACTCCTGATACAGACTCTGCCTGCAGCGCTCCTGATACAGACTCTGCCTGCTGCACTCCTGATATAGACTCTGCCTGCTGCACTCCTGATACAGACTCTGCCTGCTGCACTCATGATATAGACTCTGCCTGCTGCACTTTGATACAGACTCTCCCTGCTGCACTCCTGATACAGACTCTGCCTGCAGCACTCCTGATACAGACTCTGCCTGCTGCACTCCTGATACAGACTCTGCCTGCTGCACTCTGATACAAACTCTGCCTGCTGCACTCCTGATACAGACTCTGCCTGCTGCACTCATGATACAGACTCTGCCTGCTGCACTCTGGTACAGACTCTGCCTGCTGCACTCATGATACAGACTCTGCCTGCTGAACTCTGGTACAGACTCTGCCTGCTGCACTCCTGATACAGTCTCTGCCTGCTGCACTCTGATACAGACTCTGCCTGCTATACTCTGATACAGATTCTGCCTGCTGCACTCCTGATACAGACTCTGCCTGCTGCACTCTAATACATACTCTGCCTGCTGCACTCTGATACAGACTCTGCCTGCTGCACTCCTGATACAGACTCAGCCTGCTGCGTTCTGATACCGACTCTGCCTGCTGCACTCCTGATACAGACTCTGCCTGCTGCACTCCTGATACAGACTCTGCCTGCTGCACTCCTGATACAGACTCTGCCTGCTGCACTCTGATACAGACTCTCCCTGCTGCACTCCTGATACAGACTCTGCCTGCTGCGTTCTGATACAGACTCTGCCTGCTGCACTCCTGATACAGACTCTGCCTGCTGCACTCTGATACAGACTCTGCCTGCTGCACTCTGATACAGACTCTGCCTGCTGCACTCTGATACAGACTCTGCCTGCTCCACTCCTGATGCAGACTCTGCCTGCTGCACTCCTGATACAGACTCTGCCTGCTGCACTCTGATACAGACTCTGCCTGCTGCACTCTGATACAGACTCTGCCTGCTGCACTCTGATACAGACTCTGCGTGCTGCACTCTTGATATAGACTCTGCCTGCTGCACTCCTGATACAGACTCTGCCTGCTGTACTCTGATACAGACTCTGCCTGCTGCACTAATCTGCCTGCTGCTCTCCTGATACAGACTGTGCCTGCTGCACTCTGATACAAACTCTGCCTGCTGCACCCCTGATACAAACTCTGCCTGCTGCACTCTGATACAGACTCTGCCTGCTGCACTTTGATGCACTTTGATACAGACTCTGCCTCCTGCACTCTTGATACAGACTCTGCCTCCTGCACTCTTGATACAGACTCTGCCTGCTGCACTCCTAATACATACTCTGCCTGCTGTACTCCTGATATAGACTCTGCCTGCTGCACTCTGATACAGACTCTGCCTGCTGCACTCCTGATATAGGCTCTGCCTGCTGCACTCCTGATACAGACTCTGCCCAATGCACTCCTGATACAGACTCTGCCTTCTGCCCTCCTGATACAGACTCTGCCTGCTGCACTCCTGATACAGACTCTGCCTGATGCACTCATGATACAGACTCTGCCTGCTGCACTCCTGATACAGACTCTGCCTGCTGCACTCTTGATACAGTCTCTGCCTGCTGCACTCTGATACAGACTCTGCCTGCTACACTCTGATACAGACTCTGCCTGATGCACTCCTGATACATACTCTGCCTGCTGCACTCTGATACAGACTCTGCCTGCTGCACTCCTGATACAGTCTCTGCCTGATGCACTCTGATACAGTCTCTGCCTGCTGCACTCTGATACAGACTATGCCTGCTGCACTCTTGATACAGACTCTGCCTGCTGCACTCTGATACAGACTCTGCCTGCAGCAATCCTGATACAGACTCTGCCTGCTGCACTCCTGATACAGACTCTGCCTGCTGCACTCCTGATACAGACTCTGCCTGCAGCAATCCTGATACAGACTCTGCCTGCTGCACTCCTGATACAGACTCTGCCTGCTGCACTCTGATACAGACTCTGCCTGCTACACTCTGATACAGACTCTGCCTGCTGCAATCCTGATACAGACTCTGCCTGCTGCACTCTGATACAGACTCTGCCTGCTGCACTCCTGATACAGACTCTGCCTGCAGCACTCCTGATACAGACTCTGCCTGCAGCACTCCTGATATAGACTCTGCCTGCTGCACTCCTGATACAGACTCTGCCTGCTGCACTCTGATACAGACTCAGCCTGCTGCACTCCTGATACAGACTCTGCCTGCTGCATTCATGATATAGACTCTGCCTGCTGCACTCTGATACAGACTCTGCCTGCTGCACTCCTGATACAGACTCTACCTGCAGCACTCCTGATACAGACTCTGCCTGCAGCACTCCTGATACAGACTCTGCCTGCTGCACTCCTGATACAGACTCTGCCTGCTGCACTCTGATACAGACTCTGCCTGCTGCACTCCTGATACAGACTCTGCCTGCTGCACTCATGATACAGACTCTGCCTGCTGCACTCTGATACAGACTCTGCCTGCTGAACTCTGGTACAGACTCTGCCTGCTGCACTCTGATACAGACTCTGCCTGCTATACTCTGATACAGACTCTGCCTGCTGCACTCCTGATACAGACTCTGCCTGCTGCACTCTGATACAGACTCTGCCTGCTGCACTCTGACACATACTCAGCCTGCTGCACTCCTGATACAGACTCTGCCTGCTGAACTCTGGTACAGACTCTGCCTGCTGCACTCTGATACAGACTCTGCCTGCTGCACTCCTGATACAGACTCAGCCTGCTGCGTTCTGATACCGACTCTGCCTGCTGCACTCCTGATACAGACTCTGCCTGCTGCACTCCTGATACAGACTCTGCCTGCTGCACTCTGATACAGACTCTCCCTGCTGCACTCCTGATACAGACTGCCTGCTGCACTCTGATACAGACTCTGCCTGCTGCAGTCTGATACAGACTCTGCCTGCTGCACTCCTGATATAAACTCTGCCTGCTACACTCTGATACAGACTCTGCCTGCTATACTCTGATACAGACTCTGCCTGCTGCACTCTGATACAGACTCTGCCTGCTGCACTCTGATACATACTCTGCCTGCTGCACTCTGATACAGACTCTGCCTGCTGCACTCCTGATACAGACTCAGCCTGCTGCGTTCTGATACCGACTCTGCCTGCTGCACTCCTGATACAGACTCTGCCTGCTGCACTCCTGATACAGACTCTGCCTGCTGCACTCCTGATACAGACTCTGCCTGCTGCACTCTGATACAGACTCTCCCTGCTGCACTCCTGATACAGACTGCCTGCTGCACTCTGATACAGACTCTGCCTGCTGCAGTCTGATACAGACTCTGCCTGCTGCACTCCTGATATAAACTCTGCCTGCTACACTCTGATACAGACTCTGCCTGCTGCACTCTGATACAGACTCTGCCTGCTGCACTCTGATACAGACTCTACCTGCTGCACTCTGATACAGACTCTGCCTGCTGCACTCTGATACAGACTCTGCCTGCTGCACTCTGATACAGACTCTACCTGCTGCACTCTATACTGACTCTGCCTGCTGCACCATCTAGTCTCTCCTACTGGGTCCATCTTGTGCGTGTCCGTTGGTCTATCCTTTAGTGGCATCTGGCGTTCTTCGGGAGCCAAGTCTAACCTCACCATCAGAGGCTCTAGTGAACAGTCCGGTGCTTACTCGGTCACGCCCCTACAGGCTCTCCGGCGTCCGTGACACAGTGGTTCCACAAACCACGTCCGTATCAGTGCGCCATCTCAGGCAGGGTCCTCTCTCTTGTTGTTCCAGTCGGTGACTCCTTTTGACATGTAAAGCGCAACTGAATAAATGTCGCTGTCACAGTAATAATAATTATAGTCCTTGTACTCTGGGTCAATTGACGGCTTTTCCCTGGTATCTACACCTAATTTGATGTGTTTTGGCAGCTTTTGGTCCAGTTTCTAGGTGTTGTCTATGCATTTTTTCGGTCCCACAATTGACTTCTTTGGGATTCGGAAATGTTCGACCAACATTTGGCAAATTAATTCGGAGAATATCAATTTGTTCGGCAAACTTTTCCGAACCGAACATAAAAATGTTCACGCAAGCCTATCAATGAGCACAATGTAGAAGAAAAGCCGATCTGTGGAGGCGCCAACCCGTGGATACAATGTGTCAGGTATCATCCAAAGACAGTCGTAGACATGATCATTGTTAGAAGGAAAAAAAGGTTTATTGTTTGAAATGACTAGACATTTTGAAAACGTACAGCTTTCTCCATCAGATAGTCATTTAAAACAGTCAATACCTTTCTCCTTCCAACAATGATCATGTCTACGACTGTCTTTGGAGGATACATCGTAGTAAGGTTTGTCAGGTAGTAGAAGAAAAGAGTGGAAGCCATTCACAAGTAAGGCATGCAATACTATACAAAGTCATGTATCAGAGGTCGTAAACACACAAACCTCACACTGTACAAATATGACCATACCGAGAAAGTGTGCTGCCATAGTGGAAACATCTATAATATAGTACTATATATCACTCTACGAGAGTAGCGATGCCTGAGTAGGGATCAAGTCCGTAACATAAATAGAGAAAATCTTGGCACTCGAGATCAGCAGTAAAATAGTGAAAATATTTTCTTCGGACTATCCGATTGCACAAATTATTTCACGTTTCTGTTCTAAGTTCCAGACCTTTCTGGTCATTCAGACAATCTTAGACTATGATCATCTCACACAAATTGTGAAAACAGCTTTTGGTGCAAGACCAGTCTAAAATATCCAAGAAAAGTCCATATTCTTCTGCTCTGTATCTTCATCTATTAAAGTGTGAAGTTCCTCGTCAGTAGTATTCTGCCAGCACTACAGCTGCAGGAACATATTGTACTGGTTCCCAGTATATATTGCTTCTGTCAGCCAGTGTGTTGCCTGTGCTGAGATAAATGCTTACCTCTCTGTTAAGCATGTATGCAGCTTGGCGGACAGGAGGGCAACAACCCAGAGACAAAGACCCACTAATGCTTTCTGTAGGAACAGAATGATCTAAACTCATTTCCTATAGAAAGATAAAGATCCAACAAACTTCCTAAAGAGAGAGATCCACCACACTTGCTATAGAGTGATAGTGAGCCGTCCAGGGCTGCCATCAGGGCATTACTGCCCTTACAGCTGTATGGGGCCCTGTGAGCAGCAGTACAGAGGGGGGCCCGAGCCCAGTAAGGGCTCCCCCTCTTGTGCTTCTGCTCAAAGGGCCCCTGGCCTATGCTGTAATAAAGTGCCGAGCACCAGGGCATACGCTGCCATAGGCTGCGCACATCTTGGCGCTGGGTTCCTTACCGGAACTGTGCAGCTGCAGCAGCTCCTTTATACTTCTCTTGACTTCTGGACATCTGACAGCGTGTACGCGCCGTCACCTGACCAGAAGTCAGGAGAACCTGGCAGCTGCGTTCATCTCCTTGTCGCAGCAGGAGCTCCAGGATGCTGCAGGGATCGTATGAGGGGTAAGTATGACAACTTTATTTTTTTTAAATAGAATTAATTAAATGAGAGTGGGAGGATGAGCTGCACATGGGGAATTGGTAATGGGGGGGTGAGCTGCACATGGGGAATTGGGAGTGGGAGCTGCAAATGGGGAATTGGGAGTGGGGAGAGGATGAGGGCATGGTGGATTGGGACTGGTGGGTGGGAAGACCGCATGGTGAATTGGGAGATGGGAGGGTGGGGAGAGCAAATAGGGGGTGGGGGAGAGTAAATGATGATGAATAGAGGGTGGGAGTGGGGAGAGCACGGACATGACATAATGAATTGGGGCAGAGGGTGCATGTAAATTTAATGAATCGGGGGACCAGGAGGTACAGAGTAGACGGCGTTGAGGATGCAGGAGTGTGAATGGTAATAAATTGAGGGAAAGAGTACAGGTTCTAATTCATTTACATATTTATGGGGTGGGAAAGTGGCTATTTACAGTTAGTGTGTTATTTTATGCAGAGACGAGTCCTGGGTGGAAGAAGTGCTGGCGGTCTGTCCTGGATTTTTGAGAAAAGCGAAGATAAAGGACTTCACCTAGAGATGTCACCAGTGAGTCAGTGTGTTATCTGTACACTGACACTATATACTATGTACAAGGCTCCTGTGTACAATGTCACTGGTGATCACTGTATTACCTGTAAACTGACACTATATACAGAGCTCCTGTGTATAATGTCACTGGTGATCACTGTATTGCCTGTACACTATACACTATATACAGAGCTCCTTTGTATAATATCACTGGTGATCACTGTATTACCTGTACACTATACACTATATACAGAGCTCCTGTGTATGTCACTGGTGATCACTGTATTACCTGCACACTATACACTATATACAGAGCTCCTATGTATAATGCCACTGGTGATCACTGTATTGCCTGTACACTGACACTATCTACTGAGCTCCTGTGTGTAATGTCACTGGTAATCACTGTATTACCTGTACACTATATACAGAGCTCCTGTGTATAATGTCACTGGTGATCACTGTATTACCTGTACACTATACACTATATACAGAGCTCCTGTGTATAATGTCACTGGTGATCCCTGTATTACCTGTACACTGACAATATATACAGAGCTCCTGTGTATAATGTCACTGGTGATCCCTGTATTACCTGTACACTATATACTATATACAGAGCTCCTGTGTATAATGTCACTGGTGATCACTGTATTACCTGTACACTATACACTATATACAGAGCTCCTGTGTATAATGTCACTGGTGATCCCTGTATTACCTGTAAACTGACACTATATACAGAGCTCCTGTGTATAATGTCACTGGTGATCACTGTCTTACCTGTACACTGACACTATATACAGAGGTCCTGTGTATAATGTCACTGGTAATCACTATATTATCTGTACACTGACACTATATACAGAGCTCCTGTGTATAATGTCACTGGTGATCACTATATTACCTGTACACTTACATTATACACTGTATACTATGTACAGAGCTCCCGTGTATATAGGCACTTATGGTAATATTAGTATTGTGGTTTTTTATTAATAATCAGTATTGTAGTATTTGGTGACAATGTGTTGGTAATACGTGGTCTGCTAATGGTTTGGCGGTTTTTGTCCCTTCTATTTGGTATTATTCGATCACTGTGTGGTGGTAATATGTGGTCTGGTCATGGTGTGGCGGTATTCCTTGTATGTGATATTATTCGGTCACTATGTGGCGGTAATAAGTGGTCTGGTCATGGTGTGGTGGTATTTGATCCTTGTATGTGGTATTATTGGTCATTTTAAAAAATGTATATGACACATTCCCTTAAAGAATAATAAAGAAAAATATACCTAAAAAGAGTATTGGATATTTTAAGAATATTTTAATAGGTTAGAGTAGGATCCGGCCAGAAGATTCAACCTTATCATAGTGGCAGTGTGGCACCCCAGGAGTCCGGTTGCCACAGTGGCATTTCCTCCCTCACAAGAAATGATGCCATGCCTGGAAGCAAGGAAGGGGTCCCCTAATCAGGTTTTGCTAGCATGCAACACTTTCCTGGCTCCAGACCAGAAAGGGGAGCTCCTCCCCATAGCAACTGGGATCTGGAGGCGGGGTTAGTTAGTGTGAGCAGAGCAGAGAGGAGTTGAATACAGGACTGCGACGAAGAAGGACCTGGGGAGTGGAGCTGCACGGCAGTTCACCCCAGAGAGAAGCGCAGAAGAACCGGACACCGGAGTCCAAGGTTGTGGGGCACCGAAGGCCCAGCAGCAGAAACCGGAGGGCAGGAGACTGCAGGTCTCCTGGCCCCATCAGACGTCCCGAGGCTCAGCAGCACATAGAACCCAGCACCGCCACGTAGGAGCGACACTCCAGGAAGGCCCGAGCTGCCTGCCATATGGGTGAGGAACAGACGTTTTACTCAGGGACGATGGCCACAGCACAGCTATATGCAGCAGGGCCAAAGAGGTAGCGCAGAGGGAAGGCCTACAACTCCACCTAGCTAGGTGGATCCCCCAACTTGCTTCCAGGCCGCCCGGACCTCTACTACCAGCTAGTACCCGTGCCCCGGTCTGCCTACCCACCGCAAGTAAAGATAAGAGGAAACCGCCATTAGTGTGGACTGATTATTAACTGCGCCATCCCCTGCACTGCACAGCAACATCTACAGAATCACCACTTCCTGCCCTGGAGCTAAGCTCTACCTGTGGGGAGCTGAACTAACTCTGCTGCATTCACACCAGCTCCAGAGGACCTGCTCCGCAGCGGCAGCTCAGTATAGCCGCATACCACAGGTGGCGTCAAGAATTGTATATAAGAACTTTAACAATCCCCTGTAAATAACTCCTTTTATTGACCGCCTTGGGTCATGGACTGTGTCACCGCCACTGTGACATTTCCCCAAGCAACGACCGGCCCAGCACCGAGTACCCCACGGCCCAGGGGGTGGGTCAACTTGGCGTCACGAACAGGATTCATGAAGCCCGGTATAACCGGGTCCTGTGTGCCATAGACTGTACTGAACTGTGTTATTACGTCATTTGCCGTCAGCCAAGGGGAAGCAGGAGGCTCCGATCCGTAACCGCTGGGTAAGAAATCCTTCCACCTGCAGAGGTGCATACTGGTACGTCAGCAGACGCCCAGGACCTGGCTGAGGTTCACTAGGGGGGAGGAGGATGCCCAACCCAGGAGAGGATTCAGCCACGGCCACCGCCACTGTAATGCCATTATCAATGCCGTAGATACCAGGGGCGGCGTGGTTGCTCCAGTACTCAGGGGAATCGCACACCCTGAATGACTTTGAGGAGAGACTGCGCAGTTTGTTTAAAGTGTACCCCCTGTCTGAGGAGCAGAAAGTCAGCATCCTCATAGGCCAGCTAATCGGTGCAGTCCAGAGAGAGGTGAAGTCCTGGCCGGGCAGGGACAAAGGCAATGTCAAGGAAATACTGGCCTGGTTGAAGGATACCTTTGACACCTGCACCTCAGCAGAGATTAAGATGAAGTTATACGGGTGCAAACAAAGGGTGCAGGACAGTGTGCGGGACTATGCTCTAAACCTGCAGTAGGCGCTGCGGGCCATCAAACAGGTAGACCCTGACAGTGTGCGAGATGAGGACAGATTGCTAACTGAGCAGTTTATTGAGGGGCTTCTGTCTAACGCTCATGGGACACAGCTGCGCATTATGGCTCTGCAAAACCCTGATCTGGACTTTGCACAATTTAAAGACAGAGCCATCCGAGTGCTGCAAGAATCAACCCCAAGTGGCACTGCATCCCTCCGGCGTCCAGCTATCACATACCACCAGGAGGTGGCATCCTTTTCCCCAGCACCTGTGGAGGCTGACGCACAGACCCTAGATAATGACCCGTCTGCAGACCTACGCCTTCAGGTCCAGGAGCTGACCAAAAGTGTGGCTACACTAACCAAAACTGTGCAGCCCATGCAAGTGTCTCCAAAGGAAAAGATCGAGTTGGCTTCCAGTTCAGATGACGTCCCGTGGTGACGACAGAGAAGAAATCCACCGACCAGAGGGAGGAACAGCGATCACTACGACCAGGACGGACAACCCATCTGCCGCCACTGCCAAAAGGCGGGACACTACTCAAGATTCTGTAATTTAAATGAGCAACCCCTGTGGCAGAGGGCCAACCCCCAGGAGTAAGATGACCAGGCCCACAAACCTGGCGAGACAAGTACGTGGGAGGACGACCGGTCCTACCTGTCGTGCTTGATAGCATCCTGATGAACGCATTGCTGGACACTGGTTCCCAGGTGACAACGATGCCATATATCCTTTATAAACGATACTGGACTGACACAGTCATTATCCGCCATCCAGATGAACATCTTAGTATCTATGCCAGCAATGGTCAGCCCTTGCCTCAGGTGGGGTATAAAGAGGTGACCATAAAAGTTGGCCGAGTAGAGCTCCCATCACAATGAATGATTATTGTTGATATTGATCGCCGAGAAAGTCATCCTATGATAACTACAGGCACTAATTTGATATAGAATTGTCTTGGGGAAATTATTCTTTTGTTGCAGCAGGTCGCAGAGACTGCCAGTTCCAGTCAGCAGCGAGTTCTGCTGAAGGAGATCAGAGCCCTGTGAAAAGACAACAGGTAGAGCTGTCTGGAGGAAAAGTCGGCAGTGTCAGGATGAGTGATCCATTCCCCATTGCAATGCACCCTAAGAGTGAAATGTTAATATGGTGTCGGGCAGCAATAGGTCTTAGGTGTAAAGATTATCAGGCCCTGATAGAACCCGTGTACTCTGATAGTAGGCCCACCATCTTGACAGCCAGGGGGTAGTCGATGTCCGCAAGGGGAGAGTACCGATACGCATCCTGAATTGGGGGGAGAAAGAGGTCCATTTACCCCGGTATGCCACCCTTGCTTAGCTGTTCACTGTCAGTAACAACGCAATAAAGACAGTGGAACCCTTGCCTCCATCCAAACCGGTGGAGGATAATGGCTCCAAGGGGCAGATGGAGGATTGGTGTCAGAAGCTACAAGTGGGCACTGACTCTACCCCTTTGCACCAAAAGCATGGAGTATACCGGGTGGTCCAAGAATATGAGCGAATTTTCAGCAAACACCCACTAGACTTTGGGCAGGTAAAAGGGGTCCAACATCATATTCCCACAGGAGACTATCCGCCCATTAAAGAGAGGTACCGGCCTGTACCCCCAGCTCACTATCAATGTGCCAAAGGAATGTTACGGGAGATGAAGGAGGCTGGGGAGATCAGAGATAGTTGTAGCTCCATTAGTTCTAGTTAGAAAGAAGGATGGTACAATGAGGATGTGTGTTGATTACAGGCAGCTTAACCGCATTACACATAAAGACACCTACCCATTACCCAAAATTGAGGAATTATTAGCAGCATTGAGATCAGCTAACTATTTCTTCACTTTGGATCTCACCAGTGGGTACTGGCATGTTCCTGTGACAGAGGCAGACAGAGAAAAGACCGCGTTTACAACACCAATGGGCCTCAGCGAGTTCAACTGCATGCCATTCGGGCTCTGCAATGCCCCAGGAACCTTCCAGCGGTTAATGGAGTGTTGCCTAGGACAAGGACACAAAAACTTTGAAACCTTCCTGCTGTACCTAGACGACGTAATTGTCTACTCGAAGACAAATGAAGACCACCTGGAGCACCTGGCCAAGGTGTTCGAAGCCCTATCTGGTTATGGCCTCAAAGTGAAGCCATCCAAGTGCCACCTGTTTAAGCCCAAGGTGCAATACCTAGGTCATGTGGTAAGCGCTGAAGGTGTAGCATCAGACCCTGAAAAAGTGACCGTGATCAAGGACTGGCCAAGACCCTCCACTATAAAGGAAGTGCGGCAGTTCCTCCGGCTGGTAGGCTACTACAGGAGATTCATAAAGGGTTTCACCAAGATAGCGGCACCCATGCAGGACCTTCTAGTGGGCCAGTCCAAGAAGACCAAAACCCCAAAACCTCCGTTCAAATGGGGTAAACCAGAAGACGAATCTTTCACTTAATTAAAATGGCTCTTACTGGAGACGAAGTCCCGGCCTACCCCGACTATGGCCAACCCTTTGTACTCTATACAGATGCCAGCAATGTGGGATTGGGAGCGGTGCTGTCCTAGGTACATCAGGGCAGAGAGAGAGTGATTGCCTACTCCAGGAGGAAGATCCGTCCTACAGAAAGGGACCCCGACAACTATAGTTCCTTTAAGCTGGAGTTCCTAGCCATAGTCTGGGCTGTAACAGAGCGCTTCAAACATTGCCTCACCTCCTCCAGATTTACAGTCTTCACGGACAGCAACCCGCTGACGCACCTGGAGACTGCGAAGCTTGGTGCCCTGGAGCAACGATGGATGGCCCGACTGTCTAACTACTAGTTTACCATCAAGTATTGGGCGGGGTATAAAAACACAAATGCTGATGCGCTGTCCAGGATGCCCAACTTGCCAGATGGGGGAGAAGACCCGGAAGGGCTGATGGAGATAGAGCTACCCACTTTCCATCGTCACAGGGTGACCCAGTGCTCCTACTGTGTAAGGGACAAGTGCTCCGCCAACAGAGTGGCCACATTCAACCCATTGCCCCACCATGGATGGGCAGAGACACAGGATAGAGAACCGGCTGTCCACCTGGTAAAGGAGCTGCTGACACAAGCTGACTCGCACGCCGATCCAGATGCTCCACAGGAGACCCAACGGTTATGGAACGAGAAGGGCAAGCTGTTCATCTACGAGGGAAAGCTGTGTCGAAGAAGTATCAACTCCCGGACACACAAACTGGTCTGGCAGGTGGAAATCCCGATGCGGGATGCACCAATGGTCTTAGATGCATACCACGATGGAGCAGGACACTTCGGGTGGAAGAATTTGGAAGTCCTGCTACATGAGCAATTCTACTGGGTTGGCATGAGGAAAGCAATCGAGAGGTGGTGTCGAGAATGTGGTCCATGCAACCTGAGACGGAAAGACCGTGACAGCCAGAGGGTCCCCTGCAGCCCATAATCACCAAACAACCACTTGAACTGGTAGCCTTGGACCACGTGAAGCTAGCCCCAAGCCGGTCAGGCTATGTCTATGCTCTCACCATAGTAGACCACTACTTCCGATTTCTGGTAGTAGTGCCAGTGAAAGATCAGACGGCTCAGACGGCAGCCAAAGCGTTTCAACAGCACTTTTGTTGCCCGCATAGTTACCCTGAACGAGTGCTTACCGACCAAGGTCCAGCCTTTGAAGCAGAGGTGTTCCAGAAATTCTGTAACTTGTACGGCTGCAAGAAAATAAGGACGACTCCGTATCATCCTCAGACCAATGGGTTGTGCGAGAAGATGAACCAGGTGGTAATAGACCTATTGAAGACGTTGCCTCTTGAAGAACGTAGCCTGTGGCAAGAGAAGTTACCAGATTCGGTGGACCTATACAACCTCATCCCGGTGAACTCCACCAACTGTACACCCGCTTATCTGGTGAGAGCAAGACCTGGTAAGCTACCCATTGACCTAGACATGGTGTAACATCCCTGGCGGCGTGCTTGCATGGCTTACCACCTCCCACCATGCAAGACCGCAATCTTACCTATCAGGCCATGCTGCACACTTTGCTTCAGTACCTTCTGTTTGTATGTCTCTTAGGCTTAGGGCGGCGGCGCTGTTGCTGCCTGATTCTTAAAGCTGCAGTGTGCGCAGTACTAATGCATCCCCAGCCTATTGCTGTGAGTCACTGGATACTTAAACCCCCTCTACCCAGTAGGAGGTGCCTGAGCAACACTTTCCATCTGTGTGTTCCTTTCAACTGAGTTGCCAGGTCTTGTCCTGTATCTAGTCTGTTTCTGCCACCCTGGGGGCTGTATACCCAGGCCTGTTACCTGTACCTGTGACTTCTAGTCAGTTTCCTCCACCCCGGGGGCTGAGTTCCCAGGCTCATTCCTGTATCTTGTTCCTGGTTCAGATCCTGTCTGAACAGTGTCCTAGTCCATTACCTGTTTGTCTCTATGTCTGTACCTTCCCCTTTTCCTGCAGTATATGAGCCTGCACCTAACTCCAACTCGTTGTCTCTGTACTTCTGTTTGTGAGTTTTGTGTCCACTCTCTACTTCATTGCAAGTACCTTGTGTGTATCTGGTTTTGCTCGTACTGTTTCCCTGTCTCCGTATCTAACTCCTGTGTTCCAGCTATCTTCTTGTGTTTTCCAGTCTGTACCATGTGTACAGAGCCTTGTCCTGTCTACCGCATCTGCGGGTTTTGCTCTGCTCTGCTTGTCTACCGCATCTGTGGGTTTTGCTCTGCCCTGCTTGTTCACCACACCTGCGGTTTTGCTCTGCTCTCCTTGTTCACTGCACCTGCAGTTTTCCTCTGCCATGCTTGTTCATTGCACTTGTGGTTTTGCTCTGCTCTGCTTGTTCACCGCACCTGCGGTTTTGCTCCGCTCTGCTTGTCCACTGCACCTGTGTTTTCGCTCCACTCTCCTTGTTCACCGCACCGGCGGTTTCGCTCTTTTCCGCTCTGCTTGTTCACTGCACCGGCGGTTTTGCTCTGCTCAGCTTGTTCACTGCACCTGCGGTTTCACTCTGCTCAACTTGTTCACCGCACCTGCGGTTTCGCTCTGCTCAGCTTGTTCACAGCACCGGCGGGTTTTGCTCTGCTCTGCTTGTCTACCGCACCTGTGGGTTTTGCTCTGCTCTGCTTGTCTACCTCACCTGCGGGTTTTGCTCTGCTCTGCTTGTCTACCGCATCTGCAGGTTTTGCTCTGCTCTTCTTCTCTACTGCATCTGCAGGTTTTGCTCTGCTTTGCTTGTCTACCGCATCTGCGGGTTTTGCTCTGAACTGCTTGTCTACTGCATCTGCAGGTTTTGCTCTGCTCTACTTGTCTACCACACCTGCGGGTTTTGCTCTGCTCTGCTTGTCTACCGCATCTGCGGGTTTTGCTCTGCTCTGCTTGTCTACCGCACCTGCAGCTCCGTTCTTGTATCCCAGTCTGTACTGGTCGCTATCCTGCCTGTGTTCCTACCTGCCAGTACCCGCCTGTCTGCATGCCTGCCATGCCTGCCAGTGCTCACCTGTCTGCATGCTAGCCGTGCCTGCCAGTGCCCACCTGTCTGCATACCAGCCGTGCCTGCCAATACCCACCTGTCTGCATGCCAGCTGTGCCTGCCAGTACCCACCTGTCTATATGCCAGTCTATCCTGCCTGTTCCAGCATTCCCCGGTGTGGGTCAACAGCTGTGACCGGGGTCTGACCTGAAGTGGCACCAGGTCCCTCTGCTCTGTTCCTCCCTGGTTCACTTAGTCGATTGAGCCACCGTGCGATCGGGTTGATACTTAGTTACGCCCCTCCAGGCACTCCTCAGTTCAAGGTCCAATGGGATCACTAATCACGCTCACACCAGTCTGCCCGGGTGTGTGCATAACACATGGGAGTTTTAACACCAGAGACGACCTAACCAGATGCGGATTGGGATACCGAGCGGCAGCAACAATACCGCAAGGTACAAGAATGTGTTGAGAGAAGATTGTCCCAGGCGAGACAGAAGCATGAGAGAACTGCTAATCAGCATGCACCTGCCGTTCTTGTATCACCTGGAGAACAGGTACTTAAGAGGAAAAGACGAGTCCACAAGTTAGATGACAAGTGGGAGGTTGAGCCAAACACCGTCCTACCCTTGAATTACGATAACACAAAAGTGTGCCCCATCAGTAAAGATGGAGGGGAAACTTCAGCGGCAGTCTCAAGAGACCACTTAAATATATATCCTGAACAGTTGAAACACAAAGAAGAAGACCAAGACAGCCCTCAGCCTACAGAAGAGGTGGAAGAAACGGTCCAGACAGTCCTTGGAGCATTTCCTCGGTCTTGGACGCAGGTGAACAAAGCGATTGTGGTACCGGTCCTGACCTTTCCTCAAGTGGCCTCACCGGAAGCTGCGGAGACTCTAGAACATCTGGTAGACCAGTCGGCCCCAGAGACAGATGCTTCATCAGCAACAGATCAGGAGAATCTACCCTCTGCTAGCAGTGAACCTGTCGTACCCAGGGTGAGTCAAAGAATTCGTAGGAGATTACCCAGCCTACCGGTGTTACCTCAGACTACCCGTAGTGTAGTTCACACTGAACCCACCACACCAGGGGTAGACACTAGGGACCAGGGTAGGTCAGTGACAACAAATGTACTACGTAGATCGACCCAGAGTACTAAAGGTCAGCTCCCTGCCCGCTGGAGGAACTAAAGTGTAAGGGAATAAAAATGTATGTTATATAGTTGTTACCATTAAATAATGCTAGATATATATATTTGCTAAATTTATGGACAATTGGACCACAGGACTAGGTGTGGTCAGGACAATGTTGGATATAGTTAATAAATGGCCTTGAAAATAAATTGCAGGAGTGGCTGAAGACCAGGCCCACCGAAAGAATGCCCTGAAGCCACGAACTGCGACGGTACACAAAGTGGGTCAATGCGGTTCCCACCAGCCAAATTTCAATTATCGGGAAAAAGGCAATCCCCGGATTGTGGCGTAAAGACTATGCACCGCAGTGACTGCTATAAATTTTTGGTTGGGTTTTTGTAATTTTTGCCTTTTTGAGATGTTGTAAACTATTTGTAATGTTGATTGTAAATTCAAAAAGGTATCCTCAGTCCGGGAGTACTCAATTTAACTAGAGGGGAATGTGGCACCCCAGGAGTCCGGTTGCCACAGTGGCATTGCCTCCCTCACAAGAGATGATGCCATGCCTGGAAGCAAGGAAGGGGTCCCCTAATCAGGTTTTGCTAGCATGCAATACTTACCTGGCTCTAGACCAGAAAGGGGAGCTCCTCCTCTTAGCAACTGGGATCTGGAGGCGGGGTTAGTTAGTTTGAGCGGAGCAGAGTGGAGTCAAATACAGGACAGCGACGAGGAAGGACCTGGGGAGTGGAGCTGCACGGCAGTTCACCCCAGAGAGAAGCGCAGAAGAACCGGACACCGGAGTCCAAGGTTGTGGGGCACCGAACGCCCAGCAGCAGAAACCGGAGGGCAGGAGATGGCAGGTCTCCTGGCCCATCAGAGAACCAGAGGCTCAGCAGCACAGAGGGCCCAGCTACTGCACGTGGGAGCGATATTCCAGGAAGGCCAAGCTGCCTGCCATACAGGTGAGCACAAAGACGTTTTACTCAGGGATGAGAGCCGCAGCACAGTTATACGCAGCAGGGCCAAAGAGGTAGCCCAGAGGGAAGGCTTTCAACTCCACCTGGCTAGGTGGATACCACAACTTGTTTCCAGGCCGCCCGGACCTCTACTACCAGCTAGTTCCCGAGCCCCGGTCTGTCCAACCACCGCAAGTAAAGATCAGAGGAAACTGCCATTAGTGTGGACTGATTATTAACTGCACAATCCCCTGCACTGCACAGCAACATCTACAAAATAACCACTTCCTGCCCTGGAGCTAAGCTCTGCCTGTGGGGAGCTGAACCATCCCTGCTGCAGTAACATCAGCTCCAGAGGACCTGCTCCTCAGCGGCAGCTCAGTATAGCCTCATACCACAGGTGGCGACAAGAACTGTATATAAGAACTTTAACAATCCCCTGTAAATAACTCCTTTTATTGACCGCCCTGGGTCACGAACCGGGTCACCGCCACTATGCCATCTCCCCAAGCAATGACCGGCCCGGCACCGAGTACCCCATGGCCCAGGGGGCGCATCAGCGGCTTTAAAAATCTTTTGGCCAAAACAAAAGCTGCTGGCTACCTGTGTGATCTGGTGTTCACTGGAAATGGTAATGTGTGATTGGTGAGGACGGGGTGCAGAAGTGGAGTTTTTCCAAGAGTGGGTGGTGGGACTGTAGAATGTTCATGGGAAGGAGGCAGGGCCTGGGTGGATTCTCAAGGGTGCCCAAAAATTTTGACAGTATGAGGCCCCGAAATTCCTGGTGGCTGCCCTGAACCAGTTCACTCTTCCTATATAGGGACAAAGATCCTCCCCACTTCCTATACAGAGAAAAAGATCCTGCTCACTTCCTATAGAGAGACAAAGATCCACCCAACTTCCTATAGAAACACAAAGATCCTCCACACTTCCTGTAGATAGACAAAGATCCTGCTCACTTCCTGTAGAGAGATAAAGACCCTTCCCGACTTCCTATAGAGAGACAAAGATCCTCCCCACTTCCTGTAGAGAGATAAAGACCCTTCCCCACTTCCTATAGAGAGACAAAGACATACTGACCGGGAATGTAGATTGTGAGCCCCAATGGGGACAGCAATAATAATGTATGTAAAGCGCTGCGGAATATGTTAGCGCTATATAAAAATAAAGATTATCATTATTATATTTTAAAATATATTGTGGAAAATTCCAGTAGATGGAAACTGATCTGCAGGGAAATGATCAAGTATCAGGTGATGGAGGCCTGGACCGCAGAACCCTGATCAGGTATCATCCAGCTATAAAATGCAGACTGTAGGGATAATTGCTTGAAATGATTAGAAGGATTAGACTCTGAGCTGAAGTCTTCTTCTTACTGAGAATATTCAAGATTTTCATTTTGGTTGAGGAAAGATCACAGGTTGAAGATCATGAGGTCAGAACTGAAGATTGCACGATTTATTCTTATGGTCATCACAGGGGTCTGCGGGACCTTTCTTAACTCTTTCATTGTTGCTGTGAATTTCAGATTCCGGAGAGACATTACTACATCTGGGGGCTACAAGAAAATTCTCATTAGCATTGGACTCATAAACCTCCTCTTACAAGGAAACTTGATCTTTGATAGCATTTGTGAGACTTGCAATTATTATTTGTTGGATGAAAATCTTCTTCTAGTTGTCTTAGCTCTCCACTTCACTCTCATTAACGTGAATATATGGAACTCCACCTGGCTCTCCATGTTCTGTTGTGTTCGGTTGGTTAATTTCAACCACCCGGTTTTACTTTGGATAAAAACAAAGTTTATTGCTTTCCTTCCTCGTTTCATGGTTGGGTCAGTCTTGGTCTCTGCCACCATTAATTCTCAATTACCTTGGACAACCATGCTGCAAAGTTATCAAAACTCAACTGACTACCAAAACATGTCCGGTCAAAGAATTATTTTTGACTATTACTACATAATCTTCTGCACACTATTTGGCTTTATTATTCCTTTCTCGGTGACTAGTGTTTCTATTGGGTTTATTGTCACTACTTTGGTGAGACATATCTGGAGGATGGGGTCCAGTGACTCTAACCTATCATCTGACCAGCTACAAGGACATTACCAAGCGGTCAGGACAATAGTCATACGTCTTCTTTTAGACTTACTATTCTTTCTTGTAGCAGTTGTAATCCTTTCAGACCCTTTTATTACGAATTCATCTGTATTCTCTTTCTTATGGATACAAATCTTGATATATCCAACTTCTCAGGCTTTGCTTCTAATTCTTGGAAATCCCAAATTGAAGAGAGCAATGTATGAACTTATAAAGACGTTACTATAACTTTTTTACCTTTTCTCCTATGATGGTGCCCTGTCCCTATATTTTGCTTGTCGTTTCATTTAATGGTAACTTGTCCCTCAATTCATTGTGCCCAAACTATCCGCAGCAGGAATTAGATATTATTATTATTATAGTATATTACTCTCTGAAATGTTGCAACGTCTCTGCTCAGCTTCTCCTTCTCTTGATGGTGCTGTCCACCGATCGTACTGTGGGGACAATGTGACGGATTCACTTTAACATTGGACTGTTACTAGATTTATGGACTGCAGAGAAAGATACATAACGCCTTGGGTTACACGGTGACTTTTTATAGCGCTAATGATTGATTTTAACTCTTTAGCTACAGTCCAGAGTCGTACATTGAGTTGTTTGCAACTAAACCTGCCACTTAATAATTAAAAATCAGTCACTTGTGCTAGAAAAGTCGCAGTGGGACTTTAGCCCAAACTTGCAGAATTTGCTAAAATTAACTGTTATTGTTCATCTACTTAACTAAACTTAATAAAAAGTGAATTTAAATAAAAAATAAATATCAAATATTCTGTTAAAGATGCAGACAGCTGAGATGGTTCATTAAAGGGGTTGTCTCATGAAGCCAATGGCAAGCTGGGAGAAGCCACACAAATATATTCCCAGAAGGGGAGTCCTATAATTACATGGTAGCCATTGAAATAATTTGAGATCTATGTGAAGTATTAATAATAACACCTGTGTTGGCAATCTCAGGAACTGCTCCTGCTAAATGTTTTTTTTTTCTGGCACATGGAGAGGACCGCAAGTTGGATATCCCCTCTATGATATCCAAATGTTCTATAGGGTATATGGACAGAAGCGGCCAACTTATAGCAGATCTACCAACAGATTTCACAGTACAAACTGCATTTACTATGACACAGATCTATCAGACTTGATGAGGTTGGTGTATTTACTTTGAAATTCCACAAACAGGAGGACTGCATAATCCTGATTTTAAGATAAGCACTTTATGAATTCAGTTATAAACTGACTGACAGCTGTTCAATCTACTGGCACTCACCCACCCAGCCTGAATAACAGCTGTTAAATATTCCCCCACTCACTCACCACCTAGCATGAATGACAGCTGTCCAATCTCCTTTCACTTGCTCACCTAACTTGAATGACAACTGTTGAATCTTCTCCCAATATCATACCCAGCTTGAATGACAGCTGTTCGATCTCCTCTCACTCACCCACCAAGCCTGAATGACAGCTGTTCAATCTCCTCCCACTCACTCACCACCCAGCCTGAATGACAGCTGTTCAATCTCCTCCCAGTCACTTACCACCCAGTCTGAATTACAGCTCTACTGTCTCCTCTCACTGACCCACCCAACCTGAATGACCTCTGTTCAATCTTCTCCCACTCAGTCACCACCCAGCCTAAATGACAGCTGTTCTATCTCCTCTCACTCACCCACCCAGCCTGAATGACCGATGTTCAATCCCCTCCCACTCACTTACCACCCAGCCTGAATGACCGATGTTCAATCTCCTCCCACTCACTCACCACCCAGCCTGAATTACAGCTGTTCAATCGCCTCCCACTCATCCACCCAGCCTAACAGAAAGCTGTTCAATCCCTACAAACTCAGAATGATTGACAGCTATTCAATATCTGGCCACCCAGCCTGTTCAAACTCCAAAGCCTGACTGACAGCTGTTTAATCTCCACTCACCCACCCACTAAGTCTGACTTACATCTTGGAGATGGGAATACTCTTGGAGATGGGAATACCCCTTTAAGCTATGTTCATCTCACACAAATAGTGAAAACGGCTTTTAGTGCATGACCAGTCTAATATGTCCAAGAAAAGTCCCCATTCTTATGCTCTGCATCTCCACAATCAATATTTTAAAGTGCGCAGTTCTTCTTCAGCAGTATTCTGCCACCACTATAGCTACCGAAACTTATTTTACTGATCACCAACATATATTGCTTCTTCCAGACAGTGTTTTGTCTGTACTGATACGAACACCTACCTCTCTGTAAAACATATATGCAGCTTGACTGGCTGGAGGGCAATAGAGAGACAAAGACCCACTCCCACCTCCTATAGGGAGAAAATGATCTAACCCCACTTGAAATAGAAAGATAAAGATCCAAACAACTTACTTAAGAAAACAAACATCCCCCCACTTTCAGTAAAGAGAGTAAAATCCTTCACTCTTCCAATAGAGAGCCACTGACCCACCCTCTCTTCCTACATCGAGACAAAGATCCTTCCCACTTACTATAGAGAGAAAAATCCTTCTCACTTCCTACGAAAAGACAAAGATTCTCCCCACTTCCTACAGAGAGACAAAAATCCTCCCCAATTTCTAAAGAGAGACAAAGATCCTCCTCACTTCCTATAGAGACAAGGATCCTCCCCACTTTCTATAGAGAGACAAATATCTTCTCCCCTTTCTATAGAGAGAGAAAGATCTTCCCCACTTTCTATAGAGAGAGAAAGATCCTCCCCATTTACTATAGATAGACAAAGATCCTACCCACTTTCTATAGAGAGAAAAAGATCTGCCCCAGTACTTAGAGAGAGACAAACATCCTCCCCACTATCTATAGGGGGACAAAGATTCTCCCCACTTTCTATAGAGAGAAAAAGATCCGTCCCACTTTCCATAGAGAGACGAAGATCCTCCCCACTTTCTATAGAGAGAAAAAGATCTTCCCCACTTTCTATAGAGAGACAATGATCCTCCCCACTTCCTATTGATAGACAAAGATCCTTCCCACTTCCTATAGAGAGACAAAGATCCTCCCCACTTTCTATAGAGGAGCAAAGATCCTCCCACTTCTTATAGCGATACAAATATCCTCCCCACTTCCTACTGAGAGACAAATAGCCACCCCACTTCCTACTGAGAGACAAAGATCCTCCCCACTACCTACTGAGTGACAAAGATCCTCCCCACTTCCTACTGAGAGACAAAGATCCTCCTCACTTCCTACAGAGAGACAAAGATTCACACAATCATTTTATAGATGGGGAAGATAGTTCTGATAGTGACCTGGGCACAAATAAAGAAATTGGGGGTCGGTTAGAACAGTAAATAAAGTAAGAAGGAATAAAAGGTACAGAGAGATACATAAAACATAAAGTGCATTTACACTAATGTCAGAAGCCTCATCAACAAAATGGAGGAATAAGAATTTATTTTGTTGGAAAATAATTATGACATGGTAGGGATATCTGAGACGTGGCTGGACGAGAGCCATGACTGGGCAGTTAATTTACAGGGCTATAGTCTGTTCAGAAATGACCGTACAAACAAGCGAGGGGGGGGTGTGTGTTTATATGTAAAATCATCCTTAAAACCCATCTTGCGGGAGGATATATGTGAATCTTATGAAAATGTAGAGTCCCTGTGGGTGGAGATAAGGGGGGGGGGGAATAATAAATTACTGATAGGGGTTTGTTATAAGTCTCCAAAAATAATGGAAGTAGCGGAGAATATCCTCATAAAGCAAATAGATGATGCAGCGACTCAAGGAGAAGTCATTATTATGGGGGACTTCAACTACCCTGAAATACATTGGGGGACAGAAACCTGTAGTTCAAGCACAGGTAATAGGTTTTTGACAACTATGAGAGACAATTACCTTTCACAACTGGTTCAGGACCCAACAAGAAGGGGGGCACTGCTAGACCTAATATTAACCAACAGGCCAGACCACATATCAAATATACGAGTTGGGGGTCACTTGGGTAGTAGTGACCACAAAATAATAAGTTTTCATGTAACCTTTAATAAGATGTGTAGTAGAGGGGTTACCAGGACACTAAACTTCAAGAAGGCAAATTTCCAATGGTTGAGAGATGGTCTTAGTGCAATAAACTGGGATGATATCCTGAGACATAAAACTACACAAAGCAAATTGGATACATTTATTAGCATCCTGAATAGGACCTGTGTACAATATATACCCTATGGGAATAAACATGCTAGAAATAGGAGGAAACCACTATGGCTAAATAGAGCTGTAAGGGGCGCAATAAGTGACAAAAAAAGCATTTAGAGAAGTAAAGCAAGTAGGTAGTGATGAGGCATTAAATAAATACAGAAAATTAAATAAATTATGTAAAAAACAAATCAAGGCTGCAAAGATTGAGACAGAGAGAAGCATTGCCAGAGAAAGTAAAAATAATCCCCAAATATTCTTTAACTACATAAATAGTAAAAAACTAAAAAATGATAGTGTTCGCCCTCTTAAAAATAGTCTGGGTTAAATGGTGGATGAGGATGAGGAAAAAGCCAATATGCTAAATGATTTTTTTTCAAGCGTATTTACACAAGAAAATCGCATGACAGAAAACATGATTAGTGATAACAAAAATTCTCCATTAAATGTCACTTGCTTAACCCAGCAGGAAGTACGGCGGCGTCTAAAAATCACTAAAGTTGACAAATCCCCGGGCCCGGATGGGATACACCCGCGAGTACTGCAGGAATTAAGTAACGTCATAGATAGACCATTATTTTTAATCTTTAAAGATTCCATAATAACAGGGTCTGTACCACAGGACTGGCGTATAGCAAATGTGGTGCCAATATTCAAAAAGGGGACAAAAACTGATCTTTGAAATTATAGGCCGGTAAGCTTAACCTCTACTGTGGGTAAAATCCTGGAGGGTTTCCTAAGAGATGCTATACTAGGGTATCTGAAGAAGAATAACCTCATGACCGAATATCTACATGGGTTTACGAGCGACCGTTCCTGTCAGACTAATCTGATCAGCTTTTATGAAGACATAAGTTCCGGACTGGACCAAGGAAATGCAGTGTATGTTGTGTATATGGACTTTTCAAAAGCTTTTGATACGGTTCCACACAAAAGGTTGATACATAAAATGAGAACAATGGGGATAGGGGAAAATATATGTAAGTGGGTTAAGAACCGACTCAGTGATAGGAAGCAAAGGATGGTTATTAATGGAAAACACTCAGACTGGGTCTCAGTTAACAGTGGGGTACCACAGGGGTCAGTATTGGGACCCCTTCTTTTTAACATATTTATTAATGACCTTGTAGGGGGCATACAGAGTAATATTTCAATGTTTGCAGATGACACTAAACTCTGCAGGGTAATCAATACAGAGGAGGACAATTTTATATTACAGGAGGATCTATGTAACCTAGAAGCTTGGGCTGATAAATGGCAAATGAGCTTTAATTGGGATAAATGTAAGGTAATGCACTTGGGCAGAGGAAATAAAATGTATAATTATATGCTTAATTGTAAAACACTGGGCAAAACTGTAACTGAAAAAGACCTGGGTGTATTGGTGGATGATAAGCTCACGTTTAGTGGCCAATGTCAGGCAGCTACTGCAAAGGCAAATAAAATAATGGGATGCATTAAAAGAAGCATAGATGCTCATGAGGAGAACATAATTTTACCTCTATACAAGTCACTGTTCTGGTCTCCGGTGTATAAGAAAGACATAGCTGAACAACAGCGGGTGCAGAGAAGAGCGACCAAGGTTATTAGAGGACTGGGGGGTCTGCAATGCCAAGACAGGTTATTAGAGGACTGGGGGGTCTGCAATACCAAGACAGGTTATTACACTTGGGGTTATTTACTGTGGAGAAAAGAAGGCTTAGGGGTGATCTTATAACTATGTACAAGTATATGAGGGGACAGTACAAAGACCTTTCTACTGATCTTTTTACTCTGAGGCCTGAGACGGGGACAAGGGGGCATCTTCTACATCTGGAGGAAAGAAGGTTTAATCATAATCACAGATGGGGATTCTTTACTGTAAGAGCAGTGAGACTATGGAGCTCTCTGCCGCATGATGTTGTATTGAGGGATTCACTACTAACATTTAGGAAGGGCCTGGATGCCTTTTTTGAAAAGTATAATATTACAGGTTATAAATACTAGATTCCTTGATAGGGCGTTGATCCAGGGAACTAGTCTGATTGTCGTATGGAGTCGGGAAGGAATTTCTTTCCCCAATGTGGAGCTTAGTGTTTGACCCATGGGGTTTTTTTTTGCCTTCCTCTGGATCAACATGTTACGCTATGGTTTGAACTATATGGACTTAGTCTTCCTTCAACCTTAAAAACTATGTCACTATGTTACTATGTTACAACTTCTTATACAGAATCAAAGATCCTCCCCACTTCCCGTAGAGAGACAAAGATCCTCCTCAGTTCCTATAGAGAGACAAAGATCCTCCACACTTCCTGTAGAGAGACAAAGATCCTCCTCACTTTTATATAGAGAATAAGATTTGCCACACTTTCTGTAGAGATACAAAGCTCTGCCCCACTTTCTAGAGAGAGAAAAAGATCCTGCCCACTTCTTATAGAGAGACAAAGATCCTCCCCACTTCTTATAGAGAGACAAAGATCCTCCCCACTTCCCACAGAGAGACAAAGATCCACACAACTTCTTATACAGAATCAAAGATCCTTCCCACTTCCTGTAGAGAGACAAAGATCCTCCTCAGTTTCTATAGAGAGACAAAGATCCTCCCCACTTTCTATAGAGAGACAATGATCCTCCCCACTTCCTATAGAGAGACAAATATCCACCCAACTTGTTTTTGAGAGACAAACATCCTCCCCACTATCTTTAGAGTGATAAAGACCTGCGCTACCTTTGTGTAGAGAGATCCATCTCCACTTCCTGTAGAGAGACAAAGATCCTCCTCACTTCCTGTAGAGAGACAAAGATCCTCCTCACTTCCTGTAGAGAGACAAAGATCCTCCTCAGTTTCTATAGAGAGACAAAGATCCTCCCCACTTTTATATAGAGAATAAGATTTGCCACACTTTCTGTAGAGATACAAAGCTCTGCCCCACTTTCTAGAGAGAGAAAAAGATCCTCCCCACTACTTATAGAGAGACAAAGATCCTCCTCACTTCCCACAGAGAGACAAAGATCCACACAACTTCTTATACAGAATCAAAGATCCTCCCCACTTCCTGTAGAGAGACAAAGATCCTCCTCAGTTTCTATAGAGAGACAAAGATCCTCCCCACTTTCTATAGAGAGACAAATATCCACCCAACTTGTTTTTGAGAGACAAACATCCTCCCCACTATCTTTAGAGTGATAAAGACCTGCGCTACCTTTGTGTAGAGAGATCCATCTCCACTTACTATAATCTCAGAGTCAGGGCTGTTAGAGATGGATTACACTTGACAAAACAACAGCAAATTAGACAGCAGGAGCACACCTAGAGGGCAGCACTTTTAAATGATTTTTGAAAATAAGAACAATGTTGAAATAATCTGTAGATTGTCTTTTTAGCATACCATCTATGAAATGACATCACATTGTCTGAACGTACACTGACAATTTAAGTTTATATTTTAAAATATATTGTGGAAAATTTCAGCAGATGGAAACTGATCTGCAGGGAAATGATCAAGTATCAGGTGATGGAGGCCTGGACCGCAGAACCCTGATCAGGTATCACCCAGCTATAAAATGCAGACGGTAGGGATAATTGCTTGCAATGATTAAAAGGATTAGACTCTGAGCTGCAGTCTTCTTCTTACTTGAGCATATTCAAGATTTTCATTTTAGTTGAGGAAAGATCACAGGTTGAAGATCATGAGGTCAGAACTGAAGATTGCACGATTTATTCTTATGGTCATCACAGGGGTCTGCGGGACCTTTCTTAACTCTTTCATTGTTGCAGTGAATTTCAGATACTGAAAAGACATTACTACATCTGGGGGCTACAAGGAAATTCTCATTAGCATTGGAATCATAAACCTCCTCTTACAAGGAATCATGATCTTTGATCATTTTTGTGAGACTTGCAATTATTATTTGTTGGATGAAAACCTTCTTTTATTAATCTTGGCTTTCGAAATGACTCTCATTAATGTGAATATATGGAACTCTACCTGGCTCTCCATGTTCTATTGTGTTCGGTTGGTTAATTTCAACCACTGGGTTTTACTTTGGATAAAAACAAAGTTTATTGCTTTCCTTCCTCGTTTCATGGTTGGGTCAGTCTTGGTCTCTGCCACCATTAATTCTCAATTACCTTGGACAACCATGCTGCAAAGTCATCAAAACACAACTGACTACCAAAACATGTCCGGTCGAATAATTATTTTTGACTATTACTACATAATCTTCTGAACACTATTTGGCTTTATTATTCCTTTTTGTATGACTTGTGTTTCTATTGGGTTTATTGTCACTACTTTGATGAGACATATCTGGAGGATGAGGTCCAGTGACTCTAACCTATCATCTGACCAGCTACAAGGACATTGCCAAGCTGTCAGGACAATGGTCATACGGGTTCTTTTAGACTTACTATTCTTTCTTGTAGCAGTTGTAATCCTTTCAGACCCTTTTATTACTAATTCATCTGTATTCTCTTTTTTATGGATACAAATCTTGATATATCCAACTTCTCAGGCTTTGCTTCTAATCCTTGGAAATTGAAGAGAGCAGTGTATGAACTTATAAAGATGTTAGTATAACTTTTTTGCCTTTTCTCCTATGATGGAGCCCTGTCCCTATATATTGCTTGTTGTTTCATTTAATGGTAACTTGTCCCTCAATTCATTGTGCCCAAACTATCCGCAGTAGGAATTAGATATTATTATTATTACTATAGCATATTACTCTCTGAAATGTTGCAACGTCTCAGCTTCTCCTTCTCTCGATGGTGCTGTCCACCGATCGTACTGTGGGGACAATGTGACGGATTCACTTTAACATTGGACTGTTACTAGATTTATGGACTACAGAGAAGGATATATATCCTGGCAAGTGTTCAGAGGAAATGGCCAATATGTAAATATATCGCCAATACCCTTTTGACTACACTGCAGAAAATTAAGAGTCGTCCCACCTTCTATCATCAGGAGCACACCACTGCTGGAGAGCTGACTTCCTGCTTCCTGGTGGTTGCTGCACTCCTGATTGACTGACAGTTCGGACCAGTGGAATCATGGCATCACTAGCCTGAACTCTGAACTCCTAGTATACAGTATGGATCAATAGAAAAGAGCTTGTAAAGACTGCACATGTTCAGCCACCACTGCTGGACTGCATTGGTGAGCGGTCTCACAGGCAAAGAGCTGCTAACAATAGAAATTAGTGACATCAGGAGACCCCACTATTTATGGAGGTACAATAAACTTCTCTTTACCATTGTTCTCATCAACAAACTTTTTCAAGGAAGTTTGATCTTTGGTTCCATCTTTTCGTCATTTAATCTAGATTTGTTAGGCAAAACTCTTGTCATCATCTATAATAAGTCTCAAATTTTCTTTGACTGTAGTTAGAATTTGGAAGACAACCTGACTCTCCATATTCTGTTGGTTAATTGTAACAACTGTTTTATACTTAAGATAAAAGCAAACTTCATTACTTTTGTTCCTTATCTCACAGTTGGGTCAATCGAGTTCTTGGCCACCATTAATTTTACAGTCGCTTGGACCACCATTATGAAGATTTCCCAAGATCTGATTTTCCAATGTCAAGTCATATAATTATTTTGGACTATTACTGCATCATTTTCTGTGATCTATTTGGCTTTATTACTCACTTCTCCATGACTTGTGTCTCTATTGAGTTCAGTGTCACTAGTTTGTTAAAGGGGTTGTATCATGTTTGAAAGATACATCTTCCCAATTGCACTCAATTGCTGGGGGTACGACCATTGAGAACCCCCCAAATCCTGAGAACTAAGACTCTGAAAATGAGTAGATGGAATTTTTTTGAGCAAGTGACAGGTCCTCTTTAATCTTACACTGTGCTGACTACGTAGGTGAGTGGCAGTGGTTAGCCATTCTTAGGTCCTGGGTGACATGTTCACCATGGGGTTAGAGCTTTAGGCATCTATTGAACAGCACTCATGACCATAGGGATTCTGTGATGGGAGATGGTGGCTCCTCTGTGGACCACAATGGCACTTAGGGGACAATAGACAGGCATCTAGGCATGACGGATTCTCTGCTGTGAATATACTGTAAGAAAATAATGTTGTCCAGCAAATAAAGAGTGTGTCTCAAATCAAGGTTGGGCCATAACTTATGATACGTATGCTCAGTACTATTGCAAACATTATGGGTTTGATTCATCAAACCTTTTAAGCTAGTATTCCGGCATAAAAAGTTTTGAAAATTTTGACTAGTTTGGTATGCAAATTGCCTCTTCGGAGAAAAAGAGGGCTTGTACTCTATAGCGCCACCTATTGGAAGCAGCAATCCTTCAAGTCATAATCAACACTTTAACGAGTCATGCAATATGACTTAGGATAAAAGCCAAATCAGAATCTCAATTTGCAGACACGGTGTTTCGGGCTATTGGCCCTCGTCAGTGCAAAGTATGAGAAGTGATTTGGCTGCATGAGGGGCTCTGGACTGAGGTCTAAGGGGTAACATTTTTCCTTATGGCGAATAAGCCTCCTTACCTTGATGTGCCAGAGCTGGTGTGTCACTCTCCATAAGAACAAATGTTACCCCTTAGACCTCAGTTCAGAGCCTCTCACCTAGACAAATCATTTCTCATACTTTGCACTGCCTAGTTTGGTGAAACTCAAGGCTGAGCTAAAATGTTGTGATTTTTTGCGTTCTCATGCCATTTTTGTCCAGCTTCTGAAAGTGGGCTGAACTTAGATGGGATCGGGGTGTAGCGACCATTTCTTGTCAAATTTACGAATGGAGTCATAAACTTAAGAACTGGAGTAGGATTTGTGGTGAGGCGCATGCTGGGGGACAGACCACTCATCTGACGCTCATGATTCAGGAAGAAGCATACGCCTGACTCTAGTACATCTCATCAAGACCGGTGTGAACAATGACAATCATGATAAATCAGGCCCTGTATGTTATATATTTATAGGAAGGTAGTCTAAGGGGTAATGGTTCTCTTTGTAAAGCCATACATGCTTCTCTGGGAAATTAAATATGCAAATTGTCTTTTCGGAGAGGAAGAGGATTAGAACTCTAGTGACACTTATTGGAAATATTAATTTGCCGACATGGTCTTTCTGGGTGTTACCCCTCATCTGTGCAAAGTATGAGATCGATCTGGCTAAGTGAGAGGCTCTGGACTGTGGTCCAAGGGGTAACATTTCTCCTTGTGGAGAGTGACAAGCCAAGTCTGGCATGTCAGAGTGGCTTGGCTTGTCATTCTCCACAAGGAGAAACATAATCCATTGGATCCCAGCTCAGAGCCTCTCACCTAGCCAAATCATATCTGATACTTTGCACTGATGAGGGGCGAAACTCCGAAACATTGTGTCTGCAAATTCAGATTCTTGTTTGGCTTTTATCCTAAGTTATGTGACAAGGCTCGTGTGTAGAGAGTTGATATTGACTTATTGATCGCTGCTTCCAATAGGTGGTGCTTGAGTTCTAGTCCTCTTCCAATTTGCATATTTTATAGGAATAATTCTATGAAACAACCAGACTGATAGCCATAGCCTTTATTATGGAAAAGGTGAGTGACTCTATGGTTTGCATGACTTTTCCTTTCTATCCTCCTTGTTACAGATATGTGTCAGTGGAAATTGTAGATTTTAAGAATTTGCATGAACACAAATCCTGGTCTCCTGTCATTTGTTTTTCCAGAGAGATAAAAACTATCTATCACCAGGAGCCTTTCTTCTTCAGAACTTTTTTTTGAGGAGGAGACGGATGAAGGCAAGACTCTGCAGAAGTAACCAGAAGCCATCAATGGGCATAGATGAGATACATGATCAAGATGGATACATGGATATGATCACATACGGATTGTCATTGGTCACACAATAATATGAGACGATTCTGATTATTCTGGAGAAAAACATTGTTTGAGCCAAAAGAGAAAGTAAATAATATTAAGATGGATATTAACGCCTTGTCCTCTGTCATTGTTTTAGCCCTGGAGTTAACAGCGGGAACATTTTTTAATTTATTTATTGTATCCGTCATCTTCTATGACTTCTACAGAGAGAAAAATATGAATGACAGTAACAAAATTGTGATGTGCATTTGTGCCTCGAATGTGAATTACAGCGTTCTGATAGCTGCGGGCATCATGGATGAATATATTGGTCTTCACGCCTCGTACACATCTGACCTGTCTTTTATGTACGTTACCTTACTACTCTACAGCGTGGGCTCTTGTGGGTGGCTTTCCGCCGGCCTTGGATTCTTCTATTTTATAAAGATATCTCAGGCCAGACTTCTTTTTTGGGTGAAGTTCCGCATCAGCTTCATTATTCCTTGGATGTTGTTTATACTTGAGGTTGTGTCCCTCACCATCAGCTTCTTCAGCAGTTTACTTCTCTTTCCTCATCACATCAGATCTCGAAACATCACGGAGAGTCCTCCATCTGTTATGAAGGTGCTAGCAGAGAACAAAGTAGGACTTATTAACTGTGCCGTAGCAATTACTTCCATACCTTTTGTGATAATACTAATCTCCACCATCGGCACTATATGGACCCTGAAACGACACAGTCTAAAGATGAAGAGAGGTACGGAAACAGTGGACAAAGGACGCTTGACACCATACGAGAAGGTGGTTTGTAGAATGACATATTTCCTTCTTTTCTACCTGGCATTTTACTCTCTGATATTGAATGTTTATTTTTCTATTGCTGTACAAGTTGATTCAGGATTTTGGATAACGTTAATGCTGATGTCGTCCTTCAGCCCTGTACAGTCTATCCTAATGATTCTTGGTAATCCCAGACTTAAAGATGCCTCGAAGGAGATGATATGTTATCATGACTCTGTCAAGTTGTTACATAGCAGTAATGATGGAATAATGTGAGCCGGTTGTGTGGTAATTGGTCTTGTGTTGGTGATTTTAACAATCTAGAATCTTAAATGTTACACTCAGCAAAACTAGGGATACATTTGTCAGTACAAGGAACAATAGATCCATTGGACAGAAGAATTGCCTCTTCAGAGTGGAGGAGGACTAGACCTATAGCGCCACCTATTTGATGTAACAATCCTAAAAGTCGTTATCGACCCTTCAATGAGTCTTGTCACATGATTTAGGATAAGAAGGCAAACCAGACTCTGAATTTGTAGACACATGTTTCTGGACATTTGCCCCTCATTAGTGCAAAGCAGGAGTCCTGTTCTATATTTATTATGTGCTTTAGATATTTTCTGAGGCTTGACTGACAAGGGGGCATGTCTTAGTCAAAAGGGAAGTCTATTAATAAGCGGCATCATGAACCAAAACAAGAATCCAAAATGTTTGTCACAAATTTCAGGTACAAAGTAAGACAAACAGTCTAAAGATGAGACACATATTTAACACTAAGATCCATTTTGATACATTTGGTAGATTGTAAGACTGTCTGCTCTACGTTTGTCCAATAATTGGACATTATTGATAAATCGTACAAATTTTATTTTATATGACATATTTCTTGATGATTTTTTGATGATGAATGATCAGACATATGGTTGGTTTTAGTCTTCCAGCTAAATATTCTTAAAGGGGTTGTCCACTACTTTTACATTGATGATGTATCCTTAGACTAGGTCATCAATGTCTGATCGGCCGCGGTCCGACACCCGGCACCCCCGCCAATCAGCTGTTATCAGTAGCGGCGGCTTGGTACTGCACATCCGCCTCCTATTCTAATCAATAAGAGGCGGATATGTAGTACCCTGCGGCGGCCACTACAAGTGGATGGAGCAGCTCGGCACGTGAGTACTTCCTGCCAGCGGCCAACACCGATAACAGCCGATCCGCAGAGGTGCTGGGTATTGGACTTCAGCCAATCAGACATTGATGACTTATTCTAAGGATACATCATCAATGGAAAAGTAGTGGACAACCTTTTTAACTTGAGTTTTTTTTAGCCTTTTGGAAGGGAGGAACCAGGGCCTGCAATAAACATTTCCAAAACAAACACCCACCATAGTGCTGAGCTCAGGGTCTTCTCAGACCGATCATACTAGTCCACCTTTTAGGCAGAGGCTTCAACAACACGAGAAATAACTTAATGATTTAAAGAGAATCTGTCAAAACTCACCAGGTTTTTGCCACCTAAATCTGAGAGCAGTATAATGTAGAAACACAGACCCTGATTCCAGTGCTGCAGAGCTGCTTGCTGTAGTTTTGATAAAACCATAATATTTTCAGCATATTTTACAGGATCATTGTTTGCGTTTCACCCTCCACGTCTTCAGTGATGCCCCGGTTCCCTTACTTGGTAATCACAAGTTACGTCTTGCATTTTATAGGATATTTTATTGCTTCCCACCATTGGACCACAGTTGTAGTGAGGTTTTCTGAGGCTTTAGACGTAGATCATTTATTGTTATATTATTATATGAGCTAATGCAGTCTTATTAGTGATGCTTATCATTAAAGATATGATACATATTTCTACATTACAATGTCTATAAAATGTGAAGCTTAAAGTAGAAGTAAATGGAAAATAACAGACTGGGCAAGAATACAAAAATAAAAATTGGAACAATTTGCAATCAATGCGGTTGTTGTCATCTTCTATGTAGAATGTGGATATTAAATGATAAAAAATAGAATTATACATTAATATTCAAATGAAATTGAAGAGAATCAAGTAACAGCCCTCCAGTCATAGGTACGTGACACTCCCGACCTGTTGCTTAAATTGGAGTGCCTCTCCGTTGATCCTGGAGCTATGCTTGGTAGTATCGACTTGGAGGCCCTCTATTCATCGATTCATCTATACCTCATGATAAGGACCTAGAAGCTCTGCAATATTTCTTCAGCATGAGAGACTGCCAATATCATGCCCACAATGAGTTTGTCACAAAACTGCTGAGATTATGTCTCACAAGTAACTATTTCCTTTTTGATCACAAGGTCTACCACCAGCTCAGGGGCACCACCATGGGCAAACCATGTGTGCCAACCTATGCAAACTTGTTCTGGGGATGATGGAAGGAGACCAGAGTGTTTGTTAGCGGTATCGAGGACCACACCAACAAACTGGATCTATGGACACTTTACATCGATGATGTCTTTCTGACATGGAGAGGAGGCCAGGATGATTTCAACAGCTTCTTGGCCAAGCTAAACCATAATGACATCTGGTTGCACTTTACCTCCGTTTTGGAGGAGTCCTCTCTATCGTTATAAGACATCATAATCACAAAAAACATGAAGGGTGAACTTTTGACACACACTTTCAGGAAACCAACAACAATAAACTCATTGCTAAGATGGGAAAGTAATCACCCAAAACATCTCAAAAGGGGTATTCCTAAAGGGCAGTACCTCAGGATCAGGAGGAACTGTACTAGCAACGAAACCTTTGAAAAACAGGCCAGAAACCTAAAACATAGATTAAGAGACAGGGGATACGCTGATCACATCCTTAGGAAGGCTTATCATGAAGCAAAACACAAAACATGATTAAAACTGTTGAGACCCAAAGCCAGGCCCCCGGAAACCAATTGCACGAGATTTGTGAAAATCTTTGATAATGGGGCCCAATGGGTTCGGGAGGTTCTTAACAGACACTGGGCGGTTCTCCGCATGGATACTGACCTTGGGAATATGTTGATGAATCTACTGTAGAAGTGTGCACATGGGGCCGCTATCATCACGCTGTGTGCCAGTACTATCTTTTCTTCACCTAATGTGCCTTCTACTATTAAGGACTGAGACCGGAGTGTGTGTTGCATTATAGGATTTACTGTACTCACTGTAACACCAACCCTTGGACCGACACCGACTTCAAGCAAGACAGGAGATCGTAGATCCGGGTTAACAGACTCACTTTTGCTGTGCAATTCTTCCATACATGGTTGCAGTATACAGATCAAGAAAAGTTCTATGGTTAGTGACGTACCCTTGGTAATGTGCGTTTCCAGTGTTTGCTCTTGTCCCTTTCTGAGACTCAACATCTTCCACATCTTCTGGGACCCAGCTGAGAAACTCCCCTCTAGGGAAACAGAGACCTTGCACTGAGCACTCTAACAGGCCATAAGCCTGGGACATTGTCAGCGTCCAGATTCTGTCTCCAATGTGTCCTCATTCTGTTCTGATAACTAGCACTAGTAAAATACTTCTTCACTGCTGATACTGCTGATGGAGTCTGCTTTCCTATCTGCTCAGTCGTCCTCCACACTCTGTCTCTCTCTGTGTATGGGAACAGAACCTTCCCCGGTTCTGTGCACTCGGGTCTTGAACCCAGGAATGAGGTGGCCTGACACAGGCCTCCCCTAACAGCAGACATACACTGCCTAATGCTCCTCACTACTTACTCTCCCCCAACTGCCTGCAACCAGGAAATGATTTTCTATAAAACTGCTTTAATGCTGTAACTCCTCCCAGCTGAAGATGTAACCGTTGTCCTAACTCTCTGGTGTCTAAGCAGTGTAGTGCAGCTGAATCCCTATCTATTGTAAAGTTCCCCTCTGGGCAGACCTCCTGCATCCCAGGGAAGGCGTTAGGCAAACCTATGGAGAACCGGATACAATAACGGCCATAGGGATATCACAGCAAACACTTTATCATAAACCACACAAACATAATGAATATAAAACACTTAACCCCTTCTTGACCCAACTTATTCTTCAACCCCCAGTCCCCTTCATGCCCCCACTTCAGAATTTGGTTATCCGAGACCATTCTACTTATATACTTATAAACACATTACTACAACATTTTCTCTTACAACCTCAACTTTTCTTCTCCCGTGAACGACGTCCCAGTCTTTTAGCATGGTCGGCTATTGCAGAATGGCCTGACAGAGTGTCCTCTGAACAGTGTCCTTAGCAGCAGGGCAAAAGGCCCTCAGATGGAGAAACACTGCAAGTGGCAACGGCCACTCAGGAGAAAACACTGTCCCGGACAGCTGAAGTATAGCCTTGTGGCTCAGACTGGCCTCAAACTCAGCCACATGGGATGGCTTCCAGAGAAAAACAAAACTCACTTCCTCAGCTTAATGAAGTAGTCCTCCTGAAGCAACCAGACTCAAGTGTTTGGAGATGGAGGGCGATCCCTCCTCCATGGGGCATTGGGGTATTGCTGTATCCCCTTGTCCACTTCCTGGACGTCAGTCCCAGCCATCACCACGTGGGTGGTGTTGTTCACGTATATGCCGGGAACGGCCACTGGGGGTGCTGCAGACGCCATAGCTTTGGCCTCCTGGGGTCGAGTTGAGGCTGGAGTAGAATTTGCCGGTTCTTGTGTCTGGGTGCCCATCTCCATGGTTCTGACAGGCTTCTGGGTGTTGGAGGGCTGGCGCTTGGACTGGTTAGATGGAGGTGGGTGTCGCCGCTGATGATGTCTTCTCAGCCGAGGAGGGGCGCATGACACCCACCGCATACCAACCCTTCTGACACAAGATCTTCATGAAGTTCACTTTTTCTCCCACATACAGGCTGTGCATGCTGTGCGGAAAAGTGTCCCTCTTTACCATGGCTCTGTTCACATAAATGTCATCGTCTGTCCCTTGCTCTTTTATGAAGCCAAATCCTCTTTTCATATTGAAATCCACCACCCTCCCCTTAGTTAACTGCTCCTCAAACTGAGCCCGCCTCGAGCCTGACAGCCATTACCGAGCGAACGCATCAGCCTGCATGTGCTCCTCTACCACGTCCGGTAGCTCTCTTGGCCAGCGGAAGCTGAGGGAAGAGGACCCCGGGCAGATAGGGGGGGTCCCAGTGCCCATTGTCCCAGTCAAATTCGGGCACACACTGTGGTAGAGACGCGGGTGCAGGTAAGGGGATAGGAGCAGGCTGAGGGTAGGGGAAGGCCGTGGAGAGGGAACCGGCCACGTGATGGGTGCTCTCAGGGAAAGCAAGGTGGGAAGGGGAAGCTTTTCTTCCTCTTTGGCCATCTGAGGAGATACAGACAATCCAGAGGGAGTGCACCGACCTGGTTCGTGGATCCACTCTAGCGGCGGCATCATTTCTTCCCTTTCCATCTGGGTCCAGTAGGTCACCTTGATCTTGTGTTGGATCAGACCCAGCTCCGGTCGTGGCATGGCCTCCCATCATGTGGCGGCCAACATGGAGATGGCCTCTTCTTTCTCCTGTATGATCTTCCATGCTGCGACCCCCCGGGGTAGTTAAGTAGATCACCTCCTCATCCAAGGTACAGTCCATATTGTCTGACTCTCTGGTGAAGTACACAGTGCAGCTCACGTTTCTCCGTTGTGGTAGCAGCTCTGCATCCACACACTTGCTGTGCTGGAAGCAGAATGGCGCCGGCAAGGCACTTCCAGTGCGCTTCCCGCTCAACAAACCCAACCTTTCCGGTAGTCGCACCAGTGACGCGGACGACATTTCTGCAGTCACTCCTCTGGACTCCGCCTCTTGCTGCACCCACTGATCTCGTTATCTCTTTCCACATGAGGCCTCTCTCCTCTTGGTATGCCCTTTCTTGCTTATGGCTCCACCTCTCCTAGGCTGCACTTTGGTTCTGGACCACCCTGTGAGAGGTGGTCGTTTGGTGGGCCATATTCGATCTTTCTCGCGCCTTTGGTCTCTTACCATGCCCACAATGGGCCGAACTTCTTCTTCTTCTTGGACATGTAGTCATCGCCATCTTGGGAATCACGTTGCTGTCTGCCATTTTGGGAAACTCGCCACCATCCACCATTCTGGCATTTATGTCACAATTCTTTTTTAAGGTATTGAATTCTTTTCTGTCACTTAACTTCTCGCCATCCACCATTCTGGCGTCGCCATCCACCATTCTGGTGTTTTTCATCTCTTTATTCACTTGCACTGTACTTGTTTCTTTCTTCTTTCCTGGTTTTCCCGCTTTGTTTATTTTCTTCATTTTCTTCTGTTTCTTTACTTTTCAGGGCCTGATACCCTGCTCGCAGTGCCATTTGTCGAGGGGTGCACATGCGGTCGCTATCATCACGCTGTGTGCCATTACTATATTTTCTTCACCTAATGTGCCCTCTACTATTAAGGACTGAGACCAGAGTGTGTGTTGCATTGTAGGATTTACTGTACTCACTGTAACACCGTCCCTTGGACCGACACCGACTTCAAGCAAGACAGGAGATCGTAGATCCGGGTTAACAGACTCACTTTTACTGTGCAATTCTTCCATACATGGTTGCATTATACAGATCAAAACAAGTTCTATGGTTAGTGACGTACCCTTGGTAATGTGCGTTTCCAGTGTTTGCTCTTGTCCCTTCCTGAGACTCAACATCTTCCACATCTTCTGGGACCCAGCTGAGAAACTTCCCTCTAGGGAAACAGAGGCCTTGCGCTGAGCACCTCTAACAGGACATGAGCCAGGGACATTGCCAGCGTCCAGATTCTGTCTCCAATGTGTCCTCATTCTGTTCTGATAACTCGCACTAGTAAAACACTTCTTCACTGCTGATACTGCTGATGGAGTCTGCTTTCCTATCTGCTCAGTCATCCTTTCCACACTCTGTCTCTCTCTGTGTATGGGAACAGAACCTTCCCCGGTTCTGTGAACTTGGGTCTTGAACTCAGGAATGAGGTGGCCTGACACAGGCCTCCCCTAATGGCAAGCGTACACTGCCTAATGCTCCTCAATACTCACTCTCCCCTCCTAGACAGTCTGTAACCAGGAAATGATTTTCTATAAAACTGCTTTAATGCTGTAACTCCTCCCAGCTGAAGATGTAACCGTTGTCCTAACTCTCTGGTGTCTAAGCAGTGTAGTGCAGCTGAATCCCTATCTATTGTATAGTTCCCCTCTGGGCAGACCTCCTGCATCCCAGGGAAGGCGTTAGGCAAACCTATGGAGAACCGGATACAATAACGGCCATAGGGATATCACAGCAAACACTTTATTATACACCACACAAACATATCACAAATATAAAACACTTAACCCCTTCTTGACCCGATGTCTTCATCAACCCCCAGGCCCCTACACTAACACAGATCACATACAGAAGGGGCATGTCCATCAGTGATAGACTTGTGCATAAGTCACTATAGAACATCTTGAACATCTACATGGCTGGAGAATCATAAGGGCTGCTTTCACAACTTTATAGCATACCAACATCTTAAGACTGGTACAAATTTCAGGAGTAACGTCACAGACAAGAATTATGAAATTAAACATTTCATTGTCATACACAAGGGGTGGTGTATAAAGCCACCTGCGACACATGGGCGACATTGAACATCAAAGAGGCACACCCCTTGCTAGAGACATGAATGACTGTCATGGAGGGAATAATTAACTTCTGAAATTTATGGGGATTGACCATATCCCGAAGCCTCAAAGAGGAGGCAATTGGGATAGACTGAAACCAAGTGGATATTTTACCTAAACACTGTAGCACCATATGGTCTGAATGAGCAGCTTACATTCAGCTGCTTTATTTATACTTACTTTACCCTTCTACCTTACCACCTACTAATGGGTTGCTAACCCCAAACCCTGACATTTATCGGCTATTTCATGATACACAAATATTATTCAAGGCCTCTTACTGATCGCCAATGTCATATGTTCTGCTAATTTTACAATTTTACAATAATATTCAAGTGGAATTGAAGAGAATCGAGTAACATAGGAAGAATTATACCAGGGATAGTGATCTCTATGACGTGGAGAGACTATCCGGGATATAAACATATCACTATAGGGGCCGTGTGAGGACCAGACTTCTGGTTAGATGAGCATCTTCGATGCGGATGATGTATAAGAGGCAATCAGAAATATCCAAACAAAAATGCTTTTTGGGAAATCTATAGTCATAGGAATGGAGCATGAGTAATGTAACCTTTATTTTGTCACCAGGTTTTTGCTATAATCTGCCAGCAGCACGATGTAGAAACAGAGACCCTGATTCCAGACATGGGTCATTAGTTTCTTGGGTGCACCAGTTGGGATATAGTCACAGTTTTTTCTCCTCAGATGTAGCAGAGCTCTGAATGCTGAGCTCTGTATAACTCTGCCCACACCACAGCTCCCTGTGTACATTGCATAGTGACAGAGGTGCTTATTAGTGTTGAGCGAGCACTAAAATACTCGGGTGCTGGAAGCTCGGGCCAAGCTCGCAGTGATACTCGGGTGCTCGACCCGAGCAACGAGCCCAATGTTAGTCTATGGGAGACCCGAACATTTTTGCGGCGGCACCCCCGGCAGTCTGTAGAAAGCCTAAAAAGTGCCCAAAACGATAGTGACAGTGCTCAAATGACAAGGGGACAGCATGGGGATCGCCCCTGGAAGCATTTCTGACCCCCAGGTCACTGCTGTCAACAACGTGGTCAGAGGTATTAAGCCAAGATGGCGGCGCCCGGTTTTAAATACTCGAGGTGACGCTGTGCAGCCAGCCAATCAATGTAATGCCCACAAACAACATGGCTGCGGCATTACAGTGACTGGCTGGCAATCCCTGCATGTTCATTGGCTCTGTAAAGAGCGCCAAACATGCAGGGCGGAGACCTGAGCTCCCACCCGAGTAACCTGGAAATGCTCGGTGCTCGCCGAACATCCCGAGTAGCGTGATGCTCGGGTGAGTACCGAGCAGTGTCGAGCATGTTCGCTCAATACTAGTGCTTATCAGTGCTGAGGGCGGGGTTGGACCAGTAGGCAGGAGACACCCAGTCCTGCAGTGATAATCTCCTGATGATAAAACACTGATTATGTTGAACCTACAGTAAACAGAATACTGAGCCCTCTATAAGTCCGCCCACACCATGGCTTCCTGTGTACACTGTATAATGAAACAGCTGCTAATAAGTGATAGGATGGGGTCGCAACAGCAGGCAGGAGACACCCAGTTCTGCAGTAATATTCTCCTGATGATAAAACACTGATTGTATTGAAACAGAAAAATACAGACCAGTAATTACTTCCTACTAGTGATGGGCGAGCACTAAAATGCTTGGGTGCTCGATGCTCGGGACGGGCACACTGGAATACTCGGCTGCTTGACCCGAGCAACGAGCCCAATGTAAGTCTATGGGAAGCTCCTGCATTTTTCCGGCAGCCGCCCCAGTGGTCTGCAGAGGGCCTAAAAATTGCCCAAATCGATGGGAACAGTGCTCAAATGACATGGGGACAGCATGGGGAAGACCCCTGGAAGTATTTCTGACCCCCAGGACACTGCTGTCAACAACATTGTCGGAGTATTACGCCACTTTTACGGACAATAAAACATACAAAAACAAAACCAAAATGGATTTTCCTGGGAAATATGTTAAGGAACATCCTTTCCAGGGTAATGACTTGTATATAAGGCAAAATAAATAACCAAAAGCAAAAATACTCCTCCACACCTTGGGCTATGTTCACACTTAGCGTTTTTGATGCGTTTTTGCACTTTTGCATTGATTTCAACCAAGACAAATTCATTCATTGGGAAATGTCATTTTAACATTTTGCAACCTTATCTGGCCATGTGGTGTGTGACACATCATCAGACACATCCTGTTTCATTTATCAATGAGGGGCTCTGAAAGTCACAAAGCCTATTTTTATAGGGCCATCAGGTGGCCCTTACTATTCTTAAATGGCCAGCAGTCGGCCCTCATTATTCTTAGAGAGCCATCAGCTGGCTATGCTTTGTTGTTCCTATTACTAAAGAGTGTGTCTCTATACTGTTATTGCGTATGCAGTGAGTGGCAGGGCTGACCAAAATTTGGACGTACCCCAATACTCCTTTGAAAATTTGGACACACCTCAATAGCCCTTTGAAAAGGCTTAGAGGAGAGATTCCTGAAAACAAGGTTCCCATTATTAGGAAGTGGATCTCCCATTGTGCTTGCCTATGCAGTGAATGCAAGGGTTGCCATAAATTTGGAGGCACTGCAATACCCTTTGGAAGAGACATGGAGGTACGAGGGCCTCCTGAAAACAATGTGCCCAATATATGGAAATGGGTCTCCTATTGTGTTTGCCTATTGGGTAAATGCAAGGGTTGCCAAAAATTTTGAAGGCACTCCAATGCCTCTTGGAAGAGACGTGGAGGTCAGAGGGCCTCATGAAAACAATGTTCCCATTATGGGGAAGAGGTTATCCAATAGTGTTGTCCTATGCAGTGAATGCAAGGGCTGCCAAAAATTGGGAGTGTAACATACCTGGCGGCGTCCTTGCATAGTGGTCCATCTTCCACTGTGCAAGAGCGCGCACTTGATCTCCAGTCCAGAATGTCTCTCTGGCTTCCCTCCATGCTGTCTGTTTGTGTCTGTTTCTGCTGCTTAAGGGCGGCACCCGATCACTTCCTGCTTTTTGTACCTGCTGTGGGTCACACCCCTTGTGCCTCCTCAGCCTATTGCTGTCTGTCACCTGGTATATAACTCAGCTGCTCCAATCAATCCCTGCCTGAGCATTGTGTTTCATTCAGTGTGTGCTTGCACTCTGAAGGTGCCAGGTCCCGTTCTTTGTTCTCTTGTCTGCATATCCTGGAGGCTGTATTTCCAGGCCTGTCTGAACACGCTCCTAGCCTGTTCCTCTCGCCTTCTAGGGGCCGATTACCTAGACCCGCTCCTGTATCTTGTCTGTCCTGTCTGAACACGCTCCTTGCCTGTTCGTCCCGCCTCTCTGGGGGCTGTATTCCCAGACCCGCTCCTGTATCCCGCTGCAGTGTCGGTCTCCTCCGTACACTCAGTTCCAGTCTGTACTCTCTCCTAACTTTTACCTGTTTTTTCTCTATGTCCGTTCCTTTCCTTTTTCTGCAGAGTCTGAACTCGTACCTAACTCCTGCTTGTTGTCTCTGTACTCCCGTTTGTGAGTTTGTGGTCCACTCGCTACTTTACTGCAAGTACCCTGTGGGTATCTGGCTCTGCCTTTCCCTTCCTGTCTGTTCCGTGTGAACAGAGCCCTGTCCCCCCTGCTCAGCCTTGCTCCGCTTTGACCCTTTTGCTCACTGCTCCGGCAGTCTCGCTCCGCTCTGACTCCTTTGCTCATTGCTCCAGCAGTCTCGCTCCGCTCTGACTCCTTTGCTCACTGCTCCGGCAGTCTCGCTCCGCTCTGGCTCCTTTGCTCACTGCTCCGGCAGTCTCGCTCCGCTCTGGCTCCTTTGCTCACTGCTCCGGCAGTCTCGCTCCGCTCTGACTCCTTTGCTCACTGCTCCAGCAGTCTCGCTCCACTCTGACCCTTTTGCTCACTGCTCCGGCAGTCTCGCTCCGCTCTGACTCCTTTGCTCATTGCTCCAGCAGTCTCGCTCCGCTCTGACTCCTTTGCTCACTGCTCCGGCAGTCTCGCTCCGCTCTGACTCCTTTGCTCACTGCTCCGGCAGTCTCGCTCCGCTCTGACTCCTTTGCTCACTGCTCCGGCAGTCTCGCTCCGCTCTGACTCCTTTGCTCACTGCTCCGGCAGTCTCGCTCCGCTCTGACTCCTTTGCTCACTGCTCCGGCAGTCTCGCTCCACTCTGACTCCTTTGCTCACTGCTCCGGCAGTCTCGCTCCGCTCTGATTCCTTTGCTCACTGCTCCGGCAGTCTCGCTCCGCTCTGATTCCTTTGCTCACTGCTCCGGCAGTCTCGCTCCGCTCTGGCTCCTTTGCTCACTGCTCCGGCAGTCTCGCTCCGCTCTGGCTCCTTTGCTCACTGCTCCGGCAGTCTCGCTCCGCTCTGACTCCTTTGCTCACTGCTCCAGCAGTCTCGCTCCACTCTGACCCTTTTGCTCACTGCTCCGGCAGTCTCGCTCCGCTCTGACTCCTTTGCTCATTGCTCCAGCAGTCTCGCTCCGCTCTGACTCCTTTGCTCACTGCTCCGGCAGTCTCGCTCCGCTCTGACTCCTTTGCTCACTGCTCCGGCAGTCTCGCTCCGCTCTGACTCCTTTGCTCACTGCTCCGGCAGTCTCGCTCCGCTCTGACTCCTTTGCTCACTGCTCCGGCAGTCTCGCTCCACTCTGACTCCTTTGCTCACTGCTCCGGCAGTCTCGCTCCGCTCTGATTCCTTTGCTCACTGCTCCGGCAGTCTCGCTCCGCTCTGATTCCTTTGCTCACTGCTCCGGCAGTCTCGCTCCGCTCTGACTCCTTTGCTCATTGCTCCAGCAGTCTCGCTCCGCTCTGACTCCTTTGCTCACTGCTCCGGCAGTCTCGCTCCGCTCTGACTCCTTTGCTCACTGCTCCGGCAGTCTCGCGCCCCTCTGACTCCTTTGCTCACTGCTCCGGCAGTCTCGCTCCGCTCTGACTCCTTTGCTCACTGCTCCGGCAGTCTCGCTCCGCTCTGACTCCTTTGCTCACTGCTCCGGCAGTCTCGCTCCACTCTGACTCCTTTGCTCACTGCTCCGGCAGTCTCGCTCCGCTCTGACTCCTTTGCTCACTGCTCCGGCAGTCTCGCTCCGCTCTGATTCCTTTGCTCACTGCTCCGGCAGTGTCGCTCCGCTCTGACTCCTTTGCTCACTGCTCCGGCAGTCTCGCTCCGCTCTGACTCCTTTGCTCACTGCTCCGGCAGTCTCGCTCAGCTCTGACCCTTTGCTCACCGCTCCAGGCGGCCTTGTCCTGCTCTACTCTTGCTCACCGCTCCAGGCGGTCTTGTCGTGCCCTGCTCTCGCTCACCTCTCTGGGCGGCCTCACTCTGCTGTGTTTGTCCGCCACATCTGTGGTTCTGTTCCTGAGTCCCAGTGTGTACTGGGTTCTATCCCGCCTGTGTTCCTACCTGCTAGTGCCTCCCTGTCTGCACTCTAGCAGTGCTTGCCTGTACCCTCCTGCCTGCATACCCGCCTGCCTGCATACCAGTCGTGCCTGCCTATTCCCGCCAGTCTGTGTGCCAGCCTACCAGTCTGTTCCTGTATTCCCCTGTGTGGGTCAACAGCCGTGTCCGGGGTCTGTCCTGGAGTAGCACCTGGTCCCTCTGCTCGGTTCCTCCTTGGTGCACTGGCGTCGTATGCCGTCGTGCGACCCTGGTCAGATCGGGTGAATACCTAGTTACGCCCCTCCAGGCATTCACTCTCCGGCACGGTCCAGTGGAATCACACGCACACGCCGCTCAGCCCGGGCGTGTGCATTACAGCATGCTCAGGCCATGGTTCCCGTTGAGCCCCACGGCCTTCGCTCTCTGAGACGTTTTCCAGTGAATACGTGCATTAAAAATAAATAAATAATTTTTTTTTCCCTTAGCTGAGTTCCAGGCGAATTACGCACCCGTCCAGATGGATCTATCTGCTCTCGTTCCTGCGGATCCGCCACATTACTATGGGGATCCAAGACAGTGTCGTGCATTTGTGGAGCAATGCATGCTACACTTCAAGTTCTACCCTCTTTGTTTTCCCACCGATCGGGTTAAGGTGGGATTCATTATGTCTAACCTAGCGGGTGATGCCTTGGAATGGATCAACCCCCTATGGGAAACACAGGATCCTATCGTCCTGGACATAATGGCCTTCCTGGTGGCCTTTCTAATGGTCTTCGATGATCCTAACCCGGAGGCTCCTGCTGTAGCTTCACTTCCCAATATCCCGGAGCAGCCCCGATGGGTAATGTGTGTGGGTAGCGCAATAGTCCTCCAGCCCAATGAGACTACTGCCCACCCAGAATCCTCACAGAGTGACTACGCTTTCCGGAATACTTCTCCCAACCTCAATAGGCAGTCCAGACGTGCTAGACGTAGAGGCAAGCCGTCACGCCAGGGTCTGTCCTCCCTGAGACCTCCTGACCCCAACCTTGAAGTCCCTACTGAAGCTTCATCTCCCTGTATCCCGGAGAAGCCCCAACGGGTAATGTGCGTGGGAAGTGCACCAGTTCTCCTGCCCGAAGAGACTTCTGCCCATCCAGACTCCACATAGGAGAAGTTCCTGCACCCGGCATCAGATGCTTCACCCACTTTAACCGGTGTGCATGTCCAAGGATGCTCCGAAGCTGTGATTACCTCAGAGTCTGTGCACGTCTACTACCTGGCGGAGGACCCCCTGTTGCCTCCTGAATCCTCTGGGATACCACTCGATGACAAATGGAGAGAGACTTCTCTACACCCGGTACTCGATACTTTGTCCTCTTCGTCCTGTGAGCCTGACAATGGGTACCCCAAAGTGGTAGTTACCCCCGAGTCTCTACACCCCTCCGACCAGGCGGAGGACCTCCAGTTGTCTCCAGAACCCTTCGGGGTGCTACCTGGTAGCGAAAGGACAGAGACTCTCCTATACTCTGTACCTGATACCTCGCTCGCTTCGTCCAGTGAGTCCAACCTAGTGTACTCCGAAGCAGAGGTTACTCCCGAGTCTCTACACCCTTCCGACCTGGCGGAGGACCTCCAGTTGTCTCCAGAACCCTTCGGGGTGCCACCTGGTGGTGAATGGACAGAGACTTTCCTATATCCTGGATCTGATACCTCGCTTGCTTCGTCCAGTGAGTCCGACCTAGTGTACTCTGAAGCAGAGGTTACCCATGAGTCTCTACACCCCTCTGACCAGGCGGAGGACCTCCAGTTGTCTCCAGAACCCTTCGGGGTGCCACCTGGTGGTGAATGGACAGAGACTTTCCTATACTCGGTACCCGATACCTCGCCTGCTTCGTCCAGTGAGTCCGACCTAGTGTACTCTGAAGCAGATGTTTTCTCTGAGCCTCTGCACTCTTCTGACCCGGCGGAGGACCTCCAGTTGTTTCCTGAATCCTCCGGGGTACCACCAGATAACAAAGAGACAGTGACTTTTCCTCATTATGTACCTGATAACCCGTCTATTTCTTCCTGTGAGCTTGACAAGATGTACCTCAAAGCAGAGATTACCCCCAAGTCTCTGCCCCCCTCCAACCCGGTGGAGGACTTCCAGTTGTCTCCTGTACCCTCTGGGGTGCCACCTGAAAATATGTGGAGAGAGACTTCCTTGTGTGCTGTTCCTGGTACTCCACCCGTTTCGTCTGTTGCTGAGGATGGCTGGATAGGAGGTAGCATCATAGCTAACCAGATGAGATCAGTTTTTCCTGTGGACAGTGGAAGTGATCTCCTTGAAGTGAAGGATTGGCCCTCGAATTCCCTGCGGAAGATTCTGGCAGGCCTGAAGAAGAGGAAGCGTAAGGGGGGGGGGTACTGAAACATACCTGGCGGCGTCCTTGCATAGTGGTCCATCTCCCACTGTGCAAGAGCACGCACTTGATCTCCAGTCCAGAATGTCTCTCTGGCTTCCCTCCATGCTGTCTGTTTGTGTCTGTTTCTGCTGCTTAAGGGCGGCGCCCGATCACTTCCTGCTTTTTGTACCTCCTGTGGGTCACACCCCTTGTGCGTCCTCAGCCTATTGCTGTCTGTCACCTGGTATATAACTCAGCTGCTCCAATCAATCCCTGCCTGAGCATTGTGTTTCATTCAGTGTGTGCTTGCACTCTGAAGGTGCCAGGTCCCGTTCTTCGTTCTCTTGTCTGCCTATCCTGGAGGCTGTATTTCCAGGCCTGTCTGAACACGCTCCTAGCCTGTTCCTCTCGCCTTCTAGGGGCCGATTACCTAGACCCGCTCCTGTATCTTGTCTGTCCTGTCTGAACACGCTCCTTGCCTGTTCGTCCCGCCTCTCTGGGGGCTGTATTCCCAGACCCGCTCCTGTATCCCGCTGCAGTGTCGGTCTCCTCAGTACACTCAGTTCCAGTCTGTACTCTCTCCTATCTTTTACCTGTTTGAACTCGTACCTAACTCCTGCTTGTTGTCTCTGTACTCCCGTTTGTGAGTTTGTGGTCCACTCGCTACTTCACTGCAAGTACCCTGTGGGTATCTGGCTCTGCCTTTCCCTTCCTGTCTGTTCCGTGTGAACAGAGCCCTGTCCCCCCTGCTCAGCCTTGCACCGCTTTTACCCTTTTGCTCACTGCTCCGGCAGTCTCGCTCCGCTCTGACTCCTTTGCTCATTGCTCCAGCAGTCTCGCTCCGCTCTGGCTCCTTTGCTCACTGCTCCGGCAGTCTCGCTCCGCTCTGGCTCCTTTGCTCACTGCTCCGGCAGTCTCGCTCCGCTCTGGCTCCTTTGCTCACTGCTCCGGCAGTCTCGCTCCGCTCTGACTCCTTTGCTCACTGCTCCGGCAGTCTCGCTCCGCTCTGACTCCTTTGCTCATTGCTCCAGCAGTCTCGCTCCGCTCTGACTCCTTTGCTCACTGCTCCAGCAGTCTCGCTCCGCTCTGACTCCTTTGCTCACTGCTCCGGCAGTCTCGCTCCGCTCTGACTCCTTTGCTCACTGCTCCGGCAGTCTCGCTCCGCTCTGACTCCTTTGCTCACTGCTCCGGCAGTCTCGCTCCGCTCTGACTCCTTTGCTCACTGCTCCGGCAGTCTCGCTCCCCTCTGACTCCTTTGCTCACTGCTCCGGCAGTCTCGCTCCACTCTGACTCCTTTGCTCACTGCTCCGGCAGTCTCGCTCCGCTCTGACTCCTTTGCTCACTGCTCCGGCAGTCTCGCTCCGCTCTGACTCCTTTGCTCACTGCTCCGGCAGTCACGCTCCGCTCTGACTCCTTTGCTCACTGCTCCGGCAGTCTCGCTCCGCTCTGACTCCTTTGCTCACTGCTCCGGCAGTCTCGCTCAGCTCTGACCCTTTGCTCACCGCTCCAGGCGGCCTTGTCCTGCTCTACTCTTGCTCACCGCTCCAGGCGGTCTTGTCGTGCCCTGCTCTCGCTCACCTCTCTGGGCGGCCTCACTCTGCTGTGTTTGTCCGCCACATCTGTGGTTCTGTTCCTGAGTCCCAGTGTGTACTGGGTTCTATCCCGCCTGTGTTCCTACCTGCTAGTGCCTCCCTGTCTGCACTCTAGCCGTGCTTGCCTGTACCCCCCTGCCTGCATACCCGCCTGCCTGCATTCCAGTCATGCCTGCCTATTCCCGCCAGTCTGTGTGCCAGCCTACCAGTCTGTTCCTGTATTCCCCTGTGTGGGTCAACAGCCGTGTCCGGGGTCTGTCCTGGAGTAGCACCTGGTCCCTCTGCTCGGTTCCTCCTTGGTGCACTGGCGTCGTATGCCGTCGTGCGACCCTGGTCGGATCGGGTGAATACCTAGTTACGCCCCTCCAGGCATTCACTCTCCGGCACGGTCCAGTGGAATCACACCCACACGCCGCTCAGCCCTGGCGTGTTCATTACAGCGAGGCTCTCCAATGCCCCTTGGAAAAGATGTGGAGGAGGGCCTCATAAAAAAATGTTCCCATTAGAAAGGAGCGGGTCTCCTATACTTGTAATGCCCATGCACTAAGCGTATTGCTTGACAAACATTTACCCCTGGGGGGTATACATGAACATACTGTATAAAAAATTTTTTTACGGGCATCATAAACACCCATTAAAAAAATGATGTGGGTGTTGCATCATGGACCACGGTCACCCTGGTGATATGGTGGTGCAGGATGAGGATGAGGAGAAGGAGGAGGACAAGAGCAAATAGGCAAAATTAGGAAGCGTATACCAATGTGTGAGTGTGAAGAGGTGCATGGGAATACACCTCCCAAAGAAAAGACACTGGATTTTAGTTTATGTTACGCTGCTGTCATTCGGTGGTGTTGAGAAGTCTGGCCCAATCCAGCCCTTGTTCATTTTTATATGAGTGACAGGCGGATGCGCTTATCAGTTATAATTCCACCAGCGGCACTAAAACCCACTCTGATAAAACGCTAATGGCAGGGCAGGCCAGGACCTCCAAGGTGTAGAGCGCCAGTTCATTCCACATGTCCAGCTTGGATATCCAATAATTAAAAGGCACAGAGGCATCACATAGAATGTTGGTAAGGTACTCTCTCAGCATCTTCCCAAACTTTGCACTCCTTGAGAGTACCCCGTGCCTCAGGACCTGTGCGATGGGAGGGGCTGAGAAAACTCTCCCAGAACTTTGACAGTGTTCACCTGCCTCTGCTGGATTGAAGTTGTGTCTCTCTCTTGCCTATACTCCTTGGTTGTCCAATAAAGTGTGTCCTCTGCCGCAAGTGTTATCAGATGGGAATTTTTTTAATAATTCCACAACAAGGGCCTTCTGATACAGCCCCATTCTTGTAGACCTGTCTGACTCAGGAGTAAGAGTTCTAAAGTTATCCTTGTAGCTTGTGTCTAGAAGTGTCATCAACCAGTAATGACTGTCACCCAAAATTTGGAGAACGTGAAGGTCACAGGAAAGGCAGCGTAACATAAACTCAGCCATTCGTGCCAGATTGCTAACAGGCAAGACTTCTGTGTCCTCACCAAGAGGACGACTGACCATGCTCTCCTCTTCCTCCTCCTCCTCCCTGGCCTCTGGCCATCCATGCTGAACAGATGGTATGACAGTTGTGCAGGTAGTACCGTCTATAGCACATGAAACTAGCTCCTGTTCTTCCTCCTCCTCTTCCTCATTGTCACCCAATGCACGTTGGGATGAGATAAGGCTGGGCTGTGTGTAATCACCCTGTATGGTTCCTTGCTCCATCTCATCGTGCTCCGCCTGCAATTCATCCTCTTTGCTTGTGAGCAGAGAGCATTTCAGAAGACAGAGAAGTGGGATGGTGATGCTAATTATGGCATCATCACCACTCACCTTCTTGATGGAGTCCTCAAAATTTTGGAGGATGATACAGATGTCTGACATCCATGTCCACTCCAGAGGTCTTATGTGTGGAGTCTGAACTGAATACCGATGGCCTTGTTGATGCAGGTAGTCAACAACTACCCTCTTCTGCTCACAAATCCTTCCTAACATCTGCAGTGTAGAGTTCCAACGCATGGGGACATCACACACCAGTCTGTGAGCCGGAAGCTGCAAACGCTGCTGAAGCACGGCAAGGGCGGCGGAAGCTGTAGGTGACTTTCTAAAATGGGCACACAGGTGGCGTACTCCAGCAGCTCAGGGTAGGTTTTGAGAAACCGCGAAACAACGCGGTTAAGCACATGGGCTAGGCATGGTAAATGTGTGAGCTTGCCTCAGAGCCGCCACCAAGTTCTGGCCATTGTCACACACGACCATGCCTGGCTGTAGGTTCAGTGGTGTGAGCCACAGATCTGCCTGCTCTTTCAGAGCTGTCCAGACCACAACTCTTCAGCATTGTGCGGTTTGTCACCTAAGCATATTAGCTTCAGCACAGCCTGTTGCCACTTGGCTGAGGCAGTTCTGCAGTGCTTCCAACTTATGACTGATGTGGTCATTTCGGAGATGGAGGCTGAAGAGGAGGAGGAGGCTGAGGAGCATGAGATGCAGGAGCTGTAAACCATGGGGACAACCCTGATTGACCTAGGGCCCGCAATCCTCGGCGTCGGGAAGATGTGTTCCGTCCCAAGGTCGTACTGGGTCCCGGCTTCCACTATGTTAATCCAGTGTGCCGTCAGCGAGATGTACCATCCCTGCACACAAGCACTTGTCCACGTGTCCGTGGTTAGGTGGACTTTCCCTGTAACTGCATTGTTGAAGGCACGGCCAATGCTCTGGGACATGTGCTTGCGTAATGCGGGGACGGCACACCAGGAGAAATAGTGGTGGCAAGGGACTGAGTACTAAGGGACATAAGCCGCTATCAGGTTGCGGAATGCTTCCGTCTCCAAGAGCCTAAAAGGCAACATTTTGAGCGCAAGCAGTTGCAAAATGTGGGAATTTAATTATGTGGCCTGTGGGGTGTTGGCAGCGTATATGCACTTTCGTTCCAAGGACTTGTGTGCTTGCTGATGGTGCTAGCTGAGAGTGTGCACCGACAGGTGCAGGGCAGGAGGTGTCTTCACATGCACCATGGACAGGGGATTGGCGTGCATGCACAACAGTGGAAGAAGCAGTGGTGCCACCCGCAGACACTGTTCCTGGACACTGAAGTTCGGCCCACAAAGTAGGGTGCTTTGCTGCCATGTGGCTGATCATACTGGTGGTGGTCAGGCTGGTCGTTTTGCCACCCTTGCTGATGCTGGCCTGGCAGGTGGTGCAAAAGGCCACCCTTACTGATGCTGGCCTGGCAGGTGGTGCAAAAGGCCTTTTTGGGGTTATCGGCAGAGTCTTTAAAAAACAACCAGACTCGGGAAGACCTAACAGTTGTACTGGCAACTTCCTTCGTGTTGGTGTTACGGGGAACGTTTACCTGCATTCTGTCTGCGGCACCTTACTGCTTCTTCCTGCCTGTTGGGGTGCTCTGCCTCCCTCCCCCTGTGACTTATAGATAATAGCCGCACTCAAATTCTTGGTTGCAAGGAGTGATAATTTTATGTGCTTAGTAGTGATACATGACGTTTCGACCTGTATAGGCCTTTTTCAAAAGCATCGCTAAAAGAGAGAATTAAAATATATTCATAGGGTGTCATAGAATTTAAAGAAAAACTGTATAATTACATATATACAAATATACATAGTTACACCATTTGCAAAGAAATAATCATTTGAGAGTACACAGCCAGACGCAAGTAGTTGTAGTAAAAGTGGTACCAGGGATAGGGAAAAGGGGAGGGGATCCCTATATGTGGAGAAAGTAATCTATAGTATGGATAATGTTTAGTATATGAATAAAAGGGGGGAAAAAAGAAAAAAGAATAGAAAAAAAAAAGGAAAAAAATAGGGGGAAAAATAAGGAAAAAAATAGGGAAAATAATAAGGAAAAAAATAGGAAAAAAATAAGGAAAAAATAAGGAAAAAATAGGGAAAAAATAGGGAAAAAATAGGGAAAAAAATAGGGAAAAATAAGGGAAAAATAGGGAAAAAAATAAGCAAAATAAGGAAAAAATAGGGAAAAAATAAGGAAAAAATAAGGAAAAATAGGGAAAAAATAGGGAAAAAATAAGGAAAAAATAGGGAAAAAATAAGGAAAAAAATAGGGAAAAAAATAGGGAAAAAATAAGGGAAAAAATAAGGGAAAAATAGGGAAAAAATAGGGAAAAAATAAGGAAAAAATAAGGGAAAAAATAGGGAAAAATAGGCAAAAAAATAAGGAAAAAAATAAGGAAACAAATAGGGAAAAAATAGGGAAAAAAATAAGGAAAAAGTAAAGAAAAAAATAAGGGAAAAAATAGGGAAAAAATAAGGAAAAAAATTAGGAAAAAATAAAGAAATAATAAGGACAAAAACTATATAAAGAAAAATTATATAAATAAAGATTATATAAAGAAAAACATATAAATAAAAATAAAAATAAAAAAAGATTAGACTAAAGTGGCATTACTTACCCTGTACTCAATGGGTCTGGAAGGATCAGGAAGGGAAGAAGAGGGAAAAAGAGGTAATTTTTTTTTTAATTCTTAGACATCAATAAGGATCACATTAATATCTAAGATTCAATTCCCTGTTGAGTCCTCGAAGTGTAAGTGTCCGGAGGGTGTGTATCAAGTATGCCTCTCTTTCTCTAAGCAATTTAGAGTGATCGCCTCCTCGTCTTGGTCTGCGCACTTGCTCCATTACCTGAAATCTAAGCTGCGAAACACTATATTTTGCTTCCGTAAAGTGATGAGGGAGAGGAAGCCAATTTTTGCCACATCTAATTGTCGATATGTGGCTTGTGATCCTGTCCCGTACATGTTGGATTGTCTCTCCAACATAGAGTAAACCACAAGGGCATTTGATAATATACACAGGGAAGTTAGTGTCACAAGTATAGAAACCCTTAAAAAAATAAGGAAAAAATAAGGAAAAAATAGGGAAAAAATAGGGAAAAAATAGGGAAAAAAATAGGGAAAAATAAGGGAAAAATAGGGAAAAAAATAAGCAAAATAAGGAAAAAATAGGGAAAAAATAAGGAAAAAATAAGGAAAAATAGGGAAAAAATAAGGAAAAAATAGGGAAAAAATAAGGAAAGAAATAGGGAAAAAAATAGGGAAAAAATAAGGGAAAAAATAAGGGAAAAATAGGGAAAAAAATAGGGAAAAAATAATGAAAAAATAATGGAAAAAATAGGGAAAAATAGGCAAAAAAATAAGGAAAAAAATAAGGAAACAAATAGGGAAAAAATAGGGAAAAAAATAAGGAAAAAGTAAAGAAAAAAATAAGGGAAAAAATAGGGAAAAAATAAGGAAAAAAATTAGGAAAAAATAAAGAAATAATAAGGACAAAAACTATATAAAGAAAAATTATATAAATAAAGATTATATAAAGAAAAACATATAAATAAAAATAAAAATAAAAAAAGATTAGACTAAAGTGGCATTACTTACCCTGTACTCAATGGGTCTGGAAGGATCAGGAAGGGAAGAAGAGGGAAAAAGAGGTAATTTTTTTTTTAATTCTTAGACATCAATAAGGATCACATTAATATCTAAGATTCAATTCCCTGTTGAGTCCTCGAAGTGTAAGTGTCCGGAGGGTGTGTATCAAGTATGCCTCTCTTTCTCTAAGCAATTTAGAGTGATCGCCTCCTCGTCTTGGTCTGCGCACTTGCTCCATTACCTGAAATCTAAGCTGCGAAACACTATATTTTGCTTCCGTAAAGTGATGAGGGAGAGGAAGCCAATTTTTGCCACATCTAATTGTCGATATGTGGCTTGTGATCCTGTCCCGTACATGTTGGATTGTCTCTCCAACATAGAGTAAACCACAAGGGCATTTGATAATATACACAGGGAAGTTAGTGTCACAAGTATAGAAACCCTTAAAAAAATAAGGAAAAAATAAGGAAAAAATAGGGAAAAAATAGGGAAAAAATAGGGAAAAAAATAGGGAAAAATAAGGGAAAAATAGGGAAAAAAATAAGCAAAATAAGGAAAAAATAGGGAAAAAATAAGGAAAAAATAAGGAAAAATAGGGAAAAAATAAGGAAAAAATAGGGAAAAAATAAGGAAAAAAATAGGGAAAAAAATAGGGAAAAAATAAGGGAAAAAATAAGGGAAAAATAGGGAAAAAAATAGGGAAAAAATAATGAAAAAATAATGGAAAAAATAGGGAAAAATAGGCAAAAAAATAAGGAAAAAAATAAGGAAACAAATAGGGAAAAAATAGGGAAAAAAATAAGGAAAAAGTAAAGAAAAAAATAGGGAAAAAATAAGGAAAAAAATAAGGAAAAAAATTAGGAAAAAATAAAGAAATAATAAGGACAAAAACTATATAAAGAAAAATTATATAAATAAAGATTATATAAAGAAAAACATATAAATAAAAATAAAAATAAAAAAAGATTAGACTAAAGTGGCATTACTTACCCTGTACTCAATGGGTCTGGAAGGATCAGCAAGGGAAGAAGAGGGAAAAAGAGGTAATTTTTTTTTTAATTCTTAGACATCAATAAGGATCACATTAATATCTAAGATTCAATTCCCTGTTGAGTCCTCGAAGTGTAAGTGTCTGGAGGGTGTGTATCAAGTATGCCTCTCTTTCTCTAAGCAATTTAGAGTGATCGCCTCCTCGTCTTGGTCTGCGCACTTGCTCCATTACCTGAAATCTAAGCTGCGAAACACTATATTTTGCTTCCGTAAAGTGATGAGGGAGAGGAAGCCAATTTTTGCCACATCTAATTGTCGATGTGTGGCTTGTGATCCTGTCCCGTACATGTTGGATTGTCTCTCCAACATAGAGTAAACCACAAGGGCATTTGATAATATACACAGGGAAGTTAGTGTCACAAGTATAGAAACCCTTAATAGGAAACCTTTTGCCCATATGCGGATGGATTACTTCCCTTGTTTTGATCACTCTGGAGCAAGCCGCACAACCAAGGCAGGGGAATGTGCTGATATTATGTATCTTTGGTACAGTAGGATAATAGGTGTGCACAAAAGAAATCCTATCCGACTTTCGTTTATGGTATATTTGACCTAATTCAGACACAGTTTTGTTGATTTCTCATCTGAGGATGTGGTCTGGGTAATTTTGTTTTGAAAATTTGCTGGACATTTCCTCTAGACGCATTGTTAGAACATTTGTATCCGAGGCTATTCTTGACACTCTTTATGAAATTGTGACCTTGGGAGGCTATTCTTCATTGATTTGGGATGGCAACTTGTGAAATGGAGCAAGTTATTACAATCAGTGGGCTTCGTTTAGAGGTCGGTATATAGAGTGCCGTTGAGATTTTTTATTACCCTAGTGTCAAAAAATGGAGTTTTAAGGTCATTGTAATTAAATGTAAACTGTAATTCTTCGCAAATAGAATTGAAGCACATGAAAAAAGACTCCAATGTATCAAGAAGGCCTTTCCAAAGACAGAACACATCGTCTATATATCTGATCCATGAGATGGCGTAATTGTGAAAGACGTTGTTGGTATATACAAATTCATGTTCAAACACATCCATTTAACAATTGGCGTAGCCCGGGGCTACATTTGAGCCCATCGCTGTACCTCTTATTTGTCGGAAGAATTGGTCTCCACACAAGAAGTAGTTCTCATAGAGAACAATGGTGTTCCATGAATAATTGTTTATTATTTTCACTGTAATTCGAGGAAGATAACATTAGATTTACTGCTTTAAGGCCTAGTTCATGGTCAATCGAGGTGTATAAATTTTTGAAGTCCAGAGTAACGAGTAGAGTCTCTTGGGGTGATCCCCGTTAGTTTATCTCTGCTTTTGATGAAACTGTTTGTGTCAAGGACAAATGAGCGTGTTGTTTTGATTAAGGGGGTTATGATTTTTTCAAGAAAAACAGATAAGGGGGAAAGGACAGAATCAGTTGATGCAACAATAGGACGGCCCGGTTGGTTTATTAATGATTTATGAATTTTAGGTAATGTATAAAAACTAGTGTAATCGGATGTGGATTATTAAGGAAATTTACTGTCTTCTGGTCTATTGTATGTAGGGCAAGATATTTCGCTGTAATTAGTACAATTCTCTTACTGATCCTAATTACAGGATCATGTGGAATTTTTTTGTAAGTATCCTGATATGAAAGTTGTCTTGTGATTTCCTGGAGATAATTAGTGTAATCCATAAAAACAATGGAACCCCCTTTATCAGCTGGTTTGATGATAATTGATTTGTTATTTTTAATTGACAAGATTGCTTGTTTGTCTAGTTGGCTCATATTATTCACAGTGGGTATTAGGCCTCTAGCTTGTTGTAATAGGAAACTGTTTGTGTACCTTTGTACTAGTTCAATGTAGGACTCAACAGCGTGGTAAGTATGGGGTGGATTAAATGTACTAGTGGTACGGAGACCCAATTGTGTGATGGTAAGATCTGGAACAGGGGCTCCCCCTGTGTGCTGCTGTCCTCGCTCTGCGTGTCTTCCTGCGAGGTTGGGTCATTTACTATATCATCCACCACCTCGTCTTCCACTTCCGCATCCTGGTCCTCCTCCTGACTTTCTGGCAATTGTGTCTCATCATCGTCCACCTCTTGTGACACTTTCCCACCGTCACCTTCGTATGACCGTGGCTGCTCAAAGATTTGCAATCTCTTCTTGCCCTGCTTCAAGTGGACCAGGCGAGAGGCTCGAATCTATAAATGGAAAAGTGAACAGCTCTTCGGAGTGTCCAGGTTGGGGATCAGTGGTCTCTGGGCACTCGGCATGGTGGGAGGAAGGAGGTTCCGGGTGAGGAATAAGCGGTCCAGACTCACGGCTACTGAGACTTGACCGTGTGGAAGACAGGGTGGTGACTTAGCTACTGGAATCATTATCTGCTATCCAACCAATATCCTTTTCACACTGCTCTATGTTCAATAGTGGTGTTCTGCGGTCCCTTATTAACTGGGACATGAAGGTCGAGCGAGAAGATGTAAGTGTTTGTTGTGGCACAATTTCAGCTTGCCCATGGCCTCGGCCTCTGCATGCACCATCACGTCCACTTCTCCATCCCTTGCCAAGTGCCTTGCCCATTTTAAATGGAAAACAATATCTTCCACGCTCAATACAAATGGCTGAATTTGGAGCGAACTTATATGTGATCCGTGTGAGGGACAAACCACAGTTTTAAATACCTGGCCTGTAGGTAACTATTTTTAATAGGAAACAGGTGTCAATAATTTCACCGACACAGTGCAACAAAAGTTCAATGGAGGCCAGAAATGGCAATATTTTCAGAGCAATTGTATGTGATCCCTGTGACGGACAAACCAGTTTTAAATACCTGGCCTGTAGGTAACTATTTTTAACAGCAAACTGGTGTAAATAGCTTCACTGACACACTGAAACAAAATTTCAATGGAAGCCAGAAATGGCAATATTTTCAGCACAATTATATGTGATCCATGTGACGGACAATCCACAGTTTTAAATAGCTGGATTTTTAGCGCTGTAATATGGAAAGGAGCTGGTTATATTCTGCAGTGCCAACAAGCAAATTGCGCAGAAAAAGCATGTTCTCTGGATTGCTTTTTAAGGAAATAATCAGGATTAAAATAAAAAAAATAAATAGTCCTGATCCCAGAGACCTGGGGCTATTTCTAGAAATATCTGTAACAACAGCATCAGACAGAACTGGAATGGACCTTCTTGCTATGTGCACTGCAGTCTGCTATATACCCTGCCTGCCTAGCACTGATATCTCTGCAGATGGATTAGTCCTCAGAAGGACAGTTAGTTGAGATTGATATATATATAGTGTGGAATACCTACACTAACTAGAAACAAGCAAATCTCTCCCTGACACAGCAGCAGCACCTCTCCCTACACTGCCTGATTCCGGAGTGACTGTGACGAGCATGGCGGTGCCAGGTCTGATATAGACCCAATGACGCTGTGCGGCCAGCCAATCACTGTAATGCCACAACCAACGTGGCTACGGCATTACAGTGAGTGGCAGGCAATCCCTGCATGTTCATTGGCTCTGTAAAGAGCTCCAAACATTCAGGGAGGGGACCCGAGCTCCCGCCGAGCAACCCTGGTGTAGCGCTGGCGTCCCTGCCCTCTGCTAGGCAGGGACGCTGCTCCCCTCACCGCTCTGCTGTCAGCGCGCGCTCCGTCCCGGCGTCCTCTCCCCGCTCTGCTGTCAGCGCGCGCTCCGTCCCGGCGTCCTCCTCCTGCTCTGCTCTCAGCGCGCGCTCCTTCCCGGCCCCTGTGCTTAGGGCGCGCGCGCGCGCGCTCCCCTCCTCTTAAAGGGGCCGCGCGCGCCGCCCTAAAGAGTCCCCGGCCAATGGCCGGAGGACTTCATCATATATAAGGCACCTCCTCCAAAATGGAGGTGCCCGAGCAATGTTGTTTGCACCTGTGTCTCACCTGTGCTTCAGCCCTCAGGTCCCGTTGCCAGTTACCTGCCAGTTACCTGCCTGATCCCTGCCTGAATACTTGTTACCTGTCTGCCAGTCTGAGGTCCGACGGTCTGCCTTACTACTCCTGTCAGTCTGTCTAAGGACCAGCCTGCCCGCTCACCTGGGAGCGCATATCAGCTACCTGCCTGCTTGCCTGAGGTCCGACGGTCTGCCTTACAACTCCGGTCAGTCTGTCTATGGACCAGCTTGCCCGCTCACCTGGGAGCGCTTCTCCGTTACCTGCCTGCTTGCCAGCCCGGAGGCTCCGTTGTCACGTGCTGTGACCACCAGCTATCTCAGAGACTCTTGCCCGCTCACCTGGGAGCGCATCTCCGTTACCTGCCTGCTTGCCAGCCCGGAGGCTCCGTTGTCACGTGCTGTGACCACCAGCTATCTCAGAGACTCTTGCCCGCTCACCTGGGAGCGCATCTCCGTTACCTGCCTGCTTGCCAGCCCGGAGGTCCCGTTGTCACTTGCGGTGACCACCAGCTATTCCAGAGACTCTTGCCCGCTCACCTGGGAGCGCTTCTCCGTTACCTGCCTGCCTGCCAGCCCGGAGGCTCCGCCGTCACGTGCCGTGACCACCTGCTATTCCAGAGACTCTCGCCTGCTCACCTGGGAGCACCCATCTACCATCTGCCTGCTAGCCTACCCGGAGGCTCTGCCATCACAGGTCGTACCTACCCCTTACCCAGAGACTGCCCTGATCACTTGCCGTATCTCCCTGTCCGTTCACCCAGAGACTGCCCTGATCACTTGCCGTATCTCCCTGTCCGTTCATCCAGAGACTGCCACCCGCTCCCTTACAAGGGCCGCCCCCTTGTATAGTAGCTCAGAGGTTCCGCCTCCCGGACCCGTTACAGTTTGCTCGGGCCATGGAACCCGGTGGCACCCAAGCTCCCTCGCTCTCGGACCTCGCTCTTGAACTGTCCCGTCAGAAGTCCCAACAGGAGGCCATCCTGGGTCATCTGCGGAATGTTAATACTCGCCTGAACACCCTGTCTGATCCTGCAACTACGGCCAGTACCATGGTATCCTTTTCCGGACCCCGGCTCTCTGCACCTCCTCGCTTCGGAGGCGACTCCGTCCTGGCTCGGGGCTTCATAAATCAGTGCACCCTGCATTTTGAACTATTGTCCCACCAGTTTAACTCCGGCCGAGCCAAAATTGCATTCATCATGTCCCATCTCACCGGGGAGGCTCTGGCCTGGCTAAATCCTCTGTGGGAGAGAGGAGACCCCCTGGTGTCCGACTTGCCTGCCTTTCTCACGGCTTTCCGGAAAGCCTTCGACGAACCCGGACGGAGGACCTCATCCGCATCATCTCTGCTACGCCTCCGTCAGGGAAGCCTCACCGTGGGTCAATATGCCATACGGTTCCGCACCCTTGCCTCGGAGCTGGCCTGGGATAACGAAGCTCTGGTATCCGTCTTCTGGGAGGGTCTGTCCGGCCGTATTAAAGATGAACTTGCTGGTCGGGACATTCCTACCACTCTCGATGACCTAATAACTCTTGCCACCCGGATTGACCTGCGGTTCCAGGAACGTGCCAAAGAGGTCACCCGTGAAAAGGGGCTTCCACGTCTGGGTCCTACTTTTCTGAAACCCGTCACTCCTTCCGTTTCTCCCCAGGTACACTCTCCTGAGCCTATGCAGGTCGACCAGACCAAGATGGTCAAATCCCGTCAGGACTTTCGCCGTGCCGAGGGGAGCTGCTTCTACTGTGGCAGTAAGGAGCATCGGATCCGTGCCTGCCCGGAGAGGTCGGGAGAACGCCTGTGTCTAGGTTCGCTCAGAGGACTTGATCTAGACAAAAATAAATCCTCTCCATCCCTGCTGCTGTCTGTCTCAATCATCTGCGGGGAGAATCGTTATTCCGAACTAGCCCAACTTGACTCTGGAGCAGCCGGAAATCTTATTTCACTGTCCCTGGTGGAGAAATACCGCATCCCCACCAAACCTCTGGCTGTACCCTTGTCTGTTGTTGCCGTGGATGGGGGCCTCTTATCTCGCCCCATCCAATTCATCACCGAATCCATTACTCTGCAAGTGGGTATGCTGCATTCAGAGAGTATCTCCCTTCACGTTCTGCCTGGACTCTCTCACGCCCTCTTGCTAGGTCTGCCTTGGCTCCAGAGACATGCACCCGTGCTTGACTGGCAAACCGGAGAAGTCCTTCGCTGGGGACAAGACTGTCATAAAACCTGTCTGGTTCCCGTCCATTCCGTCCGTCCCTCTCCTATCCCAGCTAATCTACCTGGACTTCCGATTCCTTATTGGTCTTGTGCTGATGTCTTTGATATGGAGGAGGCAGAGACATTACCACCTCGTAGACCATGTGACTGCCCCATCGATCCCGCCAGAGTAATGCAGGTGGCCCCCGTGAGTCTAAATTGTCTCCCTCCTGGTAAGACGTTCGTATCGGTACCTGATCGGGAGAGGATCCTACACTGGGGTCATTCGTCTAAACTAGCTGGCCACGCCGGTCAGAAAAAGACCCTCCAGCTTATTACCCGGCACTACTGGTGGCCTAACCTGCACAAGGATGTTATGGACTTTGTTTCTGCCTGTGTGTCCTGCGCCCGCAACAAGGTTCCGAGACACCTGTCGGCCGGCCGCCTTCTTCCTCTGCCAGCACCTGCTGCCCCCTGGCAGCATATAGCGATGGACTTCGTAACTGATCTGCCCGTCTCTGCCGGTTGTACGGTCATTTGGGTGGTCGCTGACCGCTTTTCCAAGATGGCTCACTTCATTCCCCTGCCAGGTCTTCCGTCTGCACCCGAGCTGGCCAGAGTCTTTATCCGCCACATCTTCCGTCTTCATGGCCTGCCCCGTCACATCGTGTCGGATCGAGGAGTACAGTTCACTTCTCGTTTCTGGAGAGCCACTTGTAAATTGCTAGACGTCACTCTGGACTTTTCCTCCGCTTACCACCCACAGTCTAATGGTCAAGTGGAGCGGATCAATCAGAACCTGACCAGTTACCTCCGGCACTTCGTTAATGCTCACCATTCTGACTGGGTGGATCTCCTGCCAAGGGCCGAATTCTCGTACAACAATCACAAGAACGAGTCTTCCTCCATATGGGAGAGTACCCGGTCCGCACTCCTTCTGTCATCCGAGCGTATGAAAAGGCACGCTGACAAAGGACGTCTGGATCCTCCTCAATTCCGTCCTAGGGATAAAGTCTGGCTCTCGTCCAAATATGTCCGGCTCAAGAACCCTTCCTATAAGTTGGGGCCTCGGTTCATCGGCCCACTGGAGGTTATCAGTCAGATCAACCCGGTGGCCTATAAATTGAAACTCCCGGCCAACTTACGGATCCCTAACTCCTTCCATGTATCTCTCCTCAAACCTGTGGTACTTAACTCTTTTTCTAAGTCTACAGGTACGCCTCTTGCTCCGGTTTCTGCTGAGGACGAGTTTGAGGTAGAGAACATTCTTGCCACCAAAAGGGTAAGAGGAAAGACCTTTTTCTTGGTAGATTGGAGGGGGTTTGGTCCTGAGGAGAGAACGTGGGAGCCCCGGGAGAATATCCATGCCCCTCTCATCCTAGCTAAATTTCTGTCTGGCCTAAAAAAGGGGGGGCCTAAAGGGGGGGGTACTGTAGCGCTGGCGTCCCTGCCCTCTGCTAGGCAGGGACGCTGCTCCCCTCACCGCTCTGCTGTCAGCGCGCGCTCCGTCCCGGCGTCCTCTCCCCGCTCTGCTGTCAGCGCGCGCTCCGTCCCGGCGTCCTCCTCCTGCTCTGCTCTCAGCGCGCGCTCCTTCCCGGCCCCTGTGCTTAGGGCGCGCGCGCGCGCGCTCCCCTCCTCTTAAAGGGGCCGCGCGCGCCGCCCTAAAGAGTCCCCGGCCAATGGCCGGAGGACTTCATCATATATAAGGCACCTCCTCCAAAATGGAGGTGCCCGAGCAATGTTGTTTGCACCTGTGTCTCACCTGTGCTTCAGCCCTCAGGTCCCGTTGCCAGTTACCTGCCAGTTACCTGCCTGATCCCTGCCTGAATACTTGTTACCTGTCTGCCAGTCTGAGGTCCGACGGTCTGCCTTACTACTCCTGTCAGTCTGTCTAAGGACCAGCCTGCCCGCTCACCTGGGAGCGCATATCAGCTACCTGCCTGCTTGCCTGAGGTCCGACGGTCTGCCTTACAACTCCGGTCAGTCTGTCTATGGACCAGCTTGCCCGCTCACCTGGGAGCGCTTCTCCGTTACCTGCCTGCTTGCCAGCCCGGAGGCTCCGTTGTCACGTGCTGTGACCACCAGCTATCTCAGAGACTCTTGCCCGCTCACCTGGGAGCGCATCTCCGTTACCTGCCTGCTTGCCAGCCCGGAGGCTCCGTTGTCACGTGCTGTGACCACCAGCTATCTCAGAGACTCTTGCCCGCTCACCTGGGAGCGCATCTCCGTTACCTGCCTGCTTGCCAGCCCGGAGGTCCCGTTGTCACTTGCGGTGACCACCAGCTATTCCAGAGACTCTTGCCCGCTCACCTGGGAGCGCTTCTCCGTTACCTGCCTGCCTGCCAGCCCGGAGGCTCCGCCGTCACGTGCCGTGACCACCTGCTATTCCAGAGACTCTCGCCTGCTCACCTGGGAGCACCCATCTACCATCTGCCTGCTAGCCTACCCGGAGGCTCTGCCATCACAGGTCGTACCTACCCCTTACCCAGAGACTGCCCTGATCACTTGCCGTATCTCCCTGTCCGTTCACCCAGAGACTGCCCTGATCACTTGCCGTATCTCCCTGTCCGTTCATCCAGAGACTGCCACCCGCTCCCTTACAAGGGCCGCCCCCTTGTATAGTAGCTCAGAGGTTCCGCCTCCCGGACCCGTTACACCTGGAAATACTCGCCGAGCGCCGAGCATCTCCGGGTCTCGTCTTTATAACAATTCTTGCTGGTTACTCTGCTGACTCGCTTACTTGCTCCAGCTCCGGTCTTCATCTTTACTCTTCGGCACCTCTGGCTCTGACTAGTCCTCAGTGATGACACAATGTGCACCTCCCTGCATCATTATGATGTCGTGTGGGACCTAATCATCACCAGAGGCAATGAAGGAGGCTGGAAGAAGAAGCCTGAGCCGGAGGGAACTAGTGATGTCAGAACAGGTGAAAGGCAAGGTGAGTACAATGTTTTGGATTTTTCTAACCTTTCTCAGCTCTAAGGTAATCAAGGCTGAATGGCCACAATTCTCCTCGGAGCTAGCAATGTTGTTTTATGACTCCACTGTGCTGCATTGTGATGGTGGAGGCCAAGGTGCACACAACTATTTCCAAGTCCTTTCAAGCTTCTTCATTTCAGCAAAAAGCAGTGAACTTGATTTTGTGCAGAAGTCACATGAAACAGGATCCATGGACCATACAAAAAAAAAAACTGGACACTCATGTTTTCAGACACGCATTGTTGCTGTAAGCATCCAGTAGAGGATTATGGGAAGCCCCGGGATGCTGACATGAAAAAGCTTCCAAGAGATGTCAGTATAAAAATATGTCGCTGTGTACTGAAATCCCTTTAAGGTCACGGCCCCACTATCAGTATTCGGTCAGTATTCGGTCAGTATTCTTTCCCAGTAGTGGGTGATAAATGCAGAATTGGTGACTTGTTTCTATTATACCTTTTCTCTGACTGTTCCTCACCTGGTTTTGGTGGTAGAGAGGCCTGTGTCTCCTGTTAAACCCTAATTTGCCCCCTCCCTTACTCCATGAGGCATGGGAAAGAAACACAAGGATAAATGAATACCACTATCAAACAGAAACACACACCAACAGATAAGGAGGCAAACAGGGAAAGGAAGGAAGAAACCAGCCAAATGGGAATAAGGACAAAGAGATAAACACTCCTATCACTACAAGAGAAAGCTAGGAATAAGGACGACTCCTCCAACACCAAACTGGGCAGTTGTGCGATATCACCGGCAGGGAACAGAGGTAGCAGGTAGGTTTACATAGAAGCCCCTGCAGAGTGTTAGGATGGGCCAAATAACTAATGGAAAACACCTGGTATAAGAAAGGAGAGGACGAAAGGCAAAGGATAATCATCAACAGGATCTCCTGTGGCTCAGTGGATAAAGACCACGACAGACAAACACAAGACTGCCGGATTGAATCCTGAGGCATGACACCAGGAGATAGCGTGAATTTTGCAGGGAAATGTGATATGCATCTAAACTATTCAATGCAAATTGAACATCTCTTAATTTTCTCAGGGGTCTCGCTAAACCTCAGAGGATAATAAGCAGAGGGTGTAAGAAAGAAAAAAATAACTTCTCACCTCACCGCTCACTTGTCCACCACCCACTGTCTGCTCCTCTGCATCATCCGGCCCATCTTTCTGCCTTTCCCCATTGTGCAGCATCCATTTGTGCCTTCTTCACTATCTGTCAGGGCTTCCATCAACAAGAAGGCCTCTGAGGACACTACATGCGTGATGAGGTCAGCGGCCTCCGCTGTGACTACTCGTTTCATGATGTCATACCGTGCGCCAGAAGCCCAAAGTAGAGAAGGCTAAACAGGATGTCGTAAGATTTGGAAGGTGGAAAAAAGAGTCTGGAAACCAGGCCATGGGGAGAAATATGTTTATTCATTTATTTTCCTGGCCCACTACAACTTCAGCAAAATGGTGGCCAGCTGCCTGCTATTTTGCTAAATTTGCACTTGGCAACTTGCAGAAATTCAGATGTGGAACAATCCAATTTTTGTAAAATTAAACCAAATTCAAATTACCTTGAACCTCATCTGTGAGACACCATGGCTGATTAAGCTTGGTGCAATCTAAAATCATATGAGCTGCACACGTCTCCGGAAATGAGAGAATCTATTCTATGCACAGTTACTTGATCATCGGACTGAGCATTAATAATCTCAGCCAGTAGTTGGGTATATTCTTTGTGAACCACCTTGTAATATTCTATATAGTCAGGATTAATATCTCACTCATTAGAAGGTCCCGGAGATTTTTGTCTTTGACAACCCAAAATGTTTCAGTAACTTTGGATTGCCAGTAATGAGAATCACAGACTGCAGAGAAGGGTACAGCATGATAGTTATCCAGGAGATGGTTCCCAGGACACGTCCAATCTGTAAGGAAAATAACATAACCCCTGCAACTACAATGACTAGCATCAAATCCAGGACTACCAGCAGAATCATTGTCCTGATGGCGCGAATATGTCCCTGAAGTTGAGAATATTTGATATCAGACGAGTTCTTCAGAATCTTCCAGATGTGTCTCAAGAGAGATTTTACACTGAGCAGAATGCAAAAGAAGGTTAAAAGAAAGGGCAAACAAGTCCCAAACATGATCTTCACAAGTATCAAGGAGAAATTCATGTTAATTCTATAGTCACCGACGGTCAAGTTTCCATTGGTATTTAGATCCATCCATGTAGTTGTCCATAGAAGGGGCAGATTAATGAGAAATGATCCCAAGGTTGATCCCAGAAGAAACACATTCACAGCAGAAGACAATCTTGACTTCATCCACAATAAAAATTGCTGGGAAAAGTTGACCAGTTTTAAGCAGTAACAGATGGAGAGCCAGGAGGTGTTCCAATAACATAAATCAATGAGAGACAGGAACGTGAAGAGAAATGGTGAGAGGCTGATATTGAGGAGAAGAAGAAAAATCTGGGAATAAAATAAAAAGCCTCCATAAGTGAGTAAGACCTGGAGCAGAGCATTGACTGAAGCCATGGTGAGGACCACTTTATCACACCCACCAGCCATCAGACGTTGCCTCCAGTTTTTGCAGTAAACAAAGACAATGCCAACATTCGAAGCAATTCCAGAGACCAAAGTGATGAGAATGATGACTAAAACGGAAGCCCATAATGGTGATATCATCATGCAAGGGACCTGAGCTTTTCCCAATGGTGCTTCTGTGGGATATGGTGAAGACCCCTCAGCTTATGAACCACAACCAGAAGCAGTAGCTTGGAAATGCAAAATACTCAGGTGTTACGTTTCCTTTTGAGAGGGAGATTTGTGTGTGATCACGTTTGTCTTGGGCCGAAGGAGTGGAACAGACGTCAATATAGAGAAACTTTTCTCAGAAAATTACCTATTCCTTACATCAGGTTTTTGTGTTACAAGTTTATTTTTAGTGTTTTTTTGCATTTCACAATATTTATTAAAAAAATAAATTAATTATAAATCTTGCAATTTTTTCAGTAGTTATTGGAGCTTTTTTCCTTTTCTCCTGCCAAAATGATTTTTCAGAAGGCTTATTATAATCTAAGGCAGGATCTTTATACACAGCTGGTAACACAAGATCCACCTATCACAATACACACCTATTAATACAAACTGTGCCATAAAAAAACATTGCAACAAATAATTAAAAAATTACTCAAAAAGATTATGTAAACAATAGGTGCTTTTTAGTGATGAGCGAGCATGCTCGCTACTGCTTGAGATGCTCGGCGCTCACCGATTATTTCCGGGGTTGCTCGGCGGGAGCTCGGGTCCCCTCCTTGCATGTTTGACGCTCTTTAGAGAGCCAATGAACATGCAGGGATTGCCTGCCACTCACTGTAATGCCGCAGCCATGTTGGTTGGGGCATTACAGTGATTGGCTGGCCGCACAGCGTCATCCGGTCTATATCAGACCTGGCGCCGCCATGCTCGTCACAGTCACTCCGGATCAGACAGTGTAGGGAGAGCTGCTGCTGCTGAGTCACGGAGAGATTTGCTTGTGTATTAGGTAGTGTAGGGAGAAAAACCGTACATTATACAGATCCATCTTAACAAACAGTCCTTCTGAGGACTAATCCATCTGCAGAGATATCAGGCAGGCAGTGTATATAGGCAGGCAGGGTATATAGCAGACTGCAGTGCATATAGCTCAAGAGGCTCCATTCCAGTTCTGCCTTCTGCTGCTGTTAGATATTTCTATACAAAGGCCGAGGTCTCAGGGGCCAGGAATACTTTTTTTTGGATCTTTTTTGGATCATTATTTGCTTACAAAGCAATCCAAAGAACACCATTTTTCTGCGTCATTTGCTTGTTAGCACTGCAGAATACAGCCAGGTCCTTTCCATATTACAGCACTAAAAATCCAGCTATTTAAAACTGTGTTTTCTCCGTCACACGGATCACATATACGTTGTCAGAAAATACTGCCATTTTCAGCCTCCATTAAAAAATTCCTTTAGTGTGTCAGTGAAGCAATTCACAGCAGTTTGCTGTTCAAAATAGTTACCTACAGGCCAGGTATTTAAAACTGTGTTTTCTCCGTCACACGGATCACATATACGTTTTCACAAAATACTGCAATTTCTGGCCTCCATTAAAAAAAAATTTCAGTGTGTCAGTGAAGCAATTGACACTGGTTTGCTGTTCAAAATAGTTACCTACAGGCCAGGTATTTAAAACTGTGGTTTGTCCGTCACAAGGATCACATATACGTTGTCAGAAAACACTGCCAACTGTCCCATAAGGGTTGCCGTGACGTGGCGGGATGGCTTTTACATTATTTTGATCAAAATTATGTTAACGAAATAGACTTTACTATTTATCATATTTTTTTGCACTCTGCGATTTATCCATTTACTTCCAGTTATTTGGGTATTTTGCTTGTCTTTGGTTTTTCTCTGTCTAGTTGCCCTATGTGAACATGCATTTACATTTTGCATGCACATCAATTTACGTTTCAGTTCAGACTCCCAGGCTTTTTCTTTGTAGTTTAGTGTGCTTCAGTGCATATAAGGGTGTGGCCGCCCTTTGTCTGAGCTGAAAGGTTCATTCTGCCTCTCAGGTCTATTCTTCTACTAGGGGTTCAGTCTCTCTGCTCTTATCCATATGTATGTCACTTGACAAATGGTAAGGTTTTAATATTAGAGTTAGGACTGTCCCATAAGGGTTGCAGTGACGTGGCGGGATGGCTTTTACATTATTTTGATCAAAATTAAGTTAACTAAATACCCTTTATTATTTATCATATTTTTTTGCACTCTGCGATTTATCCATTTACTTCCAGTTATTTGGGTATTTTGCTTATCTTTGGTTTTTACTTACCTACAGGCCAGGTATTTAAAACTCTGTTTTCTCCATCACACGGATCACATATAGGTTCGCTCCAAACTCAGTCATTTGTAGTGAGTGTGGAAGATACTGTCCTCCATTTAAAATGGGCAAGGCACGTGGCAAGGGACGGGGTACTGGACGTGATGGTGATGGTGCATGCAGAGGCCTAGGACATGGCCGTGGGCAAGCTGAAATTGTGCCACAACAAACACCACATCTGCTCGTCCTACCTTCCTGTCCCAAATCCTAGGGGACCGCAGCACACCACTATTGAACCAAGAGCAGTGTCAAAAGGTTGTTGATTGGATAGCGGATAATGCTTCCAGTCACTTAGCCACCACCACCACCACCCTCTCTTCCACACGGTCAAGTCTCAGTAGCCGTGAGTCTGGACCACATATTCCTCGCCCTGATCCTCCTTCCTCCCGCCATGCCGAGTACCCAGAGACAACTGATCCCACACTTGGACACTCTGAAGAGCTGTTCACTTTTCCATTTATAGATTCGGGCCTCTCGCTCTGTCCACTTGAAGTGGGGCAAGAGGAGATCGCGTGTAGCGATGCCCAAATATTTGAGCAGCCACAGTTACACAAAGGCGACGGTTGGCAAGTGTCACAAGAGGTGGACGATGATGAGACACAATTGGCAGAAAGTCAGGAGGAGGACCAAGGTGCGGAAGTGGAAGACGAGGTGGTGGATGATATAATAACTGACTCAACCTGGCAGGAGGACATGCAGAGCGAGGACAGCAGTACACAAGGGGAGGGAGGCAGACCACCCCAACAGGCAGGAAGAAGCAGTGTGGTGGCCACAGACAGAAGGGAGGCAGCCGTTCCCCGTAACACCAACACAAAGTAAGTTGCCAGTACAACTGTTAGGTCTTCCCAAGTCTGGTTGTTTTTTAAAGACTCTGCCGATAACCCCAAAAAGGCCATTTGCCTCACCTGCCAGGCCAGCATCATCAGGGGTGTCAAAACGACCAGCCTGACCACCACCAACATGATCAGGCACATGGCAGCAAAGCACCCAACTTTGTGGGCCGAACTCCAGGGTCCAGGAACAGTGTCTGCAGGTGGCACCATTGCTTCTTCCACTATTGTGCATAAAAGTCAATCCTCTGTCTATGGTGCATGCAAAGATGTCTCCTGCCCTGCACCTGTCTTTTCGCACTCTCAAGTAGCAGCATCAGGAAGCATTTCCTTGTCCTTGTCCCAGTGCCGCATTCAGTTGTCCATACCCCAGCCCTTGGAATGCAAGCGCAAATATGCCGCCAACTCCCCACAGGCCACACTACTAAATTCTCACATTTCTCGACTGCTTGCGCTCGAAAAGTTGCCTTTTAGGCTCATGGAGTTTGAAGCATTCTGAAACCTGATGGCGGCGGCCGTCCCTCGGAACTCGGTCCCCAGCCACCACTATTTTTCCTGGTGTGCCATCCCCGCATTACACAAGCAGGGACGGTACATCTCACTGAAGGCACACCGGGTTAACATAGTAGAAGCCGGGACCCAGCCGGACCTTGGGACGAAACACATCCTTCTGACTCCAAGGATTGAGGGCCCTAGGTCAATCAGGGTAGTCCCCATGGTCTACAGCTCCTGCACCTCATCCTCCTCAGCCTCCTCCTCCTCTTCAGCCTCCATCTCTGAAATGACCGCATCAGTCACAAGCTGGAAGCACTGCAGCACTGCCTCGGCCAAGCGGCAACAGGCTGTGCTGAAGCTAATATGCTTAGGTGACAAATCGCACAATGCTGAAGAGTTGTGGACAGCTCTGAAAGAGCAGGCAGATCTGTGGCTCACACCGCAGAACCTACAGCCATGCATGGTCGTGTGTGACAATGGCCAGAACCTGGTGGCGGTTCTGAGGCGAGGCGAGCTCACACACGTACCATACCTGGCCCATGTGCTTAGCCTCGTGGTTCAGCGTTTTCTCAAATCCTACTCGTAGCTTCCGGATCTGCTTGTTAAAGTACGCCGCCTGTGTGCCCATTTTAGAAAGTCAGCTACAGCTTCTGCCGCCGTTGCCATGTTTCAGCAGCATTTGCAGCTTCCAGCTCACAGACTGGTGTGTGATGTCCCCATGCGTTTGAACTCTACACTGCAGATGTTGGGAAGGATTTGTGAGCAGAAGAGGGTAGTTGTTGAGTACCAGCATCAACATGGCCGTCAGTATTCAGTTCAGACTCCACACATAAGACTTCAGGAGGTGACATGGATGTCAGACATATGTACCATTCGCCAAGCCTCATCTCATCACAACGTGGATTGGGTGACAATGAGGAAGAGGAAGAGGAGGAGGAAGGACAGGAGCTAGTTTCATGCACTATAGATGGAACTACCTGCACAACTGTCATACCGTTTGTTCAGCGTGGATGGTCAGAGGACAGAGAGGAGGAGGAGGATGAGAGCATGGTTAGTCATCCTCTTGGTGAGGACACGGAAGTCTTACCTGTTAGTTGTCTGGCATGCATGACTGAGTTTATGTTACGCTGCCTTTCCCAAGACCCTCGCGTTCTCAAAATTTTGTGTGACAGTCATTACTGATTGATGACACTTCTAGACCCACGCTACTAGGAGAACTTTATTTCTCTTATTCCTGAATCGGACAGGTCTACAAAAATGGGGCAGTACCAGAAGGCCCTTGTTGTGGAATTATTAAAAAAATTCCCATCTGAAAACGCTGGCGGCAGAGGGCACACTTCGTTGGACAACCTAGGAGTACAGGCAAGAGAGACACAACTTCAATCCAGCAGAGGCAGGCGTACACTGTCAAAGTTCTGGGAGAGTTTTCTCAGCCACTCCCATCGCACAGGCCCTGAGGCGCGGGGTACTCTCACAGTGCAAAGTTTGGGAAGATGCTGAGGGAGTACCTTGCCGATCGTACCAACATCCTCCATGATTCCTCTGTGCCTTATAATTATTGGGTATCCAAGCTGGATACGTGGAATGAACTGACTCTCTATGCCTTGGAGATCCTGGCCTGCTCTGCCAGCAGCGTTTTATCAGAGCAGGTTTTTAGTGCAGCCGGTGGAATTATAACTGATTAGCGCATCCGCCTGTGAACTGAAAATGCTGACAGGCTGACTCTTATTAAAATGAACAAGGGCTGGATTGGGCCAGACTTCTCAACACCACCGAATGATAGCAGCGTAACATAAACTCCAATCCTGTGTCTTTTCTTGGGAGGTGTATTCCCATGCACCTTTTCACACCCAGACATGGGTATACGCTTCCTGATTTTGGCTATTTACTCTTGTCCTCCTCCTTCTCCTCATCCTCCACCACCACAGGGTGACCGTGGTCCATGATGCAACACCTACATATTTTTTTTAAAGGGTGATTATGATGCCTGTAAAAAAAAAATTATACAGTATGTTCATGTATACCCACAGGGGTAAATGTTTGTCAACCCATACACTTAGTGCATGGGCATTACAAGTATAGGAGGCCCGCTCCTTTCTAATGGGAACATTTTGTTATGAGGCCCTCCTCCACGTCTATTCCACGCCAACTTTTGGCAGCCGTTGCATTCACTGCATAGGCCAACACTATGGGAGACTCTCTCCTTCCTAATGGGAATTTGTCATTACTGTGGCCCTGCTCTATGTCTCTTTAAATTATTAGTGGGGTTTTTCATAAATTTGGTCTGCCGTTAGACTCACTTCATACCCTATAACTGTATAGCAGACTATCTTCTTTCTAATGGGAATTTGTCGTTACTGTGGCCCTGCTCTATGTCTCTTTAAATTGTTAGTGGGGTTTTTCCTAAATTTGGTCAGCTGTTAGACTCACAGCATACCCTATAACTGTATAGCAGACTCTCTCCTTTCTAATGGGAATTTGTCGTTACTGTGGCCCTGCTCTATGTGTCTTTAATTTCTTAGTGGTTTTTTTTCTAAATTTGGTCAGCCGTAGGACTCAGAGCATACCCTATAACTGTATAGCAGAATCTCTCCTTTGTAATGAGAACATGTCGTACTCGTTACTGTGGCCCTCCTCTATGTGTCTTTCAGAGTCCCTCCATCAACAATAAAACAGAATGTGTCTGATGATGTGTCACACACCACATTGCCAGATAAGGTTGTAAAATGTTAAAATGACATTTCCCAGTTGATGCATTTGCCTTAAAAAATAACGTAAAAAAACAGTAGGATCTTTCTGTAGTATAAAAACAGAGTCGCCAATGTAACCTCAATGCAATCACATTATTTAGCTCCTGCACCTCCTCCTCCATCTCCGAAATGACCACATCAGTCACAAGTAGTGTTGAGCATTCCGATACTGAAATATCGGGTATCGGCCGATATTCGCGGTATCGGAATTCCGATACTTAATTCCGATACTTTTACAATATCGAATACCGGAATCGGAAGTTCCCATAATGCCTGCGCTCTGCAGTGTCTCTGAACGATGACAAGCTGGATGGCAGCGCTCAGCTGAGATCCAGCCTGTCATCAGAATGCCATCCCAGTGTGGGAGAATTCTCCTGATTGTTTAAAAGCCGGCGCGCGATAAAAAGCCGGCGGGCGGTAAATAGCCGCCGGCTTTTAAACAATCACACAACCCCATACTGCTTCCCCGCAGCCTCCCACCCCGATCCTCCGCTCCCCTCGCCACCTCCCATCCTGATCGTAAGTTAGGACCGGGCGGGGAGCGAAGGACCCGGGTGGGGAAGCCGGCAGTGAAAAGACTTCACCGCCGGCTTTCTCGTTCTGTGCTGCGCTTTCCCACCGGTTATTTCAAATGAACAGCTGAGGTATCAGGTGATGCCGATCAGCTGTTCATTTGAAGTCGCCGCGGTGCCCTCGGAGGGTTCATGTGAGTTCCTGCTTGACTGCATTGCATGAACTCACATGAACTTTCCCACGGCCGCACAGGTCAGCCTCACCTCCCAGACCCGTCATGATTGGTGTGTGTGGGTGTCTGTGCGATGTGTGCGGGTGTGCGCGGTGTCTGTGCGGTGTCTGTGCGATGTCTGCGGGGGTGTGCGTGTGTGCGCGGTGTCTGTGCGATGTGTGCGGGTGTGTGCGTGCAGGCAGACATAGGCCGATGTGACACTACTACTCCCATCGGCCTATGTCTGTCCCCCGTCCACTCGTGCCAGCAGGATCAGCTCGATGGGAGCAGTAGTTCCCATCAGCCTGATCCTGCTATTTAAATTGCCCTACTGTGTCCCCAATAAATGTTAAATACATGTCATTGGTGGCCAGTGGCTACCTACAATAAATTAGTTCATACATTACCTGTCCCCGCCGATCGCCACCTAAAATAAAGTAAAAAATAAAAAACTACACCTATACTCACCTAGACACCTAATTCCCCGAAGCCACCGATCTCCTGTAATAAAATATAAAATAATAAACCACAACCTTATCCTTACCCCTCCGTAGTAGTCCACGAGTGTCCCACGATGATCTCCAGTTTAGAGCAGCCACATAGAATGTGACCGCTCTGAACCGCCGCCGCCGCTAGAATGATGGGGCCGTAAAGTAGCCCCGTCATTGCATAAGCGGGTTCACCGGAGTTCAGGCAGCGCTGCTCCGGTCAGCTCCTTTACGGCCCTGCTGTATCGTGAGAAATTCCCACGGTACAGCAGTGCCGTAAAGGAGGTCTCCGGAGCTGCGCTGCCTAAATGCACTCCGGTGACCTCAGTCAGGGGCTCCCGCTGCCGGGAGCGGACGTGTTCCCGGCAGCGTGAGCTTACAGCAGCCATGCACAGCTGTCACCATCTCCAGATGTGACAGCTGTGCATGGGAGATCAGCGCAGGAACGTGGACAAGTAACTATTTTTTTCTTTTAGTAAACTAAGAATTAAATAAAATTGTGTGTTTTATTTCAAATAAATTATTTTTTTCTGGGTGTAGTGTGTTTTTTCTTTTTAACACTTTGTAGGTTAGTAATGGGGGTGTCTTATAGACGCCCATCATTACTAACCTGGGCTTCATGGCAGCTGGCGCTGACATGAACCCCAACCCTATTACCCCCTGCCACCGCACCAGGGCAGCGTGGAAGAGCGAGGCTAAGTGCCAGAGTTGGCGCATCCTATGGATGCGCCATTTCTGGGGCGGCTGACGGCTGGTGTTTCTAGCCTGGGAGGGGGCCAATATTCATGGCACCCTTCCTGGGCTATTAATATCAGCCCCCAGCTGTCTGCCTAGCCTTTGCTAGCTATTAAAATAGGGGGGACCCCACGTCATTTTTTTTGGGGGGGTCCCCCATTTTAAAAGCTAGTAAAGGCTAGGTATTCAGCTGGGGGCTGATATTAGTAGCCTGGGAAGATCTGTGGGTATTACCCCCTTCCCAGGCTTCAAACAACTGCCCCAGCCGTCTGCTTAACCTCCGCTAGAGACTAAAATTATGGGGGATCCCACGCCAATTTTTTTTTAAATAAATCCTTTATTTTAACACTAAATGACATTTGAGGAGTTAATAAAGATGCAGTCCCTAAATTATTATTTATTTTTTAATTAATTTTTCCCAAAAAATTTGACGTGGGCTTTGCCATATTTTTGTATGCCAGCCAGGTACAGCATCCAGCTTCTATGAACGCGCCATTTTCCGGGGTGGCTGCGGACTGCAATTTGCAGCGGGGGGGGCCCAGAAAGCTTGGGTCTCCCTGCGCTGCAGATTCCAGCCCCCAGCTGCCTAGTTGTACCTGGCTGGACACAAAAATAGGGCGAAGCTCCACGTATTTTTTTTTTAAATTATTTCATGAAATTCATGAAATAATTAAGAAAAAAAGGGCTTCCCTATATTGTTGTGTCCGGCCAGGTACAAATAGGCAGCTAGTGGTTGGGCGCAGCCCGTTCCTGCCTGCTGTACCTGGCTGGACACAAATATAGTGCGAAGCCCCACGTCAATTTTTTTTTAATTATTTCAGGAAATTCATGAAATAATTTAAAAAAAATTGACGTGGGGCTTCGCACTATATTTGTGTCAAGCCAGGTACAGCAGGCAGGAACGGGCTGCGCCCAACCACCAGCTGCCTATTTGTACCTGGCCGGACACAACAATATAGGGAAGCCCTTTTTTTCTTAATTATTTCATGAATTTCATGAAATAATTTTAAAAAAAAATACGTGGAGCTTCGCCCTATTTTTGTGTCCAGCCAGGTACAACTAGGCAGCTGGGGGCTGGAATCTGCAGCGCAGGGAGACTCAGGCTTTCTGGGCCCCACCCGCTGCAAATTGCAGTCCGCAGCCGCCCCGGAAAATGGCGCGTTCATAGAAGCGCCATCTTCTGGCGCTGTACCCAACTCATCCAGGGCCCTGGTGCGGTGGCTCACTGGGTAATAAAGGGGTTAAGGCCAGCTTGGCATTATCAGCTGGCCCTAAGCCCGAAATTCATAGGGTCACGCCAATATTAGACATGACCGCCATGAATTTCTAGTAAAGTATTTAAAAAAAACACAACACCAAGAAAAAAGTCCTTTAATTGAAATATAGACACAATTCTTTATTGTTCTAAATTAAACCATACTTACCATCACGCCCATTCCAGCTGAAGCCAACGATCTCCTGCAATAAAAGAAAAATAATAAAGCAACCTCATCCTTACCTTTCCATGGTTCCCACGATGGCTCCAGCTCTGCTACATCGAGATGACTGGCTGGACCGCAGCAGAACGCTGCCATCCAGTCTGTTATCCCGCGGACACTGAGAAGCGCAGGCTTGCTTGCGCTCCTCAGTGTCTCTCTGTGACGGCATAAAGATGAGCCGAGGTCATGTCCAATGAACTCGGCTCACCTCATGCACGTCACTGACAGCGTGGAAAAATTCTCCTGCACTCAGCGCTTCAGCGTGAGAATTCTCCCACGCTGTCAGTGACGTGCATGAGGTGAGCTGAGTTCATTGTCGGCTCATCTTTATGCCGTCACAGAGAGACACTGAGGAGCGCAAGCATGCCTGCGCTTCTCAGTGTCCGCGGGATGACAGGCTGGATGGCAGCTTTCTGCTGCGGTCTAGCCAGTCATCTCGATGTAGCAGAGCTGGAGCCATCGTGGGAACCATGGAAAGGTAAGGATGAGGTTGCTTTATTATTTTACTTTTATTGCAGGAGATCGTTGGCTTCAGCTGGAATGGGCGTGATGGTAAGTATGGTTTAATTTAGAACAATAAAGAATTGTGTCTTTATATCAATTAAAGGACTTTATTCTGGGTGTTTGTAGGTTTTTTTTAACTTTGACTATGGGGTTAGTAATGGGGGTGTCTTATAGACGCCTCTCCATTACTAACCTGGGCTTGATATCAGCTGGCATTATAAGCTGACATCAACCCCAGCCCTATTACCCCACTGCCACCGCTACAGGGCAGTGGGAAGAGCGAGTGTCTTATAGACGCCCATCATTACTAACCTGGGCTTCATGGCAGCTGGCGCTGACATGAACCCCAACCCTATTACCCCCTGCCACCGCACCAGGGCAGCGTGGAAGAGCGAGGCTAAGTGCCAGAGTTGGCGCATCCTATGGATGCGCCATTTCTGGGGCGGCTGACGGCTGTTGTTTCTAGCCTGGGAGGGGGCCAATATGAATGGCACCCTTCCTGGGCTATTAATATCAGCCCCCAGCTGTCTGCCTAGCCTTTGCTAGCTATTAAATTAGGGGGGACCCCACATCATTTTTTTGGGGGGGTCCCCCATTTTAATAGCTAGTAAAGGCTATGTATTCAGCTGGGGGCTGATATTAGTAGTCTGGGACGCTCCGTGGGTATTACCCCCTTCTTAGGCTTCAAACATCTGCCCCAGCCGTCTGCTTAACCTCCGCTAGAGACTAAAATTACGGGGAACCTCACACCAATTTTTTTAAAAATAAATCCTTTATTTTAACACTAAATGACAAGTACAGTAATCAACACTGTCACTGTACTTCTTATATATGTGACTGACATGTTTCTATCTATCTAATCTATATATGATTCTCTATTCCTTCTATTCTAAATTGTCGGGTACAGATGCTGAATTGCCGGCCGGCTTTCTTAAAGAGACGGTGCACGAAAACACTATTATTTTTTTAAATAAATCCTTTACACTAAATGACAAGTACAGTTACCAACACTGTCACTGTACCTCATATATATGTGACAGACATGTTTCTATCTATCTAATCTATGTGTGAAGCTCTATTCTTTCTGTTATAAATTGTCGGGTACCGCTGCTGAATTGCCGGCCGGCTTTTTTAAAGAGACGGTGCATGAAAACACTATTATTTTTTTCAATAAATCCTTTACACTAAATGACAAGTACAGTAAGCAACACTGTCACTGTACTTATTATATATGTGACTGACATGTTTCTATCTATCTAATCTATGTGTGAAGCTCTATTCTTTCTGTTGTAAATTGTCGGGTACCGGTGTATGCCACTGATGAATTGCCGGCTTTTCGCATAATACATTCTACATTATTCTTAGTTGTTTTACTTCATGTAGAATTAACCTACAAGGAAAGAAAGGGTTTATTTTCATTCCGATATTAGTGTCCCATTGACTTGCATTGGTTTCCGGTATCGGAATCGGCGATATCCGATACTTTTTGAGTATCGGTCCGATCCAATCCGATACGATATTTCCTGATATCGGAAGGTATCGCTCAACACTAGTCACAAGCTGAAAGCACTGCAGCACTGCCTTGGCCAAGCGGCAACAGGCTGTGCTGAAGATAACATGCTTAATGCTTAGGTGACAAACCGCCCAGCGCTGCTGAGTTGTTGAAAGCTGTAACACAGCAGCTTGATCTGTGGCTCTCACCGTTGAACATACAGCTAGGCATGGTCGTGTATGACAATGGGCGGAACCTGGTGACAGAGAAATGACAGCCGGAGTAGATACGGTTTCCCTCTATGCCAGTCCTTTCGCTGAGCTAAAGAATATGGCTATGGTGAAATACAACTCCCACTGAGAAGCTGTTTCAGATTGAAAAACATTGTGCCCACCAGAGGATTTGATTCTGAGGGCTAACCTTTCTCTCCCGCTCAAGAGCCCCATAGCAGCTGCAAATTTAGCGCTATCATGAACTCTCCCAATGTAGAAGCCAAGGCACACCAGAGGATTCTCTGGTGGGACTGTCCAACCCTGCCGAGAAGCAGTCCTGGCTAAGAAAAGTGTGTGGGAAGTTTCCCGGACATTCTATGGCTGCTTTTTTAATGAGGTGGAAACCCATGCAAACAAGGGGAGAACATACAATGTGTAGCGTCGGCATCCTTGCCTCCTGCTAGGCAGAGACGCCGTTCCCCTCACCTCCCTGCTCTGTCCTCGGCATCCTCTTCCCGCGCTGCTGGCAGCGCTCGCGCTCCCTTGCTCTTAAAGGGGCCGCGCGCGCCGTGCTAAGGAGTCTCCGGCCAATTGCCGGTGGAGCTCCCATATATAAGGCACCTCCCCCAAAATGGAGGTGCCCGAGCAAAGTTGTTGCAAAGCCTTTCACCTCTGCTTCAGCCCTCAGGTCCCGTTGCCAGTCTGTTTTCCTGCTCTGTCTAACTGCTTGCATTCCCTGCGGTCCGACAGTCTGTCTACCAGCATCCGCCAGTCTGTCTATGGACCAGTCCACCTGTGGATCAGGAAGCACCTGCCTGATGCCTGCCTGATACCTGCCTGATACCTGCCTGATACCTGCCTGATACCTGCCTCATACCAGCCTCATACCTGCCTGATACCTGCCTGATACCTGCCTGATTCCTGCCTGAGACCACCTGCCAGCCAGCTGAGAGACTCTTACCCGCTCACCTGGGAGCGCTCACCTGCTACCCGCCAGTTAGCCTACCTGGAGGCTCTGCCGTCACTTGCCGTGACCACCTGCCAGCCAGCCGAGAGACTCTTACCCGCTCACCTGGGAGCGCTCACCTGCTACCCGCCTGCTAGCCTACCTGGAGGCTTTGCCGTCACTTGCCGTGACCACCAGCCTGTCTAGAGACTCTTACCCTGCTGTCACTTGCCGTGACCACCCGCCTGTGAAGAGACTTTCCCCGTCACTTGCCGTGACCACCTGCCCTTCTACCCAGAGACTGTTCCTGTCACTTGCCGTGTCTACCTGCCTGCCTTCCCTGGGAGCCACCCGTTTCCTTACAAGGACTGCCCCCTTTGTATAGTAGCTCAGAGGTTCCACCTCCCAGACCCGTTACAGTTTGCTCGGGCCATGGAACCCAGTGGCACCCGAGCTCCCTTGCTCTCGGACCTATGTCATGAACTTTCCCGTCAGAGGTCCCAACAGGACTCCATCTTGGGCCACCTGCGTAGTGTTCACTCCCGCCTGGACACACTGACTGCCTCGTCAGAAGCTGCTTCTACTCGCACAACTACTACCCCGGCAGCGCCGCTGCCCATCAATATCATTGCATCCCTTCCCGGTCCCCGCCTTTCCGCCCCGCCTCGTTTTGGTGGAGATCCCGGTCAGGCACGGGGCTTCATTAACCAGTGCACCCTGCACTTCGAACTTTTGGCACACCAGTTTTCCACCGACCGAGCCAAAGTGGCCTTCATCATGTCCCATCTCACTGGGGAGGCGCTGGCTTGGCTAAATCCTCTATGGGAGAGAGGAGACCCCCTGGTGTCCAACCTGCCAGCCTGCAGGTGGGAATGCTGCACTCTGAGAGCATCTTCTTCCATGTTCTACCTGGACTCTCTCATGCTTGGCCTACCTTGGCTCCAGAGACATGCACCCGTGCTTGATTGGCAGACCGAAGAAGTCCTTCGCTGGGGACAGGACTGCCATAAGACTTGTTTAGTTCCCGTTCGTCCTGCCCGTCCTTCTCCTCCCCCAGCCAATCTACCCAGCCTGCCAGTACCCTATTGGTCTTATGCTGATGTCTTTAATAAAAAGGAAGCAGAGACATTACCTCCTCATAGACCATGCGATTGCCCTATCGACTTGGTACCTGGCGCTACTCCGCCCCGTGGACGTATCTACCCTTTGTCCGCTGCTGTGACCCGGTCCATGTCTGAATATATCGAGGAGAACCTGGCCCTGGGATTTATCCGGAAATCTACCTCCCCGGCGGGAGCAGGCTTCTTCTTCGTTAAAAAGATGGACGGCTCACTCCGTCCCTGCATAGACTATAGAGGCCTTAACCAGATCACGGTGAAGAATAAATACCCCCTTCCGCTCATTCCTGAATTATTTGACCATCTGAGGGGTGCTCGAATCTTCACCAAGCTGGATCTCCGTGGGGCCTATAACCTGGTTCGCATCCGTCAGGGGGATGAATGGAAGACGGCATTCAACACCCTTGACGTCCACTATGAATACCTCGTAATGCCCTTCGGTCTCTGTAATGCTCCCGTCGTCTTTCAAGAGTTGGTCAATGATATCTTCCGTGACCTTCTCTACTCCTGCTTGGTGGTATACCTGGACGACATCTTGGTCTTCTCTCCGGATCTCCCTACACACCGGAGGGATGTTCGTCAGGTCCTGCTCAGGCTCAGGCAAAACCACCTCTACGCAAAATTTGAGAAGTGCCTCTTTGAGCAGACCTCGCTTCCATTTCTGGGCTACATCATCTCTCAGACCGGTCTACGAATGGATCCTGAGAAACTTTCTGCCATCCAGAAGTGGCCCAGACCGGAGGGGTTGAAGGCTATCCAGCGGTTCCTGGGCTTCGCCAACTACTACCGCCTCTTCATTCCGCACTTCTCTTCCCGGACTGCCCCTATCTATGCGCTCACCCGTAAGGGCGCTAATCCCAAAGAATGGCCGCCCAAGGCAGAGGAGGCCTTCCTGTCTTTGAAACTAGCTTTCTCCTCCGCTCCAGTGCTGCACCATCCGGACAGCAACAAACAATTCTTCTTAGAAGTAGACGCTTCCTCCTCCGGAGCCGGAGCGGTGCTCACCCAAAAGTAGTCATCCGGAAGAATGGTAACCTGCGGCTTCTTCTCCAAACTCTTCTCTAGTGTTGAGCCACCCCCATAGTGTTCGAGTTCGGTTAGGTTCGTCGAACACCCGTGTGTTCGCCGAACTGTTCGTCGAACTGTTCGTCGAACACCTTCGAACACCGTTAAAACCAATGGCAGGCAAACAAAAACACATAGAAACACATAGAAAACACCTTCAAAGGTGTCCAAAAGCTGACAAACTGCTCAGAAGACACAACTAACACATGGAAAAGTGACAAGTACATATAGTCATGCGAAAAGAAAAGAGGTGGAGGAGTAAAAGGAGGGGGAGACACAGATATAGGCATGTCATGCCCTTCTAAAATCCAAAAAGTGAGAAGCCGACACGTTCAGTCCGCTCCTGCCCGTGCCACCTCCGTGTCGCCGGGTTTGTGCCAGAGCCGCGGTGAACCCTGACGGCCAGCCCCCCTCTCCCAATACTGGTGCCTGTCCGCTGGTGGGTCGAGCGAGCCCCCCTGTGGTGGAGGCAGCTCTAAGCTTTTAAATTTAAATTGTCTCTCTAATTTGAATAAATACACTTTAAATCCATTTACAAGGATCTATTGGAGGGCAAGTCTCATGCCAGCAGCCGCGTAATTCCAGCTCCAGTAGCGTCCACTAAAGCTGCTGCAGTTAAAAAGCTTTTATAAGGATCGAGCTCGGCTGTCCACCGCAAGGCATCCTACTGCCAGTCCGAGCCCCTATGCCTTGGGGTGCCTCCTGATGCTCTTCACTGAGTATCCCGTGGTCCCGAAGCATTTCCTTTGAAAAAATGAAGTGTCCAAACTACAGGTGGTGTAGCTTGCTTAACAGCCGGGATAATCCGCTGACTAGCAGACACTGCTACTAGGCACAAAGTATTTCCTGGGCTAGATGCAGTTAAAAATTTGTAATTAGATACTCTCGTTGGATGCTGAGAAAGCATTCCATAGAGTCTCCTGGCACGCCATATATGATTCTCTTAAAAAGCTTGGGGTAGGGGTCTAGGGGACCCTTTTATAGCCAAAATCACGGCCCTGTATCGCAATACGTCACCTAGGCTGAAGATAAATGGAACTGTAGCACCCTGAGGGCTCGGTTGCTACAGAGGTATTGCACCTCACCCAGAGGTGTGATATCTCACTCTCAGGTAAGGATGTAGTGTGGATCAGGACCCGACACCTGCATGCATTACACCACATTGCCGTGGGGCAGGGCGACCAATATGCCCCAGAGATAGGCACGACAGTCCCTGTCCCTGGCTGGAGTGGGGGGAGGGAACACTGAGGAAGGGGAACCCTGTAGTGCAGGAGCAGGGAGGAAGCAGTTCCTGGGTGCATTGAGAAGGGAGTATAAAAGGTGGGCACCATCTTAGTTCAGTGCAGAGAAGTCTGAGCAGAAGTGGCAGGGAGCAGGGGCTCTGCATGAGCTCTGCTACGGAGGCGGGCCTAGTAACAGAGGCCCAGGCCTGGAAGAGGGAGAAGGAAGGAAGAGGAGCCGAGAAGGCTCCAGGAACGAGGAATGAAGGGATCCCAGGGGTGCGGACGGGCGAGTCGCCACCGCACGCCCGAATCCACCTGCGTGGAGGGGTCAGGCCAAAGGGGGAGACCGGTCCCCGAAACTAGTGGAGGCAGGAAACGACCCTCAGCTAGAAACAGGAGGCTGTGACATTTTATGTGGCGCAGCCCCTCGCTACACCCGCTAGGAAGGCACCACATAGGGTCAGGGAAACTGGCGCCAAGTTTACCAAGAGGAGGCCCGAGGCAGCCGGACAGAAGGGTTGGTAAGAAAGGCCAGACAAAGGACACACAAAGGGGGTCCTGTGAAGCACTCCAAAGTTATCTGGGAGTTGTCTGAGCCCCTCACCAGGTGAGCACAGTACGACGTGGGCAGCCGTTACCTGCAGACGTGGTCTGGATAATAAGAACTGTGAGTAAAGGCCCTGGACTGCATCACTGACTCCGTGTCATTACTGCTGCTGCCCTGCACCATCACCCCCATCCTCCGCATACACTGCCCTGAGGCTATACTCCTCCCGTGGGGAGTTATGCTACGCTCTGCTGCACCCACAACACCAGCCTCAGCGGTCTGCCCTGGAGCGGCGGTTCACTCTGACCGCAATCCACGGGTGGCGTAGTCGGACATTTAAACATCAAAACCACATAAATAGTTCCGCCACTGGTTTGACCGCCCTGAGCCACGAAACCGGGTCGCCGCCACGGAAACTACAACCACCAGCATCCACCAAAAAGGGTCCGGCTCCGGGTGTCCCAAGGCCCAGGGGGCGCGTCAGAACATTTTCATCACCTTTCACAATCACCAATGGGACAAGGCAGGGATGTTCTCTGTCCCCTCTCTTATACATCCTAGTGACGGAGCACCTGCTCTCATCAATTCGCCATAACCCCAATATTAGGTGGATTGAGGTGAGAGGCACCGAGTACAAGTGCTCTCTATTTGCTGATGATGTCCTAGTATATATCACTCAATCACATATATCCATCCATGCTGTTATGGCTGAAATAGATCACTTTGTTACATGGTCAAATTTTAAAATCAATGCAGCGAAGTCTGAGGCCCTCGATGTCTCCCTCCCCAAATCCATATAGGATTCCATCCAGTCCAACTTTCCCTTTGCCTGGCCCTCACAGGGTATCAAATACTTAGGAATTCTTATTCATAGAGACCTCTCCCATCTATGTTATCTTAATTTTGGGCCCTTTATTGAACAACTCCATACAGACCACGGTTGGCAAGTTAGAACTGTAAGATTCACTACGTGAACCACTGGTGTTTTGTGGAAAAGCACATGTACACTGTGTTCCAAATTATTATGCAAAAAGTGTTTAGGAGTGATAAGGGAAGAATTTGTTTGTTTGTCAGTTAAACTCATTGATGGTGATGTGTGTCAGGGCTCTTTATATCACTGTAAGCAATTGCAGACACCTGTGCTAATTAGTTTGGCAGGTGTGTCCAATGAAAGGCAAGACTACTTAAGAAGGCTGTCTCACATTATTAAGCAGCCTACATTTTCTGCCAAAATGGGAAAGAAAAAGGATGTGTCGGCTGCTGAGAAGCAACAAATTGTGGAGTGTTTAGGTCAAGGCATGACTACAATCAACATTGTGCGATGATCAGGATGAAGTGTCTTGGCAATCAAGAAGTATGTAGCTGATTCACAGTACACACGTGTGCGTGCTGATAAGGGCAAATTGAGGACTCTTTCCTACAGGCAATTACTTCAGGTTGAAAGAGCAGCGGCAAAAAAGCCTTGTCATAGCAGCAGACAAGTTTTTGAAGCTGCTTGTGCCTCCAACGTCCCCCGAACAACAAGATGCAGGGTCCTTCAGAGGTTTGCAGCTGTGCATACGCCATCCTGTCGACCTCCTCTATCCACTTCACACAAGCAGAAACGGCTCCAGTGGGCCAAACATTACATGAAGACTGATTTCAAAACTGTTTTGTTCACGGATGAGTGCCGTGCAGCGCTCGATGGTCTAGATGGATGGAGTGGAGGATGGCTGGTTGATGGACACCCCACGCAAACACGGCTACAGCGCCAACAAGGAGGAGGTGGAGTAATGTTTTGGGCTGGAATCATGGGGAGAGAGATTGTCGGCCCCTTTAGGATCCCTGAAGGCGCTAAAGATGAACTCCATAATGTATGTGGATTTTCTCAAACAGCACTTCCTGCCATGGTTCAAGAAGAAGAACCCTGTATTTCACAGCAAGATCATTTTTCTGCATGATAATGCACCATCTCATGCTGCACATAAAACATCTGCATCTCTGGCTGATATGGGCATAAAAGGGGACAAACTTATGGTGTGACCCCCATGCTCCCCTGACCTCTACCCCATTCAGAACCTTTGAAGCATCATTAAAAGGAGTGTCTATGATGGCGGGAGGCAGTTCACATCTAAGCAACAGCTCTGGGAGGGTATTCTGTCCTCATGCAAAACAATTGAAGCAGAAACCATCCAAAACCTGACAAATTCAATGGACGAGAGAGTTCAGAAGCTCCTTTCGAACAAGGGGTCCTATGTGAAAATGTAACATCACCTAGAATAAAGTTTTGAGTTGAAAACTGTTTGATTTCAGTTTCTAACAACCTGCTAATGCTTATAATTTCAAAAATGACCATTTTTTGGTCTTTATTAAAATGAAAAGGTTGATCGAAAAGTTTGGGGGATCTAAGAGTGTGGCAACCCAGTAGTCATGATTACTTAGAATTCTGACAATATGAGGGTCATGCTGCAGGTAGTGCAGCAAGAAGGCACTTATGTGTCTTGCGCATCTCGGAGCCCCAAAATTATTTTCCGGGCTAGATGCAGCTAAAAATTATTATTAATTTTAAATCTGGTGAAGCTTTAGTATAGATGGCCTAATAGGATCAGTGCTGCACACTGCTACAAAGCCCAAATTATTTTCCAGTCAAGATACAGATAAACATGATTAGTAATTTTAAATCTGGTGGAGCTTATTATAGATGGCCTAATAGAATCAGTGCTGCACACTGCTACAAAGCCCAAATTATTTTCCAGCCAAGATACAGATAAACATGATTAGTAATTTGAAAGCTTAAAACGGTTGGTAGGGTGATTTTAACCAATAATCCATCTTTTACTCTCCCCAGGATGACACAGGGGTAGAAAAGTCATTTCGGATCCATGATTTGTTCATCTTTATGAACGTGAGTCTGTGTACATTATCAGTGGAGAGCCGCGTGCGCTTATCT